>NC_133331.1:76360973-77072659 GCF_042186555.1 Aquarana catesbeiana | reverse complement strand
CTCTCAGTGCCCTCCCCTCTCTGTCAGTGCCCCCCTCTCTCTGTCAGTGCCCCCCCTCTCTGTCAGTGCCCCCCCCCCTCTCTGTCAGTGCCCCCCCTCTCTGTCAGTGCCCCCCCTCTCTGTCAGTGCCCCCCCTCTCTGTCAGTGCCCCCCCTCTCTGTCAGTGCCCCCCTCTCTCTGTCAGTGCCCCCCCTCTCTGTCAGTGCCCCCCCTCTCTCTGTCAGTGCCCTCCCCTCTCTCTGTCAGTGCCCTCCCCTCTCTGTCAGTGCCCTCCCCTCTCTCTGTCAGAGCCCTCCCCTCTCTCTGTCAGAGCCCTCCCCTCTCTGTCAGTGCCCCCCTCTCTCTGTCAGTGCCCCCCCTCTCTCTGTCAGTGCCCTCCCCTCTCTGTCAGTGCCCTCCCCTCTCTGTCAGTGCCCTCTCCTCTCTGTCAGTGCCCTCCCCTCTCTGTCAGTGCCCTCTCCTCTCTGTCAGTGCCCACCCCCTCTCTATCAGTGCCCTCCCCTCTCTGTCAGTGCCCTCTCCTCTCTGTCAGTGCCCACCCCCTCTCTGTCAGTGCCCCCCATCTCTGTCAGTGCCCCCCCCCTCTGTCAGCCCCCCCTCTCTGTCAGCCGCAGCAGAGTGCACCATGCCAGCCAGCCACCCACTGACCTACAGCAGGGAACCAGGCCAGCCTCCCGCAGCAGTGTGCACCGTGCCAGCCACCCACCCACCCACTGACCCACAGCAGAAAACCAGCCAGCCACAACAGGAGACACCCACGGTGACCCACCCACACCAGGGAGCCAGAGGACAGAGGATGTGGGAGTCACTGGAACCAGCCACAGAGGACGTGGGAGTCAGCCACCAACAGGAGCCAGCCAGCCACCAACAGCAGCCAGCCACAAAGGACGCGGGAGCCAGCCAACCACAAAGGACACAGGAGCCAGCCAGCCACAAAGGACACAGGAGCCAGCCAGCCACAAAGGACACAGGAGCCAGCCAGCCACCAACAGGAGCCAGCCACAGAGGACGCGGGAGCCAGCCAGCCGCAGAGGACGCGGGAGCCAGCCAGCCACAGAGGACGCGGGAGCCAGCCAGCCACAGAGGACGCGGGAGCCAGCCAGCCACAGAGGACGCGGGAGTCAGCAACATCTGCAGTACCCATAGTTAAGGTAAGAGGAGCGCTACACAGTGCCAATTTTATTTTTACTTTGTGAGAGGTTGGTGCAGGGGTGAGAGTCATGGCACAAGGAGGGTGTCCCATGAGGAGCAGAGTGAATGAAGGTGTTCACTGTACACTCTGTTAGATAGAGGCCCCCTCCAGGTCCCATTATTCTCCTTTTCAGTCTCTAATGGGACCTGGTGGGGACTCTTTCTAACAGATTCTATAATGGACACTGAATGGGCCTCTGTTAGAGAGACCCCCCTCCAGGTCCCATTAGACTCCTTTTGAAGTCTCCAATGGGTCCTGGAGGGGGTCTCTCTCTAACAGAGACTTTCTAATGGACACTGTTAGAGAGAGACCCCCCTCCAGGTCCCATTAGACTCTGTTGTAGTCTCTAATGGGGCCTGGAAGGGACACTTTCTAACAGCAGGGAGCCAGGCCAGCTACCTGCAGCAGGGTGCACTGTGCCTGCCAGCCACCCACCCACTGACCCACAGCAGGGAGCCTACTGGCCGCTAGCCATGGCATGTGTGTTCCGCTGGCCTGTGGGTCTTGCTGGCCATGGCCAGCTCCCAGCAGGATCAAGAGGCCATGACCAGCTCACAGCAGGACCCAAAGTGTTGAGGGCTATTTTTAGACTACTAGGTGGGCACTGGCCTGGGGCAGGGTAAATAGGGTGTATGGGGGGGTAGATGGTATGTGGGGTTCAGCTGCGGGTGTCAGGGTCTCTCACCTCAGCGATGGCAGCTGCCTGTGCCAGCTCAGCAGGTCCCTGCGCTGATAGGCACTGGTGAGGCTGCCCCGATGGGCACTGGTGGTGAGCTGATTTGGTGGTTCAGTGGGCCACTTGACTGGACTTGCCCCCCAGGCATAAGGCTGCCAGCCCTGCCCTGTCGGCTGCCCCCCCCCCCCTCCGCACTAACATAGCAGCATGGCAGGTCCATGCCTTCTCTAATATCACTGCACTGCCCCCTCCCCACACTGCCTTTCTTATTCACACAAAACATGAAGCGCGGCCGCTCTGGACAACGGGCAGGACTTTTTAAGTTAAGAAGTGGGTGATTGGTTGCTAGCCAGCAATAAATCACTCACTTTTAACGTGAAAAGTCCCGCCCGTTGTCCAGAGCGGCCAGGCTCCATGTCTTGTGTGAATAAGGTAGGGTTCTTTGGGGAGGGGGGACTGCTGTGCTGTAAAGAAGTTTGATATTAAGAGAGGACTGTGATGGGGGTCAGTCTGTGATTTGGGGGGTCAGTCTTTGATAGGGAGTCTGTGATGGGTCAGGACCAGTTTGTGATGGGGGTCAGTCTGTGATGGGGGGGCAGTCTATGATGGGGGCTCTTCTATGGGTCAGGTCAGTCTGTGATGGGGGGGTCAGTCTGTAATGAGGGGTCTGTGATTGGGGGGTCAGTCTGTGATGGGAGAGGTCAGTCTGTGATGGGTCATTCTGTAATGGGGGTCTGTGATGGTGGTCAGTCTGTAATGAGGGGTCTGTGATTTGGGGGGTCAGTCTGTGATGGGGGGGTCAGCCTGTGATGGGTCAGTCTGTAATGAGGGTCTGTGATGGGGGTTTGTGACGTAAGGGGGGGGGGGCTAAGGACACTGATGTAAAAGGGGGTCGTGATGTAAAAGGGGGTATGTGATGTAAAGGGGGGACTGAGGACACTGATGCAAAAGGGGGTCTGTGATGTGATGTGAAGGGGGGACTGAAGACACTGATGTAAAAGGGTGTCTGTGATTTCTACACTGGCAAAACACAGGTCTCTGCAAGGGCAATGGAAAACAATTGAAAAAGCAACAGCGCCACTGCGTGCTGAGCAGTGTGGTGCAAAATGCATACTGTTTCTATGCACTGCAACTGAGCTGTGGTGCATAAAAATGAATGAAATGTATTTGCATAAAGAACTATTTACGATCATCTTTGGGTCAAGAAAGACTGAACAGTTTAGCTTTACTTGCCATTGAGTCAGAACTTTTAAATACTTTGTCCTACGAAGATATTATCGATGAGTTTGCCAAAAGAAAAGTTAGAACCAAAAAATTGTAGGGAGTTTCTTACTGCTATAATCTTTAAAAGGTATTTTCTGCATTACAGAGTATTTTCAGTCTGTACAATTAAAGCCAGTTATTTTCAGTGTTCTCATGTGTGGAGATATGTTTTTAATTGATCTATTGTAGCAGTCATCGATAAAGGACGAGAATGGTGGTGTGTGTGTGTGTGGGGGGGGGGGGGGCGGCATTGAAGGACCCGGCCTTGGGGCGGCAAAGGGAGTAAATCCGGGCCTGATCGTGGTGTTTATAACTGCCTGTAAGTTTCTGTGGGGGACCAAGAAGTAGTCAATTCGGGAGTACGACTGGTGAGGTCGAGACAAGAACGAGTAGTCCCTCTCTCCGGGATGGAAGAGTCGCCATGCATCTATCAGTTGTGCTGAGTGTAAAGCTGTACTGATGTGTTTGCGTGAATCTCGGGAGGTTGAGGACCTGCCTGAGGATGTATCTTCAGTCGGTGTTAGAGGAATATTTAGGTCCCCCCCTATGATTAATTGTCCTTCAGTATAAGGTGTAAGCTGTTTCAGGCATCTCGCTATGAACATATCTTGGTGATCGTTTGGGGCATAAAGATTAGCAAGGGTCACCTTAATGTCTCCTATCTGGCCTTTCAGGAATATGTATCGTCCTTCTACGTCTGTTTTCTTATCTAGGCATTTCCAAGGTATTTTAGCTGAAATTAGGATCGAGACCCCTCTAGATTTTGCTTGGGTATTAGTGGAATGATATATGGTGGGGTAATATTTGTTTCTGAGTATTGGTATGATGTTTTCCCTAAAGTGCGTTTCCTGTAGTAGAACGATATCAGCTCTTAAAGCGGGGTTCCACCCAAATTTTGAACATTATCTCTATGCATTCTCTTCCTTGCCTAGATGCTGACATGCTGTGTAAAAAAAATGTAAATCGCCGTAATTACCTTTTTTTTTCTAATCTTCTTAGCACTTCCTGGTTTTCCTCCCATGGGGGTAGGCGTGTTTCTAGCCTCTCCCAGACCTCCCACAGTCCCCTGGGAGCTAGTCTCAGGCTTCCCAGCATGCATTGTGCAACAGCATCATCACAACCTCTCGGTGAATGCTGGAGCACAGCATTCACCGCATCCAGGAAATACATGCTTGTGGGCTTCAAATGCCCACAATGAAGATGGAAACCGCCTTCAGTGAATTTTATAAGTTATTCTTTACAACGAAATCGGACACAGGTGGACTTATTACACAGAACATGTGAGTAGATAATCATGAGAAGAAAAATTTGTGAATGAACTCCAAAAAAAAAAAAACGATAGATAAGTGGACCCCCGCTTTAAGCGTCTCATGTCATGGAGCAACATTCGTCTCTTTTCTGGTGTGTTCAATCCCTTTGTGTTCAAAGACACAATGTTTAAAGCGTCCATGCTCGCGAATGGAGGGGAAAAAAAAAGTTAAAGAAATATGCGGTAAGTCAGTATAGACACAGAGATAAGTATAGGGTAGTAGGGAACAAATTAAAAAAATAAAAGTAACAAAAGGTTAGAGGCTGTCACAGGAGTGTGCAGCGTAAAAGGGTACTAATAGTGCAAGAAGAAAAACACTTGCTGAAGCGCTACCCACAAATAATCTGGGTGTATAGCACTGTCATAAGTGGGGGGAGTGGATAAACCTAGCCGAGGGGAGGAGCCCCCAAGCCTATCCGCCCATCCCCAGCAGATGTAAAAGTCATGTTTAAATCGGTATAACAATTTTTATCTAGCAACCAATAAGTAACATAAAAGGCACAAAATGGCTTAGCTATGGTTTTTAGCAATTAGCTATGCAAACTAGAATAACTATGCGAAAAATAAAGAGAAGATGTAATCTCAAACAGCGTTCCTCGTCTAGCATAACTAGAGGGTCCCACATCACATCTCAATCCCCCCTTAACCCGATTCTAAAACCGGGTAATGCCCCAGAGTGGCCCGTATAATATTAACCTCTCGCTGACCGCGAGTTTAACTCCTCAGGGTGTTCAAGTGGCTCAGAAAAATGTAACAGGCGGCTCCTGGGTCTCATGAGAAGCAGCTCCCTCCCCCCTCCCCCGCAGTCCCCAGGCAATACTTCAAAGTCTAGGTAGCAGGCCTCCCGAGATCTTTCATGTCACTTATTTAGCACCCTTTGAGCAGGGTCCATGTTAGTCTCATTCAGGAGATTATCGTTTCCAAACTGTCGCAGACTCTGCAGGTTAGAAGCTGTGTGGCAGCATGGGGAATTATGACATTAAGCAGCGATCTCCCTTTTCCCGCATAGGCTATTGTCCAGGCAGATTTCTCCCCAAACAGATTGGGCTGGCATTGTGTGATATAAATCACTGGTCAGATGTCTGCCACCCATGACCATGTCTGCATAGGCATTAAGTCTCTTCCCTGTTTTCCGGGCAAGTATGGGAGGGGTAGTCAAAAGATATTCCCCCAACTGCTGTGTGTCACCATGTTTCAGGACCGGGCCATTGCGCGGGGATATTGTAACTCACCCGGGGGGGGGGGGGGGGGGGGGGGGGGGGGGGGGGGGGGGCGGCAGAGGAAAATGTTTGCAAGGGCCCTGGAGAAAGGGTGAGACGGCTGATGGGGACCCACCTCCTGGGAATTACTCACGTGAGGCTTCACCTGAGACGGATCGATGTCTTCTTCTGCCTCGCTGACGTGGTGGGAACGGGCTGCGAGCGGCTGCAATGCCCGATCTGCCCGGTGACGCGGTAGTATTTGCAGGCAATCTGGCATTTGTATCGGTTCCGCTTCCAAGTAGTGGAAGAGCGCCGGGAGGTCCGCTGTGGTTTGTAGTGTAAATGCAGCAGCCTCCTTGCGGAATGTCACTGACAGAGGATAGCCCCAGCAGTAAGTAAAGCCCTTCTGTTTCGCCAGATCGAGGAGGGGTCGCAGCATGGCTCGGCGTCTCAGGGTGGCCCTTGATAAGTCAGGCAGGACATGAACTTGTGAACCATTTGTATCAACATCCCCATGATCCCAGGCACGGCGCAGTATGTTCTCTTTTTGGGTGTATCTGTGTAGTCTGCACACCACATCGCGTGGGTTGTTGGGATCCGTTGGTCTCGGTCCCAGGGTTCTATGCACCCTATCAAGTTCGATGCCAACATCTGTATCATCCAGGATAGTGTGAAAGATCCCTGTGACTGCCTCCAGGAGATTCTCCGGGTTTATAGTCTCCGGAATCCCCCTGAGCCGCAGGTTGTTCCGGCGGCTCTGGTCCTCGATATCTTCGAGATGTAATTGAAGAGATATTGCGTTATCTCTGTATTGATCTCGGGAACGTTCTAGTGCTGACACTCTGTCTTCCAGTGAGGACACCGCTGTCTCCCCCGTAGTTACTCTGTCTGAAAGGCTGGATACTTCCCCTCGTACCTCCTGTATATCTCGGCGGTGTGTCTCCTCTAAACAGAGGATCATCGCCTCAATGTCGGTTTTAGTGGGGAGGGCTTGCAATAGCGCTCGTATTTCTCGGTCCACCGGGGCCGGGTCTGGAGAGTGGCTTGATTCCATATTTCCAGGTAATGGAGTTTTCGGTGTCCCTGATGTCACTCCAGGCGTCTCAGAGGGATCCACAATTAGGCCGGTAGGGGCCTTCTCTGTAGCTTCACGTGGGAAGCCTTGTGGCGCCGCAACTCTAGCTCCGGGGGAGAGATCTTGTGGGTTGCTGAGGTATCGACGGATTGCTCCGGAGCTCTTGTTTGAGGGAGTCCCTTTAGTTGTCGCTCTCGTTTTGTATTTTTTGGCTGATTTCATACCGATTTGATGTCTCAAAAGTCGGGGATAGGAGGCCTAGGCCGGGAGCTCACAGAGAAAGCAGCTTCGCTCAGCCATGTCCAGGTCACGCCCCCCATTCAGTGCCGATTTTACTGTGAATAATATAAATAAATAAGTGATGTAAAGAAGATTTTACTGTCACTCCTTTGCTGGTTCCGTTTTAGTCTGCTATTCTGCTCAAATCCGTGACATAAAAGCTAAAGAAACATACATCCATTGCGCAGAGATCACAATAGGTGAATACTAAGTGCTAGAATACTCTGTTTCACTCACATCTCCAACTTCACACAATTGCATTACACTGATCAGCTGCATGGAGCTCAGTGCTGGGGTTACTCATCCGTTGCCACTGCTCACACACAGCAAGTGCTGGAATCGTCACAGACGTTTCCTGTCACGTTTCCAGCACTGTCTGACGTTTCCAGCACTTGCTGTGTGTGAGCAGTGGCAACGGATGAGTAACCCCAGCGCTGAGCTCCATGCAGCTGATCAGTAAAATCAGCACTGAATGAACTTATTTGTGCACAACACATTAGATGAACTTTTGAGCACTATATGCTGACGCCTATATTTATTTATTGATTTATTTATTTATTCATGTTTATGGCAGATTCACTTTTTACAGCAAATTGGCACTGAACTTACTTTTATTTTTGATATAACCTATCAGATGAATTTTGAACATTTTATGTTTACACTCATATATTTATTTATTTATTCACGTTCATGAGGGTGGGGGATCTAATATTGTCATATGTGTATTTATTTTTAGGCGTTTATATATATCAACTTAATGTTTAGTAGGATTTATATAACCAATCACTGATTGAAGCACTCACTAAGGTGTAGTAATAAGAGGATAATATCAGCGCTATTAATCACTTACATATTTTATTGTTATCATTGTTTGCTTTTCAGTTACACCATTCAGCTGCAGCACTGATTTATTTATCTTGACAGCAACAGCATTTACTCTCACGATAAGTAAATCAGCAACTCCAGCGCTGTAGGAGGTGATTTCACCACCACAGTTAAAAAAAAAAAAAAAAGTGCATGTATGCCCATCATTAGAAGTGAGTGGATAAAGGGCAGTATTCTAATGGTGGGTATACCCACCGATCAATCTCTTTTTTTCATGCAGCCCACAGGCTGCATAAAAAAAGAACATTACAATATATGCCCAACAAGGACCAACAATGTACTGGTACCAGAATGATGCCTGCAGGTTTAGGTATCATCTTGGTATCATTCTTTTCAGCCAGTGGTTGACTTTCATGTAAAAGCAATCCTAGTGGCTAATTAGCCTCTAGACTGCTTTTACAAGCATTGGGAGGGAACGTCCTTCCCCCTCCCTTCGTCTTCCATGGTTTTCTCGGGCTCTCCTGTCCCACCATGGAACCCGAGAATGCAGCCGGTGGTTCCGCCAGATGACCATAGAGCTAATCGGAGACCAGAACAGCTCCAAATGTCTATATGGCCTAAGAAACTGGAAACTACGAGCATTTCATGACTTAGGTTTTGCTGGATATAAACAGCGCCATTGGGAAATTGGGAAAGCATTTTATCACACCGATCTTGGTGTGGTCAGATGCTTTGACGGCAGGGGAGAGATCTAGGGTCTAATAATTCAATCCAATTTTTTCAAAAAAAAGAGTACCTGTCACTACCTTTTTGCTATCATAGAGGATATTTACATTCCCTGAGATAACAATAAAAATGATTAAAAAAAAATGAAAGGAACAGTTTAAAAATAAAATAAAAAAGCAAAAATAAATAATAGAAAAAAAAAAGCACCCCTGTCCCAGTGTGCTCACCCGCAAAGGTGAACGCAAGCATCGGCCTCGTGATGTATGTAAACAGCAATTGCACCATGCATGTGAGGTATCACCGCGAACGTCAGCTCGAGGGCAGTAATTTAAGCAGTAGACCTCCTCTGTAAATCTAAAGTGGTAACCTGTAAAGGCTTTAAAAAATGTATGTAGTTTGTCGCCGCTGCACTTTTGTGCGCAATTTTAAAGCATGTCGTGTTTGGTATCCATGTACTCGGCATAAGATCATCTTTTTTATTTCACCAAACATTTGGGCAATATAGTGTGTTTAGTGCATAAAATTAAAAAAGTGTTTTTTTCCCCAAAAAATTGCGTTTGAAAAATCGCTGCGCAAATACTGTGTGAAAAAAAATTGCAACACCCACCATTTTAATCTGTAGGGCCTTTGCTTTAAAAAAATATATAATTTTTGGGGGTTCAAAGTAATTTTCTTTTTTTCAAAAAATATCTTCATGTAAACAAAAAGTGTCAGAAAGGGTTTTGTCTTCAAGTGGTTAGAAGAGTGGGTGATGTGTAACATAAGCTTCTAAATGTTGTGCATAAAATGCCAGGACAGTTCAAAACCCCCCAAATGACCCCTTTTTAGAAAGTAGACACCCCAAGCTATTTGCTGATAGGCATGTTGAGTCCATGGAATATTTTATATTTTGTCACAAGTTTTTTTTTATATTTGCACAAAGTTGTCACTAAATGATATATTGCTCAAACATGCCATTGGCATATGTGAAATTACACCCCAAAATACATTATGCTGCTTCTCCTGAGTACTGGGATACCACATGTGTGAGACTTTTTGGGAGCCTAGCTGTGTACGGGACCCCGAAAACCAATTACCGCCTTCAGGCTTTCTAAGGGCGTAAAATGGTGATTTCACTTCCTCACTACCTATCACAGTTTCGGAGGCCATGAAATGTCAAGATAGCACAACCCCCCCCCCCCCCAAATGACCCCATTTTGGAAAGTAGACACTTCAAGCTATTTGCTGAAAGGAATGTTGAGTCCATGGAATATTTTATATTTTGCCACAAGTTTTGGAAAAATTGTATATATTTATTTATTTTTTACACAAAGTTGTCACTAAGTGATATATTGTTCAAACGTGGCGTGGTTATATGTGGTATTCCCTCCTAAAATACATTTTGCTGCTTCTCCTGAGTATGGGGATACCACATGTGTGAGACTTTTTGGGAGCCTAGCTGCCTACAGGATCCCAAAAACCAATCACTGCCTTCAGGCTTTCTAAGGGCGTAAAATGGTGATTTTACTCCTCACTACCTATCACAGTTACGGAGGCCCTGAAATGTCAAGATAGCACAAAACCCCCCACAAATGAACCCATTTTGGAAAGTAGACACCCCAAGGTATTTGCTGAGAGGCATGGAGAGTATTTTGCCGCTCTCATTTGTTTTTGAAAATGATGAAAGAAAAGGACATTTTTTCTTTTTTCAATTTTCTAAATTTTGTGACAAAAAGCAAGATCTGCAAAATACTCAACATGATAGGTACACTCAGGTGCGCTACTACTGTCAAATCAACCAGACTGAGGGAACTCCCTTAGCCTGGGTGTGCGTATGAGTCTTACTTTGAACAATACTAATATCAAATATCAAAATAAAGTGCCATCTAAAAACTCCAAACAAACAATGAATAAATGGTTACAGTATAATACAATATGATACAATCCACTTAAGGGATAAGTGGTTGAAAAAAGCAATTTAAAAAAGTCCTGTCACTCAAAATGTGCTTTCCTAGGTGTCCGGTCCTTTCTCTGAAAGCCAGGATCTTGTGAGAAATTGAAAAAAGGGGGGCGCTTACCGGATCAGTTGGACCCCTATCATGGGGGTCTCAAGGGCTCAAATGTGTCGAATCCCGTAGGCAGGAACAGCTGATGAGGTTTTTTCTATTCAGACATCCATCCGCCTAAGATCCTCCACTGGCGCTGGGACAGCGATATGTTAAGGTTCCGTGGGCTGGAACAGCTGATCAGGTAGAACAGCTGATCAGGTTACACTGACTCCGATCCTTCACAAGCGCTGTTGTATCTGTGTAGCCGGACTGATCGCGGTGGTATCACTTGCCATATGTGAGAAGGGATCGAAAAAGCAGAAAAATCTCCATAGTGTAATCAGTTAAAACTGCTTTATTAAAAGTGTCTCCTTTCCCAGTAGATGCCTCTTACGGAGAAACGCAGCGTAGGGCAGGAGCTACGAAACCTGACGTCACCACACAGCTACTGACTGACTCATATGCAGCAGTGCTGGTTAACTTTCGTTTTTTGATCTTCTGTCAGTAACTTGATGTTGGCCACGTTTTGGTTTTAATAAAGCAGTTTTAACTTATTACACTATGGAGATTTTTCTGCTTTTTCGATCCCTTCTCACATATGGCAAGTGATACAACCGCGATCAGTCCGGCTACACAGATACAACAGCGCTTGTGAAGGATCGGAGTCAGTGTAACCTGATCAGCTGTTCTAGCCCACGGAACCTTAACATATCGCTGTCCCAGCGCCAGTGGAGGATCTTAGGCGGATGGATGTCTGAATAGAAAAAACCTCATCAGCTGCTCCTGCCTGCGGGATTTTACACATTTGAGCCCTTAAGAACCCCGTGATAGGGGTCCAACAGATGCGGTAAGCGGCCCACTTTTTTCAATTTCTCACAAGATCCTGGCTTTCAGAGAAAGGACCGGACACCTAGGAAAGCACATTTTGAGTTAAAGGGCTTTTTTAAATAGCTTTTTTCAACCACTTATCCCTTAAGTGGATTGTATCATATTGTATTATACTGTAACCATTTATTCATTGTTTGTTTGAAGTTTTTAGATGGCATTTTATTTTGATATTTGATATTAGTATTGTTCAAAGTAAGACTCATACGCACACCCAGGCTAAGGGAGTTCCCTCAGTCTGGTTGATTTGAACAGTAGTAACACACCTGAGTGTACCTTTCATATTGCTTAAACTGAAAATTCCAGTTTTGTTAGGGTTGCAGCACTATTAGTCAATTTTTTCAATTGTTTTGAATCTTTATTTAATTTTGTGGTCACATATCGCTGTTCACTTTCACATTCACATCACTGTCTAAACATGATAGTAAATTGGGGTTAGCGCAGATTAGTTTTGTGTTACAAAATACTCAACATGCCTCTCAGCAAATAGCTTGGGGTGTCTACTTTCCAAAATGGGGTCATTTTGGGGGGGAGGGAGCCAATATAAAGTGGTTAAAAAGCGAACTTGTGCATTAACTTTTTTTTGTTAATTTTCCTATAAGGGAGAGCGTGGTAGGGGGCGTGTCCTATGCCTACATACGTTGGCTAGTAGGTGTCCCTCACTCCCATCTCAAAATGTTGGGAGGTATGCAATAAATATACGCTTATTTACATTTTTTTTTTACCAAAGACATGTGGCTGAATACATTTTGGCCTAAAAATGTAGGGCTAGAATTGGGTTTGTTGGATTTTTTTTATAACAAAAAGTAGAAAATATCATTTTTTTTCAAAATTTCTTTTTCCATTTATATCGCAAACAATAAAAAATCGCAGAGGCAATCAAATACAATCAAAAGAAAGCTCTATTTGTGGGAAAAAAAGAACGTAAATTTTGTTTGGGTACAGCATTGCATGACTGCACAATTACTAGTTAAAGCAACGCAGTGCCAAATTGTAAAAAGTGCTCTGTTATTAAGGGGCCAATTCTTCCGGGGCTGAAGTGGTTAAAAACAGAACTCCAGTCAAAACTGATGGCTCCTTTGTTTGTGTTTTAGGCTGATGTCACACCAAGTCTTTAAAGCTCCCCTATATGAATCTAACGAGATCTCCCAACAGCAGATCTAGTAAAATATTCCCATCGCACACGTTCCTGGAAATGGCTTATGACATTTGGTTGTTATAGCAACTGTTGGCTGGGAACCAGTATCAACACAAGGTTAAATTGATATTAAACCACTTAAAGAGCAGGCCTCTTTTTCAGACTCTGTGTTTACAAGTTAAAAACACTTTTTTTTGCTAGAAAATTACTTAGAACCCCCAAATATTATACTTTTTTTTCTAACACCCTAGAGAATAAAATGGTGGTCATTACAATACTTTTTGTCACACCGTATTTGCGCAGCTGTCTTACAAGCGCACTTTTTTTGGAAAAAATTCACTTTTTTGAATAAAAAATAAAACAGTAAAGTTAGCCCAATTTTTTTTATATTGTGAAAGATAATGTTACGCCAAGTAAATTGATACCCAACATGTCACGCTTCAAAATTGCGCCCCCTCGTGGAATGGCGTCAAATTTTTACTTTTAAAAATCTCCATAGGCGACGTTTAAAAAATTCTACAGGTTGCATGTTTTGAGTTACAGAGGAGGTCTGGGGCTAGAATTATTGCTCTCACTCTACCAATCGCGGCGATACCTCACATGTCTGGTTTGAGCACCGTTTTCATATGCGGCCGATATTCACGTATGCGTTCGCTTCTGCGTGCGAGCTAGTTGGGATGGGGCGCTTTAAAAATTTTTTTTTTTCTTATTTATTTTATTTGATTTTATTTATCTTTACACGGTTTAAAAAAAAAAATAAATAAATGGTGTCACTTTTATTCCTATTACAAGGAATGTAAACATCCCTTGTAATAGAAAAAAGCATGACAGGTCGTCTTAAATATGAGATCTGGGGCCAAAAAGTCCTCAGATCTCATATTTGGGCTTAAATGCAATAAAAGAAAAAAAAAAAAATTGTCATTTGAAAAAAATGACAACAAAAAAAGTGCCTTTAAGAGGTATGGGCGCAAGTGACGTTTTGACGTTGCTTCTGCCCTGCTATGGTATGGAGACGGGTGGGGGCCATCTTAGCCTCCCTTGTCTCCTTACCCAGCCACCGATAGGACCCGATCGCCTCTGCCGCTACCGACGGCTCCGGTAAACGGCAGGGGGGGGGAGCGGCTAATCTGCCGCAGAGACCACCATTGTCATAAACAGGACCGCTGGCTCAAAAGATGGATACCTCAGTTGTGGCAGCAGCGGCTGCCGTTACCGAGATATCCATCTTTAAACTGCCGACGTATATGTACAGGAGCCGGTCGGTAAGTGGTTTAAAAGCAGATTTTTGTTGTTGTTAAACAATCATGCTATACCTACCTGCTCTGTGCAGTGGTTTTGCACAGCTCCAATCCTCCTCTTCTCGGGTCCCCCTTTGATGGTCCTGGCCTCTTTCTCCTGCCGATTGCCCCTGTAATAAGCAGCTTGCTAAGGGGGCACCCAGGCAGGCTTACTCCTGAGCCACTGGTCTGTGTGTCTATTCACATGTGGAGTGCGGTTCGACCCGCTCTCTCATTGTTGGCTCACTGGCTGTGGTTTCCAGTAGCATGAGCCAATGGCTCCTCCTGCTGTCTCAGCCAATGAAGAGGTAGAGACTCGGGAGAACTGCTGCTTTCATGCGCATCGCTGGATCGAGGTGGGGCTCAGGTAAGTATTAGGGGGGCTGCTGCACACAGAAGTTTTTTTTTACCTATATGCATAGAACGCATGAAGGTAAAAAATCTTGAGCCTTTACAACCACTTCCTCATGCACACACCAATGCCAGGAAAAAGCGTCTGTAAAAACGCACTTTTATTAGCTTTTTGCATTGGTGTTAATGCGCGTTTAGCCACGATAGCTTTTAGCAGTGTTTCTCTGCCTCTATTCAAAATCAGTGGTTCCCTATGATAGCCGTCTTAACTGATCTGACTTTCAGTCCATTGACTTGAATAGAAGTCGCAGCCAAGTTGGATCAGGATGATCCGACTTGTGGTGTGACTTGTGCTCTGAGGATCTTGAAGGGGAACCCCACGCCAAAATGAAAAAAAAAAATGGCATGGGGTCCCCCCCCCCAAGTTCCATACCAGGCCCTTTGAGTCTAGTATGGATCTTGAAAGAGCACCCCAAGCCAAAATGAAAAAAAAAACAAAACACTGAGGGGAACCCCCCAAAATCCATACCAGACCCTTATCCGAGCATGCAGCCGGGCAGAACAGGAAAGGGGGGGATAGCGAGCACCCCCCAGAACATACCAGGCCACACACCCTCAACATGGGGTGGGTGCTTTGGGGCAGGGGGGCTGCCCCCGCCTCAAATCACCTTTTCCCCACATTGACAAGGGGACAAGGGCCTTTTCCCCACAACCCTGGGCTGTGGTTGTGAGGGTCTGCGGGCAGGGTGCTTATCGGAATCTGGAAGCCCCTTTAACGCCATAGGGACAAGGTGCTTTGGGGTGGGGGGGAGCAGAGCCCCCCCTGCCCCAAATCACCCATCCCCCTATGTTGAGGGCATGTGGCCTGGTATGGTCCGGGGGGGGCACTCGCTCATCCCCCCTTTCCTGACCTGCAGGGCTGCATGCTCGGATAAGGGTCTGGTATGGCTTTTGGGGGGGGGGAACCTACACCGTTTATTTTTGGCATGGGGTTTCCCCTCAAAATCCATACCAGACCAAAGGGGGGGGGGGGCACGCCGTTTTTGTTTTTTTTTTATTTTCGTGTGGGGTTCCCCTTAAAGATCCTCAGAGCACAAGTCGCAGCACACGTCGAGTCATCATGATCTGACTTGAATGCAACTTCTATTCAAATCAATGGGCTCTCATAGGGAACCACTGATTTTGACATGTATGCAGCGGTAAGCTGCGTCAGACGTTTTTACAGCTGTAACGCCGGTCCTCAGAACACGTTGGCCCTGAGATTTTTTTGCAGCTTGAAAATGCCTATGCCACTTACAGCACCTAAAAGCCTGTGTGTACATGAGCCCATAGAATAACATGGAGAGGCGTTTTTAAACTGCAAAAAAAAAAAAAAACATCTGATGCTGGTATACGCAGCTGTAAAAACACCCTGTGTGCATGGGGACTAAAGCATATATCACCAGCACACCATGTATCTTGAAAATAGCATCCAAAAGTTTATTAAGGCGATCACATCAAAGGAAAAAATTGTAATGAGGCCACGCAGGACCCCTTTATCACATGCTTAACGAAGCATCTTTCCTGTAATGTGAACGCCCTAATAAACTTTTGGACACTATTTTGAAGATCTGTTTTGTGCTGCCAATATATGCTTTACCTCCCAAAAGCAAAAACTAGAAATGTGAGACCAGCTAATCAATTATCCATAAAGCATACACCTTAAAGTATATCTATGATCAAAATTTAAAACCATATATTCATTTTCACACTGTGTATTAGTTGTTTCTAGCCCACGCCTATTACTCTAAATAATCTTGAAGTTTGAAAACTTACTTTGTGAAAATCTCCACACATTTACTTCCTTGAGTTCCGTGACACATATTCACTATGCTCTGTGAGTAGACACTGCTGTGTCACATAGTCCTTAAAAATCAAAGTAAACAGCAGAGGAAAAGCTGCAAAGGAATCCAGTAAGTTGTGGAAAGAGATGGCCAGCAAACTATTGTTTGTATGGTCATTACAATGCTGATTTTATAAAATGAAAGTGCTCTCCTTTCTCCTTTAATCACTATTACAGCAAAATCAGTTCTACCGCTGAAATTCAGCAATCTAAAAAATGCATTTAAATATGAGCTCCCCTAATATCCATTTAGAGTATAACTTTCAATAAAAGTAACTAATTTAATATTCTCCTCAACCGCTTCAGCCCCTTAAGATTTTACCCCCTTCCTGACCTGAGCACTTTTTGTGATTTGGCACTGTGTCACTTTAACTGACAATTGCGTGTTCGTGCGACATTGCTCCCAAACAAAATTGATGTCCTTTTTTTTCCCCCACAGATAGAGGTGGTATTTGATCATCTCTGCGGTTTTTATTTTTTGCGCTATAAACAAAAAAAGAGCGACAATTTTGAAAAAAAACGCAATATTTTTTTACTTTTTTCTATAATAAATATTCCCCACAAATATATAAAAAAACTTTTTCTCAGTTTAGGCCGATATGTATTCTTCTACAAAAAAAAAAAATCGCAATAAGCGTATATTGATTAGTTTGCGCAAAAGTTATAGCATCTACAAAATAGGGGATAGTTTTATGGCATTTTTATTATTATTTTTTTTTACTAGTAATGGCGGCGATCTGCGATTTTATCGGGACTGCGACATTATGACGGACACGTCAGACAATATTGACACATTTTTGGGACCATTGGCATTTATACAGCGATCAGTGCTATAAAAATGCATTGATTACTGTACAAATGTCACTGGCAGGGAAGGAGTTAACACCAGGGGGCGATCAAGGGGTTAACTGTGTTCCCTAGGGCCCTAGGGTGTGTTCTAACTGAAGGGGGGAGGGGACTGTGTAGGGGAGATGACAGATCGCTGTATGAACAGACGATCTGTCTCTTCTCCCCTCAGAGAACCGGAAACTGTGTGTTTACACAGATCCCGGTTCTCGGTGTGCCTCGAGCGATCGCGGGAGCCCGGCGGTGATTGCAACAGCCAGGTACTCGCATAGGCTACGTGGGCGAGCAGGGGGCGCGCGTGCCCCTAGTGGCAACAGGGCGAAGCGACGTTACATAACGTCGCTTCGTCCAGCCGTGCCATTCTGCCGCAGTACAACTGTGGCGGCTGGTCGGCAAGTGGTTAAAGTGTCACCTAGGCTGGGTTCACATGGAGCGGATCCGTTGGACGGGCTCCGCTAGCTCAGCAGGGGATTGCTCTGTTGATTTCCGCTGAGCGAGCGGATGACAGGTCCGTCTCTGCTCACTGTGCAGGGATGGACCAGTCAGAGCCCTGCTGTTCTCTATGGGGGGATCGGATGAAAAACCGACAGCTTGTCCGTTGTCATCTGATTCCATCGGATCCGATCCGCCAGACGGATGGCGAACGTATTGCCATAAGTCCTGAGTGGATCTTGTCGAAGCGGATGGCAGGCAGATGTCAGCGAACACATCTCCGCTGACATCCGCCTGTCCATAGAAGTCAATGGGTGGCCCGCTTGAATCCGCCTGAAAAACGGACAGGCGGATCTGAGCGGGCCGATCGTGTGAAAGGGGAATAAGGCAATTTTTTAAAAAGTTTTGGATAGCTTGGAAAGGGATTAAATAACCGGTTTATTTTCAGTGCTGTCTTTTTGCACCTGTCTGAAAGATTTATCCTCCCTATTTGTCCTTTTTATCAGTAACATTGAAAGTGAATGTAAAAGAAAATCCCAAATTTTGGGGTGACCTCAGAACAAGAATAGAGGGGATTTCCCAATTGGGACACTAGTTCTGGTGGCAACCTAGGTTTGCAAGGTGGAAGATTGGACTTGGACTTGTAGTTTATTCATTCACATAGGGGGGGGGGGGGGGGTTCATGGTGCTGGAATTTTTTACACCCAAAATAACAGTGTAACATACTTTAACATTTTCTAAAAGGTGAACCTATCCTTTAACTAAAGAGTGATCCATCTGCCCAAGACCACTAATCTTATTCTACAACTAACCTGCTCTTTGTAACAAAAAAAGAAAAGAAAAAGGTTCTCAACTCTACATTCAAACAAACTTGTCTCTGTGACATATCAATGGAGTCATAAATTAATATATACCAATGATATAATTGGTTCTTCTCCTGGGTTTCATCTCTCCCTTTTCTAATATTCCTCTGGCATGCTTTGTTAAAACAAGAAAATAAATCTCTTGCAATACCTACAAAACATTTCATTCATTGTCATCCAAAATAAACTTTTTAGACAGACCAGAGATGCCTATTTGTTTGCATAAAGTCAACTGGAATAACATTGAACAAGGCTAAGGTGAAAAGGGATGCCTGTTAACTCTCCTCATAAATTGTAATCTTACGACAATTGCATGTGTACTAGAACGTTGCCAAACATTACCAACTCTGAAAGTACTTTGTTTAAGAAAACAACCCAGAGAAAGTGATCTACCAAGTAGGCAAATTTCCACTTTTGCTTGCCATGCGTGGTGCATACATAATCTTTAGCTTTGTTGCTCATCTAGTTAACACTACAATTAAACTTCTGTGATCTAATATGTTTCACATAGCAGGGACTTTGATAAATTACAGTGATTTACCAAGTTACCTTTTCAGGTTCAAAACATTAACAAAAGGATTATAGAGAGAACAAAATGTAATATACTGCATTTTATAAGTCCTCAGACATGGTACCTGCATTCTCTTTTTTTTTTTTCCTTCCTTATTTTCACCTGGTGATCCTGCCAATAACACATTTCCTGTCCTAGGCTGACAATGCTCACTCACTGTACTGTATCTATGGCGGAACAACACTGTCATCCTGAGACAGGAATTTTGTTAGTAAATTTATTTGTGAAAATATATCTGTGCTAGGAACTAAAACAAACAGTAGCTGTGCACTATAACCTAAATACCAGGTACAGTAACAATATATAAAGTGCAGCACTAAATAAAGTGCAAATCTGTGCAAATGACACAATACACATGATATATAAAGAATTCTAACTAAATGTCACAATACATGATTAAAGTGCGATCAATGCAAATTATGTATAAACAATGAGAAAGTTCAAAATTAAGTAACACAGGAAATTACAAGCTCACCAGATTTCTGGCACAATCAAAATGTTTTTTTTTTTTTGCCAATTATCAAATAGATATAAGGCTGGGATCACACCAGCTGCAGCCGCGTTTCACAGCAGGGGGGCCGGAGCGTGTCTGTTCACCGTTTCAGGTGCAAATCGGGTCCAAATTTTAGGCTGAATTCGCACCTGAAACAGACCAGAAGACACACAGGACCCTTCTGCCGCCCTGGAGGTGTGTTAACCGGCTCCATTGAGAGCCCGTCACTCTCCTCTCATATGAATTGGGTGCGGGGAAATCCGAATCCAATTCGCATCAGTGTGAACCTAGCCTAATAAAATGGGATGTTTAACACAGACCAAACGGAAACTAAGAAAAGTTCATTGTTTCTGCTCATTTAGACTTGCAGTTGGGGAGCATTAAAATGATGTGGTTTCCAGAAAGAATCCCATTTATCAGAACCTATGAAAACCTCATCACGCACAAGGTATTTACTAATGCTTGCAAGTCAGTACCTGGAAAATAGGCCAGATATTGACAGTATGGATTGTAGTGAAGGTGTATTAAAGCGGAGTTCCACCCAAAAGTGGAACTTCCACTTTAAGCACTCCTCACCCCCTGACATGCCACATCTGGCATGTCATTTTTTTGGGGGGAGAAGTGGGTACTTAGTTTAGAGTGGGACTTCCTGTCCCACTTCCTTCTTCCTGCTCTTGGCCGCCTAGGCGACTCCTCCTCTCCCCCTAGGCGGCTCCTCCCTGCCAGCAATCTTCTGGGACATGTGACAGGTCCCAGAAGATTGCCTGGCCACTAGCAGAGCGCAGCGCCTGGCCGTGAAGCCGAAAGCTGTCACGTCCGGGTTCCCACAGTGGCTATGACGGTGCCGGTGGAGAGGAGGGGGAGAGGAAGGGGAGAGGAGCGAGGCTTTGGGCGGCCACATCCCTGGTCTGTGGGACAGGTGACTGTCTGATTATTAAAAGTCAGCAGCTACACTTTTTGTAGCTGCTGACTTTTAATAAACTAAAAAATGTGTGGAACTCCACTTTAAAGGACCCACCCAAACATGATCTTCCTGTTACACAAAATACAACCCCAATTAAGAAAAACAAAAACACATACTGCATCTATGACAACAGCATGGCTTTGCAGTAGAAGAGTCCGGGTGCTTAATTGGCCTGTTTGCAGTCAAGACCTTTCACCAATGTAAAATATTTGGCACATCTTGAAATAAAAAATATGAAAAAGATGACCCAGGACTGTTGAGCAGTTAAAATCCTATATCAGGCAAAAATGGAACAACACTCCATTCCCACAACTCCAGTGTATTGTTAAAAGAAGAGGGGATGAAGCACCGTGGTAAACACGGCCCTGTCCCGACTTTTTAAAGACATATTGCTGCTATCAATTTCAAAATTAGCTTTTTTCTTAAAATGGTACATTTTCTCAGTTTAAACCTTTGATAGGTTTTCTTTTTTCTAATGTGAATAAAATATGGGTTTATGAGATTTACAAATCATTGCATTCTGTTTTTATGCAGATTCTACAGTGTCCCAACTTTTTTGGAATTGAGGTTGTATATAAAAAAGGTATGCAAATACTCCAGCTCAGATCTCCTCCTGGTGCTTCTCCTAAATGCCAAGGCAGTGGTCACATGATCCTATCTAATGGGGATAACTGCTTCACTCAAAACCCCTTTGACTGAGATCAGGGGACCATGACCAAATGGTGAGCCAATGGACATCTTTCTGTGTAGGCAGGAATTTCTACAGGAAAAACTTTTTTTTTAATCTAGGGATGATTAGAGTAGGGAAGGAATTAGAACACATGATAGACTTATTGAAATATTGCTGGAATTTCAAAAATTTGCAGTTGTCACTAGGAGTGGAGGAGAACATTTTCCAATGCAGTCACCTGTTGCCATGACAAATGTCAACAGAGAGATTTCCCCTTACTTTGGGGGGTTTCTCTAACTTTCTGTAGTAAGTCCAGGAAAGAGAGTGAAGGAAAATCTCCCCAATGGGGACACAGAAACTAATACACGTCTGGCATATGTTCCAACCCTTCCTCACTTTAAATTTAGGGGAAAATTAGGGGAAAAAAAGAAATCTTGCTGGCATTCAACCTTAACCCAACCCTAAGTTTCACTACAAAAATAATACTACTAATCCAATGTAACACCTGGTATATCAGCCTCAAGGAGAAGGTGTTTAGCACTCCTGTGACCCAGATTCAGCTGACAGCAGGCTAAAGCCAGCTGTCGGCAAACGTCACAAAGCCGGTCCAGGCTCTGCAGGGATCCCGACAATGTTGGGATCTGCCCCGGTTGCCTGCTCAGCAGCTGGCTCAGCCTCTCAGCATGCCTCTGAGTCAGCCACTCCCACGCCTCCACAGCCTGGCACTTCAATGAGCGCTGGTGGGGCAGAACAGCAAGCCTGTGATTGGCAGTCACTGCTCTCTGCTCAGAGCAGACTAGAGAACTAATTGATCAGCAGTGTTTGATCGCTCAGTTCTTGGTGTAGAGCCAGCGGGGTACAGCTGCAGATTGGATTGATGCTGCAGCCATCTAGGGGAGTACGTATGTTATCTTCTCTTTAAATCCCACACTTGACTTTTACAATTTTCATGTGCTGAAATGCATTGCTTCCAAATACCTGCACTGAAAACTAAGCACCTAAAATAGATGACCTTTTATTGTTGTATTACTATGGCGGAGGGGGCATTTTGGAATGGAGTCCTTATTTTTGTGTAGCCTGCATTAACAACTTATTAATGAAATGTCGAAGGCAGAAGACAATCCTTCTATACAAAAGGATTGACTGTTGTGATATGTCATCTTATGAAATCCACAGCTCATAAAACAAATACCTTGAAGGCAAAACAAACTTAATGAGTAATAATAAGCACTTTTTTTTATAATTATACTTTAAGGAACTTCATTAAGTGAAAACAATCTGTTCCCAGAGAAGACATTAAAGCAGAACTCCAGGCAAAAATGTTTCTTTAAAAATTTGTATTGTAAAACGAAGTTAAGTCTCAAAAGGTGTATGACATTGAATTACAGGTATGGCTAATTTTGCATAGATACATTGGTCCACCTTCAGCCAATATAACTATGCATGTTCCATTCCTGGTCATCCTCATGGACACTGGAAATCCAAGTATTCTGTGAATGGGCAAGGGGGGAAACACTGCGGTTTCCATATGAGAGCAAGAATATAGCAAGAGCTATACTCTCCAACCTGAATAAAAGTGTAAATATTAATGTGGATATAAACCTATGCAACCAACAGATAAAGTGAATACTTAATTAACAATGAATATAATTGAAGCACAAGATTGTTAATTCAATTATTTTTCACTTTTTTCTGCAACCTTTCCAAATGCAGTCTAATGCCCCGTACACACGGTCGGACTTTGTTCGGACATTCCGACAACAAAATCCTAGGATTTTTTCCGACGGATGTTGGCTCAAACTTGTCTTGCATACACAGGGTCACACAAAGTTGTCGGAAAATCCGATCATTCTGAACGCGGTGACGTAAAACATGTACGTCGGGACTATAAACGGGGCAGTGGCCAATAGCTTTCATCTCTTTATTTATTCTGAGCTTGCGTAACACTTTGTCTGTCGGATTTGTGTACACACGATCGGAATTTCCGACAACAAGGTCCTATCACACATTTTCCGTCGGAAAATCCGACCGTGTGTACAGGGCATAAGAACATTTTCTTGCTTACTGGAACGGTAGGTGGAGATCTGACGTCACAGGCTCCCTGGGTATAGAACGCCCACCACTGCAAACAGACATGTACTTCCAACTCATGAGCTTGGTCACTCAAAGGATGTTAACTATGAAATACATTTCAGTCGAGTAGTCAAACTACTACTTGAAGTGTATAAAACATTCTGTGTTCATATTGTATGCAGTCTTTAGGGATCTGAGCACAGCAGTATTGCATGCTATTAGCTCATTTACCCGGCTGCATTTTGGTCTGAAGTATTTAGCCAACCCTGGTACACAAGATGAGATTATTGGACAAATGATTTTTGCATGCTAATCTCATATCGAAAATGAAGAGGTTACTAAAGTTACGAAATGTCTTGTACGACAGAATAAAAATTCGGAAGTGATGTAATGTATTGTACTTTTATTGTATTTTCGGACGAAAACGGTACTGTTTACCTGCTTGCTGCCCACCCACCGTCAAATGACATGGGCAGCTTTTGTTCTGGGGCGCCGTCATATGATGGCATCCCAAAACGGCAACTCTCGCGAGGCCACGCCGTGTTGCTAGGACACAGCGCGACCCCGATCTGTGTAAAGAGCTGCATCCGTGGCTCTTTAACCATGTTGATTGGCTGTGTCCAATCACAGCCGGTCACATGTAAACAAGGAAGTGCCGGTAATCGGCTCTCCTCGCCTCACACTCACAGAGTGTGAGAAGAGGAGAGCCAATCAGACATGTAGGAATGTAATTAGGGCACTGATCATCAGTGCCCTGATTACAATAAAGAAATATAGTGTCACAATACAGTGCCCACCAGTGGCAGCAATCAGTGCTCACCACTGCCCACATTTGCCACCAATCAGTGCCCATTAGCCATGCCAGTCAGTGCTGGCAATCAGTGCCACCTATCAGTGCTGCCCATGAATGCCCATCACTGCTGTCCATCAATGCCCAGTGTCGCCCATCAATGCCCATCAGTGCCCATATGTACCGCCTATCCGTGCCCACCAGTGCCGCCTATCAGTGCTCATCAGTGCCACATATCAGTGCCCATAAGTGCGGCATATTAGTGCCTCCTCATCAGTGCCACCTCATCAGTGCCCATAAGTGCCACCTCATCAATGCCCACCAGTTCAGCCTATCAGTGCCCATCAGTGTTGCCTCATCAGCGCACATCAGTGAAGGCGAAAAATTACTTAGTTACAAAATTTACTGACAGAGCAAAAGAAAAAAAACATTTAATTTTTCAAAATTTATGGTTATTTTTTTTTTGTAAAATTTGTTAGGGTACAGTGTAGCATGACCGTGCAATTGTCATTCAAAATGTGACAATGGTGAATGCTGAAAAATGGCTTGGGCAGGAAGGGGGTGTTAGTGCCTGGTAGGCAAGTGGTTAAACCAAAATCGTACGATCTGGTATAATACAAGAAAATGTTTTGTGTTTATCTCCAGATAATTTCAGGCGAACTGTCGTGATCGGCTCTCGAAAGCTATGTACGAACAATCAGATTATTGCAAAATCGATTCGAAAGCAGTATTTTTTGTCCTATTTTCTGATCATGTGTACTAGGCTTAAGCCAAAAGTAGGAAACTCTGCATCCTGGTCTGTTTTGACTATTTTTTTATGGTACACATGTAAACATTTGTGATAATGGACATGGTCTATATATTTCGCTGCTGCTTATTCATTTAGGGCCAGGTGCAGATATAACCATGACCAATGTGTAGGCAGCAGCAGTGGCACAGGTGCAGAATGACCTTACTCTTCAGTTATTGAATGAAGTGACTGTACACATCCCAACTCATGCAGACATAAGCACCTGTATGTCTGTAATATTGGATACAAATTGATAGGAATGCAGCTTTGCCATGAGCACAATATGGCTTCTCCATAGGTCAACATCAAAGCAGACTAGATGAATGCATGAGGTCGTTATAATCTGACCAGTAGGACTCCTGAAGCTATTCACTACCCCCACACCTAGCCATCATATTTCCTGAAGGGGAATTGATTGGATGGACATTCTGGGTGATCATCTGCTCAAAAGAAACTCAACTCTAATGCCGTGTACACACAGGCGGACTTTTCGGCATCAAAGGTCCGACGGTCTTTCCGACGGAATTTCGACAGACTTTCGACTGAACAGACTTGCCTACACGCGATCACACCAAAGTCTGACAGATTCGTACGTGATGACGTACGACCGGACTAAAATAAGGAAGTTGATAGCCAGTAGCTGCCCTAGCGTCGGTTTTCGTCCGTCGGACTAGCATACAGACGAGCGGATTTTTCGACCGGACTCGAGTCCGTCGGAAAGATTTGAAACATGTTCCAAATCTAAAGTCTGTCTGATTTTTGACCGAAAAGGTCCGCTGCAGGTGCGATGAAGCCCACACACGGATTGTCCGACGGATTTGTCCCGTCGGACCAGTACTGTTGAAAAGTCCGCCCGTGTGTACACGGCATAAGCCTGGGACAAGAATTAAGTTTTGTGACCTATGGTTCAAGAGATCTTCCACAAAGGATCAAAGAAATAATTTGCTGGGACCCATCTGAGGGTGTGTCTCAACACTGGACAAGAGGCCTTAGTGTGTGTGAAAGAATCAGTTAGAATATGTGTGTGTTAGCATAGAGACCACTTTTTTCCCCTGTCCCTATCCCCTTACTTATTTGTAACTAAAATGCATGTATATCCCTATTTGTAAATAAACCCAACCCTTATTTTATGATCTAGTCATCCTTTATTTAAAAAAAAATCACCCCAAACAGAGGACATTTTACAATGTACATATAAGTTGAGATTCACTTTGGAACCAATTTTTACCCAGGACTTCACCGTTAGCTTTCTGCCAGCAAGATCCTGAGTGCACAGGATCCCGCTTAATGTGCATGTGGCCTAAGAAATGACAGCAATCATTAAAGAACTATACACAACATGAGAATTAACTTTTATGCACTACAGCTTTTAAGAAATGCCTAGATTTTTGCTTTTATACACCTGAATAAAACAATACTTCACAAAAGCAGAGATTTTCCATGTGTTTGAAGCACACCCCTTTAAGACACAGGTTATTAAACCAGGCAATCTGCCTAGGCCTTCTGTAAGGTTCCAAGTAGTAGTGCACTGCCTCAGGTGGGCGGGTCAATATACCATATCTTGCTATAGTTCCTAGCATGAAGTGTACAGCAGGACAGGTCAGAAACCTCTTACATTGCTCTGGCTCCCTCTTTACAACATACAGTATGTGTCTATCAGGTAACTTTCACTTATCTTGTTCATGATTAAGTTGCTTATGGCACCAAGTTGGGTAGTTACAGGCCAGGTCAATTGGGGGCCAAATATTCGGACCAAAAGCCACAGGGTCACAGATTAAAAAACGTCAGGGACTCATTACCATGACCACCACCAGGATGGCCAACCCTCCTTGTGGCCACCACCAGTTTCCCAACCAATCCAATATCAACATACCTTATTTATTGGCTTTTGAATTGTATCACTGGAAGGTATTTATGACCAGTTCACCACTTACAGTAATAACATCTACCTGCTCACTTGGCTGAGCCTTGAGCCCTCCCTTGCTAGAAAACTTCACAGGACATGGGTTGCTTGAAAAGTTTACTTAAATAAGTAAGGATGTATAGAGTCTAGGTAATCGATAACAGTAAAGACTCTGTCTTGAAGGAAATGTAAGCAGTTAATTGCATTGGTTGCCAACAAAAAACAAATAGTTCTATGCTTAGAGTAAGTATACTCACCACTGGTCAGGTGCTCATCAATGTCCTTTTTCAAAGTTACCTCATTGTCCAGAGAACAGCAGAGGCCATGCGATCATTCTATACTCTGCATATTGAGCAAATGCCAGCATCACTGTTCAGGTGCAGGTCAGGATAGGCAGGCAGTGCCAGGTACCGACCTCTTCTAAGTAACACCCTCCTACTTGTGGGATCCAATAGGCGCACCAGCCATTGCTGCTGTGCTGGAGTCCTACAGAACCATGGTTAATTTGATCTTAGTGGCATAGGTGCTCTTTTGAACACCAATGCTGGGGGCACCTTGGGGGAGACTTTGGACAGGGCTCCATCTGCTTTGGTCTATTTAGACAAATACTTGGATACAATGTTAGAGAAACTGTAATACTTGCTTACAAAGCCATTGCTAAACTGTAGATGGCTCTGAGATAGCATAACGCTTATCATAAATTGCATTAGTTAATATTTCCTTATAATTTAACTCTCTAAACACAAATGCCCTGTAAAATTTAATAAGATTTGGAACTCAAGTCCAACCTTAAAATACCTTCGATTCGGAATGAGTATGAGTATGTCCCATGAGATTGTGTTATCTACATATAACAAATAACTTTCACTTATAAAAAAGTATGTCACAATCCGAACTGCTGTGTCTGGCTGTGGCTTTTCTCGCTATGCCACCTGAGATGCTGGACAGCTTCCTGCCTGACTCCTTGGACAACCTTACTTTGTATCTGGTTTCTGGTGAACCTTGAACCCTTTGCTCCTCCCATGAACTTCCTATTTAAACCATATCGCTGAACTTCCTGTTTGCCAGATTATTGTGCTCTCCAGCCAATATCTTGCTCCTTTACAAATCTGCTGCTGTCTATCTTCACTACCATTCATTATCGACCTTCTGACTTGCTCGTTGACTATACTTCTTACCGATTCCATCCAGCTACTTCTCATTACTGACTTTTTGCCTTGTTCATCAACCACACTTCTGCTAGTTCCCTACCTACTACATCCGCTACCTGATCCCCGCTTGCTCTCTTTGTGCTGGGGCAATCCAGAGAGCTGCAATCTGGCATTAGCTTGCAGCAAAACCCATCTCCACCATCAGGAGCTCTAGTGAAGAACAGCTAGAGCCTAGACCCCATGCCTTGGGTGAGCCCACGTCACCCAGTTGACTACAGCGTGAACTTCACTACTGCAACAGCCATTGACCTCTGAGCCTGATCCCAATCCATGACAAGACAATTCATTTAAGTGATTTTATTTTTATAACACCCTCCTAGGCCTCTGCCACAGAGTAGGACAGACTCAGATCACACAGTGTTTTTTGGACAAAGTCTTTATTAAAATTTATGTAAACCCGAATAATGAACTTTTCTTATGTGCTCCCTTTTGGTCTGCTAAATATACCATTATGAGCATTTTATTATCCTGCTTGATAAGTTAAAAAATACCTATTGAATTTGCGAGAAATCTTGTGTGCTGATAACTTCTTGTGCTCTCTGCCTGTGCAGAAGGAAGAGTTATAAAGATAAGGAAGGGGAGGAGGTAAAGAGAGGTCTGTGATCTTTGTAATCAGAAATCAAGTATGCAGGGCTGTTGTTGGAAGGCAACATGTTTTTTTTGTTTCAATATCAGATGTTTCTGGATGGTTGAAACCTGATTACAACTGGCCTGGAATGCACCCAGCAGGGTGTTGATAACGAAGGAGTCATGAATGGGATTTCATATCCTAGCAGGATGTTCTCAAGAGCCTCCTGATGTGAGGTATAGGAGTAGAGAAGCACCAGCTAAGACCTCCTGGAGTGGTGCGAATTCAAATGTCCTGTTACAGAAAATCAAAAGGCCAATTGTCACTGATGATGACCCGGGTCAAATAGCGGTGATTCATGGACAAATGCTGCCCCTAGTGGACACTATAGCAGGCTTCCTGGAGGATGGACAGATATTTAGAAGGACTGCCTCTTATCGATTTTGATTTGCCAGAATGCTGAGATAGACTGGAAATTAGGTAGCGTGTGGGTGGTGTCTGAATGCAGTTTAAAAGTACTCACCGGCTGGAGGAACTCTCTCTCATTGCCTCATGGCTCTCTTGCCATCAAGCCCAGCTGAAGATACTGACCAAAGAGGACGACCTTACGTAATGTATCATAGATGTTCTTTTGTTTCATATGCTCTATAATATTTTCTTTTAGAGTTTTATGTTAGCATTCCTATTTTCTTGGGAAGTAAATAAGACCCTTGTTTATTTAGGCAGTGTGTTTATTTTTATTAGCTAACCTTTTTATTGTACCATCACCATTAACTATATGAGAACTTTGCTAGATTAGCTAAATATAAGAATTGACAAGTTAATACATATTTATAATAAATTGGGGGAAATCCATAACCCCCCCAAGATTTATTTCAATTGGCACCCAGAAGCAGAAGTATGGAAAGAAATTCTGCACAGAACCCAAACCCTAATATATTTTTGTCTTGAGTTCCTATAAGCTAAGGGGTCCTCAACTCTACAAGAGACCCAGAACTGAAAGCATTCTTCTACAGTGCACAAGATTTGTGCTGGTTCGTCAATTCTGAAGCCCCGCTTGAGGGGTCCTGAAAGTTCTGTGAAATATTCCATCAGTGAGCGGACACAAAGATATGGTGTGAATTTTGGCTGGTATGTGCATGTGTTAAAGTTTATTGTATTGTTTATGCAAATTGTTTTAGTCCTGTTAGCTGTTCAGTTGTGCAAGGGAGAAGGGTTGATCTTTGCGGAGAAAGTGGGAGAAATATAGATTATATTTTATATTTTTTTGTATCTACGCGAGAGTGAATTAGCTTTTTACGCCAGTAGAATTTCCATGTGGCCTAAGATCTGAGAGGGCTAAAGTCAGTGTAGAGAGAGCAAGGCACTGATTTAAAAGTGTCATTCTCCTTGTGGAACTACAAGTCCATATTAGCTTTTGAACAGCTGTATCTCTGTGTGTCTCTGTGTGTGTGTCTTGGGTCTGTAGCTAGTGTAAAAACTGGTCAGACGAGCTTCAGTGTGAACGTAATTAACATATCAATGGAGGTCATTGAAGATTTTCTTGGGAGACATAGCTGTGTAAATTTTAACAGTTGCAAAGAAAATGCTTTGACCCACCAATTTAATGATTTATTAAAACAATGTGATGCTCAAAATTATATCAAACATAAACTGTCATCTATGAAAGGCAAGAAAACGAGAATGGCAAATGTGGTATGCATACCGTTGAGAATGAAAGAAATTGTTGGACAAAAAGAAATGTAATGGTATACCGAAAGAAAGCAGTTAGTAGATCAGATAGAAAGTGTAAGTAAAAATATATTAGCAATAGAAAGGCAGATGCAAATGTTTGTGATCACATTGAACAATTGGTGACTGAGAAGTGTGTATTGGAACAGAAAATGGATGAATTAAAGGAAACGTGTAAACTAAGAGAAAGTTGCATTGCCTCTTTGAATCAAAGAGAGGCTGAGAATGAGGATATTATAATACAGCTTAGGAGGGAATTACATGAAGCCCAGTCTGCCATAACCAAATATGCAAAAGCTGCGCAATCTCAGTGCTCAGCACAAATAGAGGCTCTAGAACAACAGTTAGGGAAACCTAATGCTCTTTTTGCTGCAAGTGATGTTGCTATATTGGGAATCAATGTTGGTAATGTGCATGAGGAGTATTTAAACAAAAGTGCTGTTACTGCTCTTGAAATTGATTCAGGAGTTGAAATGGAAAACGGGCCTGATCTTTTCATGAATAGTGACAGGATGACAATGGAGACTTCTGATGAGTCCATTGTTAGGGACTACTCCTCAGACAATAAAAGTGTAAAGTCTGTTGATTCCAATCATAGTAGTGTTATTCAGCAATGTGAGTCTCCATCGCCACATGCTCAGAGAAGGGCCTATGCAGGGTGACCAGCTCTCAAGTGTTTTGTGTGTAAAAGGGGGGGGGGTCACATCGCAAGGTGTTGTTTGGTGTTTGGTAGCTAATAATAATAATATGCAAAGGAAATCGCACTACCCTAAAACTACACCAAGGCATTATAAAGTTTATTCTGCGAGATGGGGTAGCAATCCAAGGCATAGAGGCCATAGTAATCAAACCTATGTCCCTTTGAAGGTCCAAATGATGAGATTACAAACTGAAAATAGTCAGTTAAGGCAGGAAAGGCATCAGTATGTAGAACAGCTGAATAGACTCAAAATGGAGGTATCCGAATGTTCATTAAAGTATAACACTGGGGGGAAACAAATTTTGCTAGCAGCCCTTAATGAGTCGCATGAGAACTTTCTGGTTAATGTTTCTTGGCTATGAATAAGGTTTAGATGTAAGCTTCAGAAATTTGGTATTCATTTTTGGAATATTATAGAGGACCTTGATGTACTTTTAGTATTTTCAAGGATAAGCCTCTGGATTTGTATTGTTTATTTATTTATTTATTATTTTTTTCCTCTCATTTTTGGTATTTTTTCTTTTTGCTATTTTTGTTATTTGTTTATTCATTTATTTTATTTTTGTTTTGTTTTGTTCAGGTGGAAAAATTCCAAATTGTTTAGTCTACCTGAAAGGGCGGGTCTATGCCCCAAATTAGCAGCTGAATGCATTTTAACCTCTTCCCGTCCACGCTAGAGCCGAAAGATGGCTACAGCACGGACCTACTTTGCCGGAAGGGCGTTCATAGATGTCCTCCCGTGCTCGAGCGGCTTGTGCGCTCCCTGCAGGGCGCACGCGGCGCGCTCTGTGATCAGCGAGTTTATGAGACTCGGCTGATGACAGATTGGAGCAAGGGGTTGATCCCGACCCCTTACCACGTGATCAGCTGTCAGCCAATGACAGCTGATCATGTGATGTAAACAGAGCTGATCACCGGCAGCTGTGAGAGGGACATAAGTCCAGATCGTGGAGAGACTCTGCAGAGGCTTCTGTGCTCACCTGTGCCACCTACCAGTGCACAACAGTGCTGCCTACCAGTGCCCACCAGTGCCACCTACCAGTGCCCACAGTACCACCCATCAGTGCCCACAGTGTCACCTATCAGTGCCCACAGTGCCACCTATAAATGTCACCAATCAGTGCCTCATCACCAGTGCTGCCTATAAATACCACCTACCAGTGCCCATCAGTGCCACCTACCAGTGCCCATAAGAGCCACCCATCAGTGCCACTCATCAGGGCCCATCAGTGCCATCTTATCAGTGCCCATCAGTGTCACGTTATCGATGCCTATCAGTGCCCATCAGTGCAGCCCATCAGTGCCGCCTCATCAGCGAATATCAATGAAGGAGAAAAATTACCCGTTTGTAACATTTTATAACAAACCATGAAACATGTTTTTTTTTCTAAAATGTGTTTTTTTTGTTTGTTTAGCAATAAATAAAAACCCAAGCGGTGATTAAATACCACCAAAAGAAAGCTCCATTTGTGTGAGTACAGTACAGTGTAGTATAACCGCGCAATTGTCATTCAAAGTGTGACAGCGCTGAAAGCTCAAAATTGGTCTGGGCAGGAGGGGATTTAAGTGCCCAGTAAGCAAGTGGTTAAGACAAGAGATGGTAGAAAGCCATTTTAGACGCTGGAGTTATTGTAGGTTTTTTTGTTTTTTTTTTCATTCAGGTGGAAAAAGTTCCAAAATGTTTAGGTTTTGTCTACCTGAAAGGGGTGTTAGTGCATAGATCTTAAGGAACAGATAAATGCATTGTTTTGTTTTTTTAGCGTCTAAAATGAGAATTTTGAGAAGCAACTTTCATTTTTTTTATTTTGCTCTTATCGTGGGGATCCATTTTGGAGTGGGTTGATCCTAAAGAAATCATGGTTGTTTTGATAATTTGTTCAGAGTTGCAGAAGCCAGGAAAACCAAGTTCCTGGGTTCCAAGGGAGAAACTATAAGCACACATAGCAAGCGAGTGGATAAGAATTTGATTCTGCTCTTGTTTTTCATTTCCAGAGTCCTGGTGGAGCAAGAGTTTGGAAAGGTCTCTGGAACTTGGATGAAAGATGTTCATCTGGTTGGCAGTTTGCCCTGTACCACCACACCCTCTACCAATCTCTTAAAATGGTGGATAAAATCTTGAGCCTTGAGCTTTAACCTGGGGAAATTTGGTTGGTCGAATATACAGTGGGGACGAAAAGTATTCAGACCCCCTTAAATTTTTCACTCTTTGTTATATTGCAGCCATTTGCTAAAATCATTTAAGTTCATTTTTTTCCTCATTAATGTACACACAGCACCCCATATTGACAGAAAAACACAGAATTGTTGACATTTTTGCAGATTTATTAAAAAATAAAAACTGAAATATCACATGGTCCTAAGTATTCAGACCCTTTGCTCAGTATTTAGTACAGGGATCCTCAAACTACGGCCCTCCAGCTGTTGCGGAACTACACATCCCATGAGGCATTGTAAAACTCTGACATTCACAGACATGGCTAGGCATGATGGGAATTGTAGTTCTTGAACAACTGGAGGGCCATAGTTTGAAGACCCTTGATTTAGTAGAAGCACCCTTTTGATCCAATACATACAGTCATGAGTCTTTTTGGGAAAGATGCAACAAGTTTTTCACACCTGGATTTAGGGATCCTCTGCCATTCCTCCTTGCAGATCCTCTCCAGTCCTGTCAGGTTGGATGGTAAACGTTGGTGGACAGCCATTTTTAGGTCTCTCCAGAGATGCTCAATTGGGTTTAAGTCAGGGCTCTGGCTGGGCCATTCAAGAACAGTCGCGGAGTTGTTGTGAAGCCACTCCTTCGTTATTTTAGCTGTGTGCTTAGGGTCGTTGTCTTGTTGGAAGGTAAACCTTCGGCCCAGTCTGAGGTCCTGAGCACTCTGGAGAAGGTTTTCATTCAGGGTATCCCTGTACTTGGCCGCATTCATCTTTCCCTTGATTGCAACCAGTCGTCCTGTCCCTGCAGCTGAAACCCCCCCCCCCAGCATGATGCTGCCACCACCATGCATCACTGTTGGGACTGTATTGGACAGGTGATGAGCAGTGCCTGGTTTTCTCCACACATACCGCTTAGAATTAAGGCCAAAAAGGGGGCTTTTGTCGGGCCACTCTGCCATAAAGCCCCGACTGGTGGAGGGCTGCAGTGATAGTTGACTTTCTACAACTGTCTCCCATCTCCCGACTGCATCTCTGGAGCTCAGCCACAGTGATCTTTGGGTTCTTCTTTACCTCTTTTACCAAGGCTATTCTACCCCGATAGCTCAGTTTGGCCAGATGGCCAGCTCTAGGAAGGGTTCTGGTCATCCCAAATGTCTTCCATTTAAGGATTATGGAGGCCACTGTGCTCTTAGGAACCTTAAGTGCAGCAGAATTTTTTTTGTAACCTTGTCCAGATCTGTGCCTTGCCACAATTCTGTCTCTGAGCTCTTCAGGCAGTTCCTTTGACCTCATGATTCTCATTTGCTCTGACATGCACTGTGAGCTGTAAGGTCTTATATAGACAGGTGTGTGGCTTTCCTAATCAAGTCCAATCAGTATAAACAAACACAGCTGGCCTCAAATGAAGGTGTAGAACCAGCTCAAGGATGATCAGAAGAAATGGACAGCACCCGAGTTAAATATATGCGTGTCACAGCAAAGGGTCTAAAATACTTAGGACCATGTGATATTTCTGTTTTTTTTTTTTTTTTTGTAATAAATCTGCAAAAATGTCAACAATTCTGTGTTTTTCTGTCAATATGGGGTGCTGTGTGTACATTAATGAGGAAAAAAAATGAACTTAAATGATTTTAGCAAATGGCTGCAATATAACAGAGTGAAAAATTTAAGGGGGTCTGAATACTTTCCATCCCCACTGTATATGTATATATTATGGTAATGGGTTGATTTTCCCTTTATCGCAGGGATAGAGAGGGTAAAAAAAAGGGGGGGGGGGGTTATGCGTATATATCAAGAATAATGTACAAGTGAATGTGAGAGATGACATCAAATAGGGGAAACTAGGGAGGAGGTGGAATCCTTATGAGAGCTCCAAAAGGATGACGCTAAGGGGAAAATAATACTGGGAGTATGCTCTAGGCCCCCTAGCCTGAGGGAGGAGGGGGAGACGGATCTCCTATCACACTTTGGATTAGCAGCAAGGATGGGAAGTGTTATCATAATGGGGGATTTTAATTATCCAAACAGACTGGGCAAAGGGAACCACGCATTTGTCTAAGGCTCGCCAGTTTCTAAATGTCTTGTAGGACAATTTCATGGGTCAGATGGTAGACGCACCAAATAGAAACAAGGCATTACTAGATCTACTCATTACCAACAATACAGACCTGATCACGGATGTGGAAATACAGGGCACTTTAGGAAACAGCGATTACAGTTCAATTGGCTTCAGTATAAATCACATAAATAGAAAACACAAGTCGAATACAAAGACACATTTCAAAAGAGCCAACTTCCCTAAACTATGAACCTCACTAGAAGATATAAATTGGGATAAAATCTTAGAAACAAAGAACACAGAAGAGAGATGGGTTTGCATTTAGAGCATATTAAATAAGGGCATTAACCAGTGCATCCCATTGGGAAAAGAATTTAAAAGAGCAAACAAAAGTCCTGGATGACTTAACTCCAATGTAAAAATGCATATAAAAGCAAAGGAGAAGACCTTCAAAAAATACAAGGCTGCGGGATTATCATCAGTAGGGATGAGCCGAACACCCCCCCCACAGCACCCCCCGGTTCGGTTCGCAGCAGAACTAGCGAACAGGCAAAAAATGTGTGCGAACACCGTTAAAGTCTATGGGACGCAAACGTGAAAAATCAAAAGTGCTCCTTTTAAAGGCTTTTATGCCAGTTATTGCCATTAAAAGTGTTTGGGGACCCGGGTCCTGCCCCAATGGACATGTAACAATGCAAAAAAAGTTTAAAAAATGTATGTTTTTTCGGGAGCAGTGATTTTAATAATGCTTAAAATTTAACAATAAAAATGAAATATTCCTTTATATATATCGTGCTTGGGGGTATCCTTAGTATGCCTGTAATGTAGCGCATCTTTCCCGTGTTTTTAACAGTACCACAGCAAAATGACATTTCTAAAGGAAAAAATTTAATTTAAAAGTGCTTGTGGCTGTAATTTATTGTTGGATCCCGGCAATATAGATAACAATACCAAAAAAAAAAAATGGAGTGGATGCCCCCCCTCAATCCATACCAGACCCTTCAGGTCTGGTATGGATATTAAGGGGAACCCTGCACCAAAATATTTTTAAAAATGGCGTGGGGGTTCCCCAGGCACTATATACTCTAAACAGCAGTATATATACTATATAGCCTACCCTATATAGTCTGCAGAAAAACTAGGCCTTAGGTGTTGGTGGTACCAGAACAGTAACCCCTCACAGTTACTCTTGTTGGGGGCAGGAACGGGCTGTGCTGTGAAATATTATATCAAAAAATTTAATTATATGGCCCTGTTAAACAGGGGCAGAAAAATTGGGCCTTGGGTGGTGGTGGTGGTGCCCTAAACCAAAAATATCGTATGAAGCTAGCATTATCAAGATTGAGGAGGAATAGGATAGTCAGCATAGGCAGTCTTCAAGGGATCCCAGATCCATAGCAAATTCAATCAGTTACATCAGAATCAGGTGCTTGATAGCTGCTGATCCAAGACTGATTCATTTTATGAATGTGAGCCTATCAATGAAGTCTGTGGACAGGTGCACTCTTTGATCTGTAACAAACCGTCCAGCAGCACTGAATATGCGTTCATAAAGCACGCTGGATGCAGGACAGGCCAGTAGCTCAATCGCATATTGAGCAAGTTCTGGCCAATAGTCCATTCTCAAGACCCAGTAACCCAGTGGATGCTCTGTTGAAAAGGTCTCCAAGTCTGCTCTTGGCTCTAGATATTCCTGCACCATGTAATGCAGACGCTGGTGATGGTTGCTTGAACTGATCAGACCTTGGCACTGAGGACTGAAAAATTGTTTAAAGGCATCAGTCAGCTGGCCACCTTCTCCACCGCTCTTCCTTTGACTGAATGAAGCCTCAGCTACACATTGTCCATCACCAGGAAATGGTAACCTCCCAGCACAAACTTTTCTTCAAGGCCTCCTGAAGATATTGCCTTCTCTGTTCCCTTTGCGAAGGCAGGATGAGTTCTGCAACTTTACCCTTGTAATGTGGATCAAGAAGGGTTGGCAGGCTGTAATGATCTCTCTCCTTGATACCATGAATCCTAGTGTCCTCTCGCAGGCTTTGCAGAATCAGGGAGGCCATGCAGCGTAAGTTTGCAGAGGCATTTGATTCGGAGTACTCTGGGTCACTAAGAATAACATTATCCGTAACTACCTCCTCCCAGCCACGTACAACTCCTTGTGTTTCTGGGGACTGAAAACCATCCCTTGAAGACTGCTGCTGAGTGCTATCCTCTACATCCATGCTGACACAAGCCTCCTCCTCTTCTTCCTGTGTGTTTGGCGGGCCCACAGGAATGCTATCAGGATAAAGGGGCCTTGAGAGGAAAGGAAGTCCTCCTCTTCCTCCAGCTGTTATGCCTCAAGTGCCCTGTCCATGATTCCACGAAGCGTGTGCTCCAGCAGTAAGACCAGAAGGACAGTGTCATTGATGCATACATTATTGCTGCTCACCATCCTTGTGGCCTCCTCAAATGGTGAATACCAAAAATTACCGCGCTACTCTATGCAATGAAAAACTCAGTTATATAACTTAAAAAGCTGCAGTCCTAATGTGAGGTGTGCACATACTAGACAAAAATAATTAAAAAAGACTGCGCTAGAAACAATGACATGTGATGTAACTAAACAAACATGATTGAGTATATGAATAAATACAATTCATCGAGTGTGAAAAATAATAAAACACCAAAAATCTAATGAAAGTAAGTAAAAATAAAAGTGACTGAAAAATGAAAGTCCCAAATAAAGTTGAAAAAAGTGACTAAACAGTCAAAAAAACAGACAGTCCTTGGAGCCAAGGCAGATACAATCGGTGATCGTAGATAACACCCAGTGAGGAATCCTCCACCTATTAAGATGTGCGCTTACCAGAGGTAAGCTGTAAATCAGCTTATTAGTGAACATCCACTTAGGGGAAATCAGCTCCTCAGGTCTCCTCACAGGGAAGGGGGCAGACAGGATCTCTCAATGTGATGGATTCAATCCGCATAACGCGAGGACCCTTGTAGAAGTAGATGACAATAATCCAGAGATTTCTTGTATCCCAAACTGCTATTTAATCCAAGCTTTTAACAATCCAGCAGAGTGTAGTGTCTCCTGGGGGGAGATCCGGGTGTCACCCAGCACAGGCTCCGGGCTCCTTGTCCTCTGATCCGGGCTCCTTGTCCTCTGATCCGGGCTCCTTGTCCTCTGATCCGGGCTCCTTGTCCTCTGATATCACTCTGGGTGGGGGGGACTTCAAAGAGAACTCCAGATCAGCGAGGACTGGCAGTGATCAGGGCTCACAGTCCATGATGTCGGGCTGGGATGGATGGATGGATGAAGGGATGGGGTAGTAGACTAGCCCGGCGCTCTCACACTCACATACAGTGTGAGTGTATGCGAGTCTTCTGTATGTGAGTGTGAGAGCGCCGGGCTAGTCTACTACCCCATCCCTTCATCCATCCATCCATCCCAGCCCGACATCATGGACTGTGAGCCCTGATCACTGCCAGTCCTCGCTGATCTGGAGTTCTCTTTGAAGTCCCCCCCACCCAGAGTGATATCAGAGGACAAGGAGCCCGGATCAGAGGACAAGGAGCCCGGATCAGAGGACAAGGAGCCCGGATCAGAGGACAAGGAGCCCGGAGCCTGTGCTGGGTGACACCCGGATCTCCCCCCAGGAGACACTACACTCTGCTGGATTGTTAAAAGCTTGGATTAAATAGCAGTTTGGGATACAAGAAATCTCTGGATTATTGTCATCTACTTCTACAAGGGTCCTCCCGTTATGCGGATTGAATCCATCACATTGAGAGATCCTGTCTGCCCCCTTCCCTGTGAGGAGACCTGAGGAGCTGATTTCCCCTAAGTGGATGTTCACTAATAAGCTGATTTACAGCTTACCTCTGGTAAGCGCACATCTTAATAGGTGGAGGATTCCTCACTGGGTGTTATCTACGATCACCGATTGTATCTGCCTTGGCTCCAAGGACTGTCTGTTTTTTTGACTGTTTAGTCACTTTTTTCAACTTTATTTGGGACTTTCATTTTTCAGTCACTTTTATTTTTACTTACTTTCATTAGATTTTTGGTGTTTTATTATTTTTCACACTCGATGAATTGTATTTATTCATATACTCAATCATGTTTGTTTAGTTACATCACATGTCATTGTTTCTAGCGCAGTCTTTTTTAATTATTTTTCTCCTCAAATGGTGACAGGACAGTGCATGCATCCTTCATCAGTACCCACTGGCATGGCAAAAAGAAGTCAAGCTTCCCTGACCCTGTCCCAGTGCCATACTCGCACAGGTACTCATTGATGGCCCTCTGCTGTGTGTGCAGCCACTGCAGCATTGCCAACGTTGAGTTCCATCTGGTGGGCATGTCACAAATGAGGCGGTTGGTGGGCAGGTTGCATTCTCTTTGAATGTCAGCCAGCCGAGCACTGGCATTGTATGACCGGCGGAAATGACCACAGACTTTTCTGGCCTGCCTCAGGAGATCTTGTAAGCCTGGGTATCTGCTCAAGAACTGCTGCACCACCAAATTCAAGACGTGTGCCAAACATGGAAGTCAAGTGTCCCTGTAGGAGGGCGGAGAGAAGGTTGGTGCCTTTGTCGCATACAACCATTCCTGGCTGAAGCTGGCATGGCGTCAACCACCTTTGAGCCTGCCCCTGCAGAGCTAACAGAATCTCTTCCCCAGTGTGGCTCCTGTCCCCTAGGCAGACCAACTCAAGCACCGCATGCCATCTTTTAGCCTGACTGCTTGCGTAGCCCCTTGAACGCTTACACAGCCCCACTGGTTCAGAGGACAAATCTGTAGAAGAGGCCATAGAGGAAGAAGATGAGGAGGAAGGGGTGGAGGAGAGAGCTGTGGCAGAATCACCACTAGCATTTTGGAGGCGTGGTGGCGGAACAAGCTCCAACAACACTGAACTCTGTCCTGCATCCTTCCCAGCTGCCAGCAGAGTTACCCAGTGCGCCGTGAAGGAAAGTTAACGTCCCTGCCCATGCCTGCTGGACCATGAGTCAGCGTAATATGAACCTTACTGCTGGCCGCCCTGTCCAACGAGGCCTCCTGTGAAAAGGCATTTTGGAACCTGCCACTGAGGTACAGCACATTCCACAAATTCATGAAAGGGGGCAGAGTCTACCAGCTGAAAAGGCAGCAGTTGCAATGCTAGCAATTTGGCTAAACTGGCATTTAGACACTGAGCATGTGGATGGCTGGGACCGAATTTCTTTTTACAATTCAGCAACTGGGGTAGGGAAATTTGCCTGCTAAAATCAATTGGTGGTGTACTGCTAGCAGATTGGCTGCAAGTACTTGGGACACCTATTGCTATACTTTCATTCCTCTCAGTGCATGTTTTTGAGAGGACTGGAGGTATAGCAGGGTTGGAGATCCCAGATGAGGAGCAAGGAGAAGTTCGCCTTTTTCTTTGATGTGGGTCTTTCAAATGCTGTTGCCAACAGACTGCATGGCAGGTCATCAAATGTTTTGTCAAGTATGTGGTGCCCAAGCGGCTGGCTGCTGTTCTGGCCACACTTGATCCACTTCAGACATAGGTTGCACATGGCAATGGTGCAATCTGCTGCACACGTGTCGAAAAAGGCCCACACCAAGGAACTTTTAAAAGTCAGTGGGGAGTCAGCAGTACCCTGCACCTGCGGAGCTCTGTGGTGTGATGCAATAAGGTGGCTGCCCTTAAGCTGCCCCCTAGAAGCCACCCTGCCTCGGAGTTGTGCCTCTTCCTCCCCCTCCTCTCAGGCACCCAAGTACTGTCAGTGACCTCATCATCCCCTCCCTCCTCATCACTGGAGCAAACCTGGCAGTATGGTGCAGCTGGGGGAACATGACTGTCAGTTTCTTGTCCTTCTGTGGCACCCCCCTCTCTAGGCTCACTTTACTCCCTTCCTCAACCTGGGAACCAACATCGGAGCCTTCAAATTGCTGCGCATCCTCCAGCAGCATGTATCCGACACTGTGGTCGAATAATTCTAGGGACTCCTCCGTGTATGATGGGGCTAGGAGCCGGTGGAATAGGCCACTTTGGCAGCTGCGTTGGAAGGAAAACTACTCTGAGCCTGAGTGACAGAGGATGAGGACGGCTTTGTTATCCAACTCTTCTGCATGTTGTGGCTCAATAACACTTCCAGTAGCAGAAAAAAAGGACAAGCGTGCCCCACGGCCACCTGCAGAGGATGCACCATGTCCATGACCACCACTGTTGACTGTAGACACAGAGGCTGCTTGCACTCTTTTAGTGGCCTGTGAGCTTCTGCCTCTCCTAGGTGGCCTTCCGGACATGGTGTATTTTTTGTTTTGCAACATCACACTACACTGTATTAGATACTGTGTACACTGCCTAAAGTGTATTAGAAACTGTACACACTATTAGATACTGTGTACACCACCAGAAAAGTAGTAGAAATGGTACACACTGTATTAGATACTGTGCACACCGCCTGCACTGTATTAGAAACTGTACAATGGCTGCACTGTATTGTATACTGTGTACACCACCAGAAGTGTAGTAGAAACTGTACACACTGTATTAGATACTGTGTACACTATCTGCACTGTATTAGAAACTGTGTACACCACCTGCACTGTATTAGAAACTGTACTACAGCTGCATTGTATTGTGTACACCATCAGAAGTGTAGCAGAAACTGTACACACTGTATTAGATAACGCAGTATCTAATACAGTGTGTACAGTTTCTACTACACTTCTGGTGGTGTACACATTACACAATAGAGTGCAGCCATAGTACAATGTACACCACCAGAAAAGTTGTAGAAACTGTACACACTTAATTAGATACTGTGTACACTGTCTGCACTGTATTGGAAACTGTACAACGGCTGCACTGTATTAGATACTGTGCACACCGCCTGCACTGTATTAGAAACTATACAATGGCTGCACTGTATTGTATACTGTGTACACCACCAGAAGTTTAGTAGAAACTGTACAGATTGTATTAGATGCTGTGTACACTGCCTGCACTGTATTAGAAACTACAACGGCTGCACTGTATTGTATACTGTGTACACCACCAGAAGTGTAGTAGAAACTGTACACCACCGAATGCACTGTAGATATAGGCTACACTTGATTTAGAATATATATATATATATATATATATATATATATATATATATATATATATATATATATATATATATATATATATATATATATATATATAGGTTGAAGTGTAGAGGAGAACCGCACATAGCTTTCAATCTAGTGCCAGCAAACAGGTCCTCCCACCTACCTTGTATATATAAGAATAAAGTTCCAAAGGTTGCTGCACGTTAAAATTTGTTGCTTTATTCCATCAAATCTTTGGAAAAAGATTACAAAGCAAGTAGAGTCATTCCAGACAAAATCGTTACAATCATCTGTTCAGACAAAGATTACATTTAGGACTGATTTGTTCGCCCCCTTCCTTAGATCAGTCAGAACACATCTGAAGGTTTTCACCACAATCATCTATTTTATATGTGTTTCACAAGCATCATCACACATGGAATCAATATGGTTAATCATTCTCAGTTTCTATCCAATCAATGTTACTGAATACTAATCTTATTCCATAGATACAAAAAATAGCTAATCGCATGGCCGATAATCTCAATATCTCATTGTCATCCTGCGATTCATCCTAATTTCAGATCTGAAAGACATATATATGCATAAAAAGATATATATCTTCAATAAATAGATGTAAAAATCCATTTAGTCACAACACAGAACCAATAACCTATTAAATAAACAAAGATCTAAATCCACGTTTAAACCGTGTGGAGCAATTGTATTCAAAAAAATTGATCCAGTGTACCTCTCTTTTTCTGAGGGTTAATGCACGATCCCCCCCACCTCTTCTATTTCTTTCAGTCCCCTCCAGGAACATATATTTCTATTGTGACATACTATGTCCAAATTCAACAAAATGTCTAGCAAATGGTAGCGGTGTTAATTTATCCCTGATGGACCGTGAGGACTATAATTATGATCGAGTTTATAATTGGTCTGATCCTAACTATTATCGCACCAAAACCTATAAGAAAGGACAACGGAAACAGTTTATTAATTCATCTTCTTCTACCATATCCACTGGGTCAACCACCAATGTATCCACTACTTTTTTACCTGCAAGTACAACCGAATCTGGACCAGGAGAGGAGGTAGAAGAACAAAGAAAAGGTATAGCCAGCAGTGTAACCACCAGACGTCAAAATCACCAGAGACAGTGAAAAATGATGTGGTACATAATATTTCTTCAATTACTTTAACTGAGACTGAACTGAATGTGCTAAATAAGGGATTAGGTTTTTGTCCCAAGGAAAAAATGAATGTCTTTGAAACAGGACCTTTATAGGTTTTATAGGCAATTAAGGTTTAAAGCTTACTATTCTGGTTTACCTATAGCTACATCTAAGGAATATTTACCATTGTCTAGTAAAAATATGGGGTTAAAACCAAACATTGAAAAGGTGGATAATGACATAAAAAAATGTTTGAGTGATAAAATTAAAAAAGACCATACACCAAACAATTTAAGTAAAGATGAGGTAATGGCGTTGAACTCCTTGTCGGCTCAGCGGGATATAACTATCAAACCGGCCGACAAGGGGGGGTGCCATTGTAGTAATGGACACCGCAAAATATGAGCTAGAGGTGATGAAACAGCTCGGGGACACTAACACTTATAGAAAACTAGACGCATGCCCAGTTTTTAACAGCTTCAGATCCGGGCCATTGCCAAATGACGGCAACAGCGCGGATCTAAATTGCCGGGACGACGTCTATTGACGTTGTCCCGTGCATGAGCGGCCTGCGCGCCCCCTGCAGGGTGCGCGCGGCGCGCTCGGTGATCAGCGAGTCTATGAGACTCGCCTGATCACAGATCAGAGTAAGGGGTTGGTCCCGACCCCTTACCACATGATCAGCTGTCAGCCAATGACAGCTGATCATGTGATGTAAACAGAGCCGGTAATCGGCTATTTTTCCTCCTCGCGCTGACAGCGTGAGGAGGAAAAAAAAAACCCGATCACCGGCGGCCGTGATCGGGACTGATCTTCTAACACAAGGCAATAGGCAGCAGTGCTGCCTACCAGTGCCCACCAGCGTCACCCATCAGTGCCCACAGTGCCAACAATCAGCGCCACCCATCAGTGCCCACAGTGCTACCCATCAGTGCCCACAGTGCCACCCATCAGTGCCCACAGTGCCACCCATCAGTGCCACCCATCAGCACCCACATCAGTGCCGCCCATCAGCACCCACATCAGTGCAACCTATCAGTGCCCATCAGTGTCACCTACCAGTGCCCATAAGTGCCCATCAGTGCCACCCATCAGTGCCCCCCCATCCGTGGTACCTATCCGTGCCACCCATCCGTGCCACCCATCTGTGCCACCCATCCGTGCCACCCATCCGTGGCCATCAGTGCCGCCTTATCTGTCCCCATCAGTGCCGCCTTATCTGTCCCCATCAGTGCCGCCTTAACTGTGCCTATCAGTGCCGCCTTAACTGTGCCCATCAGTGCTGCCTTATCTGTGCCTATCCGTGCCCATCAGTGCAGCCTATCAGTGCCCACCAGTGCTGCCTCATCAGCGCATATCAATGAAGGAGAAAAATTACCTGTTTGCAAAATTTTATAACAAACTATTAAACATGATTTTTTTTTTTTCAAAAATGTCCATCTTTTTTTGTTTGTTTAGCAAAAAATAAAAATCCCAGATGTGATCAAATACCACCAAAAGAAAGCTCTATTTGTGGGAAAAAAATGATAAAAATTTCATTTGGGTACAGTGTTGTATGACCGCGCAATTGTCATTCAAAGTGCGACAGCGCTGAAAGCTCAAAATTGGTCTGGGCAGGAGGGGGGTTGAAGTGCCCAGTAAGCAAGTGGTTAAGGTACAAAAAAGAATTAAGGCATTAGAAAGTAAAGTCATAGATAATGAAACTGTGGATTTTTAAATTTCTGAACATCCTATTACACCGGTGATATACGTTTTACCAAAGATCCATAAGGATCCTGTCAATCCCCCGGGACGTCCTATTGTATCTGGGATGGAATCGATCACAGCTCCTTTAACGCAGTATCTTGATAAATGTTTAACACAGCTATTGTTGAACACAAAATACTATATAAAAGACACTTCTGATTTCTTATCTAAAATTCAGGATATTAGACTGTTGGCCGATTCCATTCTGGTATCATGGGACGTCTCTAGTCTTTATACAATAATTCCTGCATGAACTTGGGATAGAGGCTTGTCGGCGGCTGCGGATCCAGTCCGGTATATATAAAACACAGCATATTGAGTTTTTATTGGATTTACTCAAAATTGTACTTGAGGAGAACTATTTCCTTTTTAAAGATACTTATTATTTACAACTGAAAGGTGCATCGATGGGTTCTAATGTCGCACCCCCATACGCGAATTCATTCATGAATATGATAGAAACATCTTATATATTTGTTAATGATAGGTTCCTTAAACACTGCCAGGGATGGTATAGATTTGTGGACGATATTTTTGCTGTAGGGGATGGGGACATGGATACCCTTTTCTTATTTAATATATTAACCATCTTGTTACTGGTCTCAAATTTAATTTTGAAATAGGTACTACTCAAATCTTGTTTCTCGATACTACGTTAAAACTTGAAAATATGACAATTACAAGTGATCTTTATGTGAAAACTACAGATCGTAATCAACTATTACATTTTAAATCGTTTTCATCCCCCCAATGTCTTTGCCTCCATCCCAAGGAGTCAGCTGATGAGGGTTCAGCGGATAGTTAGCGATCCGCTGCACTGTAGTCAGAGGCTTGATGAGATGGAGACAAAATTGATTGATAGAAAATATCCTGAAGCCTTGGTTAAAAAGGAACGGTCCGGGGGCGTGTCCTGAACATGGAGCTGTGAGGACGTGTCTGGTCCGCGCTCCGCTCCCGCCGCTACTTACCCAGCAGCATACCCACGATCCTGGGCCCTGACATGGCCCAGGACATGTCACAGAGGCGACGGAACACAGCCCATAACTCCGGGACAGAGAACGCTCAACGGGGGCAGCTAGATTCATACTTTTCCGCGACCCACGGCAAGGCCCCGGAAAAATCCAAGATGGCGCCGATCGGCAAGACGGGGAAACAACATGCGCCGGCACAGAAGCAAACCACGCCACCCGCGCTATCCCCACAGCCATCACCCGGATCGGTGAGTGACTCTGTGCTCCCGACATCTCCGGGATCCACTGTGTCCAGAGCGGGGGGATCAGACATTGCTGACATTATGGAGGATGGGGACATTAGGAAGCACATCTGGTCCCTTCCCACTAGAGAGGACTTGGAAAGATTCACAGCCAGGGTGGAAAAGGCGTTTACAGAGGATATAGCACAGCTCAAGGAGGACACCACACACTTGGGCAACAGAGTGGAAACTATAGAGCAAAGGTTAGATGAGGCTCTTCCTACTATGTCAGCATTACAGCTAAGGTGTGCAGCCCAAGATCAAAAGCTGGACTTATTATTGTCACAACTTGACAACTTTGAAAATTGCAGCAGGAGGGCAAACATCCGTATTCGAGGTATGCCAGAAGCAACAGCCCCCAGAGATATTATCCCTTCCTTGCAAGGCATATTCAGGGAGATCCTGGGCCTACCAGACACAGAACCCATTGAGATTGACCGCGCCCACCGCGCCCTGCGACCACCATCCCAAGATGCTGACAACCCACGGGACATAATCTGCAAATTGCATAAATATACTCTCAAAGAGCGAATAATGCAAAAGATGCGCAACAGACCCTATTTTGATTTCGATGGCGCTCACCTCTGTTTCTTCCAGGATATCTCCAGACGCACGCTAATGCAACGTCGAGCCCTAAAACCTGTCGTGCTGGCCCTCCAGGAAGCGGGACTTACGTACCGCTGGGGCTTTCCCTTCTACTTACAAGCCTCTAAAAATGGACGCTCAGCCACCCTACGCACCAGAGATGACCTCCCTCACTTTCTCTCTGCCTTGGGACTTGGTAAAGTTGACTTTCCGGACTGGCAAGGGGACCCTGCGACGGTGAACTTTCCAAACATAGAACTCCCCCAGCCCTGGACGCAGATGCCACAACACCGAGGCTGAAGACGTAGTCGCCACCAGCAAGAAACAGATGCTTCCCCTGGCCCCTCTACATTAGGAGACTGATGGTAACGCTAAGATCCCGAATTGAGTCATTACTCCCCCTTCTTTGGAGGCACCCTTTATTATCAGATCATCAGCAGATCTGGAACTCCCTGATCGTTTCCGTGCCTGGTCTGACTTGGTTCCGATAACGAACTTTGACACCATAAAGATGGACAAGGCTCTGCCCGCATCCTAGAGAGACACGGTTTGAGGCTGTTTCCAGATCTCCTTAGTTGCGAGTTTTACCCTCCCCGGGACTTCCACAATTATACAATCCCCCTATCCCCTATTATGCCATTTATCCCCCCGATCATTGGGTCACAAAGCAGCACTTACGAGGTGGGGGCGGGGCGGGCCCTTTCTCCCTTCTCCCCTTCATGTCGGCCCACGTTCCCCCAGTAGGCTGCTCACGTTTGGGTATTAATCCCGTTTGGGATACCAGAACTGGACAACATGGGCCCCCTGAGAAAAGGGGGCATATTGGGCCCAGTCTGTGCCTATACAGAACCATTGTTAGGTTCTCTGAGTTTGAATGTTGCTTATGGTTATGCTGATGTTAATGCTTGTTTTAACCTTGTTTTTTCACTTTCCTCCCCTATTCTTCTTTTTCTGCCTGGCCTCTATCTTGCTCTCTCCTTCCCTAGCAGGATTCCTGGCACCCGCTCCGGACTCCGCCCCCGGGACTGCAGCTGACTTACAACACCATTCCTCAATGACAACGGTTAAGGTAATCTCTTATAATGTCCGTGGTCTTTGCTCACCCTGTAAGCGGAGTAAGCTGTGGTGGGAACTGAAAAAACTCAAGGCGCAGATAGTATTCCTACAGGAAACGCACTTCACACACCATTCCATACCCAAGCTCCCGACACTCATCTATAGTCAGTGGTACCATAGTACCTCACCGGTTAACAAGTCCAGAGGCACTGCCATAGCTATCCACAAAAATTGCCCCTTCCAATACTTAGACGCTAAGACCGACCCCCCTGGGAAGGTATGTCTTCCTGAAAGGGACCATTGCGGGTACTAAATACACCTTCGCCAATATCTACTCCCCCAATACGAACCAATTGACCTTCCTTGACTCAATCATAGAACAACTAGAGGAATTCGGAGAGGGGTCCCTAGTTTTAGGAGGCGACTTTAACGTGAGCCCGGACCCAACCCTGGATACTTCACATAACAGGCCCTCACATTCACATGCATTCCTTAGGCACTTCCGAAAGTCCCTCCAGGCGGTGGGCCTGGTTGACTGCTGGAGGGCCCTACACCCCCACAGAGAGGGACTACAGTTACTATTCAGTGGTACACAATGTCTACACACGTATAGATTTGATTTACTTCGACCGCCCGACCTTGGAGCTCCTCCAAAGCTCTTCCATAGGAAACATAACCATTTCAGATCATGCCCCGATTCAGGCTTCTTTCATCATTCCAATAGACTCCCGTAGAACGTGGAACTGGCGCCTCAACGAATATCTATTAGATGACCCTGTAGTGGAAGCCCAGATCTCAGACACGATAAAAAATTACTTTCGAGAGAACACATTAGGAGACTTGAGTGAGGGTACAATATGGGAATGTCACAAGGCCGTTGTAAGAGGTGAGCTTATTGCACAAGGTTCTAGATTAAAGAGAGAACGGCTAGCTGACTATAACAGAGTTCTTAGTGCACTCCAGCAGGCAGAACTTAAACACAAAGCAGGGGGTACCCCAGAAGCCCTACGAGAACTAACGGAACTCAGAGACACATTCTCACGGCTGTTAGAGCGACAGGCGCGTAAACAACTGTGACACCTATCCCACCGATATTACGAGCATGGTAATAAGTGCGGACGCATGCTGGCAAGAGCGCTTCGCGCAAAACGGGCCCAAATGCAAGTACACAAACTTCGCTCCTCTACGGGTGAAATGACATTCCATTCCTCCAAGATAGCAGAGGGGTTCCGTGATTACTACGCCGAACTCTACAATTTAGATGCGAACACAACCCCAGAAGCTAAAGAAAATAGACTGACTAAAATTCAAGACTACTTATCCACTAATGGACTGCCTTCCCTGACTGAAGACCAACTAGCTGACTTAGAATCCCCTATCACCACCACTGAACTTGAGTCCACCATCAAATCTTTACCCAACGGGAAAAGCCCAGGCCCTGATGGGTTTACTATAGCATACTATACTAAATTCTCCCTGTTTCTTACGAACCATATGTGTAAATATTTCAACTCCCTAGTAAAGGGATGTAGAATCCCACCCGAGGCCCTTTTAGCACACATATCGGTTATACCGAAAGAGGGCAAAGACCCTACTGTCTCGCAGAGTTACCGCCCCATTTCCTTATTGAATACGGACGTAAAAATCCTGGCGAAAATCCTCGCAAACCGACTGAAACATCTTGTCCCCCTTTTAGTACACCTAGACCAGACGGGTTTCATTGTGGGACGTGAAGCGCGAGACAATTCAATACGTGCGATTCAACTAATACATTGGGCCAAAACTAAAGAGATACCTCTCCCTTATCTAATACTCTCCACCGACACCGAGAAGGCGTTCGATCGCATAGACTGGTCCTACCTCAGAGAGGTATTAACCTCAATGGGATTGGGCCCAAATATGCTAGCTTGGATACTGGCCCTTTATTCAGAACCTAACAGGTTAAGGTTAATGGAATTCTCTGATCTAAGTTCCCGATCGGGAACGGCACAAGACAGGGGTGTCCACTCTCCCCCCTCCTCTTCGCCCCGGCCTTAGAACCACTGCTACGAAGAGTGAGAGCAAATACAGATATTAAAACATATAAAAAGTGCTGCGCAAATAAAAGTCCTTAGGTAAAATGAATGTATAAAATTTGAGTGATAAAATCAGAGGACAAAGACCACCAGTGACAATTAGGCTGAGATCAATATCTGAATGGTGACAAATCCCTCCACCGGGTATGGATGGCCCCTCACCTCAGACATTCGACCTGAAACAGGTCACACCGCTTATAACCATAGATGGATCAATCTGTGTGGTAGTTGGTTCCTCCTTCACTTCACAGCACACGGTACAACAGCGGATGTTACATATAAAATAAAGGGCAGAACATAGTGCACTCCGTGGCTACTTTATTGAATAATCCAGAAAAGCAAATAAAACAGACACTTACAGAAACCGGCACTCCGATCCGAGTGCCGGCTGACAGGCGTGTGATCGTGTCTGTGAATGACCGCGGGTGACGTCATACGCTCCTTCCCCCGTACGCGTTACGTCCTGTGGGTGGGACTTCATCGGCGTGGGGCGGGATGCGTAATGACGGCCCGCATTGTTTATGTATAGTGCCATGGTGACAGTAGCACCAATCAGAGGATCGGGGGCGATAATCAGGGAGTCTGGCACCTCCCCTCATTACATCTTAACCCATGGTTGCTAATGCGCTCCCCTTACGAAGGGGAAACGAAACTTACAACACCTCCAGCAGCAAACAATTAATAAAAGAAAAGAAAAATATAAAAAGAACATGTTTCTGCAATACCCGGATGACCAATTTCATTAAATGCAGTAACGAAATTCATCTTAAGTTTAAAAATAGCAGTATTTAGTCTTAAACACGCATAAACACATGCTGCAAATTTGCATGTAAAAAAGTCGCATAAAAAATCGCATATATAAAAAAATATGGACCTTATGAAACAATATATATAAAAAACTTTTTTATATAAAAAAAAGGAAACATCAGACCACGGTCATTGACTAAACACGATCACATGTACAAAAACTAATAGAAATAATAAAATAAAAATCACCATAATAAACAGTTATCTATTAGAAATAAAACAATTCAAATCAAAATCAACGTTCATTCCAAAAGGGGAGAGAACTTTTGTCTCATAGATCCAGAATGATTCCCTACGACTAAGCTGCCTGATGTAATGGCCACCCCTCCATTGACGCGGAACCTTTTCTACCCCCCAGAATTTTAGGCATCTGGGGTCACGTTGATGGCAAAGGCGAAAATGCCTAGATACACTGTGGGTCTTGACTCCCCGTTTGATGTTACTAATGTGTTCACCAATTCTTACATGAAGGGCTCTTGAGGTTCGGCCCACATACTGGAGGCCACAATCGCACTCCAGCATGTAGACCACCCCCTCTGATGAACACGTAATCAGACCTTCAATTTTATAGCTTTTTTTCGTTACATACGAAACAAAATCCTTCCGTCTCTTAATATTCCTACTGGCCTTCCTGCATGTGGCACATTTACCACATGCGTAAAAAACAGATAGAAACCCAAATAGTCTGCTGGTGACAGTTTTGGGCGGGTCAATGACCCCTGGTGCTACCCGATCACGTAAGGATGGAGCCTTGCGATAGATAAACCGAGGGTGATCAGGGAGGACTGGTCCAAGGGTCCTATCTCCTTTGAGAATGGGCCAATGTTTAGCTATAATATGTTCTGGATGGGTTGAATGCCAATAACAAAAACATCGAGTTAACCTGGACAATTAGCCATCATCAGATTATATTTCTTGATCTTGAAATTTTTAAGGGGGAGGGAGTTTTTCATACCAGGAATCATTTCAAAACAACGGATAGGAATGCATATATCCCTCTGACCAGCTGTCACCACAAATCTTGGCTTTGCAATATACCACGAGGCCAATTCATCCGCTTGCGCCGTAATTGTACTTCAGATGATGATTTCCTGGTACAGTCGCAGGTACTTGCGGATAGATTTAAAGAAAAAGGGTATTCCCAGGCTCTGGTAAATGCAGAGATAGCCAAGGTATTGGCAATTGACAGGAATACTGTGGTAGAAGATAAGATCAAATCCATTGAAGATAATACCAATGTTTCGAGTTATCGCATTATACTTGATTACAACATCCAGTATAAAAAATTAGAACATATTATAGCTAAACATTGGCCCATTCTCAAAGGAGATAGGACCCTTGGACCAGTCCTCCCTGATCACCCTCGGTTTATCTATCGCAAGGCTCCATCCTTACGTGGTATATTGCAAAGCCAAGATTTGTGGTGACAGCTGGTCAGAGGGATATATGCATTCCTATCCGTTGTTTTGAAATGATTCCTGGTATGAAAAACTCCCTCCCCCTTAAAAATTTCAAGATCAAGAAATATAATCTGATGATGGCTAATTGTCCAGGTTAACTCGATGTTTTTGTTATTGGCATTCAACCCATCCAGAACATATTATAGCTAAACATTGGCCCATTCTCAAAGGAGATAGGACCCTTGGACCAGTCCTCCCTGATCACCCTCGGTTTATCTATCGCAAGACTCCATCCTTACGTGATCGGGTAGCACCAGGGGTCATTGACCCGCCCAAAACTGTCACCAGCAGACTATTTGGGTTTCTATCTGGTTTTTACGCATGTGGTAAATGTGCCACATGCAGGAAGGCCAGTAGGAATATTAAGAGACGGAAGGATTTTGTTTCGTATGTAACGAAAAAAAGCTATAAAATTGAAGGTCTGATTACGTGTTCATCAGAGGGGGTGGTCTACATGCTGGAGTGCGATTGTGGCCTCCAGTATGTGGGCCGAACCTCAAGAGCCCTTCATGTAAGAATTGGTGAACACATTAGTAACATCAAACGGGGGGTCAAGACCCACAGTGTATCTAGGCATTTTCGCCTTTGCCATCAACGTGACCCCAGATGCCTAAAATTCTGGGGGGTAGAAAAGGTTCCGCGTCAATGGAGGGGTGGCCATTACATCAGGCAGCTTAGTCGTAGGGAATCATTCTGGATCTATGAGACAAAAGTTCTCTCCCCTTTTGGAATGAACGTTGATTTTGATTTGAATTGTTTTATTTCTAATAGATAACTGTTTATTATGGTGATTTTTATTTTATTATTTCTATTAGTTTTTGTACATGTGATCGTGTTTAGTCAATGACCGTGGTCTGATGTTTCCTTTTTTTTATATAAAAAAGTTTTTTATATATATTGTTTCATAAGGTCCATATTTTTTTATATATGCGATTTTTTATGCGACTTTTTTACATGCAAATTTGCAGCATGTGTTTATGCGTGTTTAAGACTAAATACTGCTATTTTTAAACTTAAGATGAATTTCGTTACTGCATTTAATGAAATTGGTCATCCGGGTATTGCAGAAACATGTTCTTTTTATATTTTTCTTTTCTTTTATTAATTGTTTGCTGCTGGAGGTGTTGTAAGTTTCGTTTCCCCTTCGTAAGGGGAGCGCATTAGCAACCATGGGTTAAGATGTAATGAGGGGAGGTGCCAGACTCCCTGATTATCGCCCCCGATCCTCTGATTGGTGCTACTGTCACCATGGCACTATACATAAACAATGCGGGCCGTCATTACGCATCCCGCCCCACGCCGATGAAGTCCCGCCCACAGGACGTAACGCGTACGGGGGAAGGAGCGTATGACGTCACCCGCGGTCATTCACAGACACGATCACACGCCTGTCAGCCGGCACTCGGATCGGAGTGCCGGTTTCTGTAAGTGTCTGTTTTATTTGCTTTTCTGGATTATTCAATAAAGTAGCCACGGAGTGCACTATGTTCTGCCCTTTATTTTATATGTAACATCCGCTGTTGTACCGTGTGCTGTGAAGTGAAGGAGGAACCAACTACCACACAGATTGATCCATCTATGGTTATAAGCGGTGTGACCTGTTTCAGGTCGAATGTCTGAGGTGAGGGGCCATCCATACCCGGTGGAGGGATTTGTCACCATTCAGATATTGATCTCAGCCTAATTGTCACTGGTGGTCTTTGTCCTCTGATTTTATCACTCAAATTTTATACATTCATTTTACCTAAGGACTTTTATTTGCGCAGCACTTTTTATATGTTTTATGCTTTGGAGGTATTTCTTTGAATTGACCTTAGTGCCTGCTTGCATTTATTGTGTTAAGTCCACTTATTAGTCAGCGCTGAATTTCACTACGATTTTTCAAATACAGATATTACAGGACTGACTGTATGAGCCGTGGAGCACAAGCTCTCAGCCTACGCAGATGACGTATTGTTTCATTTAACTAATCCCCTGATCTCGTTGCCGGTCCTGATGCGGGAACTCAAAAATTTTGGTACACTTTCTAATTTTAAGATCAACTACAATAAATCAGAAATTCTGCCTGTTAATCTCTCTACCCCCATGACAAATAGCTTAAAAGCTGCATTCCCTTTCACGTGGACTAACTCTTCTCTACGCTACCTAGGTATACAACTGACGGACAGCTTTGACACTTTGTATAACACAAACTTCCACAGACTCTTGACTGAAATTAAACAAGATTTAACACGGTGGACGAGGACAGCCTTTACATGGATAGGCAGGACGAACACAATAAAAATGAACGTTCTCCCCAGAATTCTGTTTTATATGCAGATGCTCCCCATACACCTGCCCAAAACTTTTTTTAAACAAATATCCAACTTGATCACCACCTTCATATGGAATTCAAAGAAACCGCGGATTGCTATGAAGGTGCTGAGACGTCCGAAACATCATGGAGGACTGGGAGTCCCAGATTTACAGCGATATTGCCAGGCCATCGCCTTACAGAGAACTCTGAATTGGAACTTCCATGGACATTCCAAATTGTGGGTGACTATGGAAAAATACATGGCAGGCAGAAACTTATCCTACGCCCTGTGGCTTTCGCGGGAACACAGGGGCCTATCGGAATCTACGTTCCCGTTAACAAAATCCACACTTGACACTTGGGACAGAGTAAACCGGAGGCTGAATTTAGCCCCCCTGTGTCCCCGCTGGCACCTTTGGGAGGATTCCTCTGGTTCCCGCCGGGGGAACGTGCAGGCTTCTTTGAGGCCTGGGTAGATGACAAAAATGCCAGTTGTGGCAAATTACTGAGAAGTGGGAGACTCCTGCCCTATGAGTCTCTGGGAAATAGACCAGGCAGACCGCACCTAAATTTCTGGAAGTACAGACAATTGCACCATTTTTTTGCAGTTCACGGTAGCTCTATCAGAGATATCTCCACACTCACGCCTTTTGAGGGAATGTTTATAGTGGAAGAAACGATCCCCCACATGATCTCTGAACTTTACCAATTACTGGGGTCCTCGGCCTCGGCCTCCAAACCTACTTATATAAGAGCGTGGGAGAGAGACCTTGGGAAGGAGTTTTCCGAGTCTCATCTGGCATGTATGTATCAATTCACACACTCCAGCTCACTGGACTTTAAGATGCAGGAGACAAACTACAAATTATTAGCACGTTGGTACAGGGTCCCATCTGACATGGCACGGATTTATCCTGCTAGTTCAGACTTGTGCTGGCGGGGATGCGGAGGCCGAGGCACCCTCTTACACCTGTGGTGGGAGTGCCCACGAATAAAGATATATTGGCAGACAATTAAGGACCAGATTAAAGATATTCTCGGGATAGAGATTCCCCTCTCCCTGGAACATTTCCTCCTGCATATCCCTCCTGTACCAGTTAGCCGCTACAAAAAAAGCGCATTACCTCACTTGCTAAATGCTGCTAAGCGTCTGCTGCCTATCTTTTGGAAGAAAGAGCAGATACCGACCAAAGAGGAGTGGATACGCAGGGTTAGCGAAATAAGGGAAGCAGAGGAATGGGTGGCAGCAGGCAAAGGCGCTACAGCAAAGCACACAGCAATATGGTCAATATGGCAAGAACACTTCCAAGACACTTACTATGTACCTTCTAGCCTGGACGTGTCCATACTAAAATTAGCAGATCCCACATTAGGTCATCGTACCCACCCTGAATAGTCTCCACCACGGTTTCTCCCAAAGACCGAAGTACGGACTGCATACGAAAACATATGTCTTTGCCAGATCTAGGGGGCTGCCTGGGGGCGGATAGTCCGGAGTGGATGATCGGAGATGCACGTGGAAACAAGGTGCGATCCTGTGTACCCCTCTTCCCCCTCCTACTCTTCATATTACTCCTCCCCTCCCTTCTACATTCTCCCTTTTTCTCTCTACTCTTCCTATTCTATCAAGCAATGTCATTAATAGAATTGTGTGTTGATTGCACAGAATGTTAGCAACTATTATAACTTACCAGGTAAAAACGAAAAAGAGATGCTCTCCTAGCTGGGGGGGCCGTGTGGGCAGGGGTGGCCTATGGCTCGGGGGTGCGCCGGGGGAGGACAGATGGAGGCCTTGTGCCCCCCTCCTCAGGTGGGCGCCCCGGGTGGTGGCGGCCCCGTGTTACCGCGGCTTTTTCCCCCCGGTCTGGGAGATCACTATAGCTCAGGTTGTGGGATCTGTGGTGGGTGGTGGCTACAGTTGGTCTCCGCCCCCGCAGACTTGAAGATCTCAATGCAACGTGTACTGGTTCCACCAAAGGCACACATTCTCAAGATCTCAACAGATATCTTAACACAGCCCTAGTCTATTAACTTCCCCTCTTATTCTTTTTCCTTTGTCATTTCCTCCTATCCTTTATTTATGTTTCTAGAAATATGCAGGTCATTGCTAATGTTGATATGAGAAAACGTTTGTCATCAACAAAGTTGTATTGAACTGTATATGTTGAGATGTGATGGACAACAATAAAGAAAGTTTAAACAAAAAAGGAACGGTCCAGTATGGATAGTATTAGGACCCCAAAAAAAAAAAAAAAAAAAAAAAAAAATCGATCAAACAAATTCCCTTTATTATGCAATATCATCCTTTTTCACACAGAATTTCTAAAATAATTAACAAACATTGGTAACTACTCAGAACCAGTTATCCTATGGTTCAGGAGTTCTGGTGTCCTCCTATGTCATCTTATAGGAAGGGTAGAACAATGCGCAATCGATTAATTAGATCTGATCAATTTTACCAAAAACAACATTTTTGGGACCAAAAAAATCTAGGTTCATATCCCTGTTTATCATGCATTCAATATAACTCCATGAGCAAGGGTACATTTTTCACACACCCCCATAAAGGTTTCAATATTCCTATTAGGGGACACTATACATGTCAGTCATCATTTGTAGTATATGCCATCAAATGTCCGTGTGGATTGGTCTACATTGGTGAAACTACACAGAAAGTGAAGGATAGAATCGCAAGACACAAATATTACATTAGGGATACATTAAACACAGCTACCACTTGCTAGACATTTTGTTGAATTTGGACATAGTGTGTCACAATAGAAATATATGGTCCTGAAGGGGATTGAAAGAAACAGAAGAGGGGGGGGATCATAAATTAACCCTCAGAAAAAGAGAGGTACACTGGATCAATTTTTTGAATACAATTGCCCCACACGGTTTAAATGTGGATTTAAATCTTTGTTTGTTTATTTAATAGGTTATTGGTTCTGTGTTGTGACTGAACAGATTTTTACATCTATTTATTGAAGATACATATCTTTTTATGCATATATATGTCTTTCAGATCTGAAAATAGGTTGAATCGCAGGATGACAATGAGATATTGAGATTATCGGACGTGTGATTAGCTATTTTTTGTGTCTATGGTATAAGATTAGTATTCAGTAACATTGATTGGATAGAAACTGAGAATGATTAACCATATTGATTCCATGTGTGATGATGCTTGTGAAACACATATAAAATAGATGATTGTGGTGAAAACCTTCAGATGTGTTCTGACTGATCTAAGGAAGGGTGCGAACAAATCAGCCCTAAACGTAATCTTTGTCTGAACAGATGATTGTAACGATTTTGTCTGGAATGACTCTACTTGCTTTGTAATCTCTTACCAAAGATTTGATGAAATAAAGCAACAAATTTTTAAGTGCAGCAACCTTTGGAACTTTTTATATATATATATATATATGAGACAAAATGTGGAAACAAATCCAGACAATCACACTGTCTGATTTTTGAAAGAATTTATTTGCAAATTATGGTGGAAAATAAGTATTTGGTCAATATCAAAAGTTCAAAAAAATTTCAATACTTTGTTATATATCCTTTGTTGGCAATGACAGAGGTAAAACGTTTTCTGTAAGTCTTCACAAGGTTGTCACACACGGTTGCTGGTATGTTGGCCCATTCCTCCATGCAGATCTCCTCTAGAGCAGTGATGTTTTGGGGCTGTCGGTAGGCAACACGGACTTTCAACTCCCTCCAAAGGTTTTCTATGGGGTTGAGATCTGGAGACTGGCTAGGCCACTCCAGGACCTTGAAATGCTTCTTACAGTACGAAGCCACTCCTTCATTGCCCGAGCGGTGTGTTTGGGATCATTGTCATGGTGAAAGACCCAGCCACGTTTCATCTTCAATGCCCTTGCTGATGGGAGGAGGTTTGCACTCAAAATCTCACAATACATGACCCCATTCATTCTTTCATGTACACGGATCAGTCGTCCTGTTCCCTTTGCAGAGAAACAGCCCCAAAGCATGATGTTGCCACCCCCATGCTTTACAGTAGGTATTTTGTTCTTTGCTTGCAACTCAGCATTCTCTCTCCTCCAAACATGACGCGTTGTGTTTCTACCAAACAGTTCTACTTTGGTTTCATCTGACCATATGACATTCTCCCAATCCTCTTCTGGATCATCCAAATGCTCTCTAGCAAACCTCAGACAGGCCCGGACATGTACTGGCTTAAGCAGGGGGACACGTCTGGCACTGCAGGATCTGAGTCCCTGGCGGCGTAGTGTGTTACTGAAGGTATCCTTTGTTACGTTGGTCCCAGCTCTCTGCAGGTCATTCACTAGGTCCCCCTGTGTGGTTCTGGGTTTTTTGCTTACCGTTCTTGTGATCATTTTGACCCCACGGGGTGAGATCTTGCGTGGAGCCCCAGATCGAGGGAGATTATCAGTGGTCTTGTATGTCTTCCATTTTCTAATTATTGCTCCCACAGTTGATTTCTTCACACCAAGCTGCTTGCCTATTGTAGATTCAATCTTCCCAGCCTGGTGCAGGTCTACAATTTTGTTTCTGGTGTCCTTCGACAGCTCTTTGGTCTTCACCATAGTGGAGTTTGGAGTGTGACTGTTTGAGGTTGTGGACAGGTGTCCACAGGTGTCTTTTATACTGATAACAAGTTCAAACAGGTGCCATTAATACAGGTAATGAGTGGAGGACAGAGGAGCCTCTTAAAGAAAAAGATACAGGTCTGTGAGAGCCAGAAATCTTGCTTGTTTGTAGGTAACCAAATACTTATTTTCCACCATAATTTGCAAATAAATTCTTTCAGAAAACAGACAGACAATGTGATTGTCTGGATTTGTTTCCACATTTTGTCTCTCATACTTGAGGTATACCTATGATGACAATTACAGGCCTCTCTCATCTTTTTAAGTGGGAGAACTTGCACAATTGGTGGCTGACTAAATACTTTTTTGCCCCACTGTGTGTGTGTGTGTGTGTGTGTGTGTGTGTGTGTGTGTGTGTGTGTGTGTGTGTGTGTGTGTGTGTGTGTGTGTGTGTGTGTGTGTATATATATATATCTATATATATATCTATATATATAGATATATATCTATACACCTATATCTATACACAAGACTGTGTAAATATATATATATTCATACACTTACACTATCGAGTAAACACTGCATATATATATAGTCTATGCAGAGTATATAAATGCAAAGTAAATGCAGAGTATATATATATATATATATATATATATATATATATATATATATATTTATATATATATATATATATATATATATATATATATATATATATATACTAGACTGACTGTATGTATATATCAAATACGCTGCCACTAACTGAATAACCTGCCTGCTTAATCAAACTCAAGCTCTCTGTCCACACCAACAACACTACACATGGCTGCCGTGTGTAGTGTTCCGCGGCGAACGCCCCATAATGTTCGCTGTTCTGCGATCGGGCGAACACCCGATTTTCGAGTCAAACTTATGTTAGACCCAAACATCGAGCTCATCCCTAACCGTCAGCATTCAGACTTTACAAAGAATGCAACAAAATATGAAAGGGTGCAATTAGGGCAGCTAAGATAGAACACGAAAGACACATAGCGGAGGAGAGCAAAAAAAAATCCCAAGAAATTAACAGTAAAAAAGGGAGGACATACCATATTGGCCCCATAAAGAACGAGGAAGGACATCTGGAGAGCAAGCTCTTGTAAGGGATGATAAGGGACTATGTACAAGATTTTAGTAATGAAAACATTATCATTAGCAGTAATCAGCATGGATTCATGAAGAAGCGTTCTTACCAAACCAATCTATTAACCTTCTATGAGGAGGTGAGCTGCCATCTAGATAAAGGAAGGCCCATTGACGTGGTGTATCTGGATTTTGCAAAAGCATTTGACAGTTCCCCATAAACGTTTACTGTACAAAGTATGGTCCGTTGGCATGGACCATAGGGTGAGTACATGGATTGAAAACTTGCTACAAGGGCGAGTTCGGAGGGTGGTGATAAATGGGGAATACTTGGAATGGTCAGGGGCGGGAAGTGTGCTGGGACCAATTCTGTTTAATTTGTTCTTAAATGACGTGGAGGATGTGGTAAACAGTTCAATCTCTGTATTTGCGGACGACACTAAGCTAAACAGGGCAATAACTTCTCCGCAGGATGTGGAAACCTTGCAAGAAGATCTGAACAAATTAATGGGGTGTGCAGCTACATGGCAAATGAGGTTTAATGTAGAAAAATGTAAAATAATGCATTTGGGTGGCAAAAACATGAATGCAATCTACTCACTAGTGAACCTCTGGGGGAATCTAGGATGGAAAATGACCTGGGGGTCCTAGTAGATGATAGCAGCAGCCATTGCGGAGCCTAACAAAGCAAACAGAATATTGGCATGCATTAAAAAGGGAATTAACTCCAGGGATAAAGCGATAATTCTCCCACTCTACAAGACTTTGGTCTGGCCTTACCTGGAGTATATGAATTAGGTTAGTAATATGGGTGAGTAAGGCCATCCTCGGGGGTTCTGTATCTAAAAGCTAGTTGATATGTGGCTCTGAGCATGTGCTGGTGAATGGTGGGTGAGTGGATACCCCTTGCCTGTATTGCACCCCATTGTGAAGATACCGAAAAGGAGAAGACACAGAATGGTGCCCTGGAAGCTTTTGCTGAAGCATAGTGGTGGTGTGTCACTCAGGGGCAAAGCGGCACGTATTGGGAAGCACCATGAAGACTTGTGATCAGTGTTCTGGGGACCCTGTGTGTGCGCCCTACTGGTGCGTGCCCTTAGACCACCTGAGCTCCCGGGAGAGACAAATCCTTCAGGCCCTGGCTCCTTACTCACCTTACACCAATTTATTTTATCCTATGTAAGTACCCAGGATTGGCAACTTTGCCTGCTCCTGTTACTCTTAGTGCCATTCTAGACTAACTATATCCTATATTTTGTAGATACTTTTGAGCATCCGCCCCTGGGGAAGTGTGCTATACACGAGACGCATTGGGCATCCAGGAAGCAGTCATATACCTGCCAATAGGAATCTATCTAGACCCACCATCTACTAACAACTAATGATGTTTACATTCCCTTTATACCACTGCAATGTGCCGCTCAGATGACATGTCTACATAATATATATGTGTATATATATATATATATATATATATATATATATATATATATATATATGACAAACATATACTTAACTACTTATTTTATATTCTATGCCGTGAAGCCAATATGTATGCAATCATGTCTTTTTGATGTCCATGCCTTGTGTGCATATATAAATGAAATTATTATTTATTTTTTACCTGTTTTTGCATATTTGTTATGTATTTATATATCCATCTATGCTAATTAAATGCTTTTACTACTTAACCTTCACCTTTTTATGTACCTGAACCAGGGATGGATGCACATGTACATGTGCATCATTTAAAGTCCCAAAAAAATCCCCCCCATATTTTCATATGTTTATGAAGAAGGGTGATGTGTGCCCTTCAGGCGCAAAACAGGAATGTTGGAAGGCAACATTTTTTTTTGTTTTAATATCAGATGTTTCTGGTTGGTTGAAACCTGATTACACCTGGCCTGGAATGCACCCAGCAGGGTGTTAATAACGAAGGAGTCATGAATGGGAATTCATATCCTAGCAGGATGTTCTCAAGGGCCTCCTGATGTTAGGTATAGGAGTAGAGAGGCACCAGCTAAGACCTCCTGGAGGGGTGCGAATTCAAATGTCCTGTTACAGAACATCAAAAGACCAGCTGTCACTGAAAAATGACCTGGGTCAAATAGCAGTAATTAATGGACAAATGCTGCCCCTAGTGGACACTACAGCAGGCTTCCTGGAGGATGGACAGATATTTAGAAGGACTGCCTCTTATTGGATTTTGCTTTGTCAGAATGCCGAGATAGGCTGGCAATGAGGTGGTGTCTGAATGCAGGTTAAAAGTGCTCACCGGCTGGAGGAACTCTCTCTCTTTGCCTCATGGCTCTCTTGCCATCAAGCTCAGCTAAAGATACTGTCCAAAGAGGATGACTTTACGTAAAGTATCATTGATATTCTTTTGTTTCATATGCTCTGTAATATATTCTTTTAGTGTCTTATGTTAGCATTGCTATTTTCTTGGGAAAGACCTGAGGGGCCTTGTATGGATTTTGGGGGGACCCCACGTAATTTAAAAAAAAAAAATTTTGGTTCGTGGTTTCCCTTAATAGGGCCTGATAATGGACTGGGGTGATGGAGGGGAACCCATGCCATTTTTTTCAATGAGTTTGATCTATATTGAAGGGATCCAACAATTCATTATAGCCGCGATCAGTTTTAAATGACATTTTTCCCTTTAGAAATGTCATCTTGCTGTGGGACTGTTCTAAACACGGGAAAACTGCTCCACTTTACAGGCATACTATAGACACCCCCCCAGGCACGATATTTAAAGGAATATTTCATTTTTATTGTTTCACTTTAAGCATTATTAAAATCACTGCTCCTGAAACAACTGCCGTTTTTAAAACTTTTTTTTTGCATTAATACATGTCCTCTGGGGCAGGACCCAGATCCCCAAACACTTTTTATGGCAATAACTTGAATATAAGCCTTTAAAATTAGCACTTTTGGTTGTTCATGTTAATGTCCCATAGACTTTGATGGGGTTCCGCGGCTTTCAAATTTGCCGCGAACACCGCATAATGTTTGTTTTTCACCGAACGTCAGAACAACCAAAGTTCGTCCCTAACTTATGCTCGGGCTGAACTTTTCGCCCATCCCTACTGCCTACCTGTAGAAGTCTCAGAGTCTGCCAATTGACATTGCAACTACCTAAGGGTGTCCTGGCCCTAAACCCTCTCTCCCACAGTTCTGTTCAAGAGAAAATAAATCTCTTTGCATTCAAGAAGTGAATCTACCTTGCATCACACCCACTATGCCTTTCAACCCACTCTATACAGAAGGATCACATTTATGTAATTATTACCATTATATCGTGAATCATGTTGTCATTATGTACAATACATTGAATAATAAACCTTTTTTTATCTTTTTATCCTTACTATTCTATACATATTTGTCTTGAATCCATTAACATGTGATTGTATATATAATTCCCTTAGCCGTGCTTCATACAAAGTCCCAACAACCCCCCTTTTTTAATTTACCATACAGAGGGATGTCAGCTGTCTCTGGCTCTTGAGGTTCTCAATAGACTTAGGCTGGATTCACACCTATGCATTTTTAGTGCTTTTTCATTTTGCAGATTTGCACTACAGTCCATTTAACATGGTTTCCTATGGAACACGTTCTGTAGTGCAAATCTGCAAAATGCAAAAGGCACTAAAACTGCATAGGTGTAAATCCAGCCTAAAGGAGACATGGGACCTTGTTACATTAGATTTCTGGCACATCAACTGTTTTTTTTTCTGTACTAGCAGTTTATTTCAAAGGGATAAAACATTGGAAATGTGCATGTATTGCAGAATGTATTACATTATTTTCTTAAAAAGTTTGCATCTAAATACGGTTTTATATTGAAGCCGTGTGCTACAGTAGCATATTGGTTCATTCATTTGTTAACCAGAGAGTGTGGGTCCCGATATAGACTCTGCAAAGAGATAATGAAAGCTAAGGGGTCAAAAAAGGTTGAATGGTTTGTCCATTGCAGTAAAGAGTGGATTAGTGATGTGAATCAGTCATCAGAAACAAAGATTTGATCGTCAAGCATCAAGTTTCAAGCGAGTCGATTTGCTTGTAGAAGCTTCCTCTGCTGCCATTAACTCAGTGTTGTAGACTGCTCGGTATTACTAAAAGGCACTTGGTGCAGGATGATCCGAGTATAAAGGTAAGTTGTGTTGGATTCAGTATAGTATTTAGGTTTATTTTAGTCTCACTTTAAAGTGTATGTTACCCCAACATTTTATATTCCTGAAATGTGCCTGCACGACACTGCAGTTGTTTGAAAAAGAATCCTGTTTTCTTTGCATTGCTCTTTTGTATGAAATACCTAGTGATCCTGCCAGCACCCCTGCTTTCCTATTTCAGCCTGACCACACTAGGCATGAGAAGACATCCATCATGAGAAGACATCCACCCTAGCATGGTCGGTTTTCTTGTTTGCATTCTACTTGGGAGCACAGCCTGCCTGTACTCCAATGGTCAGATTTGTGCTGACACACATTCCTGTACAGCTCTTCCCTGAGAAGATAAGTGGACTGCTGTTTCTCAGCCTTATGCTGACACCCCGTCCCCGGAGTCTCCATCCCTTAAGCCCATTATACAGCTGAGAACAGACCACTTATAAAGAAAAAGAAAAAAAGGAAGAGGTCTTTATAATTATTTTTACATATATACATAAACGTTTTGCCTCGCATTTCTATTTTAAAATGAATGGGTAGTTTTACAGGGTAAGGTTTAGAAAAAAAGTTTAGTTTTAGGAATCCATGTTAGAGATTAGGTGCTGATGGGTATTAAAGCCCAACTTGGGGCATTGTTTTAAAGGTCCCCCAGAAGTTGTACAACCAAAAAATAAAAAACGCGTGCGCTGTCCATCACAGTTATTTACTTAGGAATGTACGTAGACACCCAACATCATTTAACATAGAAGGTTAAGAATATCCAGTGAGTACAGGGTGTCACCATTGCACCCTGTACTAACTGCAGGACTCAAAATTTCAAGTCCTGAGCTACTAGCCAGGCCTCAAGGGTTACTCGCCACAAAGTTGCCCCACCCAACCTCACCCCTAATTCCACCCCTAAACACGCCCTCATAAACTATCTCATGAAATGACACTTAAATGTTTTATGCAGAATGAAGTTATAAAAATAAATTTTAACAACTTTATTCGTGCCCAACAATGCAGCCTCACCCATGTCCATCAATGCATCCTCGCCCGTGGCCATCAATGCATCCTCGCCCGTGGCCATCAATGCAGCCTCGCCCGTGGCCATCAATGCAGCCTCGCCCGTGGCCATCAATGCAGCCTCGCCCGTGGCCATCAATGCAGCCTCGCCCGTGGCCATCAATGCAGCCTTGCCCGTGGCCATCAATGCAGCCTTGCCCGTGGCCATCAATGCAGCCTTGCCCGTGGCCATCAATGCAGCCTTGCCCGTGGCCATCAATGCAGCCTGCCCGTGGCCATCAATGAAGCCTGCCCGTGGCCATCACTGAAGCCTGCCCGTGGCCATCACTGAAGCCTGCCCGTGACCACCAATGCAGCCTGCCCGTGACCACCAATGCAGCCTGTGACCACCTAGCAGCCTATGCCCACCAATGCAGCCTGCCTGTGCAGAGGAAGAGTGGAGAGGAACAGGATTGCCACCCGGATGATCAGAGCGCGAGGAACACAGCGTAAACCGCTTTAATTTCAGTTGCTGTGTCACCCGCCGCTCGCTGTCACATACAGCCCCTCCCCCTGGCCGGAGAACATTAAAAGACAGATCACCCGTCCCAGGATTGGATGGGTGATCGGTCTATGAAAGTTCAGGGACCAGGAGGAGGGGCTGTATGTGACAGCGAGCGGCGGGGAACACGGCAATTAAAATGACAGCTGTTATTGCTGTGTTCCTCGCGCTCTGATCATCCTGGCGGCTCTCCTCTCTCTTCCCCTCCGTGATCACTGGGAGAAGGACTCCCAATCAACCCAGGCTGCCGGCGGTGCTTGCGCCCCCCCCCCCCCTGCTCCCAGGCAGCCCTTCCTCTCCAGCCCTCAAATTCCACTCGCAAAATGCGAGTGGAATTTTTGAGGGCTGCTAACTGTATAATGACGCAGAGACTAGCAATAATGTCAGTGCCATCTGCTGCAACATTGAGGAAAACCCATTGCTGGGGAAGTGGTGAATAATAAGAGGACCCAGGGTGTGAAGTGAGCAACCTGAATACACCTGCAAAAGGTATCTAGGCAAACATATAATGCATAAAATACATGCTGGGGGAATCTGGGGTGGAGGTATAACTGGGGGTAGTTTGTCTGGAATTGGGGTTTATGTTTTAAGGGCTTGCTTTAGAGGTTAAATGTTAGGGTTGGATTCAGTGTTATGAACTATTTAAGGGGAGAGTGTTCAGGTAGGGTAGGGAGATGGCAATGCATTTTTCCCTGTAATGTATATGTTCCGGATCTTTTTTAATTGAAACTATAAATAAAGTAATGTCCCAGTGACCATTACATTTTAAATGCGATACAATATATGCAAAATACCACAGAGAAATATGAGTTAATAACAAAAGTAAATTTGCCTTTAAAGCTACAGTATATACTGTTGGACAAGTTCCTGTATTTGCTTTTCAGGATGATCATGGAACCGCACTGAGAGTGACTTTACGTATCTAGGTAGGTAAGCTTCCAGCATTGTCTGTATTTAACGTATTCTATGCAGTTTGGGAAGTTCCACCATTAAAGTTTTCCTAGTTAAAAAAAAAACAACAACAAAAAACACAGAACAAACCTGTCATCACTAAATCAAAGTGCCTAAAATCTCCCTTTACATTGCTTAACTATGTTTACCGCCATGAAAAACATTAAGGTTACTTCAGTGCAGTGAAAGGCAATATGTAAGCTCCAGCAACTTATGTCTTTCACTGTTCTAACTGAATTTCTATGATTTTGTGTTTTGTATATTAACATTATTCCTTGCACCTGTTCATTGTCTTTTTCAAGAAGCTGAATAATAATTTATTTAAAGACACCATTGTTTTTTCCATTCATGGCTGTAAAAATGGTCCCCACTGACTCATTAATACTCACCACTGTGGCTGCCTCAGTCAGTGAAAAACCTGGTGCTTCTGGCTATGGCATGTGGCCTCTTCATCCTATGTAACAGTGCTCAGGACCATCCACCTATTGCTAGGCCCTAGCAATGTCACTAGACACACATTCCCTCTAGGCCATTGGTTCTTAATCCTATTGAGACAAGGGCCCGGTAAACTGTGGGGGAGAGTGCCAAGTGGGGAATTGAGGGGCACAATGGGCCACTATAGGAGGTTAAGTGGCAATATAGGAGCTGGGAGGCACTGTGGGAGGATAGGGGGTCTGCAGTTGGCTGCAGGCCATGGCCTGGTGGTTGAGAACCATTGCTGTAAGCTCCAGCATCAAGTATTTTGGTGCTGGCTGTGACAGAGGTAGGGTCAGTGGGGGATCATTAGAGAAGTGAGTGAGTATCTGTGAGCTGGGCTTTTTACAGACACTTTTACTTTGCCCTAAATGGGCACGTACTAATTAGGATACCTCAAAGGGAGGCTTGCTTTCGATCTACATGTTATAAACAGTTTATATGACGGGTAAGATAGAACATGAAAGACACATAGCAGAGGAGAGCAAAAAAAAAAATTCCAAGAAATTCTTTAAGTATGTAAACAGTAAAAAAGGGAGGACAGACCATATTGGCCCCATAAAGAATGAGGAAGGACATCTGGTTACAAAGGATGGGGAGATGGCGAAGGTATTAAATTTATTCTTCTTAGTCTTCACGAGGGAATTGAGGGGCTTCAGTAACCAAAACTGCAGTGTTTATCCTCATGACACATCACAGGAAGCACCTCCATGGTTAACAGAGAACAGAATTCAAATTAGACTTGGGAAACTTAACAATAATAAATCACCGTAACCAGATGGCTTGTACCCAATGGTACTTAGGGAACTCAGTCAAGTAATTGCCAGACCATTGTTCCTAATTTTTACTGACAGTCTACTGACTGGAATGGTACCAGCTGATTGGAGAAACGCCAATATAGCACCAATATTTAGGGCCCAAAATACATCCCTGGGAATTACAGACCAGTTAGCCTAACATCAAGAGTATATAAACTCTTGGAGGGGATGATAAGGGACTATATACAAGATTTTACTAATGAGAACGGTATCATTAGCAATAATCAGCATGGATTTATGAAGAATCGTTCTTGCCAAACCAATCTATTAACATTCTATGAGGAGGTGAGTTGCCATCTAGATAAAGGAAGGCCCGTAGACGTGGTGTATCTGGATTTTGCAAAAGCATTTGACACAGTTCCCCATAAACGTTCACTGTACAAAATAAGGTCCGTTGGCATGGACCATAGGGTGAGTACATGGATTGAAAACTGGCTACAAGGGCGAGTACAGAGGGTGGTGATAAATGGGGAGTACTCGGAATGGTCAGGGGTGGGTAGTGGGGTCCCCCAGGGTTCTGTGCTGGGACCAATCCTGTTTAATTTGCTCATAAACAACCTAGAGGATGGGGTAAACAGTTTAATCTCTGTATTTGCAGATGATACTAAGCTAAGAAGGGCAATAACTTCTCTGGAGGATGTGGAAACCTTGCAAAAAGATCTGAACAAATTAATGGGGTGGGCAACTACATGGCAACTACATGGCAAATGAGGTTCAATGTAGAAAAATGTAAAATAATGCATTTGGGTGGCAAAAATATGAATGCAATCTATACATTGGGGGGAGAACCTCTGGGGGAATCTAGAATGGAAAAGGACCTGGGGGTCCTAGTAGATGATAGCAGCAGTTTGGCATTGCATGCCATTGCCGAGCCTAACAAAGCAAACAGAATATTGGCATGCATTAAAAAGGGGATTAATTCCAGAGATAAAATGATAATTCTCCCGCTCTACAAGATTCTGGTCCGGTCGCACCTAGAGTATGCTGTCCAGTTCTGGGCACTGGTCCTCAGGATGGATGTACTGGAAATGGAGCGAGTACAGAGAAGGGCAACAAAGCTAATAAAGGGTTTGGAGGATATTAGTTATGAGGAAAGGTTGCGAGCACTAAACTTATTCTCTCTGGAGAAGAGACGCTTGAGAGGGGATATGATTTCAATATACAAATACCATACTGGTGACCCCAGAATAGGGATAAAAAATTTTCACGGAAGGAAGCTTAACAAGACTCGCGGTCACTCATTAAAGTTAGAAGAAAAGAGGTTTAACCTTAAACTACGTAGAGGGTTCTTTGCTGTAAGAGTGGCAAGGATGTGAAATTCCCTTCCACAGGTGGTGGTCTCAGCAGGGGGGCATCGAAAGTTTCAAGAAACAATTAGATAAGCACCTGAACGACCACAACATACAGGGATATACAATGTAATACTGACATATAATCACACACACAGGTTGGACTTGATGGACGTGTGTCTTTTTTCGACCTCACCTACTATGCAACTATGTAACCATAATTAGTGGAGTTTCTTTTTTTTGTTGACAAGCTGGGTTGTCAGAATTAGGTCGTTAAATCTCTAAACAGATTTGAAAACGTTTGAGGAAAGTATGTGTTATGCATAAGTAGGTGGTAAAGTAGAAGTCCAGTCAAATCCTAACTATACTTAAACCTGTTTCCACCCCTATTCTAACAATACTTACCTATGCTGAGGGCGCTCCAGTCTGGTCACATGACAACGGCTATGCGATGATGTTACACATAAGCTTACTATGCGGAATCCATTGTCGGCAGTCCCTCCTCTACACTGGAGCTGGTGCTAGGAGCTGATCATGCGACTTGACTGGTGCCCCCTCAGCATAGGTAAGTATAGTCATCTTTCCTTTTCAGGGTAGTTGGAACAGGATTAGAATGGGGGTGAAAGCAGTTTTAAAGTGATTGCAAAGCTTTGTTTAAGTATAGTAAGGATTTAACTGGACCCACCATGAGGTTTATTCTATATAGGATTTAACTGGACTTCCACTTAAAAGAGATTCTAAAGGCAAGTTTTTTATTTAACCACTTGCTATGGAGGCACTCGTGTGTGCTCGCTCCCAAGCTGGCTCTGTGTGTCCATAAACACACAGCGTGCAGCTCAGCCTCACCCCATGCTTCCTCCTCACTGGCTGTGATTGACAGCAGCAGAAGCCAATGTCTCCAACTGCTGTCTTTGAGCGATGAGGAGACACACATCGGTAAATCGTGATCAGGCTCAGGTATTTCATTTAGGGGGGAGGTGCACACAGAAGGTTTTTTACCCTAATACAGAGACTGCATTAAAGTGGTTCTAAAAGCAGAAGTTTTTTTTACCCTAATGCATTCTTTATCTCTCTCTTTTCATTGGCTCACACAGCAGCGGGAGACATTGGCTCTTGCTTCTGTCAATCAGATTCAATCACATCACAATCACATTCATTTGAGCTGAGCGAGCCTACTTGAGTGCCTCCATAGCAATAGGCTTGCTGTTGAAGGGGAATTGGCAGGGGGAAGGAGGCAGGACCGCCAGCGGGGGACCCAAAGTAAAGAGGACCGAGGCTGCTTTGAACAAAAAAAGTGAGAGGAAATTCCTGCAAATTAAGGGAATTCCTTGGGGGACCCCCCCCCCCCCCCCGGTCACCAGAACTAGTAGAACTAGTGACCCCATTGGAAGATTTCTTCTCTATTACCTTTCTGGGGACAATTCAGAAGTGGGTCTCTGATCCACACAATTGCTAAAATCAATAGCTAGTTCTTTGTTTGTCACAACAGACCCAGCAAGGCCATTACCCAACATTGACACTGTGTCCCAATAGAAGTCAAACACATTTGCTGTAATTTACTATCAAAAGCTGCAACTAACAATGCCAAAGACTGCCTGCAAAGCTGCCACTACTCCAGACTGCTAACTTTAATTACGTGCATCACAATTTGTTGCATATCTCGCAACACTAGCTCCCTCCAATCTTCTCTCCACATTGCATTCCCCTTGCTGTATACATGTTTGCTTTTGCCTAGCAGCTTTAAAGAGGCATACCCACTGAATGAGCCTACCTTTCATTTAACTGTTCCTGAACTCCACACCCTAGAGTCATTGCACTGCTTTCACTCACCAATGCTGAAGGACCTCAACTGAGCCCGCAGAAGTTAACATTAAGGAATTGGTCAGATCTTGTGGCCTACCTGGGGGCAGAACTGGGTTGCTGGCAGTGTATCAAACTCTCAGGCCTAAGCCTAGGCCCACTTGACTGAAAGCTCCCAAGTGAACTAGCTTGCCGTACCTATTGTTAGCCCCCCACAGTTAGTCAAGGAGCTATTGTTTATGCTTTTGGTACTGCAATAAATAATGAGTTAATTCTTAAAGTTACCTAGGTTAACTGCATTGCATTTGTATTGCTCTATTTTTTTCATGTGTTGACGCTGAACTACTGATTTGCTGTGTTACCTTTTCACTTTGGTCTGCCAATACATTTGGTTATTTTCTAACAGTCAGTGTGTGCCATTCTCATGTGACTGCTGGGAGTTCCCAGCCAAGGTATTCTGTTGGTGCCGGAAGGAGTTAGGTTCCAACTAGGGCCAGAGAAAAAGCAGAGGACTCAAAATCACCAGCAGCTCCTGTGGGGGTAGCTCTACACAAAAATCACTTCTGGGTGCCTGAGCCTGTATTATAATGAAAGATCTGATAACTGCATTCTCAAAATGTTTTCAGAATTACAGTAAAATATTTACATTACCCATTACAATGAGATCTGTTTATGTAATAGCGGTTAATTAAAAAAAAAAAAAGTCATTCATTCATTGCCATGGGTGACACAGCCATTATAAAGCTATAGAATAACACATTTCCCAGTGCAATTCATTTTTTTATTCCATTAAAAGTTGTTAACATATTGTAGGTCAGATATAAAACTCATTGTCCTTTGATGAAGTTAAAGAACGTCATCTCCGTTTTAGGAACCTGTGAAGAGTGAAAGGTTTACTATAAATTACCATCCTCTCTGAATTTCATAAACGTGTATATATTGAGCATAGCTTTTAGAAGTTTCACACCATAATGGCTTCAAAGTGTTCTGAGTCACTAACCTGAAACAAGTATGTCGCTAGTGAAGTTCGAATTAGATCTGCACAGTTTTTTTAGTTGGTCAGTGACCTCAAGACTAAAGCTACTGAATCAGCAGGCAAAAAGTACCTTTAAAATGGAGATCCGGTGTCACTAGAGACCTGTAGTGAAAGAAATATTGGGACTGCCACAGCTGACGGATCCTTTCCAAAATGCTAATTACCTGGCTGTTATGCTTACCCTTAGGCCCAACATAGAGATGCGAACCATGTATGAGCAGGCTGAACAGCTATGAATGGCAGCTGGTGCTCTCCCTCTAGTCCCCTATGTCCCAGCAGTGGACTGTCCCCCTCAGCAACTTCAGGTCCAATGTAAGACTAAGGGCAAAGCATTAGACTTGATGTCAGAGGACCTGCGACTGCTGGAGCATAGGGGAGAAGAGAATGCACAGACTAGGCTTACTGCCTACAGGAAACCTGCAGGAGTAGAAGATCACATAAAAAGTGCTTTTTGCACCCCTAGAATTAAACACACATTTAACTCTTGCAGTACAGAAACATGCCCATTGCAAGGGAGCATTTTTCTTCTAACTGGAGTTCAACTTTAAATGCAAACTTGTTCATATCAAAGGTTTATGATACTAAAACCAGATGACAGCCCAGAAACTAGCATTTTTAGAGAGGGAGAGCAGCAATTGGCACACTCCTATTCCCAGCAATATTACATTGGCAAACCACGTAGAGTTTTACTTAGTGGGAAGAGCTTGTTGCCTGTGGCAGAGCTGCTGTTACCATCTTGCAGCAAGGCAGCTTGGGAAGGGCCAATTCTTCAACAGAAACTAAAGCCAGTAGATGGTAATGGAATTACCAGGTGAATGAAATTTTCAGAAAAAATACCAGTCCATGCATTACACTGCCTTTTTTCAATGGCAGCAATTTTGTTTTAGCTGTTAGACATCTAATTTTCTGCGTTAATAATATTTAACACAGAGCTGGAAATGTTGATAGTAGCTCTATCACATAATGTATGCATGCATTTTGAATTTTTGAATGCGGACTCCAATTTCTCATAGGTATATTTGTGTGGCTGAAGTTCAGTAGTTCACCAGGAACTGGCACTGTAGCTCTACATGAAGATACCTCTAATCTACTAGTACCTTGCAGAATTGTCACTGCCCTATGATGACACCTTCCTTGTAGGTAATGAGCACAGACATGTTTGATAAACACTATCAAGATTGCTTATTTTGTAACAGGACAACCATCACCTGATCATTACTTTGTGATTTAGGAGAAAATGTGTGAGTATCTGGCCCATTTACACTTATACATTGAGAACCTTTAGTCTGCGTTGCAGGAGATTCTATGGGGATTGACCTTCATGAGGTATGAAAACAGAAAATGCTCCAGTAAAAAATGGAAATAAATATAAAAAACTACCATAAGTACCTGTAATGCAGGGAGTATTATACTCGGCAACAGCAAACTTATCTACAACACAAAGAAAAACGATCATGTTAGGAATGGCATGGCCACAAATGCGCTAATTACTCCAGCAGGAAGAACCATGCTGGTTGTGCTCGTGAATAAATGTATTGCTAAACTATGACTGAAAAATGACAGATCTTACACTATTATGTACGGTTTGGAAGAACCTGTGTGTTATGTACCTGGATTAGAGTAATCATAGACCTTCACAATTGCGGGTTGTAGATTGTTCACTTGTTCCTCTTGTTTCATTGAGATAACTAAGGTGACAGGCTCTCGTGTGAGCTGTGGAAGAACAGAGCAGATTAGATTAGGTTATACAATTTTACACTGCGTGAATAAATTCCTGACATGGTACAATATACAAGCAACATTTTTAAAAAACCTCTACCTTTTATCATTAAAATTATATCGCTGAGCACAGGAAAAGGGACTTTAATTAGGATAGAGGGATAAACCCTGGTTGGAGCCGGTCCACCTGACTGTCCATTATCAGGTTTGGAAGGACCATTTGTGTGTCTATAAGGGTAAAATTGAGACTGCTAGATCAACCAATTTCTACCATGCTATTGAAAAAAAATCTTAGCAACCCTAGACAACTCTTCTACACCATTGATAGATTATTAAAATCTCACAGTTCCCTCCACATTACCAGCCTCAACACAGCTCGGTAACACATTCCTACCCATTGCTACTCCAGAAACGGTTTATGCGTGCTGTGCCCATTGCTGCTCCAGGAACCGTTTATCCGTGTTTTGCCCATTACTACTTTGTGAACTGTTAAACTGTATTTTGTGCTCATTCCTACTCCGTGAACTGCTTATTCATGTAATGTCCCAGCACCACCTCTCCTGTACACACAAGTCTCCCAATAAAGGCCCACCAGTCTGGTTTTCATGTGATCTGCCCCCTCTCTTTGTGCTCCTAGCTCGTCACAACCCCACTGCACTTGAAACTTTACAATAAGATAGGTGCCTTCCTGGGGTGGTTTGTATGTCCTTGCTTGATCGTTTAGGTTTTCTTTCAGTAGTGGCCCGTCCATACGGGGCGCAGGGGCACCGCCCCCCCAATCCATGCACCCGGCCCCCAATCTACCTGCAGGGTAAGCACATGATTAGAACCAGAGGCTTCAAAAAACGGTGGACTCGGGCACAGAGCGCTGCGTCCCAGCCCATCCAGTTGTGTGACAATAGCGAATTATTATTCACCACTGTCTTCCAGGTTCTCCTCCTGGCCAATCAGGAACCTGGTCCGAGACCCGTCACCCAATTGGCTGGGAGGAGGATAGGCGGAGGGGAGGGGAGGAGAGGAGAGGGAGTGCTGACTGATCAGAGGCCATCCTGCTCCCGGGCTACTCATGGACTTTCCCAGAGCCTCTGCTCTTACTGGATGGTGTTTGGATGGTGTTTGGGCTGTAGCTGGAGGACCTGTCACTGACAGCAGATTGAGGTTAGCGCATGCAGCCGGCGATCAGCCCTCTTGGTCCAGGGCTGTGGGCTGCTGGGGATGGGAATCCGTTTAAGTACTGCTGGTCCCCACATCTGGTCTTCAGAGATGGAAGTGGGTGTGTGTCACTTGTCAGCTGGCACCAGGCTGAATAGCTTAGCAATCTGTGCTGGTGACAGAGGAGCTGTGCCTTTCATCTGGGACCTGGCCACCACCTTCCTGTCCGTCTCCCCCCGAGAGGGGGGAGGAGGTGTTTGGCGCTGGTTTGCCACCCCCCGAAATATTTAACACCAGCCGACACTGCTTTCTTTGTAAAATAATACCTACAAAAAAAGTTTATTTTCACTTTAAATCCACCTTATGTTTTTTTAACACTATTGCTATATTTTTTGCTAATATTAGTATCTTTAAGAGCATGTAGCATTTTACAATTGCACCCACAGATCTATGATAACTTGCTAGGAGGCTTTATACATCTGGTGCTTGTTTGGTGTTTTTGGCTGACAGGGGGTAAGGGGTAGTATCTATACTACAGTTTGTAGCCCCTCTAGCTTTGATAGAGAGCAGCCATGAGAAATGGGTATAGATTTCAGTATTTTTTTTCCTTCGTTTTGGAGGTGCAACCACTTAATGAAATCGGTTTTAGCTGTGAGTGTCCTGACCCTGTACTTTCAGCATGAACAAATATAATATAATAAAATAATACCTTATGCACATAGATGGTCACTTTATCTCCTGTAGCTTCAATTCTTCCAACTGCAGATTTATTCTTCTCCAACTACAATAAAATTAAAAGCGCAAAAGAACAGTGCAAATAACACACACATACTATAGATATCTATATATTGTTCTCTGTCATCTAAACCAGTGATACAACATTGAGGACACAGTAACTGATCCTGAGTTAGATCAGATGGTGATGCACCAATCAGGGAAGGAATGAGAAGATTGGGAGCCCCTAACAAAAGATGGTCCATAACCCAACCCTACCTCTGCCAGTGACTGTAGGTGATAGAGTTGTAGGGAATAACATGCATTATGTAGCATCCAATAAAAGTAATGCCTTACATTAATTACGTGGACGCCTGGAGGTCTGTTTAAAAAAGAAATTAGCTGTGTAAATGTCTCGTGCCATTGCGAAAATCCCTATAATGTGTCTAATATGTTTATTTCCTATGAGCTCTATCTAGTGGCCATAATGTGGTACTTTCCTCAAATACCCCAATCAAGAAAATACTGCATTATGGCCACTAGATGGGACTGACCATCTTAGGAAAAAAAACATATTAAACACGTAAAGGGATTATTCATTGTTTAGGGTAAGCATAGCAAGCGACATCTGTAGAGTCTAGCTAGATCTCAGTGGGGGTCACATAGGGGCACACAAGTAACTGATTCAGTAGCATATCAGAAATACACAAACAGCCCTTACAACCTTTTAAAACACCAGCTGCTTGGCAAAAATTGTGTTGTGCCTGTTAAGCTTATGCTACAAAATAGCAAATTATGTTATGTACATGTAGCGCTTTCCCGCAGGAGCTGCTGGATTGCTGAGTCCCCTATTCCTGCATAGCCAGGCAACATGCATTTACAACTTGCATTACGACACAAGTAATCAGTATATGGTCTTGTTTTTGTTGTTTTATTGGGGAAACAACTTGGATAACAACTTGATTTAAAAAACAACAGATGAGGACAAACTTTCTTCTCTATTTACACAAAAATGAAGATCCTGGACTGTACTCCCCCAGAATATTTTCAGTCTCTAGGGATCACTGGCAAAGTTTTTTAGGAACCAAGAGCTCTCAAGTCCCCTTTAGCGAAATAGCACAAAATTCCAAACTGTATGTAGGAGTATTGTGTCTCCTCAGTAGAACCTCACACAATTCTGACTCTTACCAATACTACCAGCCCACCTGGCTGCCTTGAAGGTGGCCCCAGGACAAGGGATTGGGATTTAGCTCAACGCTGTCCCTGGAAAGTATGCTACATCTGGCAGTCGCTCCCCTTGTATGCCCGTGGGTATGCTAAGGTACAAGACTTCTGTTCAGGCCTCCTACTGATCCAGATCTTCCCATGCCAGCCAGGATATCTTCTGCACAAGACCCAAAGGTAATGGGGTTACCTCTCTTAGGCGTCCTCTCCTTTCTTTCCTCAGCTACCATTCTGGAGGCAGAGCCCCCCATGCACCCCACCCAGCACACCATCTTCCAACTGACTCCTCTGCTGGTCAGGCTTCACAATATTTAAGGGGTGATCCAGCCACTCTGCCAGGGCCTTCTGCCTGGGGATTGTCCAGATTCCCTCAAATATGCAGATCAGGACCTCCTACTCTTCGCTCACTAACTTCCAGAAGCTTCTCCAAGCTTCTATAACCAATGGGGGGCACCAGAGACCTGCCCTGTAGAACCCTCCAGCCTGACCTGTAGTAACCCGACCCAATTATAGACTCAGACAACTACCATGACTCAATCAAATAAATTTATCTACACTAGTTGGACACTAAAAGGTGCTAAGTAAAACCAGCCACCATATAAGGTTTGTCAGTTAAGACATAGCAATTTGCCAACTCATACTTGGGGTATGTTCCAAGTCATTGCAGCATTTAGTATATACAGTATATAGTAACACTATTTCATCATTTTCAGATTTGAAAGAAATGTGTGGCTACATAGTTGGGGTAGTACCTTCTTCAAGCTGCTTTTAACTGGAAGGAATCCGGATAGAATGTCCACTTCAATCATGACCAGTTTTGCAACAGTCTCTTCACCACGATAACTATATATGTATTGAAACAAAAATCCCAAGTTACATAGGCTCCTTCCATATAAAATAAACTGTGGTTTCAGATAAAGAGTGCACATGTAATTTTAATCTAGTTAAAAGTTTTGACAGCTGGCAGAAAATCTGTTTTACGTAAAAATATTTATTTTCTATGATCAGCAGGTATTAGTGAAGGTCTGAAAACAGACCAAGATATAGTGCAAATATTTGGGGAAGTAAAGTAGATTTCCAGGCAAACATTGAAAGTAACAGTTTAACCTAAATTATGGGTTAATAAAAACCATTAACTATATTTTGAAAGGTAGTATAAATACCTGAACATTTATATTAATTTCATATATTCCTGAGCACTACATTGATTAAACTGAGAAAGAAGGAGCTCTTTGACCCAGTTATAGCCTTATTAGAGTTAAAATTAAAGTTAAAGCCTTACTGCTTTGACCAGTGCCATCAGTCTAACACTGGGAACATATCTACAGGAGGTGAGAGCTTTGGCAATGCCACAGAAATAAGCGGCTACTGTTCCACTGGTCAATCACTCGGTTGGGAAAGTATAGATGACTAAAGAAGCAACATTTCTTGTAGTGACCCAGCAGATGGGCATTTACTGAGTGTGTACAAGTAGCAGGGAACAGTGGAGCACTTGGGGAGATGTTAAATATCAGGAATTACTTAGTAAAGTCCAGTCCCTCATTGATGTCTTAGTACACAAAATACCACATTTAACTTTACCATGGTTTCATAGCTTTAAGAAAAACACTAAGAAGGACGATTGAGAGACTTAGATGATTACAATTACAATAGGGTATACAATCTGAAAAGACAGAGGTGATATAGTCCAATCTGGACAGTCTCCTGGACCATTGGTACCCCCCTCATGTCTTGTCTACTTAACCCAAACCTTTTCTCATACGCAAATACCTTCTGCATATGACACATCCAGACAGTCTAAGGCCATATATGAGTCTGGGCGCCCCCCTCTCTCCACCTGGGGCAACTACAGACAACCCAAAGCCCCCACTATACCTGTATACCCTCCCCCTACCAACAACAACCCCAATAATGATCATTCACATAGAGAATAGGTTGCCTCTCTGTGTAATCCTGTTCCTAAACATTGTGTTAGGAGTAAGAAAAGAAACCGAAACCCCAATTCTCATACTCAGACATACAATCATCTAACCAGCCTGTTGGCTCCAATACCCCCCAGAGAGAGTCTCCACCCCATCCACAACATACTAGGACTTCGAGGCGGTTTCATCTTGCCCACCATTGAACTTAGAGGGAGAACAACCTGGTCGTGCTACCCCTACTGCCAGTCTGAGAATTGGCATGCACTTACCACCATCTGTATCAAGGCCTAAGAGAGCGATCCCCCTGTAACATCAGTTGCACTTAGCGCCACATCCAATAGTCAGGACTTGGTTCACAAATGCGCAAACAATTTTACAGCAGGTAGTTCAGATTCTTTTTTTAGCACTTGCCCCCCCATCCGCCCCAAAAAGAAAACTAGGAGAGGAGAAAAGGTAGGAGGGGGAAAGGGGCAAATGGACACAAGAGGGAAAGAAAAAGCCGGCAAACTCTAAAGCTCTTTAACCTCTCCACCCATCCATGATTTTTCCCTTCTTAATAAAGGATTGAGTTTTGCTCTCTCTTATATCCCAACCCCTATACCTTATTTGTAGGTCTAAGTATATTCATCATAAATATAACTGTAAAATGGTATAATATTCACGCTCTTAAAGACCATTCTGTTAGGGCTTCCAGTGCTGATTCCACACAGGAACAGTCAGTATAAGATATCTCCTTGGCAACAACGTGCCTAGCTAATCTGGAGGAACTATATGTAGTCGATGACGAGGACTATATATAGTTACTTACACAACATCTTACCACATTACCCCCTATACAACATACAGCGTTTCAACCCAAATCAATCTTCAACCCTACCCATGTGAAGGGCCCTTATATACAGAGTTTCTATCAGGTAGTTTATTCTGAAATTTTACGTAAGTGTAACAAGACTTATGGCCCCTCACAACATCTTATCTTCTAATCTCACTAAAATGGAGAAACAGGCTCTAAATAACCTATCCAAGAAATACGATTTAATTATCAAACCAGTTGACAAAGGTGGGGGTGGGGGGTTGTGGTACAGGATAAAGCGCACCATCTTAAGAAAGACACATAATTATTATCCAGCCAGAGTATTTGTCATACTTTGCCATGATCCCATTTTAGCGAGGAAGCACATGCACTGGTCAATAGGGCATTCAGTGATGAAATCAAGAAAACAGAAGTTGCTTTTCTAAAGAAAGATTTTTACAAGACGCCCTATTTTTACCATTTACCCAAAATCCATAAGGATCTAGTTAACCCTCCAGGGTGTCCCATAGTTGCAGCTATAGAAAGGGTTACAAGTTACTTTGCTGTCTATGTTGAACACTTCATCCAGCCCTTAGCCCAGGGTCTTCTTACCTATATCTGTGAGGGTATCCATCTACTGGATATGCTCAAGAAATATACATGGGAATCCATATACTTGTGGCTCTCATTAGATGTAAATTCCCTGTATACACTGATACCCCATGAGGTGGGGCTTCGTGCAGTACAACATTTTCTTGCTCATGATTCACTGTTTAACCCCAAACAGGCACACTTCTTTATGGAGGCTACCCATTTCTGCCTAACACACAATTTTAAATTTAATGGGTATTTTTTTTCTACAAATAAAAGGGGCAGCTATGGGGGCAAATTTTGCCCCCCAGTTATGCCAACTTGGCCATGAGCCTATGGGAGCCCAAGTCCATCTGGCATAACAACCCTTTCTCTGCACACATTTACAATGGACATTATATTAATATAAAAGTGATCTAGGATGGTATAATCCTTTGTTGCATATTGCAACTCCAATGACCTATGTGACAGACCTAGCCGGGACAGAGGCTTTTGGAGAGGACTGAATGCTAGCCTCTTGCCTACTGATTATGGGCCCTGGATTTTAAGAGAACAATACTCTTTGGGGGTATGCCTGGGGACCTTGAAGTAATGTTACTTTGGATTCAAGTCCATGTCCCCGCAAAACACACAGACTCTGTGAACCCTGTATATGCCTTATTATAAATAGTGATGGCTTCATAATGTTGGGAACTCCTAGAAGATGCTGATGTCTTCAACTCCAGCCACCTGTGTCTGTTGTCTGCTATAATGTGTTTATTGTAAATAAGGCTAGTGTGGGCTCCAAGAGTCTTTCACCCATTGTTTATTGTGTTAATTAACTCTGCTAATGTGTGAAGGAGTTCTGTGTTGATGTTTATGATAATGTATATTGCAGTTAGGGAGCTAGGAGACAACAAGGCTAGGACCTGAAAGGTCATATCTCTGAGTCTGGCCTTTATGGAAGAGTGGCAAGAAGAAAGCCATTGCTGAAAGAAATCCATGAAAAATCCTGTTTGCAGTTTGAGAGAAGCCATGTGGAGGAGACAGCAAACATGTGAAAGAAGGTGCTTTGGTCAGGTGAGACCAAAATCTAACTTTTTGGCCTAAAAGCAAAATGCTATATGTGGCAGAAAACTAACACTGCACATCACCCTGAACACACCATCCCCATCGTGAAATATGGAGGTGGCAGCATCATGTTATGATGCTTTTCTTCAGCAGGGACAGGGAAGCTGGTCAGAGTTGATGGGAAGATGGATGGAGCCAAATACAGGGCAATCTAATGCCGCGTACACACGAGCGGACTTTACGGCAGACTTTCTGAATGAACGGACTTGCCTACACACAATCAACCAAAGTCCGTCGAATTCATACGTGATGACGTACGACCGGACTAAAATAAGGAAGTTCATAGCCAGTAGCCAATAGCTGCCCTAGCGTGACTTTTTGTCCGTCGAACTAGCATACAGACGAGCGGACTTTTCGACCGCACCCGAGTCCGTCGGATAGATTTGAAACATGTTTCAAATCTAAGTCCGTCCAACTTTTGAGAAAACAAAGTCCGCTGGAGCCCACACACGATCGAATTGTCCGGCGAAATCCCGTCCGCCGGGCAAAGTCTGCCGTAAAGTCCGCTCGTGTGTACACGGCATTAGAAGAAGAAAGAGTCTATAAAAGACTTGAGAATGGGGCATAGGTTCACGTTCTAGCAGGACAACAACAAAAAACATACAGCCAGAGCTACAATGGAATGGTTTAGATCAAAGAATATTCATGTGTTAGAATGGCCCAGTCAAAGTCCAGACCTAAATCCAATTAATAATCCGTGGCAAATTGCTGTTCACAGATGTTCTCCATCCAATCTGACAGAGCTTGAGCTATTTTGCAAGGAAGAATGGGCAAAAATGTCACTCTCTAGATGTGCAAAGCTGGTAGAGACATCCCCAAAAAGACTTGCAGCTGTAATTGCAGCGAAAGGTGGTTCTACAAAGTATTGGGCCTGAATACAAATGCACGCCACACTTTTCACATATTTGTAAAAAATGTTAAAACCATTTATCATTTTCCTTCTACTTCACAATTATGTGCCACTTTGTGTTGGTCTATCACATAAAATCCCAATAACATACATTTACGTTTTTGGTTGTAACATGACAAAATGTGGAAAATTTCAAGGGGTATGAATACTTTTTCAAAGCACTGTATACACAAATGGTTTTCCTTTCATTTTCGTCTTAAACTGAATGAACTATTTTACAAGGTTATCGTTTACAATTACTCTAAGAACGAAGGGGAATTTCAACAGATCAGCTGGTAAATTTACCTGTACAGCATAAGAAAATGTGAATGCATTGCAGAGATGCATTTTTTTTTTTTTGCCCTGACATACACTTCATTGTCACAGTAGTGGGGCCCTTACATTGCCATTTCAAAGAACCTAAAAGCTAACTGAATGGGAATACTTCATCCCTTGTCCAGGAAATCTCTTTCAGTGTTAATTTTGTCAACGCCATATTTTAGTCTACACTATTTTAGTTGACTAAAATATGACTAAAACTAAAATGGCATTTTAGTCAAAAGACTGGAACTAAAACTGAATAGAAATTTGATGTCAAAATTAACACCACACTACCATATAAGAATAAGTAGGGGGCATATACTAAGCTGCTGAAAAAAATGTTTCTTTTTAAAAAATATTTTAACCACTTAGATTGCCCACCGCATATATACTGTGGCAGGGTGGCTCTATTGCGCAAAACAATATACCTGTATGTTGTTTCATGCACGAGATACTGTGGGCGTGCACCCGCTGCATGGCGGGGGAGCCAATCCGCGGGTCCAGTGGACCTGATATCTGTCGGCCACCCGCGATCGCTCCATAGAGAGGCAGATCGGGGATCTGCCTATGTAAACTAGGCAGATCCCCGTTCTGACAGGGAATTACCCTGAAATCTTCTGTTCCTAGTAATCAGGAAGAGCGATCTCTGTGTTCTTCCTGTCAGCCCATCCCCTGCACAGTTAGAGAACACACAGCAGGGAACAAATTTAACCCTTCGATTGCCCCGTTAACTCCTTCCCTACCAGTGTCATTTATACAGTGATCAGTGCATTTTTTTTAGCACTGATCACTGTATTGGTGCCACTGGTCCCCAAAAAGTGTCACTTAGGCTCAGATTTGCCTGCCGCAATGGCACAGGCCCGCTAAAAATCGCTGATCACCGCCATTAATAGTAGAAACATTAAAAAAATAAAAAGTCCATAAATCTATCACTTAGTTTGTAAAAGCTATAACTTTTGCGCAAACCAATCAATATACGCTTATTGGGATTTTTTATCAAAAATATGTAGAAGAATACATATTGGCCTAAATTTATGAAAAACATTTTTTTTGGATATACATTATAGCAGAAAGTAAAAAATATATATATTTTTTTCAAAATTGGTGTTTTTTTGTTTATATCGCAAAAAATAAAAAACGCAGAGGTGATCGCCACCAAAAGAAAGCTCTATTTGTGGGAAAAAAGGACATCAATTTTATTTAGGTACAGCGTTGCACGCCCGCATAATTGTCAGTTAAAGTAACACAGTGCCGCATCGCAAAAAATGGCCTGGTCATTAAGGGGGTAAATCCTTCCTGGGCTGAAGTGGTTAAAGTTGCACTGTTTGTCAAAAAGCGATATTTTTATTTGTTTATGCAGCTAAATCTGTGTCTATAGTGTATGTTCAAACCGAAAAGCGGAATTAAACCCATCCATTTAACCACTTCAAAAAATCAGTTACATTTCAGGCACATCCCGGGAATGTAACACTCCCATTGGATGTGCTCTCAACCAAATTGTCAAACCATCTAATGGCAGCTTCCTTGGCTAAAAATGATAGGAGGGTTTACCTCCACTTTAATACCATAAATAATAACGTGTCATTAGATTTTTACTCCAGGACTATATAAATGGGTTTGGTAATTTTAGAGAAATGTTTAAATAATGCATTACAATTTAACTAAACCTATCAGATTTTTAGTCGACTAAAATGTAGGAGATTTTAGTTTTCTAAAATGTACTGGAGATTTTAGTCCATTAAAACAATTCAAATGACTAAAATATGACTATAACTTATATGGTATTTTAACCAAAAAACTGACTAAAACTGTATTGAAATTTGACAACAAAATTAACCCTGTTTCAGAGCAATTCATACCTGACTTCCATGTGAAGGTCAAATTTTTTTAGTACTTCATGCGAGCACGCTGCTGGCTGGGTGATGATCATGATAGTAAAGGAATTATCAGTATTTTCTGTTGGCGTGTTGTACTTCAGGTATGTCTAGAAAGAGATGAACATAACAGATATGTCTTTGTGACAATGAGAGGGCATTATAATTTAAGGAAATCCAAACCAGAAAAAAAAAAAACTTCCATAACATTTTGTCTCAAAAAAAGCCAATAAAATTCTAAATTCTAAATTCTGTAGATCACTTTTGTTGTCTTTATCTTTATAGGTCTCTATATCTTGTACCTTGTTGCAGAGTTATTAGGAAGTGTAATCATATCTTGTAGGAAACTACCCAGCATGTTTCAACTTTCTAACTTTCTATGACGAGAGCAGTAGACTATGGATATCATTGCTCAATCTCAATCTTTTGGGTCTTAAATTTGTTAAATTTAGTTGCAGCGGTGGTGCACCATTTTGGGGAGGCAGCAAACAAACCACCCCCCCCCCCCCCCACACGGTTCGGTCGATCCCCCCCTCCTGGAGAGGATGGGGGAGGTTTGGGGTACAGAGGTTAGCATTGGTTTTAGGATGCAAAGGTGTACTGACAGGGTGGATAAAGTTGTAGCTCATGTGTAGGCAGCTTATTCATTTCAATGGGCTGCTCTATGCACTACAAATAAAAATCACACGGTGCCAAGACACCTGTCAGCAGTTGCATGAGGGTGTCATTAACAATTAATGGCACTGCTGTGTATCTGCTAAAGGGCAACACATTTCTGTGGTGTCAGGAAAGCGATTTTGTATGCGTTCCTAACACACACAAATGTGAACGCAGGCTAAATGTCTCTGTTAGATTGGTGGTCAGTGTAAATCTTCTCATAACATTGGTGCCTTTCATTCACACTAGTGGCCAGTGTGAATGTCCACCTTACATTGGTGGTCAGTGTAAATCCCTCCTTACACTGGTGGTTACTGTGAATGCTTTTATTACATTAGTGGTCAGTGTAAACCCCTATTACATTAGTGGTCAGTGTAAACCCCTATTACATTAGTGGTCAGTGTAAACCCCTATTACATTAGTGGTCAGTGTAAACCCCTATTACATTAGTGGCCAGTGTTGAAACTCCTCTTTATATTGGTAGTCGATAAAAAAAAAAAAAAAAAAAAAAAATCAGCATTGCCATTGATCACACCCTTCCTTTCCCCCAGCACTGCCACTGGCCCCAGGAGTCCTAGGATCCCTGGGAGTTTTCTGTCTATTAATGGGTTCCCTCACCTCCCCAGTTCATGGTGTGCAGGCAGCGAGGAGATGATGTGCTGTACCCTCTAGCAACCAATCAGTAAGCAGTGCTGATGTACAGTAATCTCTAGCAACAGGCAGAAATCATGTGCTGTAACCTCTAGCGACTAATCAGTGAACCGTAATGTGTGCTGTAACCTCTAGCAACCAGTCAGTGAGTGGTAATGATACACTGTAACCTCTGGCAACCAATCACAATTGCTGCCTGATCTGATTCAGTAAATGGATTTTGAGTCTAGCTCAAAAGAGCAGAACTGCATGGGGGGGGGGGGCAAGAAATGTTTTGCCCAGGGTCCAATCAATATTAAAGACGGCCCTGATTACAGGCCAAAGGAGGAGTATTCAGGTACATTGTCCAAAAGCAGTTCAACTGTGGGATTGGCAACAGAGCAAACAAAGGCTAACAGGCCAACGAAATCAACAGGTTAGCAGAAGTGGCTTAAAATGGTTGTAAACCCTTACAAACCACTTTTACCTACAGGTAAGCCTAGATTAAGGCTTACCTGTAGGTGCAAGAAATATCTCCTAAACCTACACGGTTTAGGAGATATTTGCAAAAGACAGGCACCGATGTCTACGGCGCATGCTCCGTAGACAACGGTGCGCAGGCGCACTGGGCGTGCCGTTTCTAACAGCGATTGTGCCGTTAGTGGCGGCTCCCGAGCGCATGTGCAGGAGTGACTTCATCGCAGCTCCGGCCAGTCACAGTGCCGGAGCCGCGATACCCGGACGTCACTCTGGGAGATATGGCGGCGACGGAGGAGGGGAACGAGGACTGCTTTGGGGGCTTCAATCTCAGGTAAGTAATTTATAATGAGCTTGTATGCTATGCACACTGGCTCATTATGCCTTTGTCTTGCAGGGTGTTTATTTTTTTTTTTCCAGAGGGTTTACTTCTTTTTTTTTTTTTTTTAAACAAACATGTTATACTTGCCTCCTCTGCGCAGTTGGTTTTGCACAGAGCAGCCCAGATCCTGCTCTTCTCGAGTCCCTCTTTGCTGCTCCTGGCCCCTCCCTCCTATCGAGTGCCTCCACAGTCGCAAGCTTCCTATGGGGGCACCCGAGCTGTGTCACAGCTCCATGTGTCCATTCAGACATGGAGCCACAATCCGGCCCGCCCCTCTCTCCCCTGATTGGCTGACTGACTTTGATTGATAGCCATGGAAGCCAATGGCACTGCTGCTGTGTCTCAGTCAATCAGGAGGAGTGTCCCGGATGGCTTAGACATTCATGGACATCGCTGGAGAGAGATGGGACTCAGGTAAGTATAAGGCTCGATTCACACTAATGCGTTTTTTGATGCATTTTGCAGAAATGCAGGGAATTTTTTTTTTTTAACATGTGTTCCTTTGGAACATGTTCACATCAATGCATTTTTGTGCTTATGCATTTTTGGAAAGGGTCAGGGACTCCTTTTCCCACAAAATGCAGCGTTTTGCATGTAATAGACTTCAATGGATCCTGCATTTTACTTTGATTTTGTCACGATTTGCGGTTTGCATTTTATTTAATTTTTTTTTACACTGTATATATGCTGAATGTAAAAAAAAAAAAAAAAAAAAAAGAAATGCCGGCTAAAAAAAAAAAAAAATTGTGGAAATAAAACAAAAAAAAAAAAAAAAAAAAAAAAACAGTGGGGTCCCTCTCTAGGTCCATACCAGGCCCTTGGGTCTAGTATGGATTCAGAGGGGACCCCCATGCCAATTTTTTTATTTTTTTTTATGGCGTGGCCCCCCCCCCTGAAAATCCATACCAGACCCTTATCTGAGTATGCAGCCCGGTAGGTCAGGAAAGAGTTGTCGGGATCCGCGGGCGGGGGGCTTATCGGAATCTGGAACAAAGGGGCCCCCAGATACCGTCCTCCCCCTATGTAAATGAGTATGGGGAACATTGTACCCCTACCCATTCACCAAAAAAAAAAAAGTAGTGTAGTGTGAAAAAATACAGTAGACAGTTTTTGACAAGTCTTTTATTAAAAATATCTTCTTATTCCAGTCTTCCTCCATCTTCTCCCTCATTTTCCTCCTATGGGCTTCTCTTTCTCCTGCATCTTCTTCCCCTCTTCTTCTTTCTTCTTCTTCTTTCTCCTGTCTTCTTTGTCCGATGTACTTCTTCCTCTGCTGCCGACCCTCCTCTGATGCTGCTTCCCGCTGATCTATCCATGCTGATGTCAAGCAGGTCTTGGATAACGATTGGATATTCAAACAAAAAGGAGACAATAAGCCCTACTCCAATCCTCCTATCTCAGCGCTAAAGGATATTCGGTATATACAGATGGAAGATAATAATGGTAATAAACCGCTAAACCGATTTAACCTGATGTCACCATATTCTGAGTGAGATGTCTCTCCGCAGCCACTTAATACAAATAGAAATAGAAATATGGATGAATGAATGTACTATATGAAACAGCAATTAATCCATCAAAGCAGCGCTATTTTCAGTCCTCAATGCTGACTGATAAAACAAAGTCTTTGTAAATGCAAGCAAAACACATGCAGGCAGGTAAATTCCAACAAAGACACAGCGGTTGGAGCTCGGTCTGGATTCCCTTATATGAATAGTAGATCTGATGAGTGCACCTTTCACCATCTATTGGGACACCTTGTGCTGCACACACCCCGTAGGGGTTCAAACTCACCGGAGCCAAGAGATTAACAAGCCTTGGATCAAATCCTCTCTCTGTTTACTCCCAAAGTCCTCCAGGGTTGATGATCAGATAACAGCAACAATGTCCACATGTAAAAAAGAGACCCCGAATAGTCCAGTACCGTTTTGATAATATATTGTAAGTCAATAAGAGAAAAAAAAAACTAATAAAGTAAACACACTGTAAAAATCAGTGGGCGCAGTTCCTTACAAAGAATAGCCTTCTAGCTTTCAGTTGGTTGGTAATAGTGGATAACTCAAACTGCTTCTCTCAAAGCGCAAGGGTACTGGTTGCAGACTGGATGGATGATACACACTCACAGCTGATCAGTCCTTCATTCCACTAGTATACAACTACAAGCTTGGAGCGCACTGCGTGTCAACCAGGCACAGCTGATCCGCACTTCCTCCCTCTCGTGTCTGAAGCTTCAGGCTAGAAGCACACTGCGTCCTCACGTGATAACGGTTGCCGTGGTATCATGCTCTGACTAGTTTAGTCAGGAAGACTTGTTCAAAGAGCATACCAATAGATGGTGAAAGAGTGCCCCAATAGATGGTGAAAGGTGCACTCATCAGATCTACTATTCATATAAGGGAATCCAGACCGAGCTCCAACCGCTGTGTCTTTGTTGGAATTTACCTGCCTGCATGTGTTTTGCTTGCATTTACAAAGACTTTGTTTTATCAGTCAGCATTGAGGACTGAAAATAGCACTGCTTTGATGGGTTAATTGCTGTTTCATATAGTACATTCATTCAACGATTGGATATTGCCATCCAATGGCCATGCCCCTGAGGCCCCGTCCACTTGTGACATCACGGACCCATCATGCCCCGGCTGGTGACATCACAGGGGGCGGGGCCTCAGGAAGGCGTCATCCAATGGCCACACCCCCATCGTTATCGAACACATGCTTGACATCAGGCGGACAGATCAGCAGGGCGCAGCATCAGAGGAGGGTCGGCGGCAGTGGAAGAACAACACCGGACAAAGAAGACAGGAGAAAGAAGAAGAGCAGAAGAAGAAGGGGGAGAAGGAGAAGACCGGAGGAGGAAGACGTGGGGAAGAAGATGATATTTTTAATAAAAGACTTGTCTACTGTATTTTTTCACACTATACTGCTTTTTTTGGTGAATGGGTAGGGGAACAATGTACCCCATAATCATTCACATAGGTGGGGAGGCTGGGATCTAGGGGCCCCCCCTTGTTAAAGGGGGCTTGCAGATTCGGATAAGCCCCCCGCCCGCACACCCCGATAACCACCGGGCAAGGGTTGTCGGGAAGAGGCCCTTGTCCTCATCAAAATGGGGGCAAGGTGCTTTGGTTGCCCCAAAGCACCCAACCCCCCATGTTGAAGGCATGCGTCTGGTATGGTTGAGGAGGGGGGCGCTCGTCCCCTCCCTTTCCTGACCTAATGGGCTGCATGCTCGGATAAGGGTCTGGTATGGATTTTGGGGGGACCCCACGCCATTTTTTTTTTACATTTTGGCATGGGGGTCCCTTCCAAACACATACTAGACCCAAGGGCCTGATATGGACCTGGGGGGGACCCCACACAGTTTTTTTTTTTTTTTTTTCACAATTTTTTTTTTTTAGCCGGCAATTCTTTATTTTTACATTCAGCGGGGAAGCCCGCTGACAGCTGATAACTTGTCGGTTGTTAAGGATACGGCGGCCGGCTTCTTGGCCCCCTCCTTAGCAACCAGCTATATACAGTGTAAAAAAAAAAATCTAATTCAAAATCACAAATCGCAGTAAAATCGCGGTAAAAACTGGTGTCCACGCAAGCACTGCAAAAAGCACCACAGAAACGCTCAAAAGCAACATGCATAGATGTGAACCAAGCCTTAGAGGGTGCTGGGGAGACTGCTACACACAGGTTTTTTTTACCTTAATTAGGGTTGTCCCGATACCGATACTAGTATCGTTATCGGCACCGATACCGAGCATTTGCCCAAGTACTTGTACTCGGGCAAATGCTCCCGATGCTTCCCCCGATACCTGGAAGACAGCTGTGATCGGCGCGTGGGGGAGTTACAAGATTCTCCCCCAGCGGCTTTCACCAGCTTTAGTGACACAGCGGTGATCGCTCACAGCTGACTGAGCTGGTGATCGCTCACAGCTGACTGTCCTCCTCCGTGCCACCTCCTTTCCTCTGTGCCTCTCCGCTGTCCCCTCCGTTCTGCTCTCCTTATCTGTCCCCTCCGTTCTGCTCTCCTTATCTGTCCCCTCCGTTCCTCTCTCCTTATCTGTCTCCCTCCGTTCTCCCCCTCTGTTCCTCAGTCCCCCTCCTCCTTCCTTTGTGTATGGATAGAGTCAGCTGACTCTGTCCATTCACAATAACTGAAACATTGTAAGAAGCTGCTGTCTTCTCTCCATTCATTCTCAGTGCAGCTGACGCTGCAGAGAAAGGGACTGGGGAATCTCTATCCTCTGTCTCTTTCTCTGTCTCAAGGGGGAGATATCAGAGGTCTGTTAAGACCCCTGATATCTCACCAAAGCCCCCCAAAAGGGCTGATTAAAAAAAAAATAAAGAATAAAAAAAATATTATTGTAAAAAATAAAAGTTGATAATAAAAAAAAAAAAAAAAAAAAAAACACACACATACACCGTTCACCCCCCCCCCCCCCCAAAAAAAAAGCAAGCACTGTTAAAAAAAAAAAACCAAAAAAAAAACCAAAAAACACTGTCACGTGACATTTAAAAAAAAAAGTATCGGTAATCGGTATCGGCGAGTACTTGAAAGAAAGTATCGGTACTTGTACTCGGTCCTAAAAAAGTGGTATCGGGACAACCCTAACCTTAATGCATATAATGCATTAAAGTGTTTGTGAAGTCTAAAATTGCAAGTAACTGCCATACCCTCTATTAATACCTGGCATACCACACTATGGAAGCTATTTAAAAAAAAAACGAGCATTCTAAATACCTACTTACAGATGTCTTCAGGCCGGTCACATGACTTGCAGCCACTTTACAGCTACGAGACAGGGCTTCTGCGGGCCGCTCGGCTCCTCCCGCAGAAGCCCTGTCTCGTAGCTGTAAAGCGGCCAGGCTCTAATAGAGGGTCTGGCAGTGACAATTTTAGGTTTTTAATTTTTATTAATAGCGGCGGGGGGGATACAGAGACAGAGAGAGGGAGCTGACAGGCAGGAAGGAGGGGGTGAGGAGAGAGGAGAGCAGAGGGGACAGAAGCATATGACGGAGGGACGCACTCAGCCCTAGTTATCGTGGTCAGTATAAAAGAGGGCATACAGGATGTGGCAGGTTCAGTTAGGTTTTTTTACAGTTTAGAGGGGGTCAGATTACACAGCACAAGCATCTGCTTTAAGGGACCAGGATGTGTATTATTTTTTTTGGGGTTAACAAACACTTTAAGATAAAAAATACTTCTGCCTTTACAACTCCTTTAACAACCTTATTACTGTCAGCATAAGCTGAGGCCTGATCATCTACTTGGTAAAACTTAAAGAGGAACTGCCATCTGCTCACATAATTTGTAATAAAAATATCTTTGCCATTTTGAAGCTTCCCTCCAACCACTTTACATATTATTTTATATATACTGCGATTCTGTACTTGCCAAATATGCTGCAGAAATCTCCCTACACTGAGTCTGGCTGCAACCATTTTAACTGTGGGCATCCAAAGCTGCTGCCTGTTCACTTCCTGGATTTACACACAGAGGCACACCTCCAGCTCTGCAGATCTCATTGGCCCTCTTATGACTGATCCCCCTGCCTTCCTGGCAAACTCTCACAAGAGTGAGAGAGAACGAGCTGTGCATGATGTCATAAGCCTAGGTTTTCTACCAGACAAGAAACAGGAAGTGGGCTGTATAAGGTATTTACTGGCAAAAAAAAAAATTCTATCCAAAGTTAAAACAACAAGGGCAGATGATTTAATAGATGGAAAGTTGAAAAGAAGACTGAAGGTCCACTTTAACGAACGTGTAAGCAGAACTCCAGATGGCAGCCTCAAAAATCTGACAAACATATCCCTGATGCTGAAAAGTCCATGAAACACTAACTAATATAGTGGAGTTTGCTTTGACTGGTAAACCTTGCCATTAAAATGTTACTAAACCCAGGAGCCTGCATTCACTATATCTGGTATCCCACAGCACACAGAACATGGAAATGCAATTACTTTAGTAAATATAAACCTTTACCATCAGCAAACTATAGCAGTCTTGTGGCTTCTATCAGCGTCCAGCCAAGCACTGGTTAAAGCTTGTAGGAGAAGTTTTCTGACTGTACTATGAGACTGCAAGACCCCTGAGACTCTGTCTGGACAGTGCTGATTGCCCCCATTCTGATCACATGCATCCTCCCAAGAAAAAAACAAAACTCTCCAACAATACACACCAAACTGAGCATGTGCGGCCTGATTCTATAGACTCCTGTGTTATCAGGAAATTATTAGGGGATAGTGGAAGAAGGGGAGGATCAGAGAAGCCAGCATCAAACAGCCTTTTTACACAATGCAGAGAAATAACCCCTTAGGTTCCACAGTGAGTATAACAAGCATGCTTTACTGCATATACACACTGATTTTATTGTAGTGGGTTTAGTAACACTTTAAAGCAGAGTTCCACCTGTTTTTTGAAGGTCCAACCACTCATGCCCATCGTAAATGCTGTAATAGAATGGAAATTTTTAAAAAAATTTTTCTTTGTAAATACGTTTTTTTACTGTTCTTCTGCAGTTGCTCCGGCTGCGGCCGCCTAGGCGAACACATCACTAGGCGATCTGCAAGGGCTCCTGGAATAGCGGCAACATCTATCCCAGGAGTCCTTGCGAATCGCCTAGTGACAAAATCTTGCATTATTTCCAGACAGGAAATGACATGAACGGGAGGAATGGGATGTCATGATTGACAGGTTGCTATAGCAATGGGGAGGGGAACTTCCGCCGTCGCTGCCATTGTTATGGCAACCTGTCGGGAAGAGAGAGCTGCTCAGTGCGCAGGCGCGAGATCAGGAGATGCATGCTGGGTAGCCAGCTGCACTGAATCCCGGAAATCAAGAGAAGAGGGCTTCAGGTGCCCACAGATGACATGGAACCTGCCAGCTTCCGAGATCTGGTTAGTCTTCAAATATTTTAACACAAACTACAGGAACTACACATAGGACATGTGCTAAATGTTGCTAGATATGTTTAAACAAGTATGGAGGAGTGTTTATAAAAAAAAGTATTTGGGGGACTGGACAGATATCCTGTGTCCTCTAACATACTCCAAGAAAAAGATTTTTATTAAAATATTATTTTTACCCATTAGATTGACATTTTACAGATGGATACTTTCCTTTTCTTATATTAGACTTCTGTTTTTCTTACACGATTTTATTAAATCGTATAATTCTCAGCAACAGTTGGAAATTAATGTGGTATAGACCAGGAGTAATTTTCCATCCCGCATATTCTTATCTTCAGGCTTAAACTATGTACCACTAAACAATTAGAATGTTAAACTAAGCCAAAAATGAAAAAGATGCATTTAAAAAAGACAGGTAATAAACACATATATAGAGCTATCTACTTTGATATCTCTACAATGATCTCACAGATTTCTGCATCTCAAAGAATCCCCTGCTATGAAAGGTATGAATTTGCAATCAAGTTTGAAAAGATCCTTGCATGCATGCATACAGTACTTTTAGGGTTGTTTTTCTTACAAACTTTAAGTGTAGGTTCACCTTTTCACAAAAATAGAAAAAGTGAACACTCTTTACTCTCCCTAGTGCCTTCTGTACTTACCCCTGTGGATGATTAGATTTCATTACCAACGTAGCCAGTGCAGGGGTCTGGGGATTTAAAAGCCAAACTATTTTTCCTTTCTTTCCTTCCTTAGGGACACCAGAATGGATCAGAGCGATTCCAATTGGTCAAAGTGGTTACATGCCAGCACCTGACTAATCAGAATCACTCTAACCTGTCCCAGGAGAAGGCTGCAGCTTTTTACACCAGCTGCTTGGTTAGTAATAGCTAATCACCAAAGGTAAGTGAAGCGCGGACCAGAGGGGTAAGGAGTGCGTAGGACTTGAGTTCTGATGGGGAAATTTCATATTTCCTTACTAAAGTTCCCTTACAACATCTAATAAGCCTCAAAAGCCTGGTTACCTTAGCTGACTTTATACCAAAGGAATGTCTTTACAAACTGACCACATTCTTAAAAAGTCATGTCGCTTGCAAGGAGGTTACCAGCTCCTTACATACAAGTCTTGTATATAACACAGCTAAAACTTGCATCAATCTGTCTTGTCTCAGAGCTGCTGTCATGCAAGTGTCTGATCCAATCATCTATGCCACATTGTATAAGATGGAGGACCCATGGCAAAAAAGGAATCTTTAGTTAAAGCGTAACTCCGCTTTTGTTTAGAAAAAAACATTCCCCTCTGGGTGATCTTTGTAAATTGCAAAGATTATAACAAACTTTGTTGCAGATTCCTACCTTTTGTTATTCTGAAGTAATCCCTGTATGTTCCTCTGAGCCTCTGTGATGAGTGAGTCTAATGGGAGTGGTTTCATATTTATAAATCAGGTGTGCACCTGCAGGGCACTAATGATCTGCTGGGTCTGCATCCCTTTAGACGTGTTCCTACTGGGAGTATCTCACCAAAAATGACATTTTTGTTGCAGGGGATGCCTGAAATTTGACTTGTATCTTAGGCAGACTTCTGGGAAAATTGGTGAGCCAATCACACAAGCAGGAAATGCAGATGTTTCTGGGGAGAGGTCAGTACACACTCTGTGTACAGAACAACTCCAGGAAGCCATATTGCAATGCATTACAGTGGCTGCAGATTGAAAAGGAAAGGTAATTTTTAATGACATTCAATTACAATATGACTTTTGTATACGTTATATTATTTTTTCTTTATTTGCTATTTTTTCCTCATGAAAATGGAGTTACCCTTTAACCACTTCAGCCCTGGAGGATTTGGCAGCTCAATGACCAGAGGACTTTTTACAATTTGGCACTGCGCTGCTTTAACTGGTAATTGCGCGGTCATGCAATGTTATACCCAAACAAAATTTGTGTCCCTTTTTTCCCACAAATAGAGCTTTCTTTTGATGGTATTTGATGGTATTTGATTGCCTCTACGATTTTTATTTTTTGCGATATAAACAGAAAAAGACCGAAAATTTTGAAAAAAATGATATTTTCTACTTTTTGCATATATTTATTGGTTTGCGCAAAAGTTATAGCGTCTACAAACTAGGGTACATTTTCTGGAATTTACGCAGATTTTAGTTTATGACTGCCTATCTCATTTCTTGAGGTGCTAAAATGGCAGGGTAGTACAAATACCCCCCCCCCCCCCCCCCCCAAATGAGCCCATTTTGGAAAGTAGACATCCCAAGGAAATTGCTGAGAGGCATGTTGAGCCCATTGAATATTTTATTTTTTTGTCACAAGTGATTGAAAAATGACAGCGGTGCTTGGTTTTTAGGGTCCTGTACGTCGGTAGGCTCCTAAAAAGTCTCACAAATGAGGTATCCCTGTACTCAGGAGAAGCAGCAGAATGTATTTTGGGGTGTAATTTCACATATGCCCATGGCATGTTTGAGCAATAGATCAATTAGTGACAATTATGTGCAAAAAAAAAAAAAAAATTCATTTTCCCGCAACTTGTGGCAAAATATAAAATATTCCATGGATTCAAAATGCCTCTCATGAAATAGCTTGGGGTGTCTACTTTCCAAAATTGGGTCATTTGAGGGGGGGGGGGTTTGTGCTATCTTGGCATTTTATGGCCTTCAAAACTGTGATAGGTAGTGAGGATTGAAATAAAAAATTTACACCCTTCGAAATCCTGAAGGCAGTGATTGGTTTTCGGGGTCCTGTATGCGGCTAGGCTCCCAAAAAGTCTCACACATGAGGTATCCCTGTACTCAGGAGAAGCAGCAGAATGCATTTTGGGGTGTAATTCCACATATAACCATGCCATGTGTGAGCAATATATCATTTAGTGACAACTTTGTGCAAAAAAAAAAAAAAAAAAAGTGTAATTTTCCCGAAACTTGTGACAAAATATAAAATATTCCATGGACTCAACATGCCTATCATCAGCAAATAGCTTGGGGTGTCTACTTTCCAAAAAGGGGTCATTTGGGGGGGTTGGAACTGTCCTGGCATTATATGCACAACATTTAGGAGCCTTGAAAACAAAGCCCTTTCTGACACTTTTTGTTTACATGAAAAAATTTTTTTTTTTTGCAAGAAAAATTACTTTGAACCCCCAAACATTATATACTTTTTTTTTAAAGCAAAGGCCCTACAGATTAAAATGGTGGGTGTTGCAATTTTTTTTCCACACAGTATTTGTGCAGCGATTTTCCAAACACAATTTTTTTGGAAAAAACACACTTTTTTTAATTTTAATGCACTAAAACACACTATATTGCCCAAATGTTTGATGAAATAAAAAAGATGATCTTATGCCGAGTACATGGATACCAAACATGACATGCTTTAAAGTTGCGCAGAAACGTGCAGCGGCGACAAACTACATACATTTTTAAAAGCCTTTAAAAGCTTTTACAGGTTACCACTTTGGATTTACAGAGGAGGTCTACTGCTAAAATTACTGCCCTCGATCTGACCTTCATGGTGATACCTCACATGCATGGTGCAATTGCTGTTTACATAGGACACCGGACTGATGCTTGCGTTCACCCATGCGCGTGAGCACGGGTGGGGGGGGGTTGGTCAGGGGGTGCTTTTTTTTCTTTTTTTTAATTATTTTGTTTTTTTATTATATTTTTAAACTGTTCCTTTCATTTTTCTTTTTTTTTATAATTTTTTTTTGTTATCTCAGGGAATGTAAATATCCCCTATGATAGCAATAGGTAGTGACAGGTACTCTTTTTAAAAAATATTGGGGTGTATTAGTCCCTAGATCTCTCCTCTGCCCTCAAAGCATCTGACCACACCAAGATCGGTGTGATAAAATGCTTTCCCAATTTCCCAATGGTGCTGTTTATATCCAGCTAAACCTAAGTCATGAAATGCTTGTAGCTTCCGGTATCTTAGGCCACAGATATGATTAGAGCCATTCTGGTCTCTGATCAGCTCTATGGTCAACTGGTGGAACCACCGGCTGCATTCTCGGGTTCCCTGTTGGGACAGGAGAGCCAGAGAAAACCAAGGAAGACCGTGGGAGGGAGGGGGATGTTCCCTCCCACTGCTTATAAAAGCAGTCTAGAGGCTAATTAGCCACTAGGATTGATTTTACATGAAAGCCGACTGCTGGCTGAAAAGAATGTTACCAAGATGATACCTAAACCTGCAGGCATCATTCTGGTATAACCACTCAAAGTCCAGCAACATACCAGTACATTGCTGGTCCTTGTTGGGCATACATTGCAATGTTCTTTTTTTCATGCAGCCTGTGAGCTGAACGAAAAAAAGAGATTGATCAGTGGGTATGCCCACCATTAGAACACGGTCCTTCATCCACCCACTTCTAATGATGGGCATACATGCACCATTTTTTTTTAACTGTGGTGGTGAAATCACCTCCGACAGCACTGGAGTCACAGCTTTACGTATCGTGGGAGCAAACGATGTTGCTGTCAAGACAAATAAACCCGTGCTGCAGCTGAATAGCATACCTGCTAAGCAAATGATGGTTAACAATAAAACAAAGTAACATTACAGTATAACAGTAAGACTTACCATACCTGCAAAGCAAATACAATAAAACACAGTAAAAATAAAACATTGCAATCTGTGCCTAAAAAAATATATGCCGAAGCATGGGGGCAATCCGCCCCTAATGTTAAGAGCAAATCGCTCCTCCACCCCTGGCCCCATGCTCCGGCATATAGGCTCTTTTTTTTAAACTGTGGTGGTGAAATCAGCCCTGGAGTCACGGCTTTATGTATTGTGGGAGTAAACACTGTTGCTGTCAAGATAAATAAACCCGTGCTGCAGCTGGAGTACCTGCTAAGCAAATGATGGTTAACAATAAAACAAACATTACAGTATAACATACCATACCTGCAAAGAAAATACGATAAAACAGTAAAAATAAAACAGAGCGCGAATGATAGATATAGAACAATAGTGAGTGAACAGTAGAGAGCGAACATAAGAGAGAGAACAATAGAGAGAAGAAAAATACAACCACAACTATTTTTGGCTTTTTTATTTTTTTGTGTGTTTTTTTTTTTTCCACTTTTTTCACTTTTATAAAAACTGTAAAAACACTATAAACTGAATGTTGCAGATTAGGGTCTCTCAAAATGCGATGGCCATCACATCTTTCGAGACCCTATGTACATGTGCCTAGGACTGTGTGATGCTGTACCCTACGCTAATACGCAACTTGTGTGTGGTAGCGTTCGAAAGAGTCACCAATGCAAAGACCAGGTTGGTCAGGACAGGAGGGACAATAAAAGCGGGTGTCACGCCTAAATCCGCGCTTTCTACAGACACGACATCTTCTTTGGGGTGTTCTTTGGGTAAGGGTACCAGAGAGGACATGCGGAAAATGCCTCTCATGCAGCTGGCATACTGCATTTGTGCTGGGAAGTTGGGGCAAAGCACTGTCTGGAAACAGAAGGGTTCTGATTCCTGGAATTTAAGGAAGGATCCAGTTCGTCCTGAAGCTTTGTATAGCACAAAAGCGTTCAGCAAAGCCAATTGAAATACATATACAGACACTTTTTTTGTACCAGCGTCTGGCCTTATGGGGAATTAGATATGGCGCCAACAACTGGTCCATCCCTCCCATATTAAGGTAATATTCGTGGACACAGAGGGGTTTCTCCACAACACCAGCCCCGTAGGAATTTGGACTGTCGTGTCTGCGTGAAGGGAGGACAGACCAAAAACATTCTTATTATCCCTCCACTTCACATTGAGCAAATTATTACATCTCAAGCAGGCTCTCTCCCCCAGCCTAAGATGGGAATCTACAAGCCACTGAGGTAAGCCCCGGCGATTAGATTTCACGGTGCCACATGCTCCAATTTGGTGATCAAACAAGTGACTAAAAAGTGGCATAATTGTCCACATACAAGTGGTACTCCTTTCCGAATAAGGGTGACACCAAGTCCCACACAATCTTACCAGCACTCCCTATGTAGTCTGGGCCGTTCTGCGACTCTACGTAACTATCTCTTCTCTCGTAAACCATAAAACTATATGCATAGCCTGTGGCCCTGTCAAAGAGCTTATACATCTTGACCCCGTATCTGGCACGCTTGCTGGGAAGATACTGTTTGAATGACAAGCGGCCAGAAAACTTAATCAGGGACTCATCAACGCAGACAACTTGATGGGGAGTAAACAAGGCTGCAAAATGTTGGTTAAAGTGGTTTACGAGGGGCCAAATTTTGTAGTGTCAATCATATTCAGGGTCACCCCGAGGACGACAGAGTTCATTATCATTGAAATGCATGAACCGCAAGATCTGCTTGTATCGTTTCCTGGTCATGGAGGCAGAGAACACGGACGTATGGTGAATTTTGTCAGTGGACCAATATGACTGCAACTCACTCTTTTTAGTTACACCCATGAGGAGGGATAGGCCAAGGAAGGTCTTAAATTTGGAAACCATAATTGGTTTCTAATCTCTGGCAAGGGTCAGCTGGGGATAAGCGGAGATGAATTGACCAGCATATAAATTGCTTTTGTCCACAATAGATCTATAGAGATCTTCGGTGAAAAACAGCGAATAAAAATCAAGTGACATAAAATCAACTGTTTCCACCTGAATTCCGGATTGGCCAGTGAATGGGGGAAGTACGGGTGCTGCAGAAGTGGTGGGTTCCCAATTAGGATTGGCGAATGCAGCAGGAAGGGCACTATGGGCTCGACGGGCCTGTCTTTTCTTCTTGGTGGCCGCTACTCGTGTTTTCCACCGCGCCAGCTTGAACTGCACTTATGGGACTCGCCACGTCACCAAGTGTTACTGCAGTGCTGGATGTATGACCAGGATTAGGGATGAGCCGAACACCCCCCTGTTCGGTTCGCACCAGAACATGCGAACAGGAAAAAAGTTCGCTCGAACACGCGAACACCGTTAAAGTCTATGGGACACGAACATGAATAATCAAAAGTGCTAATTTTAAAGGCTTATATGCAAGTTATTGTCATAAAAAGTGTTTGGGGACCTGGGTCCTGCCCCAGGGGACATGGATCAATGCAAAAAAAAGTTTTAAAAACGGACGTTTTTTCAGGAGCAGTGATTTTAATAATGCTTAAAGTCAAACAATAAAAGTGTAATATCCCTTTAAATTTCGTACCTGGGGGGTGTCTATAGTATGCCTGTAAAGGGGCGCATGTTTCCCGTGTTTAGAACAGTCTGACAGCAAAATGACATTTGGAAGGAAAAAACACATTTAAAACTACCCGCGGCTATTGCATTGCCGACAATACACATAGAAGTTCATTGATAAAAACGGCATGGGAATTCCCCCCAGGGAAACCCCGAACCAAAATTAAAAAAAAAAAAAATGACGTGGGGGGGTCCCCCTAAATTCCATACCAGGCCCTTCAGGTCTGGTATGGATATTAAGGGGAACCCCGGCCAAAATTTAAAAAAAAAATGACGTGGGGTTCCCCCTAAATTCCATACCAGACCCTTCAGGTCTGGTATGGATTTTAAGGGGAACCCCGCGCCAAAAAAAAAAAAAAAAAACGGCGTGGGGTCCCCCCAAAAATCCATACCAGACCCTTATCCGAGCACGCAACCTGGCAGGCCGCAGGAAAAGAGGGGGGGACGAGAGTGCGGCCCCCCCCCTCCTGAACCGTACCAGGCCACATGCCCTCAACATTGGGAGGGTGCTTTGGGGTAGCCCCCCAAAACACCTTGTCCCCATGTTGATGAGGACAAGGGCCTCATCCCCACAACCGTGGCCGGTGGTTGTGGGGGTCTGCGGGCGGGGGGCTTATCGGAATCTGGAAGCCCCCTTTAACAAGGGGACCCCCAGATCCCGGCCCCCCCCCTGTGTGAAATGGTAAGGGGGTACTTACCCCTACCATTTCACTAAAAAACTGTCAAAATAGTTAAAAATGACAAGAGAGAGTTTTTGACAATTCCTTTATTTAAATGCTTCTTCTATCTTCCTTCATCTTCTTCTTCTTCTGGTTCTTCTGACTCTTCTGGTTCTTCCTCCGGCGTTCTCATCCAGCATCTTCTCCGCGGCGTCTTCTATCTTCTTCTCCTCGGGCCGCTCCGCACCCATGGCATGAGGGGAGGCTCCCGCTCTTCTCTTCATCTTCTTCTTCATCCTCTTCTCTTCTTCATCTTCTTCATCTTCTTCATCTTCATCTTCTCTTCTTTTCTTCTCCGGGCCGCTCCGCATCCATGCATGGAGGGAGGCTCCCGCTGTGTGACGGCGTCTCCTCGTCTGACGGTTCTTAAATAACGGGGGGCGGGGCCACCCGGTGACCCCGCCCCCCTCTGACGCACGGTGACTTGACGGGACTTCCCTGTGACGTCACGGGGAATGCCACAGGGAAGTCCCGTCATGTCCCGTGCGTCAGAGGGGGGTGGGGTCACCGGGTGGCCCCGCCCCCGTTATTTAAGAACCGTCAGACGAGGAGACGCCGTCACACAGCGGGAGCCTCCCTCCATGCATGGATGCGGAGCGGCCCGGAGAAGAAAAGAAGAGAAGATGAAGATGAAGAAGATGAAGAAGAGAAGAGGATGAAGAAGAAGATGAAGAGAAGAGCGGGAGCCTCCCCTCATGCCATGGGTGCGGAGCGGCCCGAGGAGAAGAAGATAGAAGACGCCGCGGAGAAGATGCTGGACGAGAACGCCGGAGGAAGAACCAGAAGAGCCAGAAGAACCAGAAGAAGAAGAAGATGAAGGAAGATAGAAGAAGCATTTAAATAAAGGAATTGTCAAAAACTGTCTCTTGTCATTTTTAACTATTTTGACAGTTTTTTAGTGAAATGGTAGGGGTAAGTACCCCCTTACCATTTCACACAGGGGGGGGCTTCCAGATTCCGATAAGCCCCCCGCCCGCAGACCCCCACAACCACCGGCCACGGTTGTGGGGATGAGGCCCTTGTCCTCATCAACATGGGGACAAGGTGTTTTGGGGGGCTACCCCAAAGCACCCTCCCAATGTTGAGGGCATGTGGCCTGGTACGGTTCAGGAGGGGGGGGGCCGCACTCTCGTCCCCCCCTCTTTTCCTGCGGCCTGCCAGGTTGCGTGCTCGGATAAGGGTCTGGTATGGATTTTTGGGGGAACCCCACGCCGTTTTTTTTTTTTTTTTTTTTGGCGCGGGGTTCCCCTTAAAATCCATACCAGACCTGAAGGGTCTGGTATGGAATTTAGGGGGAACCCCACGTCATTTTTTTTTTTAAATTTTGGCCGGGGTTCCCCTTAATATCCATACCAGACCTGAAGGGCCTGGTATGGAATTTAGGGGGACCCCCCCACGTCATTTTTTTTTTTTTTAATTTTGGTTCGGGGTTTCCCTGGGGGGAATTCCCATGCCGTTTTTATCATTGAACTTCTAAGTGTATTGTCGGCAATGCAATAGCCGCGGGTAGTTTTAAATGTGTTTTTTCCTTCCAAATGTCATTTTGCTGTCAGACTGTTCTAAACACGGGAAACATGCGCCCCTTTACAGGCATACTATAGACACCCCCCAGGTACGAAATTTAAAGGGATATTACACTTTTATTGATTGACTTTAAGCATTATTAAAATCACTGCTCCTGAAAAAACGGCCGTTTTTAAAACTTTTTTTTGCATTGATCCATGTCCCCTGGGGCAGGACCCAGGTCCCCAAACACTTTTTATGACAATAACTTGCATATAAGCCTTTAAAATTAGCACTTTTGATTTCTCCCATAGACTTTTAAAGGGTGTTCCGCGGCATTCGAATTTGCCGCGAACACCCCAAATTGTTCGGTGTTCGGCGAAATTGCGAACAGCTAATGTTCGAGTCGAACATGAGTTCGACTCGAACTCGAAGCTCATCCCTAACCAGGATGTACTAGGTCACTGGTGCTTGCCAGTTCACCAGAAGGATGACTGGCGCTTGTACTGGCTCTCTGCTCCATATGAGGGACCTGCGGTTCTTGCAACTCAAGGACAGCTGAAGAAGAACAGGGTGCCGCTGCTGTCTACAGGTTCGTATTCTGACCCTGAATCTGACAGATGAGTGACTTCCTCTTCACTATCTGTCATGCTCAGAAACGTGTAGGTCTCTTCACTAGTGTACCTTCGATTTGACATTTTGGTCTCTAAATTTACTGGTACACTAGTGAGACTCACAGGGAAAAAAAGCACCTGACTGTCAGCGACTGATTCAAGCACTACCAAAAAACCTGTTAGCGTTCGCAGGGATCAGGCCTGACTCTGCGAACGCTGCAGGTGTGTTTTATAAGTGACAGTGATCGATTGATACTGCATTTGGGTGGGCTGGACGGAGGGGCTAAACACGCAGGTGCTAGCAGGTATCTGGGATGATCCCGCTAACATTGCGTTTTTGGGAACCCTAAACTGCTGGGGACGCTATTATAGCTCTGATCAGATCAGATATCGATCCGTTCAGACACTATACTACTAAGGGAGGTGTATGGTGCATGCGTGGGTGTTAGCGCTACTGGCAGTAATCTGACGCTGCCTGGGGCGACGCAGACCCTATCTGACGCTAAAACCTAACTTTGATCACCCACCGGGTGATCAGGGGTTAAATCTTTTTTGGGTAAAATACGGCGGGTGCCCTAATGCTATAAAAAAATAACTAGCTAAACTGCGTCACCCGTGGCACTTATACAGTGATCACTGATAACAGGGGGTAATCAAGGGGTTAAAACTTTATTGGGGGGGTTAGGGAGGGTCCGTAGACCTATCTGGGCCTAAGACTAATTACCCTAACGCTGATTTTTGTCACTAATGACACCAGTACAGCGATAAAAAAAAATCTGAATGCTGTACTGGGTGACACAGTGACTGGTGGTGAAGGGGTTAACTGGGGGGGTGATCGGGGGGTGAATTGTGTGCCTATGTGACCTGGTGTCAGTGTAGTGTTGTGCAACTCACTCTGAGATGCCTGCTCTCCTTGCTCTGGAACGGAAAAGACCGACACGAGGAGAGATGACATCACTTCCCCTGTCAGTGTTTACAGTTACACAGACAAGGGAAGGATATCATTCGCCAGGAGCGATCACCAGGTCCAGGCCGGATTTCATTGGCCTGGGCCTGGGGATTGGCCGGTTCTGGATCGAACCCGATCGTCGCGTATAACTGCGGGGGCTGGTGGGCAAGCGGTTAAGTATTCTTGTTAATCTGTAATATTATTACATTTGTTATCTGCATTTGTCATTACTTAATATTATACTTACAAGTGTTTGTGTGATCTTTCTTTGCACATCTTATATACTATAAAGCTTTAACTTAGCCTAAAACAACCAATTTAAAAAGACAAAATGTTGTTATTTTTTGTTTAATTTTTGGATAGAAAAATGGAGGGTTATAACTCCTGTCAAGTTTTTTTGCCATCTCTGACCCTTTGGGAACATTCCCTTCAATTCTTGTCTCATAGCCACAAAAGGAAGTTAAAGGAAATCCTTCCAAAGTGATAAATTGCCGGGTTGTCTCCAGGGTCACCAGAACTAATGTTGCCATTGGAAGATTTCCCCTCTATTCCTGTTCTGATGACAACCCAAAATGTGGGATTTTCTTTTTGACCCCTTTCACACTAGAAATAGCGCCTGTAAAGCACCTGAAAACTGCCTCCCCCGCCATCCCAGTGTGAACCTCTGAGTACTTTCACACTGGGGCAGTGCGCTTGCAGGATGAAAAAGTCCTGCAAGCAGCATATTTGGGGCGGTTTAGGAGCGGTGTATACACCGCTCCCAGACCGCCCCTGCCCATTGGAATGAATGGGCAGTGCTTCCGAAGCGGGTGAAAACAGCTTCAGAAGCGCCGCAACACGGGCGCTTCTTGGGGGTTAAAAGTGCCCCGCTAGCACCCGAATAGTGGTGCCAAAGCACCGCTATAACAGCGTAAAGCGTTGCTAAAACAATCGGCGCTTTACTGCTAACGCTCGGGTGGCTGCAGTGTGAAAGCAGTCTTACTTTCACTTTTGGTTATAATGGTCACCAGGACAAAAAGAGATGAGTCTACCTAATGAGAGCAAAGACAGCAACAAAAATCTGACAGGTGTTAAAAATTCGTCTGTACTCCAAAACTAAAAAAAAAAAAAGAACAAAAGTTTTGCATTTAAGGTATACTTTAAATAAATGTACATATTTTGTTTTCTGTACAAGGATAAGTAAGTACTTTTACATACATATGGGTGAATGTTCGAAGTAGATTTTACCCAAGAAGTAAGATCTGTTAATCATTATCTGGTACACTACTGACCTGAACATAGGCACATCCATTTCCTCTGGCACTAACTGCATATACTGCTGAAGTATGTGGTAAATGTTCTCTTTGTAAAAGCAGGCGGTTGGTCTTGTCCACATGAAATATCCGCTGGAACCCAGACAATGCCCTAATGGACACAGTGACATCCGTTGTGTCCCTGTAAGTGGCCTTTGCATATTTGGTAAAAGCTTGAAGTCCAACCACCATATCCTGTTAAAGATTACATTTTGCATTTACAATATGCAACACTGAAATAAAATATTGAATCAAATGAACCAATAAGGATTTTTAAAACCCAATTTCTAACTTATAGAAAAAAGAGAAAGGTCTGCTCCTTTTTGTTGTAATTTCTAACTTAAGAATACAGAATATCCAATGTTAAAGTAACAGTCCAAACAAAGAGCAAATTGCACATTTGAATTACATATAGGTTTACTGTTTTGCCTGCCAAAGGATTTGTAACTTTGTAAAGCCAATCTTGAGATATACACATTTTTCACACTGCACAGCCAGGAAGCTGACACATGTAAATACTAGATAGTTACATAGTAGGTGAGGTTGAAAAAAGACAGAAGTCCATCAAGTCCAACCCATGTGTGTGATTATATGTCAGTATTACATTGTATATCCCTGTATGTTGCGGTCGTTCAGGTGCTTATCTAATAGTTTCTTGAAACTATCGATGCTCCCCGCTGAGACCACCGCCTGTGGAAGGGAATTCCTCTTTTCTTCTAATTTTAATGAGGGGCCACGAGTCTTGTTAAACTCCCTTCTGCGAAAATTTTTTATCCCTATTGTGGGGTCACCAGTATGGTATTTGTTTATTGAAATCATATCCCCTCTCAAGCGTCTCTTCTCCAGAGAGAATAAGTTCAGTGCTTGCAACCTTTCCTCATAACTAATACCCTCCAGACCCTTTGTTAGCTTTGTTGCCCTTCTTTGTACTCGCTCCATTTCCAGTACATCCTTCCTGAGGATCAGTGCCCAGAACTGGACAGCATACTCTAGGTGTGGCCGGACCAGAGTCTTGTAGAGCGGGAGAATTATCGTTTTATCTATGGAGTTGATCCCCTTTTTAATGCATGCCAATATTCTGTTTGCTTTGTTAGCAGCAGCTTGGCATTGCATGCCATTGCTGAGCCTATCATCTACTAGGACCCCCAGGTCCTTTTCCATCTTAGATTCCCCCAGAGGTTCTCCCCCCCAGTGTATAGATTGCATCCATATTTTTGCCACCCAAATGCATTTATTTACATTTTAATACATTGAACCTCATTTGCCATGTAGTTGCCCACCCCATTAATTTATTCAGATGTTTTTGCAAGGTTTCCACATCCTGCGGAGAAGTTATTGCCCTGCTTAGCTTAGTATCGACCGCAAATACAGAGATTGAATTGTTTACCCCATCCTCCAGGTCATTTATGAACAAGATTAAATAGGATTGGTTCCAGCACAGAACCCTGGGGGACCCCACTACCCACCCCTGACCATTCTGAGTACTCCCCATTTATCACCACCCTCTGAACTCGCCCTTGTAGCCAGTTTTCAATCCATGTACTCACCCTATAGCCCATGCCAACGGACCTTCTTTTGTACAGTAAATGTTTATGGGGAACTGTGTCAAATGCTTTTGCAAAATCCAGATACACCATGTCCGCGGGCCTTCTTTTATCTAGATGGCAACTCACCTCCTCATAGAAGGTTAATAGATTGGTTTGGCAAGAATGATTCTTCATGAATCCATGCTGATTACTGCTAATGATACCGTTCTGATACAGCGCACCGCGTTACAGCGTACTGCTTTGTTGTGAGAGGCTCCTGCTGTGGACAGAGTCCCAGAGCGTTGTGGAGGTCGTAGCGGTATCAGAGGAGTGAGAGATCTCCGTAGTACCCCTCTCCCCCCTCCTGAAAGTGGAGACCGATGGAGCAGGGACGCTCTTCCTCTTGGAAGGAAAGACTGTTGGTAGATTGTGGCCGATAACGGGGGTGAGAGACTCCCCCCTCTTCTGTGGATGGAGGAAACCTTGTTGGAGGTTAATTCTCACACACAGGTCTTTGCTGTCAGAGCAGTGAGAGTGGCAAGAGCAGCAGGAGCAGATTACAGCTGACCCTACATCTCCTCAATAAGAAACAATGGAAGGGTGAGAGATAACCAATTTAATTAAACTATCAGTGTACTTGCTTATATGAAAGGGAAAACAGAGAACTACCAGTGCAAGACACAGGATTGTAAGGTGAAAGAAAAGTTTTTTTGTTTTTTTTCCCTCTCCCTGTGGTGGACTGCTTCCTTGTTTTTTTCTTTTTTTTTTCTACCTCCCCTTTTGGCAGTTCACTCTGGAGGTTGGACTGTGAAGAGCAAAAATCCTTGTACACTGGTAGTGCCTGTAATATTGGCATTTTATTTTTAGCGCCCAAGCCTAAGAGACCTTCTGAGGCAGCAATCTCAATTATACTTTCTATTACTAAACTCAGTACACATATATTATATGTTACATGCTAACCCTGGTAAACCTAGGATGTGATCTTGTTTTCTATTATCACCCTGGATTTGACAGACTTATCGTATTCCATTTCCATTTTTAAACTCCAGCATACCTAATAAAAATTCTGAGACTGAGATATACATATATTAACGGGAATCAATCTACTTTTTTTTTTTTTTTGCCACATCAGCGAAAGGATAAGCCATGGGAGTTGCTTTTTTTTCAAGTTGAGGTTCAAGAAAAATACCTCCCTTTTTTTCCGTCACATCATTATGGCTTTAATCTATTACATTAATTAGGAGATTTCTTAACACAAATATTCGAGAATTACACCCCCCCCATTATTTCCAACATAGACCATTAATTCCTTACTACCTACCCTCCACCACCACCCCCCCTACCCCCCCCTCCCGAGACCATACTCCCTCACATCTCCTGTTTCTTTCTTTTCTTTTTTCCTTTTTCTTTCTCTTTTTTTTTTTTTATTTTTTTTACCCCTTCCCTTAGCCATTCAAGATAACCATATCTCAGCTGCTTTTATAGATTTTTTATATCTCTCCCATTCTCCCCACTTAGTCCTAAATGCCTCCATTTTCATCCCTTCACTGAACCTTAGATATTCCAAGTCCTGTATCTCATTTATTTTATTGATCCATTCCCTCATGGTTGGCCTTTCTTTTCTATTCCAGTTTTTGGGGATTAGGCTTTTAGCTGCATCGATAAAGTGGGGAAGGAGTGTTCTGAGGTAGGCCTTAGTGGGCATCTCACTCAGGTGGAACAGAAGAGCCCTGGGATCCCTTGGCACATCATATTTTGTAATCTCTTTAATATATTTTCTGATCTCATCCCAGAAGACCCCTATCTCAGGACACGACCACCACACATGGGCCATCGTCGCAATTTCACCACATCCCCTCCAACAAAGCCGAGATTTGTCTTTATCGATTTTATGCATCTTATCCGGGGTCATGTACATTCTTGTTAAACACTTGTAGTTTAACTCTAGCAGTTTGTAATTAACTGACGTGGTCAAAAGACGCTTTAATATCAGTTCAACTTCTGTCTCTGCAAATGTTAAACCTAACTCCTTCTCCCATTTACTTATAAAAGACAAGGTATCTACCCTCTTCAGCTCGACCAATATTTTATATATTCTAGAAAAACCACTTTTTTCGTCTAGTTCTATACATATTTTTTCTAATGGGAGTAGGTTATTCATTGTTCTAATAGGTTGCGGCAAAGATACTACGAAGTGTTTTAACTGAGCGTAACGCCATGGATTAATATTCATCTTATCTCCTCTTTTCTTAAGCTCCTGGATTGAGCATATTTTCCCCCGATCTGTTACATCCTTTAATTGCAAATTCTCGTCTAGGAGCCATTTCCCGAACCACTCTTCCTTCCCTGGAGGAAAATATTCTACTTCCTTCAATGACATTAGCGGTGAATTGTATTCCCAGTGTTCCCTTTTATGAACCCGATCCCATACTCCAAGTGCATGACTAGTGATTTCGTGCATTTTTGTGTCTTGTTTTCTTAATTTTGGTGGGCACCATATTATTTTGTGAAGTTTTGACTTACTAATATTATTTTCAATTTCTACCCATCGTTTACCTTTGTTTTTAAACCAATCTATTACCCTCCCCAGTGCAATGGCTTCATAGTATTTACTGATATCAGGTGCTCCCCATCCCCCTTTGTTTTTAGTGTTTATTAATTGATCATATTTTATCCGTGGGGTTTTCCCTTTCCATATAAATTTTAATATCATTGAATGCAGCCTTTTAAGATAGCCAGGCGGAAGAGCGACTGGGAGCATTTGCAATTTGTATGTAATTTTTGGTAATAAAACCATTTTAAGTATACTAATTCTACCCGACCACGACAGTTGCCCCTGCTGTAATCTCTTTAGTTCTACTTTAACCTCGTTTAAGAGCGGGATGAAATTGGCCTGGTATAGTTCTTCTACTGATGCTGTAATTTTAATTCCTAGATAATTTAGGGCTTCCTTCTCCCACCTAAAAGGAAAATGTTTTTGGTAAGCGAAATCTCTTGTCTTGTTTGGGTTGATGTCTAGTACTTCTGACTTGGTGGTGTTTACTTTAAAATTAGACAATTTCCCGTACTCTTCTAATGTAGCTAAGACATTCGGGAGAGAAATTCTTGGATTTGTTATATATAGGAGAATATCGTCCGCAAAAGCAGCGAGCTTATACTCAATTCCCCCTATACTAACTCCGCCAATGTCAGGATTCTGTCTTATCCTGATAAGAAGGGGTTCCAATACTATCAGGAAGAGCATTGGGGAGATTGGACACCCCTGTCTTGTTCCGTTATACATGCTAAAAGGCTCGGACAAGATCCCGTTTATTTTTACTCTCGCTGATGGTTTTGTATAGAGCGCCCTTATCCAACTGCAGATCTTCTCCCCATAGCCCACTTGTTTGAGTGTTTCTATCATGAAGTCCCAGTCCACTCTATCAAATGCTTTTTCAGCATCTATTGATAGCAGTAGTCCTGGGACTCCACTCTTTTTAATTTCCTGAGTTATCAGTAGCGTTTTAATACTGTTGTCCCTTCCTTGCCTACCTGGTATGAACCCCACTTGATCAGGGTGGATGATGTTTTTAATCGTTTGCTTTACTCTACCCGCAATAACTTTTGCAAAGATTTTTGTGTCGTTGTTTAATAGGGAAATAGGCCTAAAACTAGAGCATAGTGTGTTGTCCTTTCCCTCCTTGTGAATGATCGCTATAGTGGCTGCCAATGCGTCTCTACTCATTTCCCCTCTCTCTCCTATCTCATTCATATAGGTACATAATTTTGGTACTAACCGCTCTTGATATCTCTTATAATATAATACCGTCAGTCCATCTGGACCCGGGCTCTTTCCTGTCTGGATCTCCTTGATAGCTTTCCTTACCTCAGCCTCTGTAATGGGGACATCTAACACGAGACTCTCCTCTTTTGTTATCTTAATCATCCCAGTATCTTTTAGGTAGTTATTTATTTTTTCTCGTTTTTGCTCTCTCACTTTGTCGTTATCCTTTGTATTTATTGAGTAGAGTTCCCCATAGTACTCCTGGAAGGATTTTGCTATGTCCTTATCCTTATATTTACATTCTCCTGATTTTGTCTTTATCTTATCAATGTAATTTTTATTTTTCTTTCTACATAATGCCCTGGCCAGAACTCGACCTGGTTTATTACCAGATATATATCTTTCTTTTTTGACTAAGTTGTATTTTTTACGATTTTCTGCCTCTATCTGCTGTCTCAAGGCCTCTCTAGCCCCATATAATTTTCCCAAAATCCCTCCTTCCCCCGTTTCCTTATGCTGCCTTTCTAGTTTTTTAACTTCTTCTGGAGTGTACTCAGGACTTTTTTCTGCCTTCTTTCTTTCTCCACTCCCGCCTTTATTATTATCCCCCTAATATATGCCTTGTGGGCCTCCCATATTATTGCTTCCGATATTTCTTCAGAGGAATTGGTTCTAAAATAAAATTCCAGTTCTTCATTTATTAATTTGTCTATTTCCTTATCATGAAGGAGATCTTCATTTAGTCTCCAATTATGAAACGGGGGTGTTTGATTATTTTGTTTTATTCGTAATGTCACCGGGGCATGGTCCGAGAATGTTATAGAACCAATATTTGTACTTTCGACCTCCTCTAAAAACCTATGGTCTATAAAAAAATAGTCAAGTCTTGAGTACGTCGCGTGCACGGGGGAGTAGTAAGTGTAATCCTTTATTTTTTGATGTTGCATCCTCCAAACATCAACTAGTTGAAGCTGATGTAATTTTTTTTTAAGTTTATTCAACCATACCCCTCCTGTCCCCCGAGCACGCGACGCACTGTCTTTGCCCGGCTCAAGGCATAGATTCATGTCTCCTGCCAGGATAATCCTCCCTCTCCTGAAACCCTCTAGCTTTAATAAAGCTCCAATTAGATATTTACTTGAATTGTTATTAGGGCAATAGATGTTAGCTAATGTATATACCTCACCGTTTAGTTTTCCCCTCAAAAACAAAAATCGGCCCTCAGGGTCAGACATTCTCTCCTCTATCTGGAAACGGGTTTCCCTAGCAAAGCCGATCGCTACCCCTTTTGCTCCCCTAATCGGGGAGTCGCTATAGAACCACAACGGGTAGTCCCTTGACAGAATCCTCTGATTTCTCCCCAGGTATAGATGTGTCTCCTGGAGGAAGACCACCTCAGCTTTAATGGATCTCAGCTCGCCCATCACGTTCGCACATTTTATGGGCGAGTTGAGCCCCCTCACATTATAGGATATCAAGTTAATTGCAGCCATTTATTTCTCTTTTTCAAAACCCCATCGCAACTGCCACAGGAGACGAATAAGGTTTGTACTGGTCTCGCCCCTCCCTTGCCCCCCCCACCCCCCCTCCCCTACACCCCCCCACACTCCCTCCCCCCCTGCTCTTGGAGGTATCCAATCTCCCCATAGCCCCACTGACCGTGGCCTCGCCTTCTCCACCCGGCCCTACGGTTGGCCCCTCAAGGGTTGAGCACAGTGCGGGAGCCTTGCTTCTCCCATCCCGCCCCAGGAGCTACCAGGCCCCCCCCCCATTCCCCCGTCTCCCCCCCCGGAGCACCCCCCCTCCCCCCCAGGACTCCGGGCTCTAAGCCCATTGCCACCCGCCCCCCCCCCCACCCCCAGCCGCACAAATCTCTGACCTACTAGTCAAGGGATAGCTAACTACAATTTCTCCTCTATACTCCTCTCCTTTTATACACAGGTTTCCAATTTTGTGTATCTTCAGTAACATTTTGACCTCCCCCTCTCTCCCACCATCCCGGGATTTCTATGGGTGGAATGTCCAGCTTGCGGCAGAAGTTTTGGGTCTCCTCTGGGAACCTTAATGTCGCTGAGCGCCCGTCTTTTTTCCCAATCAAACATGCTGGGAAGCCCCAGGAGTAGTGCACTTCTCGCGCTTTAAGTTGTTCCAGTAGAGGTCTGAGGACTCTTTTTCTTGCCCATGTCTCATTCGCCAGATCTGGGTAAATTTGTAGACTGGATTCCCCAAATTTCACTGATTGATTCTTTCTCAAACTTGCCCTGATTTTTTCTTTGTCTTGATAGTTATGGAACCTCACTATCACATCACGAGGGGTTTCCCTGCTAATCTGAGCTGGTTTCCTAAGTCTGTGCACTCTATCTAGTTTGACGGGCTTGTCATTCAGTTTGATTAGGCCTACAAAGATTTGATCTATCTTTTCCTGTAGGTTTTCACCCTCCCCTTGTGGCTCTGGGAGGCCTCTAATTCTCAAATTTTTTCTTCTACTTCGATTTTCCTGATCTTCCCATTTATATCTTAAGTCTCTTTGTTCACGCTGCATCTCCTCTATCTGGGATCTCAGAATTCCCATCTCTGTCTTCTGGCTCTCAACTGCCATCTCAGCCTCTTCCACTCTTCTCAAAATGTGACCCATATCCCCTCTTATAGCTTCTGTTTCCGCTCTGATAAAAGTTTCCAACCTGGCGAACATCTCCGCTATATCCTTCTTCGTTGGCATGACTCCTTCCCTTTGGCTCTCCATTGGGGCTTCTTCTAAAGTTGCCAAAGTCGCTGAGTTTAAACCTAGGGATTCTGCTTCTGCTGCCTGCCTCCTTGTATTAACTTTGGGTGGACCGTCAGAGATTTTACTTTTAACTCCCGGACCCTTCCCTGGACTTATATTTATATTATCCTGTACCATGTACTTCCTTATCGTTCCTGGGCTTGCGCTTAATCTGGCGGACACCCCAGTTGGATTAGTTGTTGCTGTTGTTCCCCCCCTACTTGTTTTTCCTCTCATTCTTGTTATCTTTCACCTCCTTAACTTTATTTTACTCTATCAGAAGCTGAGGTTGAGCCGCCACTATGTCGCCCCCCCCCCCCGCTTGATGGGGAACACAAAGCAAAACTTGCTCCACTTATCTTAGGGGGAGTCAGGGCCTGTACCACCAGTGGCGTCTTCACTTGCCTATTTGGGCTAGTCTCATCCTTTATATGTTTTAAAGATATTTCTCCAGTCACTAGATGGAAATCCCCAATTCAGCAAGTAAAGGGTGAAGTTGTTCTTACTGGCGGTACTGTTATCCTCGAGATACTGTTATACAGCCCTTATCATAGAGCTTATCCCAGAGTCCAAGGGCGGCGGGTTTTTAGATTTTTACATATAGATTATATAAACATAAAGCCGTTTTCAAAAGTTCTCCAAATAAGGATTAAATTGTTCCATATATTGATATAGCCGTTTGATTTAGCAAACTCAAAGCCAAACAGTCCCTTCACAAGCAATTCAAGCGGAGCCACCTATGATAATTCACTCATTGTATATCCATAGAGACTTCAGCTACTCTAGAAACATAGAGATAAGAAAAAGGAAATCTGATTCTGAAAACAGTCCCACATGTCTTCTCCTTTAAGTGGATAAAACTTTTATATAAAACCCTCCAAGCAACCTTGAGAGAGCAGATTCAAGACACTTTCAACGGTTTAGTGCACTATTTGGGAGATATCTGAAAAATATTATACACATCCTTGTCCATGCCTGTGCTGCCAGAGTTTTACCTTTATCTCTCCAATGACATTACGGATTTCATATTGATACTCCCGCCATGTTGATATGTGTAAGGCACTTACCCTCTCCTTCCGTCTATTCAAAGTAGCTTGTCACTTATCTGAGGGTTGCCTGTCTCCACTTTCTTCAGCTGCTTCAGTGTCCCTTGATGTCTGTCAGCGGCTCCGTCTGTGTTTCCTCACTCCATAGGCTTGAGTCAGTGCTATCCGGTGCTGTCTCAGGGCTCCCCTGCTTGCTGTTTCCACTCCTACCTCCTCGGATACTGCTCAGCCAGAGCTCCGAGGCGAGGAGATCTAACATAGACGCGGCGGGGGGAGTGGGGGGGCGCAACGGAAGGGGGAGGGGGAGCTACAGCCGCGATCATAGAGGGACCTAAGTCCCGCGGCGTATCCCGGGGGTAAGGGGTTAGGGGGCTAAGAGGCGGCCGCCCGCACCAGAGATACGGGAGCCGTTGTCAGCGTCCTTGCCCCGCCGCTGCCCACGAGGAGGAAGGAGAGACCCGGCATCCCAGAGCGATGAGGACGAGGTCAGCCCGACTTCCGCATCCGACCCCTCCCCACACGTGAGGGCTCCGGGAATCAATCTACTTGATCACATGTTATTATGCCATCGCAGCGCACCACGAAAGTGAGACAGGCAGCTGCAATCAAATTGGGGAAATTTGCACAAGGTCAGGTCTCTGACCAGTCCCCCCTTAAAAACCACAATCAAGACACTAGCATGTTGTCCAAACCACAGATTGGGGCCTCTGTCCCTGCTATAAGAAAGAGTCAGGGACAGGGTCAGGTAACTCCTGCGAAGGTAGCAAACGTCTCCGCAGGAAACTCTTTGGAGGAGAGGATGGAGGACACCAAAAAGTGGTCATTATCACCAACTAAAACGCATGCTATGGGGAAAACAGAACCATCATTGGGGGAAGTACTGCATGCAATCAACTCCTGTAAAACTTCCATAAATGAAATCTCTGTCCAGTTGCAAACTATCCTGGAAGAACTATCCCTCGTTAGGCATGATATGCAAAAAGTGCGTGAAAGGACTACTGCCCTTGAAGGGCGGGTTAGCCTATTAGAGGATGACTTGAATCCCCTTAAACAGGAGATGAAGACTATAAGGGAATAAATGGTCAATTAGCAGATAAACGATGAAACGGAGAACAGGATGCGCAGGAAGAACGTGAGGATAGTGGGACTCCCAGAACGTATCGAGGGATCAGACCCCACTATATTTTTGGAAAAATGGTTTAAAGATTTATTTGGAGAACAGTCCTTCTCATCTTTTTTTCGCACTGGAAAGAGCTCACAGGGTCCCCTCTAGACCTCCCCAACCAGGAGCCCCCCCAAGATCTCTTTTGGTAAAACTGCTTTATTATAAGGACAAAATGAACATACTAAATACAGCCAGAGAAATGGGCAATATTCTTTACAATGGCAATAGGGTTTCCATATACCCAGATTTTTCATCTGATCTACAAAAACGAAGGGCTAAGTTTGGAGAAGTCAAACGCAAATTGAAACAGTTAAAACTGAACTACGCACTGTTGTACCCAGCAAGACTGCGTATAAAAGCCTTGGGAGAGACCGTGTATTCTGATACCTCAGAGGGAGTGGAGGATTGGTTAGCAACTTATAATAGGAGACTGTAGTCTAATTTGATAGAATTGCCTTGGGACTTTTATTTTGCAATATGATTTAGCTTAAGATGCAAATTATTACACTATTGAATACATTTGGGAGAGAGGAGAGGATGTTGGTGGCGGCTAGGTGGGAGGGAACTACGAGCATATTACCACTTGGTTGCCAAGGGGTATGGCAAAGAGTTTTCTCTATTTGTTTTCTCTTTTGTTTCTCTTTGTTTTTTTGTGTTTTTCTTGTCTTGTTGGCCCTTTTAGCTAAATGTTGGCTGTATGGGTCCCGGGGGGGGGAATAGGGAGGGACGAGTGTAAGAGTATAGGATCAAAATTCATAACAACACTTAAAAGGATAGTCAAATGTAAAGGTCACATTAGGAGGCCCCAAAATAGGCCAAGTGGGCAGGTGAATGGGATGTATGGGTGTATGGGATGGAGTGAGTGGTTTGTGTGGCACAAAGCGAAAGGGATGTATGGGGGTATGGAAGGGAATGAATGTTATGATTGGCACAAGATATTGTTTGATCTTAATTATTGGCATGAGATGAAGCACTATGGGGTCACAAAAATGACACAGGTAAACTATTCTAATCAGAAAATGCACTGGTCACAGGAGTCACTAAAAAGTACACTTTAATATTTACACGCACTCATATTTAAAAATTAATTTTATGTTCATGGAATGTCTGGGGAATGGGAGATCCAGAGAAAAAAGCAGCAGTTCTCCTGATGGCAAGAACATATGAGGCAGCTATTCTTTGTTTACAGGAGACACATCTTACTAAAATCTCTATTCCCCATTTGAGGTGGAGGGATTACTGTACACAATTCCACTCAGTTCATACCTCCTACTCCAGGGGAGTGAGCATTTTTGTTAGATTTGGGGTGGTTTTTACCTGTATACAGTCCAAGGTGGATGAACGGGGGAGATATATTTTTTTATTATGTAAGATCGAGAATAGAGTTTGTGTATTGGCAAATGTGTACCTCCCTCCACCCTTTGATGTCTTGATCCTCTGCGAGCTTACCGAGTTTGTATTGGATAAACAGGGGGTCCCATTAAAGGTGATGGGGGATTTCAAAATGGTAATGGACCGGAAATTAGACAGGTTTCCCCCAGGGACACAAATGGGCAGTGCTACGGATAGCTGTCTACCTGATTTCCTGGAGGAAACTGGACTGAGGGACATCTGGAGAATACGGAACCCGGAGGTCTGGCAGTATTCATGTTTCTCTAGGACACATTCTACACTCTCCAGGATTGACTTGGTTATGGGAAACAAGGAGAAGATGCCTATGATTAAAAATGTGAAAATCAGGCCTAGGGGCCTGTTGGATCATTCTCCGGTGACCGTTTCATTAGAGCTAGGTGAGTGGAGTCATCCTGGAGAGTGGAGGATAGGCCCTTGTTGGATCGAACTGATGGGGGACGCCAATGAGGTATTGGTGCCCCTGGGAGAGTTTCTCGACTTGAACAGAGGTACCGCCTCGGAAGGAATAATATGGGATATCCTTAAGGCCTTTCTAAGAGGCATAATGATCCAACGAATTTCAAAAATTAAAAAGCAGACCAAGGACTGGGAGAGATTAATCGGGGAGAGGGTAACAACTGTGGAAGAACAGTACATTAAAGGGGTTGTAAAGGTTCGCATTTTTTCACCTTAATGCATCCTATGCATTAAGGTGAAAAAACATCCGACAATACCGGCCCCCCCAGCCCCCCGTTTTACTTACCTGAGCCCCTAAACCTGCTGCGCTTGTCCCCGATGTCCTCTTCGCCGCTCAGCCTGACCGTTAATTGGCTAGAGTAGATGGATTGAAAGCAGTGCAGCCATTGGCTCGCACTGCTGTCAATCACATCCAATGACGCGGTGCGCCGGGGGGGGCCGAGTGATACAGTGAGTGACTATAGCCACCGGCTGTATCACGGGAGCGTGCCCGCAAGAACTAAACACCATGCGAGAGAGCTCGCATGAAGGTGGTTAGTTCTTGCGGGGAGGAGCTGAGATAGCCGCCGAGGGACCCCAGAAGACCAGGTTCGGGGGCCACTCTGTGAAAAACTAGCTGCACAGTGGAGGTAACTATAACAGGAACAACAACATTATTGATTAGTGACCCTTAGAAAAACAGAGAATAAATACCTCTTTCATAAACAATCTGCCTTTGGAGAAGGGAAAGGCGTGGGACGTATGCTGGTACAATTAGCCACGGCGAACTCTCCCTCATCTATGGTACCTACGATTGCCATAGGAGACGGGAGGGTGTCCTCGTATACCCTAGAGATAGCGGGCAAGTTCAAAGAATACTACGAGAATTTGTATAGATCGCGACAGGAGGAGACGGGTGATGGAATGGATAGCTTTCTCAGGGATCTGAATCTCCCCTATCTTAGTGAGGCAGATAGAATAGAGTTGGACAGGCCTATAATACTAGAAGAGATAAAATGAGTCATCAATGAGATGGCGGGTCAGTAATCCCCGGGTCCAGATGGGCTCCCGAACGAAATATACCGGCATTACGGGAAGATATTGCTCCCCAAGTTGCTGAAGGTATTGAACTGGTCAGTGATAAAGGGAGCGCTCCCTCTATCAATGATGGAATCTACCATCATCACTATACATAAAGAGGGGAAAGACCCACTTGATCCTGCCTCATACAAACCTATTGCGCTATTGAATTCTGACATGAAAATACTGGCAAAGGTCTTGGAGGCCAGGTTGAACAGGGTTATATGGAAACTCATCTACCCCGACCAATCAGGTTTTATACCTGGAAGAATCACTAGTACAAATATAAGGTGGGTATATTTGAACCTCCAGGTCCCAATGGATGGGGATGGAGAGAGGGCCATTTTGTCCCTGGATGCAGCCAAGGCCTTTGACAGCCTTGAGTGGCAGTATCTTTGGAGAGTTATGGAGGTAGCCCAACTTGGACAGGGTTTTATTAACTGGGTAAAAATGCTTTATAGGACACCAGAAATTAGAGTAAAGATGAACAATGCACTGTCTGATAGATATGGACTGGGGAGGGGGACGAGACAGGGTTGTCCCTTGTCACTCCTCCTCTTTGCCATTGCAATTGAACCTTTGGCCATCGCTCTTTGGTCCTCTGCCCAGGTGAAGAGTTTTAGAAGAGGCGACTTGCAAGAAAAAGTCGCACTATATGCAGATAACCCCTTGTTATTTTTTGGGGATACGCAGGATTCCCTTCGGAAAGTTATGGACATTACCAAATTTGGCCAAATTTCCGCACTCAAGATAAATTGGGAAAAATCCAGCCTTCTGCCAGTAGACCCTCTGGGCGGCCCCCTCCCTGAGGAGGCGGCCCAGATCCAAGTGGTGAATAAATTCAAATATTCGGGGGTAAATGTCTCTAGAGACCCTCAACAGTACACAGCACATAATTTAGTCCCGTTACTGGCTAAATTTAGGAGGAAGATAAAAGTGTGGAAACGTCTGCCAATATCTGTGGCAGGTCGTTGTAATTTAATTAAAATGATCTGGATGCCACAACTTCTTTATGTATTACATAATTCCCCAATCTGGTTATATAAAATGTGGTTTCAAAGAATAGACACTGTATTTAGGGAACTGATCTGGAAGGGTGGGCCGGTAAGAATACGACTAAGTACTTTCCAGTTACAAAAACAGGAGGGAGGAGTAGCGCTCCCGCACCCCTTTAGTTTCCCGCGACACAACTCCAGTATATGGGGGGGTGTAATATAGAAGGGGGAGAGGCAGGAAGAAAGATGCTCCTTCAAAATACTCTGCACGATTTAATAGTGGAAGCCCTTGAGGCAGGATCCTTCCCACCGGGACTTCCCCCATTGAGCCTAATGATGAGAGTATGGGACACAGTGAAAGCAATATTGAAGTATAGAGGACTCACGGAGTACAACCCCCTATGGGAGAACAGTAAACTGGGAGAACTACAGAAGATGGGGGTAGTAAGGGAATGGGAATGAATGAATGATTGATTTGTATAGCGCTGCAGTTGCGAACTGAATCGCCTCAAGGCGCTGGATCCGTCCTGTGTTGTTAAGCTTCTTAGAAGAGGTAGGTCTTGAGTTTCTTTCTGAAGGCCTGATGGTTTTCTTCCATGCGAATGTGAGTAGGTAGAGCGTTCCATAGCCTTGGTCCTTGGACTGCAAATCTTCGTTCTCCCTTTGTTTTGTAGCGGGTTTTTGGAATAAGGAGGAGGTTATGGTTAGAAGATCGAAGACTGCGATTGGGTGTGTAGCGTTTTATTTTCTCGCATAGGTATTGAGGAATGGGAGAGATGTGGTATAAAATCTATCATCCAGATATATCAAGACAGTACCTTGTAAACCTTCCAGGAACTGAGAGACCAATTCGCTTAGTCAAACAAATCCTTCTACAGGTACTTACAGGTCAGGCACGCATTGGAGGAACAGTTTATTGGGAGAACCTTAGAATGGAGCACAATTCCAGTACTTCAAAAGATAATCAACGCAGAAACAGGGAAATGGGTTAATCTCGAAATTATACCCACATATAAATAAGGGGAGAATGGGAGGGATAGAGACCTCTAAGTATAAGAGGAAATGGGAAAAAGATGTGGGAAATATTTCTGAAACTTAATGGAATAGAATTCTTGAACTTGCTCCGCTGGTATCGCTTTCCCCTTCCCAGAGGATGTCACACCTCTTTTTAATATACAGAACCTATTATACTCCCCAAAAACTTTATCGGTTTGGTTGACGGCCGGACGCAAGTTGCCCCAGGTGTGGAGACACAGAGGGGGACATGATTCATATGTTCTGGAGATGTCCGAAGTTGTTCCTGTACTGTATGGAGGTGATAAGCATCATTGACCGGGTGTTTGGAACCTCCACTGGGTGGGAGGCAAAGCATTGTCTCCTGGGATTAGTAGAAGGAGTGGGAAACCCAGGAAACACCCAGGTGGCGGTTCTGAGATGCTTATTCCAAGCAAGGAAACTGATCGCCCTTAGATGGCGGTCGGTATCACCTCCGTCCAATAGAGAATGGGTAAATAATATGAACATGGCAATCCTTAAAGAGAAAACTGTATATATAAAACAAGGGTGTTTAAAGAAATATGACAAGATGTGGAGACCCCGGTGGGAAGCAAGAGGGATTGATATGTGAATATTAACAGAGTAGTAATGTATGTAAATGGCGAAAAGTGACCCAAAAGAAAGTAAACTAAGAAGAGGAATGACAAAGTTGGATGAGTGTGAGAAATGGATGGGGCTGAGAGGAATATGTGACCGGGGTAGTAATCTAGATCTAGTCGGAATAACAGACGGGATTACCCCCACGATTTCAATCCCCCCCTATGCCCTAAAATTATGAATGTTTTGTCAAATATGGGGGTGCGGGAAGAATGGGGGGGGGGGTCGGGTTTTTGAGGAGATGTCTATGTCTGATTTTGATGTATCTTGTAAACAAAGGAAACATTTTTAATAAAGAAATAAAGTTAAAAACAAAATATTGGTGCTAAATTGGCTTTTCTCCAATTTGCTGGTACCAGACCAGACGGTCAGTAAAAATTAGGAACAATGGTCTGGCAATTACTCGACTGAGTTCCCCAAGTACCATTGGGTGCAAGCCATCGGGTCCTGGTGATTTATTATTGTTAAGTTTCCCAAGTCTAATTTTAATTCTGTCCTCTGTTAACCATGGAGGTGCTTCCTGTGATGTGTCATGAGGATAAATAATGCAGTTTTGGTTACTGAAGCCCCCCAATTCCCTCGTGAAGATTGAGGAGAAGAATAAATTCAATACCTTCGCCATCTCCCCATCCTTTGTAACCAGATGTCCTTCCTCATTCTTTATGGGGCCAATATGGTCTGTCCTCCTTTTTTACTGTTTACATACTTAAAGAATTTCTTGGGATTTTTTTTGCTCTCCTCCGCTATGTGTCTTTCATGTTCTATCTTAGCCATCCTTATTGCACCCTTACATTTCTTGTTGCATTCTTTATAATAATACTAATTAAAGTGGAAGTAAACCCTTCTATCATTTTCAGCCAAGGAAGCTGCCATCTTTGCCTTTGTTTAATCTTCAACTGCCATGGTGCTGCACATGTAAACCGTTATGACACCAGCCATTGGATGGTTTAACAGTTTGGTTGAGAGCAAAGCCAATGTGCAGTTAGCATTCCCGGCATGCCAGGAATGTAACTGTGTTTTGAAACTGTTAAATTGATGGGTTTACTTCCTCTTCAAAGCAATTCCTCTTCCTGGTTCAGCAAGTCATATTTTTAGGTCATCTCTTTGAATCTGGAGGAATGGGAGATCTTTACCTCCCCTGACAGACTTTGAGCAGCTGTGATCGTCGACCCGTCTCCAACATGGGCTATCAGTCTCCAAAATGTTGTCGATGTCAGTAACAGAATGGTTCTATGTCACATGTTGCAGGGCTGTCCAGTACCACACATTCTGGAAGCAGGTTTTCTCCTGGGTACCATGCACTGATGTCCTTGGCTGATCACTAGTGTTTTCAGTGCTCTAATCCTAAACATCTACCTTTGCTATCAGAGGTATTGGGTGGAAGACTTATGCCAGGCACCCCCCCTCATGCCTTCTGACCCCTCCCTGCTTTTTTTTTTTTTGTCTTCTAATTGGACAGTAAAATAGCATCACGTCCTCTGTCTAGTGAACAGGGGGATGACCCAAGAAGCAGCAATCCTAAATCATTATGTAGTAGTGAGGTCCCTGATGTATATTTAGCTAAGTGAAGGCAGGCTGGAGTTGGCTGCCCAGGCTAGGAAGGGGTAAAACCTGCCTCTATAGTTTCCACTTTTTCTGGGCTCTGCCTCTCCCTGTGCTGTAAATGAAAAGTGGGAAGTGCACTGCACAGTGAGCAGTCTGCATGGGAACAAGACACAGTATGTAATCTCCAACTACTGCACACAGCTGCCAAACCGAGAGCAGTAGTGGGAGTAGTAATTTCTGTGGTAGGGACTGCTGTAGAGGCCCGTCAGGGAGAAGATGCGAAGACACCGATGTTTTAATATGTTGGTAGATTTTTGTGATATTTTATATTATTATTATATATATGTACACATACAGTAAAAGAATGACCAGGCCAGATTTCAGTTGACAATAGATGAGTTGTCAACTGAAGCCAACTCAATTTTAACATATAAAAGGGGACTTGTTGATGTCAGTATGCAAGAATACAGATTAGGGATATAGGCATTTCAGGACAATTCCATTCTGCACATGAAAAGGGTGTTAAAATGGTATCTGTTAATCTAATTACACATATCAAAGGGAACTTGATGTCTGTCACTCAAAGACAGAAGCATATCAAGGCCTAAATGGAAATGGCCAATCAAAGTGCTCAGCCATTCAGTGTTTAGTGAATATAACATGGCGTTCAGTCTATTCATTCTGTCTGTGTGTGATTATGAAGGCACAGGTCTAGGAAACATGGGACTCTGAAGGCTAGTATTTGTTTACTCTGTTGGATTTTGTCATCTGTTGCAAGACTTTGTCATGGGTTAGAAGTCAATAAAGTGCATCTCTCTGGAAGAATTGGGTTGCTGCGGAAAGATTACTTACATCATCATTATAACTACTAATTAATTATCTACCCACTATACTATATCACTACATTATATCACTACAACCGAGAGCCAAGGACAACATCCAAGTCATGGATAACACCTATATGGACTCTCACCTCATGGTGGTATGCATGGGCCATTACATCATATTAGTGGATTAGGGAAAGGACACTGTTCTTGCTGTATTATGATGCTCCATTTCAGTAGTAAAGTTATTCTGACATTATTCAAGGGGTGTATGGTGGTTTTGACGTATTCCAAAGAACCTGGGTCTGTAATTGCACTATGGGGTAATGAAGTAACACAACTACAAACAGGGTAACTCGGCAAAACACAGAAGAGGAGTATAGTTGCAATGGGTAACCAAGTACAAGTTCAAGACACCAAGCAACCAGTTGTTAATCGTGGTATCTGGTAATGTGGCAGGCCCTTCGGTAGCGTGGGATGTTGGTGTTCTGGCTCCATCCCTAGCAGTCCATCTCCTAAGGTAACCGGAAGCAGACTAGCGTTACGGAGATCTATGGCCTGTCATGAGGTACGGGAACGAAAAGGTTAAGTGACAGCACACACCAGGTCCAGACTATGTGCTCGGCGGGACCCCATTCTGTTACTGGGAGTGAGGTAACAGAGGTACGCTGGACTGGTGGAGTGGGACCAGGCTCAGCATGTCCCTCCTAATGCAACATATTTTAGTTACAGTTTGTAGGCACATTGGATAAGTTGCTTTCCTGAGGAACTCTGCTCTTTATTATGTGCAAGCTTCAGATGGGGTATCAAGATTATACTTGTGGGTAAAATTTACACAATATGCCCCCCATCTCTGAAATTCAATGACTATTTAAGTGTTCTTGCATAGCAAGACCACTTACTGTTATCTCACATATATATTATTCTTATTATTATAGCCAAATTTACCACCCTAACTCCTCCCACAGTTTTTACACTACATAGACAAGTAATATACCGAAACGTGCGGATTGTTCCCGAATGGTGTGCTATTACTTTGTGGAACGTTTCGACGAATGGTTCACGAAATATCGTCGTTTTTGCGGCGAAATTGGTCCCATAGGAATGAATGGGGAAACTAGAGTGGGAGATGACAAAAGCTGAAAAATCAGAACATGATTTCTAAACTGCCGCCACTCCCTCATTTTCAAGCCCACCTACACAAATCTTATATCAAAACGTTCAGCTATCCCTGCTGCCACTAAACATGTCCACGGCTAAGCCATAGTCCTGATAGTTTTCACAATATGACCATTTGTTTGCAACTCACGCCGTCCATTGACATTCATTGAAACTACACTCTAGCCCCCTCCAAATTTGAAGGGCAATTTCTAAACTGCGACTGTGCCTTCATTTTTAATATTTCAGAGACATCCTATACATCAAAATCTAGGTCTGGGTCTTGTGATTCTCACAATATAAAGATCTTCACTGTAGGATGTATAGTTTTTAAAATACGGCCATTTGTTTAGAGGTCATTTCAGGAAATTTTAGCCATTAATCAGAGTGTACTGTTAGTGTTTGTTTTGTTGCCATGGTTACCAAAGCTTCTGTTATACACAGGGGGGAAGGTGGCTGGAGCATCTCAGCTGATTACAGAGCCCGGGGGAGGGGACAGACACACCATGTACTGATTTATAATAGAGGAATATGATGGGGCAGTTTTGATGAAGCAGTATTTGGGAAGCATAAACAGGGCATGAGCGTTGCTAGGAAACAGTGGTTGTAAACACAAGATGCTGAGACACTCCAAATGCATGTGACTTCATCTGCTAGACTTGATAATGCTTGTAGACTCCTCCCACAGTTTTCACACTACAGAGACAAATAATATACCGAAACGAGCGGATTGTTCCCAATTGGCGTGTTATTACTTTGTGGAATGTTTTGCCGAATGGTCCACGAAATGACGTTTTTGCGGCGAAATTGGTCCCATAGGAATGAATGGCGAAATGTTCAAAACTAGAGTGGGAAGTGACAAAAGCTGACAACCCCATGATCAGCCAAAACATTATGACCACCCCATGATCAGCCAAAACATTATGACCGCCCCATGTAAAAAAAAAAATATTTTTGAAAAAAAAAAGTAATTTTTGAAAAAAGTAAAAAAATTATTTTTGAAAAAAAAATATATTTGAAAAAAAAAAATATTTTTGAAAAAAAAAAATTATTTTTGAAAAAAAAATTACTTTAAAAAAAATAATTTCGAAAAAAAAATTATTTTTCAAATAAAAAAATTCATTTTTGAAAAAAAAAATTATTTTTGAAGAAAAAAAAATCATTTTTGAAGAAAAAAAAATCATTTTTGATTAAAAAAAATTCATTTTTGAAAAAAAAAATCACTTTTGAAAAAAATGTTCAGCTCTTTCAGCGAATGATGGAACTTTTTTACTACTATTTATACTTTTTAAAATATTAAGCTTTTTAACACTTTTCACAGTTACTCAAGCCACTCCACCCCACCCAGTTACTCCGCCCACTCCAGTTGTAGAGGCAAGAACACTTTCACAATTTCCCCAGAAATTGTACCTTTTCTAGTTATTAAGTGTTCTTGCATAGCAAGACCACTTACTGTTATCTCACATATATATTTATTCTTATTATTATAGCCAAATTTACCACCCTAACTCCTCCCACAGTTTTTACACTACATAGACAAGTAATATACCGAAACGTGCGGATTGTTCCCGAATGGTGTGCTATTACTTTGTGGAACGTTTCGCCAAATGGTTCACAAAATATCGTCGTTTGTGCGGCGAAATTGGTCCCATAGGAATGAATGGGGAAACTAGAGTGGGAGATGACAAAAGCTGGAAAATCAGAACATGATTTCTAAACTGCCGCCACTCCCTCATTTTCAAGCCCACCTACACAAATCTTATATCAAAACGTTCAGCTATCCCTGCTGCCACTAAACATGTCCACGGCTAAGCCATAGTCCTGATAGTTTTCACAATATGACCATTTGTTTGCAACTCACGCCGTCCATTGACATTCATTGAAACTACACTCTAGCCCCCTCCAAATTTGAAGGGCAATTTCTAAACTGCGACTGTGCCTTCATTTTTAATATTTCAGAGACATACTATACATTAAAATCTAGGTCTGGGTCTTGTGATTCTCACAATATAAAGATCTTCGCTGTAGGATGTATAGTTTTTAAAATACGGCCATTTGTTTAGAGGTCATTTCAGGAAATTTTAGCCATTAATCAGAGTGTACTGTTAGTGTTTGTTTTGTTGCCATGGTTACCAAAGCTTCTGTTATACACAGGGGGGGAGGTGGCTGGAGCATCTCAGCTGATTACAGAGCCCGGGGGAGGGGACAGACACACCATGTACTGATTTATAATAGAGGAATATGATGGGGCAGTTTTGATGGGGTAATTCTGATGGGGCAGTTTTGATGAAGCAGTATTTGGGAAGCATAAACAGGGCATGAGCGTTGCTAGGAAACAGTGGTTGTAAACACAAGATGCTGAGACACCCCAAATGCATGTGACTTCATCTGCTAGACTTGATAATGCTTGTAGACTCCTCCCACAGTTTTCACACTACAGAGACAAATAATATACCGAAACGAGCGGATTGTTCCCGATTGGTGTGTTATTACTTTGTGGAATGTTTTGCCGAATGGTCCACGAAATGACGTTTTTGCGGCGAAATTGGTCCCATAGGAATGAATGGCGAAATGTTCAAAACTAGAGTGGGAAGTGACAAAAGCTGACAACCCCATGATCAGCCAAAACATTATGACCACCCCATGATCAGCCAAAACATTATGACCGCCCCATGTAAAAAAAAAAATATTTTTGAAAAAAAAAAATAATTTTTGAAAAAAGTAAAAAAATAATTTTTGAAAAAAAAAAAATCATTTTTGAAAAAAAAAAAATATTTTTGAAAAAAAAAAATGTTTTTGAAAAAAAAATTACTTTAAAAAAAATAATAATTTCGAAAAAAAAATTATTTTTGAAAAAAAAAAAATTACCTTTGAAAAAAAAAATTACTTTTGAAAAAAAAAATCATTTTTGAAGAAAAAAAATTCATTTTTGAAAAAAAAAATTACTTTTGAAAAAAATGTTCAGCTCTTTCAGCGAATGATGGAACTTTTTTACTACTATTTATACTTTTTAAAATATTAAGCTTTTTAACACTTTTCACAGTTACTCAAGCCACTCCACCCCACCCAGTTACTCCGCCCACTCCAGTTGTAGAGGCAAGAACACTTTCACAATTTCCCCAGAAATTGTACCTTTTCTAGTTTTAGTTGGAAGCAAAGAAAAATTGTTAATTCAACAGTTTGCATGCCTGTGCTACACATTAAAAAAAAAAAATCCACTGTCCAGGCAATGAGTGTACGTAACAGTTAGCACAGAATATTACAGCAGTAAAAGGTATATAACCTGGGTTGAGTAGAATCCACCCTGGGGTCTCTGCTTTTTCATCATCCAGCTGACAATGCTTGATGCCTCCTCAATATCTTTATGGGAAGTGGTGTCATCTGATAGTATAGCGAGGAGAACATAGGCCGATATCGCCACACCTCCATGACCACTGCTATCTGATCCCCAGTATTTGGTTCCAGCTGAGAAAAACAAGCACGCAGCACACTCAAAAAGAAGAAATAAACCAAGAAACTTTGTGGTAGACATCATAAGGTCATCTAAGTAGGCCACATATCAAAAAAGGTTTCACTTATATTGTTTTAAAAAAATACAAACGTGCCAGAATTGCATTATTGTAATCACATGCATTGTTAGTCATGAAAGAAAAATGTATGATGCCATTGCTGGTTGCCTGGCGCTCATACTAATCCTCTTACTTCAAAACGTTAGAGTCACTGAACTGAAGTATGTCATTATGGATATTTATCTGACTTTCCTGATCTGCATAATTGTGCCAAGTCAGTGACAAAAAACTTACTGTGAATCAGGATAACAATCAGATGTACAGTGTTTTCTGGAGATTAATAATTTTATTTAGCTTTCACTTGCAGAGCACTAGACTGAGAGACCCAGGGATCATGGTATATGTAATCTCTTCAAAGGAAGGGTTAGTTCTTAGACTCTAGACAGAGGACATGCAATAACATGTGCAGTGCCATGCCACATGCCTCATGTTTAAACACAAACAGAAACTTCTGACACAGGAATTTGAAGATTTACTTTGGTAACCTGGTTTACTGGTTTACTGATGGTGGATCCCTTGCTTCCATTCTGAAGGGCATTACAAGTTCAACATCACTTTCTGACCAGAATCTGGAGGAATGGATCTTTGCCTCCCCTAATGGACTTTCAGCAGCTGTGATCATCGTCGACCCCTCTCCAACATAGGTTATCAGTCTCCAAGATGTTGTCGAAGTCAGTAACAAGAAGGCTATATGTCACATGTTTTGGGGCTGTCCAGTACTACACACATTCTGAAGCAGGTGGGGACCTATCTTTCAAGTTAATGGATGTCAATATGGGGAGTGACCAATAGCCTTCCTTCTACATCTCGCCCCACTCTCAACAAAATGTCATAAGCATTCCCTGTTGATAAACCTGCTAAATGTAGCCAAGGCGTGTGTCCCCCTTTACTGAAAAAAATCCAATCAGCCTCTGGTTGTGTAAGATTGAGACTGCCTTTATGGAATAAATTGTAGCTTCGGCAAATGGGAAGGAGGAAGTGTTAAAAAAAAATCTGGTTCTGCTGATTTGATCTTACATTTTCTCCTGGGTACCATGCGCTGATGTCCTTGGCTGATCACTAGTGTCTTCAGGGCTCTGATACTAAACATCTACCTCTGCTATGTGGTGGTACTGGGTCAAAGGCTTCCACCAGGGGCTTCTGACCCCTCCCTGCTTTTTTCCACTTCTTTGCCCTCTCTTGTACACCCCTCCCCCCAAGAAGAGTCTTGAATTCTATCTTGCCTCTTCCCTAATGGCTAATGGGATAGCTAGCTACATTTGATAAGCATTATACTCATTGCTGTGTATTTTCACCCCTACTTGGTCAGTTTCCACATTTCTTTTGGTCCAAATTATTGTTGTGAAATTGGCAACTTTGCTGTGTCTACGCACCTATGCTGTATGTTCTTTCTATTGTTGGAACATTTTATTTCTGCCTTTTTGTTAAGTACTTACTTTTTATAAAATCCTAAAGAATTTGAAATAATTTTTTTTTATTGAAAGCAACTTCTATTTAAAAATAAAATATAGATTCCCTAGTGAAGTAAACAATTACCTTTCCTGCTGTCAATGTTACCAAACTCCAATGTGTTGCAAAGAGAAGCTTGGTCTAAGATCTTTAGTACACTATCCACAACACCTGTAGGTGTTTAGGACGATGGCCCACGGTTATACACTGTTGGTGCTTCCACTGCTGTCCCCCATGCGTCACCACTATGTACTGTAGGGACATGGGCTCTGTGGTTTGCTCCAACAGGGCCTAACAGAAGTGTCAAATGCACTTCTCTTTTCAACAGAGCAGGGTTTGGTAGCAGGATAGGTAGGTGTTTGCCTTGCAAGGAACTCTCTATTTCATCTTTTTGAAGGCCAGATCTGAGCACCACAAACCACATATGCTATTTAATTTATTTTTAATATTCAAAGCAAACACACCCATTCATCAATGTCCCCATGCTTTTTTTTTGTTGAGAAATCGATTTGAAAAACACTACCTACCCTCCCCCCACTTCTCTTTTTCGATTGTCCATTTTCAAGTTGAATTCCCTTGGAATGAAAGCCACTTTCCTACTTTGCTACTAATCTATCCCCTTTCCTTTCCTTTTAGGGATCTATTATTCTTGGTTTTGAGTAATCATCCCAGATACTCTATGACCCCCCACCCCCCATCTTTTGTAAAAATTGTGCATCAATTGCATGCACATGAAACACCTGCTCATCGCATTCTAGGTATAACTTGCATACAAACCATGCGATACTTCAGATGCTATATCGTACTGTCTAATTACCCTGTCATGCCTAATTGCACGGTATGGAACACTGTTATCATTAACTTTGTTGACTCCAAGGCAAATAGACTCTCTACATTTACAGTATGTAATGAAACCCTTTAAGAATGTAAATACACCCCCTAGCATTTCTGGCCATGGCCATCTTAAATGAGGGCAGATGATTCATGTATCATTCACTTCCTGAAATCCATCTGCCCTTAGCTCAGGCACACAGACAGGAGGGTATGTTTAGCTGAGAAAGCCCCTCCTCCTTTCCTCCTGAAGACTCCTGTAATGTATGACATAATTTGCCTAGGCATGGAAACCAGGAAGTAACCGAAAAATGTAAGAAAAAAAAAAAAAAGGTCTAAAACAAGTACATGTTATACTCTTCTATCTCTGTACTAATGCTAGCAGCATAAGGATAAAAAATAGCCAATGTTGATTGAGAGAGTAAAGTTCCACTTTAAAGGGTCATTAAACTGGCATTTTGGTCTTTCACTAGAGAGTTTTAAAAGCTCATGTCTTAAGCTGGCCATACACCATACAACTTTCTTATTCAATTTTCTTTAGATTTACCTTCAAGTATGTAGTGCAAGGGCCTGCCTGATTGCATACAAATTGAAAATGTTTAGGTTTGACCTCCTATTATATGGTTTTGGTAAATCCAATGGAAAGTTCTACAAGAAAATTGTTGAATGTATGGCCACCCTTACATTACTAAGGGAATCCAGAGGTGAAATCTCTGCTCTTAAGGTTCCAGATCTGCATAGTTTTTACTGAAAAACCCCTAGGTTGTCAAACACAACCAGGAGCTGCACGGGAGATTTTATTGCAGGAATCCCTAGGAATCAAGGAGTCCATCGTATGACATGATCCACTAGGTCACACCTATAACTGGAACAGGACCTTAGTATGAACTTACTCTTTAAGATTACAAATATAACTTATGGGATTACCTGTTTTTTCAGCACTTTTTTCTAGGCTCTCCAGCATCAGTTTTCGCAGGTCCCCATCTCCCGATAAGGTAAAGGCATAGGCCATCAGAGCCTGGGTGTACGTACAGTTTACCATTTCAACTGAATCCTTTAAACATTTCAGTGCTTTATCTACCAGCATGTTCTGTAAATAAATCACAGTATGAGGGCCCATTCACACCTATGTACTGCAGAAACGCATGTTAAGCCACACATTTGAACCTGTATTACCAAGAAAAATATCAGCACATGCCTTTATAAATGATGTGGTGTGGTTCATTGTAGAGGTTGACCGATCTAGCGGCCGATATTTGGCGTTTTTTCCTTGTCAAAAGAAGTTTATTGAGTATACAATGTTATAAAGATACATAAATATACATAAAGTAAGTTTACAAGGATCTATAAAGTAAGCTCATTGTTTTACAGTAGGGTTTATATAGGTAAATATCATGAAATTTCAAATATTAAACATTGGGTTCACGTAAACCTAAATTAAAGATATATATCATTTCCTTAGTTACTTTTGTAGGTATTTAAATGATTTATACCTACTATACATATTGTTTACAAGTAGAGTGTATATAGGTCAAATAAGTTCTGGTAATGAGCTTTAATCGTAAGGTGGAGAAAAGGAAAGAGAAAGAAGAAAAAGGGTTGAAAGGTAGAGGTATGGTCCACAAGGTTGTCCCGCTCATCAGTTTATTATTCTTTTTAGTTCTCTTTGAAGCCTTAGAATGGGTGTCTCTGTAAGTCATTTAATCTGTTACCATGGCAACAGGACAGAGTCATTGAAATTTGACAGGAACTGTTGTTTTATCCAAGGATGCCAAAGTTTTTCAAATTTTGGAATTTGATTTTGATCGATGGCTACCATCTTAGCATGGGACATTGTATTATTCATTCTGTGAATTGTTTCTGCTAGTACCAATGTAGGAGATTTCCATGCCTTGGCCACTGTTTGTTTTGCAGCCGTTATTAGTATTTGGCGTTTTTTAATTAATCGGCATCGGCCGATTGCGCTGATAAAAAAGGCTGATTATAACTTCAGCGCAACTTGCAAATGACTTCTGTAATAGAAGTCAATGCAAGTTGCCTGAAGTCTTCTGTGGAGCGACTTGTTTGTCCTCTCTGGGCAGCCTGCCAAGTCTGATAAAAGAACCAAGAAGAGATGCAATGGGGTTGATTTACTAAACCTGGAGAGTGCAAAATCTGGTGCAGCTCTGCATAGAAACCAATCAGCTTCCAGGTTTGATTGCCAAAGCTTAATTGAACAAGCTGAAGTTAAAAGCTGATTGGCTACCATGCACAGCTGCACCATATTGTGAGTGCTCCAGTTTTAGTAAATCAACCCCAATGTTTCTACTTATCAATGAACTAAACTGTGTGTTGGAGGTCTCAGTTTAACCATTTAAAGACTAAATCTTTTCTGACACTTGTTGCTTACAAGTAAAAATCCTGTATTTTCTGCTAGAAAATCACTTAGAACCCCCAAAAATTATATAAGGGCAGCACAGTGGTGTAGTGGGTAGCACTTTTGCCTAGCAGTAAGAAGGGTCGCTGGTTTGAATCCCAACCACGACACTACCTGCCTGGAGTTTGCATGTTCTCCCTGTGCCTGCGTGGGCTTCCTCCGGGTACTCTGGTTTCCTCCCACACTCCAAAGACATGCTGATAGGTTAATTGGATCCTGTCTAAATTGTCCCTAGTATGTATGAATGTGAGTTAGGGACCTTAGATTGTAAGCTCCTTGAGGGTAGGGACTGATGTGAATGTACAATGTATATGTAAAGCGCTGCGTAAATTGACGGCGCTATATAAATAACTGAAATAAAATAAAATATAGATTTTTTTTTAGCAGAGACCCTAGGGAATAAAATAGCGGTTGTTGCAATATTTTATGTCACACGCTATTTGCGCAGCGGTCTTTCAAATGCTATTTTTTTGGAAAAAATACACTAATGAATTTAAAAAAAACTAAAAAACAGTAAAGTTAGGCCATTTTTTTTCGTCCAAAAGTCTTGATTACCTGTTTTTGTGTATTTAATATTTAAGATATAGTTTTTTCTTTTTTAATCTAAATTATACATACAAGTGAACTGATTGAAGGTTTGTTTTGTTTAATAAATGTTTAAATGTAAGAAATTTTCTGTATCACTTATTAAGGTTGTTGTCACACTGAAGCGGGCAGGCGTTGACGGTAAAACGCTGCTAGTTTTAGCGGCGCTTTACCATCATTTTAGTGGCGCTATTCAGCTGCTAGCGGGGCGCTTATAACCCAGCTAGTGGCCGATGAAATGCGCCCATGAAGCGCTGCTGCCGAATCACTTTGCAGGCGCTTCGGCAGCGGTGCGCATTCATTTCAATGGGCAGGAGTGGTGGAGCAGTGGTATACACCACTCCAAAGATGCTGCTTGCAGGACTTTTTTTTTTTAACATCCTGCCAGCGCATCGCCTAGTGTGAAAGCATTCAGGCTTTCACACTGAGACTGCAGGGGAGCCATTTTGCAGGCGCTATTTTGAGGCCAAAAGCGCCTGGAGAATGCTCCAGTGTTAAAAAGGGTCTAACTGTTAGATTTTATGAGATGAAGGGAAAAAAAAAAAAAAAATCGGCCTAACATATCGGCCCAAAAAAATCGGCATCATATATCGGCCATCAGACGCCGCGATTTCTAAATATCGGCATCGGCCAGAGAGAAACCCATACCGGTCGACCTCTAGTTCATTGTTAATGGCACCCCAACACACTCTACAGTAGTGTGCACAATGCAATGCAGCACAATCCTCCTGTGACATAATTATGATGTACAGCAAATATACAGGTGTATTTAGTAACACAAAGCAACTGAGCCTAAATAAAAAACATCAATTTATTTTTTATCCCAGTGACATCCTGTCAAACTCTGACATGCTCGGTGTCACCAAGTCGGAATGTGGAGGGAGAATCTCACTCATGTACAGATATTCCAACCCTTCTCCACAATAAGAAAAATAGCAGGAAATGAAAAGAAATCTCTCCACACACAACAATGTAAACCTGGCTGAGATTCTAAAACTATCCTCTGCTATACACTGAATTTGGCTGGAGTTAGACTTTAAACATATATTAGTCTACAATATCTTTGAAGTGTATCTTAAGCAAAACATTTAGGGGTCTAGTTTAAAGAAAAAAATTGCAATGCTATTCATCCTGTGAAACTGCATGCATGTTTTTTTTTTAGAATAGAATTTATACCTAAGCGCACACTGTCCAATGCCGTGAACTCCATCGTCAATGATGACACCTTGTCCCTAGCTTCTTCCATGTGCTGGTCTTTGGTCATCTTCCATGGCCAGCATGGGATGACATAACACCAGCATATATGCAGGCGTTCAGTCAGCCCGGAACACAGGCACTGTTCTGGAGTGTATACTGAACTGTACATGAAAGGCTCAGCATACACTTTAAAGAAGCCTACAAGCAGGCAGGTAGGCTTATTTTATTAAAGAAGAGACATTGCATATCTTTGCAATGTTTTTTGTTTAAAGTTAGACTTTAGTTCTGCTATAATAATGTGATCACTGGATAACAAACTCATTAATAGCAACAAAGAAATGGCTCTCCACAATAGAACTCACACTGAACACTTTCCTATGTTCCAGAAGGGTTATTGTTATGTACGCTGTAAGTGTCACTTCATCCTCACCCCCTTTCTGAAAAGACAAAGAAAACAAAATGTAAACACTTAAATGTAGTTACTGATAATACAACAGCTTATAAAACATTCAACAAAAAGGAACTCCACTGTCTATCTTGCCCAGCCAAAGTGGTTCCTTTAGTTGCCTTGTAATATGTCTGCTTTGATGAATCCCAATTCCAGTTTCCCCCTTTCCACCTTACTGCACCCTGCCTACACCTAAATATTAATAAATCTAAGTATGCACACCTTAATGTTAGAACATATGAATGCCACTGTATATGGTCTTACACGGTGAGCCCAAGCTGCATGAAGACACTAGCCCAAGTGTTTGTTCATAACCCCCCCTAGAGTGGGGCAGTTATCAGAGTCCGAAAAGTATTGCACTTTGATTTTTTTTTTTTTTAACACAGTAAAGGGTGGATTTTGGAGTTTGGCTTTGAATATACTACATTTTGCTACTGCATGTCCATGAGAGCTTTAAATCATATCTGTTAGTCAACATTTTTGTCTTATTACAATATGCAGAAAGAATATAATGTTTCAAAAATAGTATTTTTTATTATGTAGCGCTCACCCCTGGAGGGGCTGTTGAGATTATGCCCAGATCCCCCAGCTAGTACAGAAGCCACCTGTCACAAACACAGTCTCACGCATACCAACAATAATGGCTCAGACTAGGTGATGTTTTTTTATTTTTATTTCTGAAGAACTTGAACAGGAGAGGGGTTTAGGTTCACAGGATATGTCAAAACAATAATAGCATTCAATGGGGGGCAAGCTTCTTAATAAAAAATAATAACAGGAGCAGGCACACACTACATTCATTTATCAGATCACAATATCCCAAGAGCTGTCGGCCACCCAGCATCCAAAGGTAGTACTAGTTCCCCAGTGTGGGAGACAAAAGATCCTGCTCCAGACCAGGACTTTAGGACCTTGCCCTGTAGCAAAAATCCACTGGTAATCTTCTCCAGGCCCTCAGCTCCAGCTGAGACCCAGACTGCAATTCCTCCCAAGGGCAGCAACCACATGAGAACTGGAATCCTCTCTGAAGAGTAAACAACACTTTGGAAAGGCCTCCCGAACATTTATCACCTCCCAAGCCACCTTCTGGATGCCTCCTTCCAGGGGTTGGTTGGGGCACAATAAATATTCATACTGGTCATTTGACTCTCCTTGCCCTATATTCTGTAAGCTTCCTGCAGAAGCAGGTGGAAGGAATCAAACACCCAGTTTAGGAGACCCTGACCAGACAAAAACAGTAGATCATTACTCCACTGATTACAGTAAAGCCAAAAACAAAATTTAGCCCACCAGCCTAACTGGAAGAGGGTTCTACATCTATCTAAAACTATCTATGCCTAGACTTGAGAAAAGTATGCAGTGGGTCCAATATCATCAGTCTATTAAAGGAAGGATCCAGGCTCCTATCTCCCAGTCACCACCCATTGGTACAGCTGTTGCATACAGCAAGAGCAGTGTGTTTTCAGACAGTGTTCTGCTCCTGACTAGACTGTTCTTTCAGTGAGTGGGGAGGGGTCAGTAGAACCCATAGAAAACAACCTCAGCCTAAAAACTGCAGATACTTCAAATCCCCGGAAAAAAAAAAGAAAGTATTAACTGAGCCATTCGGCCCAGGACATCTCTGAGCCAGCAGCTTAGCCTAGGTTGCAAACTCTGAATGATGCCTGAATATAGATGGGGCCTATCTTCCAGACAGAAAAGCTGACAAAGGCATTGTCAGGAAGAGAGATAATACCTGATGCCCATAAGTGTTATACTTACACATTAGCGTGCATGAACCTAATATGAAAATAACTACATCTGACGCTGTCTGTTTTGCGAGCAACTCAATCCAAAACCTGTTTTTTCCTTTTATTCTACTATACAGAGTTCAGTACCCTATTACCATACTAAGAACTTTACTACTGGTGCTACCAACCTCTATGGTAACCACCTATTCCTATGGAGCCACTAAAATAGCACTAGAGCCAAGCAACTAATATTTTTAGAGTTGAGCAGAGGTAGCCTATATAGCGCTCTCATGACAGGTTTTTAAAGACAGATAAGAATAGCAGGTTGCAATCTGAGTGTAGTATATTAACATATTTATTGTGGTGAAAAGACAAATGGCAATTCAAATTATGATGGTTAAAGTCAGGCTCATCACATAGCAAGGGCTTCCAATGCACCATCTCACAACAGAGAACCTCAGACCAAAAAAACTGGATGGATACACCTGCAGGACCAAGAGAACACACTGGGGGGCACCAAACTAAGTGCAGCATTAAATGTACTGAGAAACATTAGTAAATAGGAAGAAGAAATGGTACTTTTTGTATGTAATCCATGAGCGGTCAGCTCATACATCTGGGATAGGGAGCCTCTTCCTACAACTTACAGTCTGGAAAGTCCGGACGTCAGCTTAGACGAGGAAGTGGAAACCAACAAGATGGGGGGGAGGGCTTCTTGTGGGATGTAGATCAGACTGGAAGAGATGTCATTGGGATGTCAGGGAGCAGAGCTATGCATTTTAAGGCCGCCCAAGCCTCTTTCACAACTGTCAGATGTATGAGCCAACAGCTCATGGATTACATACAAAACGCACAATTTCTTCTTCCCTTGTGAATTGCTAATTTACTAGTGTTTCCCAGTACATTTAACGCTGCACTTAGTTTGATACCCCCCAGTGTGTTCCCTTTGTTCTGCAGGTACAGTATATCCATCCAGTTTTTCTATCCTGGTCTGAGGTTCCCTGTTGGTGTTAGTGGAAGCCCTTACTATGTGATGAGCCTGACTTTAACTGCCACAATGTGAGTTGCTATTTATCTTTTCACCACAATAAATCTGTTAATGCGCTACACTCAGATTGTGCCCTGCTGTTCTTCTTATCTGTTTGCCTAGAGGTACTTCAGTCTCTTCAGAATTGCTGCATCTGGAGCATTGAGATCAGTGGAAAGTCACCCTTAACGCTCCAATTGGACTCTATGAAACTTTTGCTGTTCTGCATAGACATTTATGTACACACAACACTTATTGCGCCATATACCCCATTACTAATGTATTTCTTTAAAGACAACAGAATATTCGGATGAATATTGCAGTTTTTGAATGAACTAAAAAAAATTATAGGGTAATTTATCAGTGCTTAGCGTTATAAAAAGAAGTGTATATATGTGTTTACCATTAAGTAATCCTGAAAAATGGATCCAACTATTTTAAAGCAGCCATTGCTCCTTTGCAGCTGGCTCAGCCATCTCACAGCATCATCAATATGCTTCTCCTGGATGTAGATGAGCTCTTGAGCATGAACAAATGACTTCAATGTGTAGGCAGTGAGCCTGCAAAATGTGATAGCGGGATACCAGGTTAAAGGTTCATACACACAAGTGCCAACAGCAAGTACTAGATATGCAAGCTTAACAAGTGCTCCATAAGTACCTTTTCCGGCATTATTACCGCTTTTATAAAGGGACTTAGATGTTTTTAAGGTAATGGTCTTGTGTAAATACAAAACAGATGTGTACTGTTTGCAAAACTTTTTGGTTTTTGCACTAACAGTTTCTTTTTTCCAGACAAGCATTCAAAAGACCCACCTCTTCATCTGGTCCAAGCAAACCTAAGTCTTTGTGTGTCGGTAATAGACATGTGCATTCGTTTTCGTCCGAATTTCAGGTATTTTCGTTATCATTTTAACAAATGATAATGAAAGTGCAGAATCCGAAAAAGGAAAGATCCGACATAAACAAATGCTTTATTTTAGTTTTCGTTGTGACAACAGTTCTATATAGATAGGAGATTCAACATGATGCTGACAATAACAATCTGTGTCCATCGAACCTGTGGTTGAATGTGCCTAACCTTAACTCTATTAGTCCAAGATTATTCGACATAGAGAGAAAAGATTCGACATAGAGAGAAAAGATCGCTGCTGGAATTGGGTGTGGGAAGTAAAATAAAAATAATGATAATGATGAATGTTATTGGCCGATTGTAATCAAAGAGGAGGAGCAGTAAAATAGCTAGAACTAAGTACACACGTACAGCCTACTTTCACTTACGATTTGCTAGCAGAGAGAGACACACACACTGAATCATTTCAGAAGACAGTCAATCTTAGCTGGTCCGTTTGTCAGAGAACCTGAATTATTTAGCAATTAAGCATAAGCACAGCAGCAGAACAATAGTGAAGCAAGCTACAGTACAACTTAACTTTTTCATAATAATCTGCTGCTATTGTGTTAGTGTTGTGAACTTGATAGTGATACTAGTGTTGCTAGTGTTGTTATAGCCTCAGAGGCTGCCCGTGTTGTAGGGGGGGGGGGATTTATTATTATAGATTGAGATTCTATATACCCTATCTTGTTACCTGTCTGATCAGTGATCACTATCATCAGTCCATTTTCTGTTTGAACTATATACATTCAACATGAATGACGAAGATTCGACAAAGCAGAAAAACATTCGACAGACACCATAAGCCTTCAATGACAGATCTTACCTTAATCGATCTTACCTTAATTGACCTTAATTATTTAGGATTTTCGGACAAATGCAATTTTTAACGAAAAACGAACTAAATAAAAACGAATTTCGGGAGTAACGAAATACATTTTTTTTTCGGACGAAAACGAAATTCCCAAACAAAATATTTCAGTGTGCACATATCTAGTTGGTAATGAAAAATTCTCACAACCATTTTCATAGCTCCCACAATCAGGTTAAAACTTCATTATGTCGTAAAATGGTTATAGAGCATAAACATTATTTACCTTAATTTGCATTGCTTGCATTAAGGTGAAAAAAGTTTAGGCATCAGTGTCCTTCCTCACTCCCCTTTTACGTACCTGAGGCCTCATTCGTTCCAGTGCTGTGCACCTCTGCGGCTCTTCTCTCCCCCTATCTCCTGGTCTCAAAGGCTTTGCTGAGGCAGCAGGAGCCAGTAGCTCCCACTGCTGTCAATCAAAGACAGTGATGTGGGGGTGGGGCCGAGTCCTGCTGTCTCTATCTACAGATGGGAGTTCGGGAGTGAGCCTACATGAGAGTCCCCACAGAAAGCGGATTTCTATGGGGGCTAGGGATGAGCCGAACACCCTCCTGTTCGGTTTGCACCAGAACATGCGAACAGGCAAAAAATTCGTTTGAACACGCGAACACCGCTAAAGTCTATGGGACTCAAACATGAATAATCAAAAGTGCTAATTTTAAAGGCTTATATGCAAGTTATTGTCATAAAAAGTGTTTGGGGACCTGGGTCCTGCCCCAGGGGACATGGATCAATGCAAAAAAAAGTTTTAAAAAGGGCTGTTTTTTCAGGAGCAGTGATTTTAATAATGCTTACATTTTTTTAATGCTCAATTTTTTTTTAAATTTTGGCGTGGGGTTCCCCTTAAAATCCATACCAGACCTGAAGGGCCTGGTATGGAATTTAGGGGGACCCCCACGCCATTTTTTTTTAAATTTTGGTTCGGGGGTTCCCATGGCTTTTTATCAATGAACTCTTAGGTGTATTGTCGGACTGACAATTCATTAATAGCCGTGGGTAGTTTTAAATGACTTTTTTTCCTTTGAAATGTCATTTTGCTGTCAGACTGTTCTAAACACAGGAAACATGCGCCCCTTTACAGGCATACTATAGACACCCCCCAGGTATGAAATTTAAAGGAATATTACACTTTTATTGTTTCACTTTAAGCATTATTAAAATCACTGCTCCCAAAAAAACTGCCGTTTTTAAAACTTTTTTTGCATCGATCCATGTCCCCTGGGGCAGGACCCTGGTCCCCAAACACTTTTTATGACAATACCATGCAAATAAGTCTTTAAAATTAGCACTTTTGATTTCTCCCATAGACTTTTAAAGGGTGTTCCACGCTTTCGAATTTGCCGCGAACACCCTAAATTGTTCGCTGTTCGGCAAACTGGCGAACAGCTGATGTTCGAGTCGAACATGAGTTCGACTCGAACTCGAAGCTCATCCCTAAAGGGGGCACACGCGGGAGAGATGTAGCCAGAAGCTCCGGCGGGGGACCTGCACAGAGCACGTAAGTATAAACCTGTTTGTTATTTTTAAAAAAAAGCATTTACAATCCCTTTATAGTCACCCTGTCACCTCAGGTTCACTTTTAACCAACAGTCCAACTGTACACATGTATATATTTACAATTCCAGTGAGCTGTATATTGAAATTCCACTGCTTCTCAGTTCTCCCACTGCAATTACTCTACACTTTTGAGTGTGTTGAATACTTAGACCCTCCCATTGGCTGAACGTCACTACAGGACATACGAGTTGGAGAGGGCAGCAAGTATTCAACTTCGAATGCTTGGAGCAGCTAGGGACCATAGAAACATGGCTTTTCAATACACAAGCTCCCGGAAAGGTAAGTATATAAACATTTCTTTTACAGGTAACCCGTCCAGTAAAAGTGATCTTGTGGTGGCAGGGTCACTTTACCAGAAGTTCATACGCACCATGTACTGGGCTGGTAGCCATGGAAGACGCTGTAAGAACCGTTCACACTTTTAAACAGCAGCTGTCTCTGGTAACCTATAAAAGAATGATAATTGATACATTAGCTAACAAAATGGATGAACTGGGGTTGCTGATGTACGAGCAGGATTTTGACTTAGTGGGAATATCAAAAACTTGGTTTCACAGCTCACATGAGTGGGTGGCAACTATCCAAGGTTATTCCTTGTATCAGAGGGACAGGGAGGGTAGGAGAGGGGGAGTGATGCGCCTATACATCAAGACTGATATATGCGGGATGACATTGCAAATGGGGCAAGGGAGCAGGTGGAGTCCCTGTGGGTGGAGCTTCAAAGTAAAGGAACAAATGGGAACTCAGTATTAGGGTATGTTACAGGCCCCCTAACCTGAAGGATGAGGAGGAGTTGGATCTCCCATCACAGTTAGAAATGGCAGCAAAGCAGGGCAATGTTATCAAAATAGGGGACTTTAACTATCCAGATATTGACTGGGCAGAAGGAACAGCTCACTCATCAAAGGCTTGTCATTTCCTAAATGTCCTACAGGACAACTTCACATGCCAGTTGATAGATGCCTCGACTAGAAATATATTGCTAGAACGCAGACGTGGAAATGTGGGACAACTTGGGAACCAGTGATCATAGCATAATCACATTCAACATAACTCATAGGAAAACGAAGCACAAGGGTAGTACAAGAACACTGGATTTCAAAAGAGCCAACTTTTCTGTGCACTACAAGATATTAAATGGGACCAAATCCTAGAAACATTGAACACTGAGAAAAAATGGGAGTACTTTAGAAACATATTAAATAAAGTTATTATCCAGTGTAGTCAGTTACAGACATCCAACTTACAAATGACTCATACTTACAGAGAGAGATAACAGGAAGTGAGAGGAAATCTACCCCTATCTACCCCTATGAAGGTAAATTCACTCCTGAAGAGTTATCATAGGAAAAAGGTGCCTAAACTGAAGATTTAGCACCAATCTTTGTTTCCATGACAACCCAAAATTTTCAAAATTAAATTGCCATAGGGACAGAAAGTGAGGTGAAATCTTCTGAATAGGCGCACAGACATCAAAACAAATGTTGCAGGGGTGTCAAGCCTTCCCTAAATATTTTTTTTGTCAGGAGTTACACTTAAAAAACTTATATAGCACCCTCTACATAGGTAGGTGCTAGAGGTAAGATTTTTTGGTGAGTGCAGGTAAATTTAGGCAGGCCTAGCTGGAAGCTAGGTCTGTTTCTTTTGATCTGTGTAGGCTGAGAGTCGCTCAGAGTAGCAGCTATGACTCACAGACAGCATCACTCCAATGTCACCTCCCTTTTCCTTCTAGAGGATTCTAGAAGAGAGGCAGGGAAGAGAAGTGGAGCTGTCTGGGGTGTCTCAAGGAGCACTGATCAATCCCCAACTAGGGGGCAGGCCTCCTTGAAATACCTGGAGTCAGCCCAGCTGGGGAGGAGTTGTCAGGTGGAAGAACTGAGGATGGAGTACCAGGCTGTCAGGGCCTTTGAGGGAGCTCCCCAGTCTGGAGGGGGGTTGACCTTGGGCCTGGGACTTGGGTGAAGGACGAATCCCTTCAAGAGCTCATGAGGGCTGGTGAGTGACATGTGCTATCGGGAGAGCTGGGGAGAGGACGAAGAGGAAACAGTCAGAGCTGGGTGTGGAGCCAGTGAGGATTGCAATGTCATGGGCAGTGAGGTCGGGCAGCTGCAGCCAGGAGGGCTGGCAGGGCCTTAAGAGGACTTACTGGGAGCACTAGTCCACCATAGGACAGCTAGCTCTATTTCCAATTCTTGCTACATTAAAGCGACCCGCAGTCCCTGCCTGCAAAAGGCAGTTGCTGAGGCCTGACTGAGTCAGAGTTGGGCCTAACCATGTGCTAGCTGTGCCTGGAGTGAAGTGTTGTGCAGGATAGTGAGGGTAACAGTCTGCAAGCAAGAGATGTGCTGGAAGAGACTGGAGTAGCCAATTGTATATAGTTGTCCCAACTGATTGATATATAATCAACCAATTGCTTGTTCTACTGGGCATCCCATAAATTCCTATCCCCTGTTCATTGTCTCAAAAGCGCCTGGCAAGTGAATGCTGGGCTGGGCAGGGGGACAGGTGGGCCACAACTTTCAGCAGCCCCTACGGGGGGTACCGCTACATTTGGGGCCTCATCCGAGATCACCTGATCACGTGTGACTGCCAGCCATTGCCCCTAGCAACCAAGGAAGCAAGCCGGGGAACTGTGTTGTTCAACCAGTATTGAGGAATTGAACCCTGGGGGTGTTAAAATAGTGAGCGCCATTGCCCATAGCAACCAGCGGGAGCAAACCATTGCTACCCACTTACCCAGCTGCAACAACTAGCGAGGGGGTGGTCACTTATACTAATCCTGCAATTCAGTGACTTTTCACCATGTACTGTCACCCGTGGCAACCACGGCGGGCGATCCTGCTAATGGATTGCAAATATGTCCAGTGTTTTGCTAATCCTGGACATTCTTCACTTAAAAAAAAAACAAAAAAAACTGTAAAAATAAAATAAAACAAAATAAATAAAATTTAAAGCTCCCCCATCACCCTGTGCTCACACACAGCGGCAAACGCACACGTTGGTCCCGCACGCATATGTAAACAGTGATTGCAACACACGTGAGGTATCACCGTGATTGCCAAAGCAAGAGCAAGAATTCTAGCACCAGACCTTCTCTGTAACTCTAAACTGGTAACCTGCAAAAGCTTTTAAAGCGTCACACATGGATAATTTAAAGTACCGTCGTTTGTTGCCATTCCATGAGCGCACACAACTTTAAAAGTGTGACATGTTAGGTCACACAATCACGATGCCCGGCGCACACGAAAAAAAAGAGAAAAACCTCTGGTCTCATTGCCAGCTCCCCGGTTCTGACATTTTTTAACTAACTAAAGGGGTGGGGCCAACCGATGGCAATCGTGTGACTCTGCCCCTTAGTTATGTAAGAAATGTTAGACAGACCGGCGGGAGCCTTCGACGAGAACGGAGGTATTTTTTTTTCTTTTTTTGGGTCTGGCAGGTGTCGTATTTGACGATGGATCTATACCGGGGGGACATTTTTTCTTTTTTAATAAAGGAATTGTCAAAAACTTGTGTACTGTAGTGTGTTTTACTTTCACTTTTTTGGTGGGTACGTAGAGGTACTATGTACGCCATACTCATTCACATGAGGGTGGGATCTGTGGCTTCCAGATTACGATAAGCCCCCCACTCACAGACTCCCACAACCACTGCCCAGGGTTGTGGAGAAGAGGCTCTTGTCCCCAGCAACATGGGGACAAGGTACTTTGGGGTGGGGGCAGAGCCAGAGGTCAGCTTCCCAACCCATTCCTTAACGACCAGCTATTCTTTACACAGAATTCCAATCAGTCAATCATTTTTTGACCTATGCGAATTCAAATAGTTTTGAAAATTTGGAATTCGTTAGAAAACGAATATACGAAATGAAATTAAACGAATTTCAACAAAATTCGTTATTATTTCATTCAGAGATTCAGATACATTCAAATCTCTGAAAAAAAAATAAAATCTGTCAGAATTTATATTCGGACCAAAACAAATTGCACATGTCTATTTGTAAGCGCGATACCACAAGGCTCTGTTCTGGGACTATATCTGTTTAATTTATCTATAAATGGTAAAGAATTTGATATAAATAGTTCAATCTCAGGGTTTGCTGATGATACGAAGCTAAGCAGGGCAATATCTTCACTGCAGGGTAAAGAAACCTTACAAGAAGGCCTCAATAAAATAAGGGGGTGGGCAAATACAAGATGGCAAATAATGTTTAATGTTGAAAAATGTAAAGTATTGCAAAATTATGAGCATAAGTTACACACTAGAGGGAGAATCTTTCAGAGAATGTAAGGAAGGAAAAAGATCTGGGGGTCCTAGTAGATGACAGACTCGGCATGCAATGCCAAGCAGCAGCAAGCAAAGCTAGCCAAATATTAGAATGTATAAAGGGGATTTTCTCAAGAGATAAAACTATAATCCTGCCACTTTATAAAACTCTGTTTTGGCAAGATCTGGAGTATGCCATCCAGTTCTGGTAACTAATCCTCAGGAAGGATGTGCTGGAAATGGAGAGCTTCCAGAGAAGGGCAAATAAGGGGACTGGAGGACCTCAATTATGAGGAACGCCTACAAACATTAAACTTATTCTCTCTGAAGAAGAGACACTTGAAAGGAGAAATTATAGTGATATACAAATATCTTAATAGTGATTCTAGCATAGGGAGTAAGCTATTCAGTCTCAGGGAGTGTAAGAAGATACGTGGCCACTTAAAGAGGAACTGCAGTCTGCTTACATAATTTGTAATAAAAACACCTTTGCCGTACTGAAGCTTCCCTCCAACCACTTTGCATATTATTTTATATATACTGCGATTCTTTACTTGCCACAAATATACTGCAGAAATCTCCCTCCACTGAGTCTGGCTGCATCCATTTTATTGGTGGGCAGCTGAAGCTGCTGCCTGTTCACTTCCAGCATTTACACAGAGGCACATCTCCATCTCTGCAGCCCTGTAGCTCTCATTGGCCCTCTTATGACTCATCCCCCCCTCCCTTCATGGCAAACTCTCACGAGAGTGAGAGAGCGAGCTGTGCATGATGTCATAAGCCTAGGCTTTTTACCAGACAAGATGCAGGAAGTGGGCTGTATAAGATATATACTGTCAGAAAAATAAATGTTTTACTATCCAAAGTTAGCACAACAAGGTCAGAGATTTAATAGATGGAAAGTTGAAAAAATGACTGAAGGTCAGCTTTAATAAAATTGGAGAAGCAGTTGAACCTTAAACTGTACAGGGGGATGTGAAACTCCCTTCCACAATCGGTGGTGTCAGCGGGAAGTATAGATAGTTTCAAAATGCTCTTAGATAGGCATGTTAGTAAACACAGTATACAGGGACATGGGGAATGGTATTTGATATAAACTCACACACAGGTTGAACTGAATGGACCGGAGTCAACCTTACTAACAATGTATGTAACAGACTTAAGCAGATTCTTTTTATGTTTCTAGTGCCTTATGTAACACATAAAAGATAAATACTGAGACACTAGTCTATCCATCAATGATTTTATTCACAAGACCACCTTTGTTCTACCTAAAAATAAACCCAGGCAGGTATGCAAAAACATATTAGTCCATTTATGTATTGAATCAACATTATTAAATGTTTATTAAATATTAGTGTCTGAATATATCTTAGACTAGAAGAGGAAAGGGTCAGCATTCTCAGCCAATTAGGGTTCATAACTGCAGAAAAAACAATTAAGTGCTTTCAGTGATATTTTTCTTTTAATTTGCACACACGCTCAGATTTTCAGGACAAGCTTTTAGGATGCATGCAAAAGGCAACCCACATTTAAAGGATGTACAATCCTCTATTCATTCACAGGGTAAGGTTCACAAATATAAACAGCCCGACGCATTTCAGCCATATAAGACTTTAGTCGTAGCCTTACACGGCTGAAACGCATCAGCACTGTTTTTATCTGTAAACCTTACCCTGTGAATGAATAAAAAGGATTAATACAGCCTGTGGACGTGTGCTGGCCTTTGCATGCAGTCTATTGTGAAGGTTTACAGGAGCCTCAGCAGGTTGAGCATGGTGAGGCCCCGCTTCTGGGAAGCTTTCAGGGTGTACCCCCTTCTTCTAAGTTCTAAGCAGTACTGATGTACAAAAAAATAGCGAAGTGTGAAGTAGGAAAAACATGTAAAGTAATAAAACAAAAAACAACAACATACACAGCAAAGGTAGTTAAACTAGTATAGTTGGTGAAATATGGAAAAGAGAGTGAGGGCAATGGAATGGAAGGGGAGGCAGAGTCACAGAGGTGAGAGTGGTCATAAAACAGTTGGATAGTGATTTAGAGCAGTGGTTCTCAACCCTGCCCTCAAGTACCCCTAACAGGCCATGTTTTGGGAATTTCTCTTAGCTAAAATAGCTATCCAAGCCATTGACTCTGATTTAAAGCACCTGTGCAAGATAAAGGAAAACCTGCAAACATGGCCTGTTGGAGGTACTTGAGGAAAGAGTTGAGAACCACTGATTTAGAGAACTAAGGCCCACATTTAGTCCATTATCATATGTGTCAAATAGAATTATCATTCTTGGTTCAAAAGTTTTGATTTCTTGGGAATTTTTAAAGTTCCCTTTAAAGTGGTTCTAAAGCCTAAACATTTTTTACCTCAATGCATGCCTTGCTGTAAGGTAAAAAATGTTAAGGCATCCAGTCTGGCCCCTAACCCCCCTTCCCTTATACTTACCTGACCCTTCATTCCAGCGCTGTGCACATTTGCCATTGGCCCCCAGTGCTTTCAAACAAAACCAGTGACGAGGGAGCGGGGCCAAGTCCTCCTGTCTGTGTCAATGGATGCAGCAGCAGTGCTTGGGATCGTTTACGCATGAGTGCGCTCATGGGAAGTGCCCATGGGGGCACTGGACAGAGAGGAGTAGCCCGGAGCACATGTGGGGGATCAGAGAAAAAGAGGTTCAGGGCCACTCTGTGCAATTCCATTGCACAAAGCAGGTAAGTATAGAGATGTTTGTTGTAAAAATAAATTAAAATAATAAATCTTCCTTTAGAACCACTTTAAGAAATAAAGCATTGGGGTTATCCATACAGTGGTCTGATTCTGAGAAATGATATCTCACTGGTGTGCATTAATCATCTTTCTTATGTTCTTGTATGGTATGTGTGTGAATTCATTATTTTTTGCAATTTCTGTCCTGTTTTGCAAAGATGAAAAACTGCCATTTCTCTCATTATGTCACTTTCACCCCCCTTCCTGCCCAGGCCAATTTTTAGCTTTCAGTGCTGTCACAATTGCATGGTCATGCAACACTGTACCCATATGAATTTTTTTTCACACAAATAGAGCTTTCTTTTGGTGATATTCAATTACTGTTTTTTTTTTGCTAAATAAAAGAAAAGAATTTTGAAAAAAAACCCACATTTTTCTTAATTTCTATTATAAAATGTTGCAAATAATCGTTCTTCATAAATTGAGGCCAAAATGTATTCTGCTACAACAAGCTTCTGCTTGGTTAAAATAACCCAATTCAGTGTGTATTATTTAGTCTTTAGGAAAGTTAGAGAGTCCATAAAATTATGGTATATACACCGATCAGCCATACCATTATGACCACCCACTTAATATTGAGTATGGCCCTCTTCTGCTAAAACAGCTCTGACCCATTGAGGCATGGACACCAAAGTAACATCCACATGAATGGCAGGACCCAAGGAGAACATTGCCCAAAGTATTACACTGCCTCTGCCGACTTCCCTTATACCGCATCCTGGTGCCATCCCTTCCCCAGGTAAGTGATGCACACGCACCCGGTCTTCCACATGATATAAAAGAAAATGTGATTCCTCAAACCAGGCCACCTTCTTTCATTGCTCCGTAGTCCAGTTCTTATGTTCATGTGACCATTGTAGAAGCTTTTGGCTGTGGACATGGGTCACCATGGGCTTCACAGCCCCATAAACAACAAACTGTAATGTCCATTTTTTTCTGCTTTCACCACATCAACTTCGTGGACAACATGTTCACTTGCTGCCTAATATATCCCACCAATTTTCAGATGCAAGTGTAACAAGATATTCCCTTTAACTGTCAGTGGTCATAATGTTATGGATGATCGGTGTTTATCTGATAATCAATCAATTTTGATGTACCGATGGCCTATCTCATTTCTCGAGGCCTGAAATTGCCAGGAAAGTATATAATATCTCACATTTTTATAAATATTTTATTATATGTTTTCATGTGACAACACTGAAGAAATGACACTTTGCTACAATGTAAAGTAGGGAGTGTACAGCTTGTATAACAGTGTAAATTTGCTGTCCCCTGAAAATAACTCAACACACAGCTATTAATGTCTAAACCATTGGCAACAAAAGTGAGTACACCCCAAAGTGAAATGTCCAAATTGGGCCCAATTATCCATTTTCCCTCCCCGGTGTCATGTGACTCGTTAGTGTTACAAGGTCTCAGGTGTGAATGAGGTGCAGGTGTGTTAAATTTGGTGTCATTGCTCTCGCTCTCTTATACTGGTCACTGGAAGTTCAACATGGCACCTCATGGCAAAGAACTCTGAGGATCTGAAAAAAAGAATGGTTGCTCTACATAAGGATGGCATAGGCTATAGGAAGATTGCCAAGACCCTGAAACTGAGCTGCAGCACAGTGGCCAATACCATTCAGCGGTTTAACAGGACAGATTCCTTCTAGAACAGGCCTTGCCATGGTCAACTAAAGAAGTAAGTGCACGTGCTCAGCATCATATCCAGAGGTTGTCTTTGGGAAATAGATGTATGAGTGCTGCCAGCATTGGTGCAGAGGTTGAAGGGGTGGGTGGTCAGCCTGTCAGTGCTCAGACCATACGGGGCACACTGCATCAAATTGGTCTGCATGGCTGTCATCCCAGAAGGAAGCTTCTTCTAAAGACGATGCGCAAGAAAGCCTGCAAACAGTTTCCTGAAGACAAGCAGACAAAGAACTTGGATTACTGGAACCATGTCCTGTGGTTTGATGAGACCAAGATAAAAACTTATTTAGTTCAGATGGTTTCAAGCGTGTGTGGTGGCAACCAGGGGAGGAGTGGAAAGACAAGTGCGTCTTTCCTACAGTCAAGCATGGTGGTGGGAATGTCATGGTCTGGGGCTGCATGAGTGCTGCTGGCACTGGGGAGCTACAGTTCACTGAGGGAACCATGAATGCCAACATGTACTGTGACATACTGAAGCAGAGCATAATCCTCACCCTTTGGAGACTGGGCTGCAGGGCAGTATTCCAACATGATAACGACCCCAAACACACCTACAAGATGACCACTGCCTTGCTCAAGAAGCAGACAGTAAAGGTGATGGACTGGCCAAGCATGTCTCCAGGCCTAAACCCTATTGAGCATCTGTGGGGCATCCTCAAAATGGAAGGTGGAAGAGCGCAAGGTCTCTAACATCCACCAGCTCTGTGATGTCAGCATGGAGGAGTGGAAGAGGACTCCAGTGGCAAACTGTAAAGCTCTGGTGAACTCCATGCCCAAGGTGGTTAAGGCAGTGCTGGAAATCATTGGCGGCCACACAAGATATTGACACTTTAGGCCCAATTTGGATATTTTCACTTAGGGGTGTACTCACTTTTGTTGCCAGCGGTTTAGACAATAATGGCTGTGTGTTGAGTTATTTTGAGGGGACAGCAAATTTACACTGTTATCCAAGCTGTACACTCACTACTTTACATGTAGTAAAGTGTCATTTCTTCAGTGTTGTTACATGAAAAGATATGATAAAATATTTACAAAAATGCGAGGGGTGTACTCACTTTTGTGAGATACTGTAGATATCCCCCAAATGACCCCTTTTTGGAAAGTAGACAGCCTAAGGTATTTAGTAAGAGGCACAGCAAGTTTTTTGAAGTTGTAATTTATTTTATTTTTTCTACATACTATCGCCACAATACAGTGACATCATAGGACTGGTGTGGCGGTGATCACAGAGATCAACACAATAGTACACACTGAACGGCATGTTTGGAAGCCATCCACTGTGTACTATTGTCCTATGATCTCCTGCGATTGGTCACAGCGATCACATGGTACCAGCAGCAGGCCCAGTACACTGATCTACACTGCAGTGCGGCCCATGGTGCACGTGCAAGGCACGTTCTGGGGAGGCGATCACCCAGAATGAGAGAGCTTAACAGACAGTGAAAGAAAAATGGTGTGGCTGTGGGTACAGGAGTATCTTGCAGGTGGTGTGGCTATTTGAACTGACTGTGATCTTTCCACTGTGATCTGCACTGTGTGGGAATGGGAGCATGTGAGACAGAAATTAAAACAGGATTTTTGGCAAGCTCCAGGGGGGGGTTAAAGAATTTTTTCTTTTTATTATTTGCATCACAAAGTACTTGTATTCGAGACCTGGTTATCCTGCTACACAAGAGTTTTTATATATATGGTGAAAGCCACATTATGTAAATATCCTGCTTTTAGAAAAAAATATGCTCTATTTCACAAAGTGTTTTCGGGCCTTTTGGCTCCCTTTGACCCTCCTCATTATAATGTTAATGGTTTTACTATCTATGGAAAACTGTTTCTGCATCTTTAAAGCCCCTTTTACCCTCTGTGGACATTCAAGTTCCTTGTGCACAGCAAAGTTCCCTTGGAGCAGGGGTGTCACATTCAACTTCGTTGCAGGATGCATCAGCAATATGGTTGCCCTGAAAGGGTTGGTTGTTTCTGTAACATTATAAAATGTTTCTACTCTTTATCATATTAAATAATCGCCTCTGCATTCAATTATTATTGGTTTTCAGTAAGAACCTAAAGTGGTTATAAATGCAGATGGTTTTTTATCCTAATGCAAAAACTTCTGTGTGCAGCAGCTCCCCTCTGTGTTCTGTCTGAGTGGTGGTAAATGAAGTTTCTTGTGGATGATACCAGCAGTGTGCAACCTTCCATTTCAGTTGGCATAAAATTGTATTATTCTCATAATAATAATAGGCAGATGTCCAGAGCACCCTCCCCCCCCCCAACCCTTACGTCAGATATCAAGAGACCCTCCCCCACCATTAGAAGTGGAGTCTCCCGGCCTCCCTTACGTTACAGTGCACCTCCCTTATCTTGTGCTACTACCGGGAATAAGCTGTAGGCATAGCTGGGAAGCAAAAAGTGCAGGGTCTGGAGAAGACCAAAAGAGTGCTGGAGTCATCTGCTGGAGTCTGCTGTATGGTGAGAGCAGGGTAGGCAGAGACCAGGGCCTTCAGCAGCTGCACAGAGAGGGACAGGATCTCTAGGAGTTCTGCCCCCCTCTCTGCTGCTGACTGCTAAGATGGGGTGGGGGTCATAGAAGAGCCTGTTTGCGGCTGCGCAGAGAGGCACAAAATCTGGCTGAAGAGTTTGGCCCTCTTTTCTGCTGCCGACTGCTGATACAAGGTGGTGGCAGAGAGGAGGGGGGTGCCGCAGCTGTAGGAGAGGTGCGAGAGCCACATAAAATGGCCTAGAGTGCTGGATTCAGGCCGTGGGTCTTCTGTTCGACAGTGTCTTAGAGTGTTCTGTAGTAAACTCTCTGCACTCTTTTCTCAGCCCTGTTCAGAAAATACTGAGCGCAATTCAGGAACAATATACTGCAGAAACAAACTTGTATATATATGTATATATATATTAAACCTTGGAATGCTGTTATGGTAACTTACCTTTAGTTATGTGGGCGAGAGCTTCAGATTTGATCTTAGGTGTCAGTTGATTAGTAGCTTCTAGATACTTTACTATATGGATATTTGGTAAAAATTTCACCAAATTACGCTCACCACTCCCTTCTGAACGGGAAATATCCTCCCCCAGGTAAGCAATGGCACTGCCCATCAAATCTCCTAAAAAGAACAGGCTTCATGTAAAATACAGAATAATAATAATAAAAACATGTGTCAAGTGATAACGATAATACTTTATTGGGGGTTCATATAACAAATGAGGGATGTCCCCTTCACGCCCCCCCCCCCTTGGTGCTGGGGGCTGCAGTTGGGCAGCTGTGGGTGGCTGTGTTGGCTCTCTCATCCACTGCAGTTACAGGAGCATTTCTCGGTATCTGTGTGTACATGTTCACTCATCCCCTGCCCCCTCCCCCCCATGTTGTCACCAGTGATATCTGCGTAGAGTGGCTCTGTGTACCTTCCCGCTCACTCTGTTTTCCCTTCCCGGCGATGCAGAGCGGAACCTTTATAGAGAAAGAGGAAAGAAAGAAAGGAGCTGGGGACAGGAGGAAGAACTTGTTGGGCAGGTGCTGTGGATCATGGGGGTTCTTCAGGGAGCACTGAACCCTGTTTGTGAATAGAGGCTACTGGACTTTAATTCCCATGGACCACTGCACCAGGAGGAGGAGGGTTTCACTGTTTTCCTGGACAATTTGTTCAATATCGAGGTCAGTCTAGAGAGGAGAGCATAGGGTGCAGACCTACTGTTGGGTCTGTACTCCACATCCAAGGATCCAGAGCCAAGAAGAGGAGCTGAGCAGACCCATTGCTGAGCCTGTTCAACTTCTGTGTCTACCAAAGCTGCCCCAGAAGACTAAACTTTGGGGAAGAGAGTTGCTGTGCCACCAGGATCAGAGCTGAAAGAGTGCATCTCTGTGTGAGGATCTGGGACCTGACTTCTGGAACCTGCTGATTGCGAAGTGGCTGGGACCATGCCACTCTCCTGCCAGGAGTGGGGAGCTGAACTACACATCTTAAGCCCTTGCCATATACATTAAACGCCGTAAGGACCGCTCATACCCAGTTGCCCATTCACACTCATCACCAACACTTTTAAAGTGACAGTGCATCACCTAAAGAAGGGCCCAACCAAAAGCTGGCAAATGTTAACTATTAGGCACAAGGTACTGTTCACCATCTTCAGGGTACCCTATGTACTAGGAAAGCATACTCTTACTCGCTGCTGGGGTTGCATGCATAGCATGCATGGACCCTTTTTCTTCTTAGTTGATGCAGATCTAGATACTCTAGTTGCACCTGTTGTAGTTCAATTTAGCTTTGCTATAGTCTTTTGAGTGCCAGTTAGCGAATCATTGACAGTTTATATCTTCTAGTGAACTTAAGTCTGTATTATTGTCAGTTTATTGATTTGAGTCTAGAGGCATTGTAGGGTATTGGGTGGGATAAACCCCTCAGCCCTGGGTGGTTTGTCAGCAACCATCATTCTGATTGTGCAAATGTGCCCAGTCATTTTAGGATGGGTGCTGTCTTTTGTTAAGGGCTCCACCCTCCCTAGGAGACTGTCCACATGGAGAAGCAGGTGCATAGACACTAAAACTGGTGCACACAGAATCTGGTGCAGCTGTGCATAGTAACCAATCAGCTTCTAACTTCAGCTTGTTCAATTAGGCTTTGACCATAAAAAATCTAGAAGCTGATTGCTTACTATGCAGTGCTGCACCAGATTCTGTGCGTACCAGTTTTAGTATAGTGCGTGTGTCTGCACTGACCAGGCTGACACCTGAAGATACAATTGCTATAGGAGCAGTTTGTTAGCACTCTTGTGTTCAGGACAGAGAGAATGCTATCTATTAGGCTGAGAGAAGGTAAAGCCGGAGGCGGGCTGCTTTATTACCAAAATGCTATATAATTACTTTAAATACAACATGATGCTAAAACCTGTGTGGGAATCCTGATGTAAGCAACCCTTACTTTTAAATGAAAGTGAGCAAAGAAAACCTATAACATACTTTACTAGACTGAAGCTCGTGAAAAGTGCTACACCTGAGCTGAACCTTACAATACCAACAGGAGTGGAGCCTGTACACACACATGGGATGGGAAAACTGTAAAATATACAGCATACAACCTGCAAAGTACGTCTTGGCTTATTCTTAAAGGCCAACATAATTATCTGTTGACAGCAATACACAAAGTATTTTCCACTAACGTAAGAAAATGTGCACCTGTCAAACATCAGGTCCGCTGTTCATTTACTGGTAAGCTTGAAGCATTAGGGTCTTTTATCAACTCTTTAATTTATTAACAAATTCTCTTTAATGTTAAGGAAACTAACTAAAATCAACCACATCTTTCACAAACAATGATATGTAGTACTGCTAAAGCAACTGCAAATTATATACAAAAGAAACAAATACAGTAGAACACAGCCATTTACCACACACAACAAGCAAGGAAAAAGAATATTAATGCTTAAAATGTATGGTATACTTTTGCATATAGTACTTTGATAGGTGTGGAGTGTTAAGGAGCAGTTTCTTATGCCAAGGCTTTTTTTTTTCACTACAGAGGTCAACGTTCTAAAACGAAATTGTTCTGTATGCTTTCCTGTAGCTCCCTGTTGCTGTTGTTTCTACTGATGAATAGGGATGAACTCAGGCATGTTTGGAACCTAGTCTGAACCTACCTACCCATTCCTGCCAGAAAGCTGTCGCTGTACAGAGCCAATCATACCCGGTCGAGGTATTCCCTGCCCCACAGCCGCATCCATACAAGGACCACCTATACCTGTGGCTGCATGGCAGAGAATGCCTTGGCTTCAGACTAAGATCCAAACATGCCTAAATTCATCCCTCCTGGTGAATTTCAGTAAACTTGTTCTACTAAGCTAGAATGATCATTACTGGCCAAAATGACAGGTTTTTAAAGACACTATAGTTTAAAATAACATTCACACAAGTGAACATTAGGATCCTTATGGCACATTTGTTAAAACTGAGTTGAGCTTTTTGCATTTAAATGACTGATAATGTTTAAGGTAATGTATAGTGTTGTTACTTTCCTTTTAATTTGGTCTTGTAGGTTTTCCTCACCTATTACAGTGATAAGAGCCTCATCGGAGCCTGGTACAATTGTGTCTGGAAGATTTAACAACATCTCTGTATGGATGCTGTCACCTGTAAGAATGAAACAAGAACACAACACTAATTTAGTCAATTAAGTTGTTCTATCTTATAGCAACCAATCAAAAGGCAGCTTTTCATTTAAATGCAGTAGACTAGTTTTAAAGCTGATTTTGACTGATTAAAGTTGACGATAAGCAACGTCGCTCGTCACTATATTAATAATGGGCAGCACAGTGGTGTAGTGGTTAGCACTTTCGCCTAACAAAAGAGTCGCTGGTTCGAATACTGACCGGGACACTACCTGCCTGGAGTTTGTATGTTATCCAGTGCCTGCAGGGGTTTCCCTTCCGAGTACTCTGGTTTCCTCCCACACTCCAAAGACATGCTGGTAGGTTAATTGGTTCCTGTCTAAATTGCCCTAGTATGTGTATGTATGAATGTGAGTTAGGGACCTTAGATTGTAAGCTCCTTGAGGGCAGGGACTGAAGTGAATTTATATGTAAAGCGCTGTGTAAATTGACGGAGCTATAGAAGTACCTGAAATAAATAATAAAGTCTAATTCAGGCTACAGTGTTTCTCTTTAGCTTGGGATAAAAGTGGGAAATAAGTAAAAGTTCTGTTCATTTATTTATTTTTTGTTTTAGATCCAATTAGCTAGATTTACCCTGATTTTCTGTTCCTGTGATGCCCATACAAGAAATGGTGGTGCAATTGTAGACGGGACGGGAAGGCAAGGACAGCAATAACATTAAGTTCCAACCTTTCCACACTGTACTAAAATGTGCTTTTGCCTGTGTCCCTGTTAAATAGGAAATGGGGTAAAAACTCCCAAATAGGTAAAACCCTTTGGAGGCTCTGATTATTTTTTTTTTCCGAAACAAAAGCTTTGGTGGAAGTTGGACTTTAAGCAAGTCAATAAATGTTGATTTTTCATAGCAGTTCCTTACCCGATGGACAGAGTACTAATGCCTGTATCTTTTCCTCTAGAAGTCCAGAAGGCTGGGGAAAAAAAGATAATTCCAGGATTACCAGGATTGTAATTTATAGTTTAACAAAAAAAGATGTAATAAGAAATAAGGTTCATTACATAGCCCTTAATATCACTATATACAGTCTTGGATCTGTCCCTGGCTACATTAATTATATTTGCCCCACATCACCATTTCTGTGATAGCAGATGTTGCTCAAAGACTATAAGGCCCCTTTCATATGGGCATCATCAGTTTAGCCATGTTAAAAATGTATCAGTTCTTATCCGTTGCTTCATCTGTCGTAAGTTCCGTTAATCTCCATTTACATCCGTTTTTTTGCATCCGTTTACAGCAGTTTCTGTGGCTTTGATGACATTACCCAGAAAGCATTGCTTCTCCCATGCTGCATTGCAGTGTTCAGTGAGTGACTTGTCCTTGTGTGTGCTAGCTGCATTGTGCAATGGATTCCAACAATTTTTGGGACAGCGTGACATTGTCATATTTTCCTATATGTGGAGAAAGGAGAGCAAGAAATTTTGGACCCATCCCATGCTACTGAAGCGGCCAGAGGTTAAATTCACATATAAACAAAACAAAAAAAAACCTTAATTCATTCCAAACGGATCTTAACTGATCAGAGATAAGAACGGAAGCGGAGGTGAACGGTTGGTAACGGATGGTCATCTGTTTGCCCATAGGAATGCATTGTCGTCTGTTGACAGATGCATGAAAAACAGATAGACGGTACGATCGTGTGAAAGGGGCCTAAAAGTCACATTGAGAGTTCACATATCAGTATCTTGCTGATTTGTTTTTATTTTTAGCCGAGGGGTGATGGATATGTTTCTAGTTATAGAAGAAAAACTCTTCAAAAAGAAAATATAATGGCTTATAGTCAATTATAATCTTTATTTATTAAACCAACGATTTATATATTTTTTCAAATATCTTTACATTATCTATATTTTACATCAATTTAGTTTACAACTCATGTTTGGCTTTTTAAAATACAGTATAAGCCTAACATAGTATGCTTGGAATAACTCTGTATGTAGTGGAATCAGTCAAATAGGTCTGTCAGGCCTAAAGGAAACCTGCCAGGAGAGAAACATGGAGGTAATTTCTGTGCTCTTCTAAAAAGGCTAGTTGACTGTCTGCCTTGGTGACCCACATACTTCAATACTTTAACCACTTAAGAGCCAAAAGGATTTACCACCTTAATGACCAGGCCATTTAACTGACAATTGCACAGTCATGCGATGTTGTAAACAATATTTATGTCCTTTCCTTTTTTTTTTTTTTTTTTTTTTTTTTTAGGCGATCCCTGAAAACTTTGCTCTTCAGAGAAGCCTATCCTGCCTCCATCTAACAATTGCACTATTTTCTCCATTAGCTCATCACCCACATCTATTACCCTTTTGTATAACTTGACCCTCCCTCCTAGATTGCAAGCTCTAACGAGCAGGGCTTTCTGATTCCTCCTGTATTGAATTGTATTGTAATTGTACTGGCTGCCCTAATGTTGTAAAGCGCTGCGTAAACTGTTGGCGCTATATAAATCCTGTATAATAATAATACTAATAATGTCCTTTTTTCCCCACAAATAGAGCTTTCTTTTGGTGGTATTTGATCACCTCTGCAGTTTCTAATGTTTGCGCTATAAACAAAAAAAAAGCGACAATTTAACAAATAAATCCAATATTTTTAACCTTTTGCTATAATAAATATCCCCCCAAAATATAAAAATTTCTTCATCAATTTAGGCCAATATGTATTTGTGACGGAACGTCCCTACACTCCGCTTGAGTGCTTCCGTCAGTATATCGCTTCCTAAGCCCTGGAACACGAGTCCAATGGATCTGGCTATAGGAACCCCCAAGAACTAGACAACACCAGTCTTGGAGTACATCAGGAATAATCTTTTATTTGAGATCTCACACAAATATATACAGCAGGATGACTAAAACCTAACCTAATCAACATGAGCTAATTATCTAATCCTTTATCCAGCCTAGGTAACTGAGACATGATTTTTTGGACAGACTTGTGGTCACCGAGCTTCACACAGTAGCAGAGTTAAGTAACACAAACAACAATGGGTGAAAAGACACTTAGAGCCCACGCTAGACTTATTTACAATAAACACATTATAGCAGACAACCAACAGGTGACTGAACTTGATGACATTAGCATCTAACAGTATGAGTCCCAACAGTATGAATCACTCACTATTCTAATATGGCATATAAAGGGTTCCCAGAGTCTGTGTCTCTTGGGGGGACATGGAGCTGAATCCAAAGTAATACCACCTCCAGGGTCCTCAGGCATACAGCTCACAGAGAGCACCATTTCCCCAAAAGCCTCTGTCCTGGCTAGGTCTGTCACAGTATTCTTCTACACATTTTTGGTTAAAAAAAAAAATCGCAATAAGCATATATTGATTTGTTCGCGCAAAAGTTGAAGTGTCTACAAAATAGGAAATATATTTATGGCATTTTTATTATTCATTTTTTTCTTACTAGCAATGGCGGTCATCAGCGATTTTTAGCGGGACTGCTACATTGCGGCAGACAGATCGGACACGTGACATTTTTTTGGGATCATTGACATTTATACAGTGATCAGAGCTAAAAATAGCCACTGATTACTGTATAAATGTCACTGGCAGGGAGGGGGTCAATGGCATCCTCAATGGCTTAACAATATACCAGAAAGCCAGTACTGTAGACTTAAAAAGAACTGTACTAGAAGCAGTGACTGACATCCAGAGTAAGATTCTGAAAGATAAATTCCTTGATAAGGGATTCCCAGCTGATATAGCGGAAACAGCTTATTCCTATTATAAAGACACACCCCTTCTACCACATCCTCTAACTCATACTGACGCTAATACGGATGACTTGCGATTCATCACCCAATTTCATTCTCGCCACAGACAGATGGAAAGTATTGAGCGGAGGCACTGGCCCTTGTTACTTCAGGACGAGCACCTCCTTCCTGCCCTATCCAACAAGCCCAAGTTTGCCTATAGAAAAGCCCCTAATATCAAAAGTAAGGTGGCACCAAGTAAACTTAAAAAGAAACCACTACCCCCAGGTTATTCTCTTCCCACCTTTATAGCCATTACTGGCATGTACCAATGCCTACAAACCTTTCTGCAAGACCTGTCGGTTTGTGAAACATGATCAAAAGGACTTCTGTGTAAAAGGTAAAACATATCAAGGGATTCCACACATGCTCCTCTGACCACGTGGTCTACTGTTTGACATGCCCCTGTGGTCGTTTCTATGTGGGGCAAACTATTAGGCCATTATGAAAGCAGTTTGGCGAACATCACCAGTTTATTACTGAGGGACTAGACATCCATAGTGTCCCTAGGCACCACCTTGAACATCATAACAAATCTACTGATGGTCTAAAGGTTTGGGTTATCAAGGCGATGCCTACAGACCTCCCCCCAGCTGAGCATTTTCGAAAGCTCTGTCACAGAGAGATGTACTGGATTTTCTTCTTGAATATTTTGGCTCCTGGAGGGCTAAATGAGGATTTTAAAATCAGTGTGATACTTTAAAACCCTATCTCATTCACTATATCATCCTCACATGTACACTCATATCATAGTGTCTTTGTTTCACTCAGGTATGTCCTCCATTGGACAATAATTTATTTCCCTTATATATTTTTTAACAATGTTTTTATCCAGTCTCTATCACTTACTTTAGTGGTTTTTTTATATAATATGACATTGATCATTTTTTGTGTATATTGCATTTGCTATTAGGTAGCGATGTGCAATCTGGCTGCTGTGTCCCATTCTGTATCCATAGTTTTACTGGCAGCCTGAGCTCCGTATTCCTCCTTTATGTCTATTTTGTGATGTCCTGTTTTGTCCTGTTACACTTGTTTTCCCTCCCTGTGTAAAGGATACATTTTGTGCTTTCCTGCCTGCCCCTCTCTGTGCAGCATCTATGTCCAAAAAGCACAGTTTATTGTAATCCTAGGATAACATTGTACTATTCTTTTTCCACTCCTGCCCATAGTCCCACCCACAGCCCGCCCACAGATTATAAGAAGCTATGCTTCTGCTAACCCGTAGTCATTGGCTTGAAGACGGAACCAATCAGCAATTCCGAAACGCATCCCATTTTGATGACCTTCTTGCGGTTTGCGGTCCACCCTGGTTGTTGTCCCCTCCCACTGAGGTCATTTCCAGGATTCACATTCCATGCTGACTCTGACAGCGCGATTGCTCCACCAGTGGTTCCAGAGCTTGTGGCTTCCATCTGCTGGTCACCTTGGGATCTCCTGCTGTTGCATATCAACCCCCCTGGGAAACCTATAACACACTGGGACCTTCCTGATGCCAGATCACCTGCCTTATAAGCATGTGAAATGCTCCCTTCATTTTTATATCCTGTAAGTGTTTTTAATCCTTTTTAGGGATATTCTGCACTTAGAGGCGCCTTTTTTTCTGTTTGTCAACAGTTCTCGGCTCTAAAGGTTCTCATTAGACTAGAGGAGGCCCTGGACCTTGCTACATATATATGTCATTAAACTGTAGCTAAACAAACAACTTTAAACAATCATTATATAGGATTGAAGGGACATATTCTTAGTTACCTTTACCACTAGTATTTTTTCAATATTATCTTCTTGATAGTCTTTGCCCAGGTTGGGAGGTTGATCTGTGCACTTCCCTTTAAGATGAAATGAACCACTGCTTACACGGACTTTCAAGTTTCCTTAACAACAAAAAAAGAAAAACTAAAAGTCAGAATTTAAAAAAAAAAATTGATAATATAGACTTCCTTCTGAAAATGCTAGCGATAAAGCATGCAAAAAGTTAAAGCCTAACTCCGGGAAATGTGAACATTTTTATTGCAGCGAGGTTGTGTTTGTTTGGTTTCAAAAGCCGCTATATGAATTGATTTACCTCCTTAGACACAGTCTGTCTGGACAGCTGACCTGGCACCGTCCACAAGCAGCTTAACTCTTCAGTAAGACACAAAAATTGAATCCAATGCAGTCTTACAAACACAAACAGTGCAGCGCTTAAATGAACAAAGTGTTACTAAACTTAAATAGTAACTAACATAAATGATTAAAAACAAGTAATCAGTATCACAGTGTTAGTGAATGACAAAATGAATGCGCGACTTAAAGAGGGGATCCAGCCTCCCGCACAAAAAAAAAAAAAATGAAAAGTCAGCAGCTGCAAATAGCCAGAGGGAGTGGGAGGAATGGAATAAAAGAATGCTCCACATAGTGTAATATCATAAAACAAAGCTAAATTAATGATAAAGAGTACATTCACATAGATAAACTGATGTAAAAGCATGTAAAATGCCAGGGGAAATGCTTCTTTCAGAAACTGAAATGGCCGACAGCTGGCTGCACATGCTTGGTAGCCTGTGTGCGTGGCTCTTCCCTACGCATTTTGTCACATAGCACGTTATCAGTGTACTCTTCATCATTAAAGAGCATGTTAGCAAACTACATAACAATAATAGCCTAATGCAGTTCAACATAAGACATGAAAATTACATGAAAGTGGGAAACAAAAGTGCCCCTTCTGCAAGGGTTAATCCCTCATTTAGTCTAGGGGAGAGTAAAAAGCGTTTTCACTTTCGTGATCCTCAGACTGGGGTGGGCTGTCACTCTGCGTCATCACATCTAATGTAGGGCCATGGGCCTTTTATTGACCTTGATGATGTCATGCGTTTGTTACCCCAACACTTCATATTCCAGATATGTGCCTGCTGTACTATGTACTTGTATGAGAAAATATGCTGTTCTGTTGCTTCCCATATGTGAAATTCCTGGTGATCCCTTACTTTCCTATTAAAAACTGACCACACTAAGCAGGAGAGCACAACATGGTCCGTTCTCTAGCTATGCTGGGAACTCAGTGTACTCTCCTCCAATGATCAGACTTGTCCTGACACGACCCTGCTGTACAGCCATTTACTGGAAAGCTCAGTGTGCTGCTTCTGCTCCCCCCCCCCCCCCCCCCCCCCAGCTCTTATGCAGCTGAGAACAGAGGGAATGTGATTACTTATAAAAAAAGAGAAAAAAGGTATTAATATATATATATATTGTTATATCTATACAAAAGTGTTGCCTTTCATTTCTATTTTAAACTGGATGGGTTGTATTACAAGGTGATCATTTACAATCACTTTAAGGCCTAAGTGTCGCTAAAACAAAAACAAAAAATAAATAAAAAATTAACAGAACAAGAAATTGAATGTACAGTTAGTAGGATGTGTCCCTTGTGCGGATTCCTCTTCTGTTCATAAATATCCTCTTCTGTCCATGCCCTAGGAACTAAGAGGGGCTACCACTGACTCTCATGAAGAGAGCCCAACTATGCCTGCCCTTTCCGCCCAGCTGTTCCATTCATAAAAGTTGTACTACAGCTTCTATAAATTTAACAGAATCTATGAATGTATAGGCAGAAAATTGATAGATCTAATATGCTGGCCCCCTCCATTCATAGGTCTCCATTATTTTAACTACACGTAAGCATTAAAAGAAGTATGGGTTTGGGTTTTTTTCCTTATTTATACCTACCCAGATGTCCCCGACACCTCTGCACTGAGAACCGAGCGATCGAACACCGCCAATCGCTCGGTTCTGACAGCTTCCCGAGCAGAGAGCTGCTGACTGTTAATCAGCAGCTCTCCACTCTGCCTCCTCCACGCTCACTGGAGCGCCAAGCTATGGAGGGTCAGGGAGCGGCCGGCTCTGTTGAAAACGGGTCACAGGAGTGCAAAACGAATTGCACTCTTATGATCCATAGGAGAAGTACAGCCAAACGGGCTTTGGCTATACTTCTCCTTTAAAGAAACTTCACTCTGGTTTTAAAAAAATTGAAAAGTCAAATATTTTATAATCAAAAGTCAAATTCAAATACTGTAGCTGCTAACTTTTAAAAAAGACACCACAGAGTCCAGTGCTGTCTTCTGCGTAGTTGATTCTTTGCCAGGCTTCCGTTTTTTGGTGTTGCCATCTTGGATTTAGGAGCTGTGACTTTGTGATGTCTCACAGCTGACTCCCCAATGCACATGTGCAAGGCACTGCAGCACTGACACACTGGATCTGTAACCTCGTGGGACGTTTTAGTGTCCTGGGGGCTCCAGCTCAGAGGGAAGGTGGGGATGGTGGGTGGGCCAAGTGATTGTCATTCATATCTAGGTAGAGTACATAAATATTGGGGAAGTAGGAGTGGATACCTGTCAAAAGATAGGTAGAGAAAAAATGTAAAAATCTAATCTATTAGAGGTGGGGGGAAGGAGGACGACGAGCAGTACTTTTGATTTTTGAGAGAAGGTCCACAGAAAAAGAAGTCATGACTGATTCAGTCATTCAGCTAAACTGTAACTAAAGTATTGCTTTTGCATGGTCTGACCCTTTACATGTATGTAAATCAGCATCAATATTTATCATTCCTTCAAGGAATAATTCAAATGCCAGTCTAATCATTCCTCCCCAAGGCAAAATTCCAGTTTTTCACTCCGTCCCCATTCTTACAATATCTCATCAAGATGAAATGTAACTTTTTTTAATAGCAAACATGAAGTTTTTGGTGACCAACTCACCTAGATTAGTGGCAGTCATATTCCAGGTGAAGCTGGTTGATTCTTCTGCACAGATACACGTTGTCTGTTTCTTGTTTTCGAGTGCTGAGCGATCCCCCAAACCAGACAGCGAGGCAAACACCTGTACCCCATGCAAGGGGAAAATAGAAAAAGAGCAAAGGGATTCTTGATGCATACTATATCTAGGTGTTTTTAATAAACACTTACAATATTCATATGAGACCACTGACCAAGGTACACAAATTCATAGCAATTAGTAATCATCTTTCACTGTTTGGCCTGCTCTAAAAAATTTTACTTAGCTGATTGCCCCCTACTTATTCTCATGTGGTAGTGCAATACATGCTTAAACTTTTAATGTGCTATTATTATAGGCTTGGGAAGGAATGTGTTGCAGATTTAGGCCAGCAACAGTCAAATTTTGATTTGGTTTTAGTTGTAGTCTTTTGACTAAAATGCCATTTTGGTTTTAGTCATATTTTAGTCCTTCGAATCATTTTAGTTGCATTTTAGTCTACTAAAATCTCCAGTACCAGTGTTAATTTCGTAGACGAAAATATTTTTGTTGCTTAAATTTACACTGGTATCTCCTCTTCCTATTCTGCCCTGGTATTGGCACAGCTTTTGGGAGTCACTCAGTGACAGCACCAGCTTGGGAATGGAAGCCTGGCTCTAGCAAATAACAGCTGTTTTGACAGTTTCCCTTTGAAAATGTAAAGATATATAAAACCAATAAACCATCGAGGCATTACCACAGCAATACTTATAACTATCTCCACCTTGGCTCTGCTTACAGGTGTTCCATTATAGTTACTTTATGTTGTATTCAATATAAGAGGCACACAGAAAAAGCTTTACCTTCCAGGTGGAGTTGGGGCAAGTCACGGGTGTCCAAAAAACTTAAAGCAATATTTTACATAAAACATGAAATTTTATCCAAGGATGTAGATGAAGCACCCTCCTAGGTAGGTGCTAGAGAGTGTATGTCAGGGCTGGCTCAGCCCTTCTTTCCCTGAGCTGGCCGCTCAGCTGTTGGCTAATTGCCAGCTCTCATCTCTCTCCACAGTTAACCAGCTGTTGTGGATCTGCTCGTCAGTCCCGCCTACTTAAAGATCTCCAGCTCACTTCATTCCTGCCTTCGCCTTGGTCACATCACAAGAAACCATCTCCTGCGTTCCTGTTTAAAGACTGGCTTTGCTGACATCCCTTCTGGCTCCTTATCCTGCTTGCTGTTCCTCTCCTCCCCTGACTTCTGGCCTGGCTGATTACCCGATCTGGTTACTGAACTCTGGCTTGGCTGACTTCCTGATCCGGTTACTGGACTCTGTCTATGCTTTGACTACGCTCGCTCTAGTTACCTTTTTATTTTTATTAACCACTTGCCGACCGCCTAACGACGATATACGTCGGCAGAATGGCACGGGCAGGCAGAATCACCTAACCGTACGTGATCTGCCTCCCGCGGGCAGGGGGTCCAATCGGACCCCCCCCCCCCGGTGCCAGCAGCGGTCGGCATTTGTCTGGGAGCGTTGAGAGGCGAGGGGGAGGCCATCCGATCGTGGCCCCCCCTCGCGATCGCTCCCAGCCAATGGGAATCCTCCCCTGCCTGTGTGTAGTACACACAGGCAGAGGATGTGATGTCATCTCTCCTCGGCTCGGCAGTTTCCGTTCCGGCGCCGAGGAGAGAAGACATGTGAGTGCACAACACATATACACACACACACACACACACACACACAGTAGAACATGCCAGGCACACATTACACCCCCGACCCCCCCACAATCACCCTTCCCTGTCACACTGACACCAAGCAGTATTTTTTTTTTTTTTTTTTTTCTGATTACTGCATGGTGTCAGTTTATGACAGTTAGAAGTGGTAGGGCAGTGAGTGTTAGCCCCCTGTAGGTCTAGGGTACCCCCCTAACCCCCCCTAATAAAGTTTTAACCCCTTGATTACCCCCGTCACCAGTGTCGCTAAGCGATCATTTTTCTGATCGCTGTATTAGTGTCGCTGGTGACACTAGTTAGGGACGTAAATATTTAGGTTCGCCGTCAGCGTTTTATAGCGTCAGGGACCCCCATATACTATCTAATAAATGTTTTAACCCCCTGATTGCCCCCTAGTTAACCCTTTCACCACTGATCACCGTATAACCGTTACGGTTGACGCTGGTTAGTTCGTTTATTTTTTATAGTGTCAGGGCACCCGCCGTTTATTACCGAATAAAGGTTTAGCCCCCTGATCGCCCGGCGGTGATATGCGTCGCCCCAGGCAGCGTCAGATTAGCGCCAGTACCGCTAACACCCACGCACGCAGCATACGCCTCCCTTAGTGGTATAGTATCTGAACGGATCAATATCTGATCCGATCAGATCTATACTAGCGTCCCCAGCAGTTTAGGGTTCCCAAAAACGCAGCGTTAGCGGGATCAGCCCAGAAAAAAAAAAAAAAAAAGTGTCACTTTCCCGCAACTTGTGTCAAAATATAAAACATTCCATGGACTCAACATGCCTCAAAGCAAATAGCTTGGGGTGTCTACTTTTGAAAATGGGGTCATTTGGGGGGGGGGGGTTATGCCATCTGGGCATTTTATGGCCTTCAAAACTGTGATAGGTAGTGAGGAGTAAAATCAAAAATGTACGCCCTTAGAAATCCTGAAGGCAGTGATTGGTTTTCGGGGCCCCGTACGCGGCTAGGCTCCCAAAAAGTCCCACACATGTGGTATCTTCATACTCAGGAGAAGCAGCCAAATGTATTTTGGGGTGCAATTCCACATATGCCCATGGCCTGTGTGAGCAATATATCATTTAGTGACAACTTTTTGTAATTTTTTTTTTTTTTGTCATTCAATCACTTGGGACAAAAAAATGAATATTCAATGGGATCAACATGCCTCTCAGCAATTTCCTTGGGGTGTCTACTTTCCAAAATGGGGTCATTTGTGGGGGTTTTGTACTGCCCTGCCATTTTAGCACTTCAAGAAACGACATAGGCAGTCATAAATTAAAGGCTGTGTAAATTCCAGAAAATGTACCTTAGTTTGTAGGCGCTATAACTTTTGCACAAACCAATAAATATACACTTATTGACATTTTTTTTACCAAAGACATGTGGCCGAATACATTTTGGCCTAAATGTATGACTAAAATTGAGTTTATTGGATTTTTTTTAGAACAAAAAGTAGAAAATATCATTTTTTTTCAAAATTTTCGGTCTTTTTCCGTGTATAGCGCAAAAAATAAAAACGGCAGAGGTGATCAAATACCATCAAAAGAAAGCTCTATTTGTGGGAAGAAAAGGACGCAAATTTTGTTTGGGTACAGCATTGCATGACCGCGCAATTAGCAGTTAAAGCGACGCAGTGCCAAATTGTAAAAAGTGCTCTGGTCAGGAAGGGGGTAAATCCTTCCGGGGCTGAAGTGGTTAATAAACAAGTGTGATTTTACTGTACTTCTGTCTCGGTCTGGTTCATGGTTTCTGACAATATAGTTTTTGGCTTTTCTGCTTAACAGAGAAGCAGACAGGCACATTGTGCTCTGGTGCTGCTCATGATGTCTTGATGTTTCACACTGATCCAATAGCAATGAGGTATATTGGACAGTGGGAGGAATCCCAGCAGGTGAGAAAATGGATGTAGATACAGCCCTAGCCAATTAGAAGGGGATGTGCCCCAGGTAATGCTGGGTGCCTGTATTTAAGTCTGAAGGGCACATGGGCTGGGGGTTGCAGTCCAGCCCACTTCTAGGTTCAGGTGGGGCAGAGGCCGCTGCCTCTCCCCAGCATAGGCTGCCATGCAGCCTCAAGTACTTGACCTGTGGGCCTGAAGCCTTAAAGCTACAGCCCAGGGTTCCTGTGCAAGCTGATTGAGGGAGGATGTCCACGGATTTGGTCTGATGTCACTATTGTAGAGTGTCTAAGTTGGAAGGAGTCTACCAGCTGTCCCGGGACATTTTCTGAGTACAGACCCCTGAAGGGATCCCTAAGACTATATGTGTTGCTGAAATCTCCCTCTTGGTACTCCTCCTTGGTCAGCATACTGGGTGTGTGAGTTAAAGGGGACACTGGCTAGTGTCTTGAAGATACAAAGTCCACCGAGTTCCTTCTGCTACATAGGAACTTGTTCTTCCATACAGATGCTGTATGGTTCTGCAAATAATGTGCTTCACAGTTCTACAGAGAGATTCATCCTCACTTGTGCATAGTTAATTTATTGTATCCTACTAATTCCCTTCTCCTAGCCAAGTTCTCCAAATAAAACATTAACACACATCCCCTAGACTGGTCATTGGAGAAACGAGTGGAAGAGTGTGTGCACCTGGCTGTGTGAAAATACAGTAACTGGCTGTGGATTAATCAGTGGGAGACCCGGGTACAAATATTCAAGCAGCTCCTACGGTGGGTACCGCTGCATAAAAGTAATCCGCTTGTGTGCGCTTTTCCTCTAAATGTGGTGTGTGGTTATAATTGCCTGGTGATCCTGCCAGTTCCCTCACTAATGATAGTGATTTGCACTAGATCTGCAAATGCTCTGAATTGTTTGAAAGGAAGCGGTGAATGTCCTCTTTCCTCCACATAGCAAGCAACCCCATATGACACGCCTGCAGGTCATGAGGGGCGGCTCAAGGATTGTGACTAAGAGCAGAGTATTTCCTAATTGTTCTAATATTTATCATTGGAATTGAATTTAGGAATAAATAGGCGGAGCTCTGATGGTCACATGATTCATTAAAAAATTATCTAAGTAGCAAGCATAGTTTTTATTTGTTTTAATTATTAAAGTTTTGGACTAATAAAGTATTGATTAACATGGTTGTAAACCCTTACATATACCCAGTAAAGTGACTGGCCTTAGGTGATACACAGAGTTGAAACAAAGCCTCCTACATAAGTTGTACCTGTTTATCTGCAGTCTTTTCTCATCTACAACCGTGAAAAGTGCAGAACTTATACAGCCTGTTCGAGCTTTGAGAAAGTAGGGGGAGGGGACCTCATTTTACACTACACCCTGAAAAACTCAGTGAGGAGAACTAAGAGCTAATTGGAAGGAAAAGAGACCCCCCCCCCTTCACACTGCAAATAGAAACAAAGTTGAGACTGTCAATCACAGGCTGAGTGCTGGAGCTCCCTCCCTGTCACCTTTTTATCTCTTGGTGTCAGGAAAACATATTAGAAGTGACTCATGTAGATAGCAGAGGAACGAAGCAGTGAACATAAATGACACTTGTGTTACAGAGTGAGAAAAGTACACATTATAGAGGGATATGCTTTGTTCATATTTCAAGTCGGAGGTTTACAACCGCAATGATGCTTGAAGAACAGAGTGCAAATGTTTTCCCTGTACTTATATGATATGCACTGTAGTATACACAGTTGGTGGATGTGAACGGAAACAGCAGACATCAGGATGTGTACTGTACAGCCTGGAGTAATAATAGAATCACTAAACCATACAATGTTTTAAGCAAAATCTATTTCAAGAATTGTACCGTTGACTGCTAACAACATTAATTTACATAAAATAAACCTCTTGCACCACAGAAAAGGTCCCATGGGCTGCCAGTTGGACCACCTTGGTATTGTTCAAAGTTTGGATGTTACCAATTTGGCTCAAAGCATAAGGAAAAGAGAAAGAAGTACCATTTGCAAAGCTCATAATGCAAGGCAGAGCAGGGACAATGTCAATTTTGACAGACAGATGTCACTAAAATTTAAAGGAAATAACACATTCTGCCCTCTATATTCCATTTCCCAAGGAAGCCCCATAACAGATAATCACAGGTTCACGTACCATTATGCATTCCTTTAAGTAGTTATATACCAGTGCTGTAATAGTAAATTTTTCTCCTTGTACCACAGAATAAGGCATGGTCAACTCAATGAAGTAAGGCTTGAAGGTAGTGAGCATAACATTACTCATCGCCCCAAAACCGGACTTTCCCAAGCAAAAGGCATCAGTGTCAAACTTTGTTATACTATCTGGTGTGGTCAGGTTTAGTACTGTGCTTCCATAAGGGCTGTAAACGACAAGAAACTGTTAAAGCCAATGACAACACACTAATTATAAGTCTACAAACTTAGGTATTTATGTGTTCAAAATAAAAGCACTACCCCGTGCTTATGCTAATAAATAATTGCCATGAAAACCATATATAAATTCATAATACAATTAACATATCATAATCAATGTGCAATATTAAAGTCCATAAAAAAATCTAAATTAAAATTCTAAAGTTTGTGAACTTCAAAAAATATGCAATACAGCCTTAAGTTATTATCTGTGCAATCCGTGCTCCCCTCTGTGTGCCCTCTCATTCACGAGAGATTCAGGACTCCCATGACAGAAGTCATAAACGCTTGAGAGGGTGGTTGGGATCTGTAGCTGTAGTCACGCACTAGGTCTCCAACTGCAACGTGTGTTGTCCTCAGCAATAGCGGCGTTTTGCCGACAGTATCCAAGGAGTGCCCCATTGATTTCAATGGGGAGCAGCGGTGGAGGAGCGATAAACACACCGCTCCTTCACCGCTCCAAAGAAGCTGCTGGCAGGACTTTTCCTGATGTCCTGCCAACGCATCGCTCCAGTGTGAAAGCCCTCGGGCTTTCACACTAGAAACAATGGAGCAGCTGTTTGAGGGCGGATTGTAGGCGCTATTTTTAATGCTATAGCGCCTGCAAAACGCCCTCGGTGTGAAAGGGGTCTAAGAGATCCGAGATTCACATAGGAAAGCACCCAAACATTAAAGAGGCAGCTGGGCTCTGTAGTCCCACGCGCTGTCTCTCCAACTACAGCATACCTTGTCCTCAGAAAAACATCAGGGATATGGACAAAACGGCGAAGAGTAATATAGCGCAATTCTGTTTTTTATTGTATAAAACCAAAATATTCCAGAATTTTACACTCACATATAAAAACGTTAAAAATACGTTAAAGCCGAAACCGGAGGTAGCCAACAGCTTGCGTCTCACCGGCCCGAAATGACGTCATCACCCATGGTCAACTGACACGTTTTTTGCCACCCACCAGACGTTTTCAAAGAATATCGCTGGGTGGTGTGATGTGTCAATATATAGGGGTTGACCCCTCCCACCCACAGCTATTTTAAATGACTCATTGGTTAGGGGTGACATCACATCTTCTTCTTGTACCTGGTTAAAGGTGTAGCAGACTTCACCTCCACCAGTACATCCATATCGGTACACCCAAATGTTAGGAACTAAAGTGAGAGATTGCAAATAACTTAAATATCCTGTCGATTTAGGGGAGATGTATACAAAGGTAGATGTATAAATGAATTCATAAATTGTATTAAATACAAATAAAATAAAATTAACTATATATGGTCTGTTAACCCAATACGATTATTAAATTGTGGACTAGCACCATCTAGAGGACAAAATAGGAATCCATTAATGTGATGATAATAATGAACATTATTAGTCTTCCAAATAAAGATGACAATATCTAAATAATGAATAACTACTAAATTGATTGATCAATACTGTGGACCTTTTACGCATGAATGAGGTAGATATGTAAATAAATTCTAGAAACCACTCCTATCATCATAAAACACCAACCATTATGAAAATTGTGTTCGGCCCAGATGCCCCTTGGACATAACTGTTTCGACACACCCACAGGTTCCACAATGGTTGCTGAACATTAGGTATAAATTCACAATTGACTAATAGTTTGATATGAAACCATTCATATCCATCTCTACATTTAACCACCTAGGCATTAATGTACCCATCTGATATATCAATCTTGATTCATTTTGGGAAATAGCTCTTCTCGTATTGGTACCTCTCCAGCGTCTATCCACCCTATTTATCTCACACAATTTCAGTTGTCTAGGGTCTCTATTATGCTGAAGTCTGAAATGGTTGGACAGGCTATGGTGATGGAATATTTTTCTTATGTTGTTAATATGTTCTCTTAATCTAATTTTTAATGGTCTCATCATTCCTACAATGTACTGCAGGCCACAACTACACTCCAAAAGGTAACGTGTGGTGTCACATGATATGAAAGTTTTTATGTCATAAATTTTTCCAGTAGTATTAGATTGGAAACTGGTAGTTTTTCTTTTCTTGTTGATAGAGCATGTTCTGCATATCATGCATCTGCCACAACTGAAAAAACATCCCTATCTAAGAAGGTGACATTCTTTTTTGGGGGGTCAGGTACATTCCTAACCAACTTATTTCTAAGAGTAGGTGATCTCCTATAGACAAAATGAGGTTGATCCCTGAGGATTTTTAATAGTATAGGATCCCTTTTTAGTATGGGCCGGTGTTTTTTCATGGCCTTTTCTATTTGTTTGAATTGTTTATTAAACACTGTACTAAAATTAATTTAATAAGGATTACCTTCCCTTGTTTTTGTTTCTAGTAGTTCCTCTCTGTTCATATTTTTGACCTGCTCTTTGACTTTATTTAATGTTTTTCTTTTGTACCCTTTTTCTTCAAACCTGTCCATCAGAAGTTCAGTTTGTTTATTAAAATCCTGCATTGAGTTACAGTTTCTTCTGATATGCATAATCTGTCCCTTGGGGATACCATTAAGCCATAGCCATTTAGCACGATGACTACTTTTGACAGGGATGTAGCCATTCCTGTCAGTGTCTTTTTTAGTGTGTGTACGTGTGTGAAGATGGGTGCCTTCAACAAATATTTCTAGATCCAAAAAATGTACCAAATTCTAACTATATGTACCAGAGAAAGTGATCTCTTATTTGTTGACATTGATGCTTTCCAAAAATAGTTTCAAAGTTTCTTCTGTTCCTTGTAATTAAATAAAAACATCATCAATATACCTTTTAAACATTCTTATGCATAATAAAAACTTTTATGCACAAAAGGGAGTTACAAAGGGAGCCAAGTTCGTTCCCACTGTTGCTAATATTTTTATGAGCAAGTGGGGGCACGAGGACACATTTAAAAACCAAGAAGCTAACCAACTAAGAATGTTTAAAAGGTATATTGTTGATGTCTTTATTTTATGGGAGGGAACAGAAGAAACTTTAAAACAATTTTTGGAAAGAATCAATGTCAACAAATATGAGATCACTTTCTCCGGTAATCCTTATGAAATAAATTTTAGCAAAGTGTTTAGTAAACAATTCAAACAAATAGAAAAGGCCATGAAAAAACACTAGCCAATACTAAAAAGGGATCCTATACTAATCAAAAATCCTCGGGCATCAAGCTCATTTTGTCTATAGGAGACCACCTACCCGTAGAAATAAGTCGGTTATGAATGTACTGGAACCCCCCAAAAAAGAATGTCACCTTCTTACATAGGGATGTTTTTTTCAGTTGTGGCAGATGCATGATATACAGAACATGCTCTATCAACAGGAAAAGAAAAACTACCAGTTTCCAATCTAATACTACTGGAAAAATTGATGACATAAAAACTTTCATATCATGTGACACCACACATGCTACTTACCTTTTGGAGTGTAGTTGCGGCCTGCAGTACATTGGAAAAACGATAAGACAATGAAAAATTAGATTAAATGTACATATTAACAACATAAGAAAAGGATTCTGTTACCATAGTCTGTTCAACCATTTCAGACTTCAACATAATAGAGACCCTAGACAACTGAAATTTTGAAAACAACTGATTCTGGTAGATAGGGTGGATAGACACTGGAGGGGTACTAATATGAGAAGAGCTATTTCCCAAAATGAATTAAGATGGATATATCAGATAGGTACATTAATGCCTAGGGGGTTAAGTATAGAGATGGGTATGAATTGTTTCATATCAAACTATTAGTCAATTGTGAATTTATACCTAATGTTCAGCAACCATTATGGAACCCGTGGGTGTGTCGAGGCAGTTATGTCCAAGGGGCATCTGGGCCGAACAGTTTTCATAATGGTTGGTGTTTTATGATGGGAGTGCTTTCTAGAATTTATTTACATATCTACCTCATGCATGCATAAAAGGTCCACAGTATTGATCAATTTAGTTATTATTCATTATTTAGATATTGTCATCTTTATTTGGAAGACTATTGTTCATTATTATCATCACATTAATGGATTCCTATTTTGTCCTCTAGATGGTGTTAGTCCACAATTTAATAAGCGTATTGGGTTAACAAACCATATATATTAATCATGTAGTTCTTAGTTTAATTTATTTTATTCTATTTAATACAATTTATGAATTCATTTATACATCTACCTTTGTATACATCTCCCCTAAATCAACAGGATGTTTCAGTTATTTGCAATCTCTCACTTCTCACTTACTTCCTAACATTTGGGTGTACCGATACGGATGTACTGGTGGAGGTGAAATCTGCTACACCTTTAACCAGATACAGGAAGAGGATGTGATGTCACTCCTAACCAACAAGTTTAGAATAGGTGTGGGTGGGAGGGGTCGACCACTATATATTAACTCATCACATCACACAGTGAAATATTTTGAAAACGTCTGGTGGGCGGACGAAACGCATCAGTTGACCACGGGTGGTGACGTCATTTTTGGCCGGTGAGACACAAGCCGTTGGCTACTTCCAGTTCCGGCTTTAACGCTGTTTTTAACGTTTTTATACGTGAGTGTAAAATTCTAGAATACTTTGGTTTTATACAATAAAGAAAAGAATTACGCTATATTACTCTCTTTTCCATTTTGTACATATCCCTGATGGTTTGCTGAGGACAACGTATGCTGTAGTTGGAGACACAGCGCATGGGACTACAGAGCCCAGCTGCCTCTTGAAGGACTACAGTTCCAAAACATGTCGGGAGTTATCAAGGAACTAATTTGCGCTGACCATTCTTCTCTTAAAATGACAGCCTTCTTTCTGTTAAAAAAAAAAATGACAGCCTTCTGGGCATAGTTGATGCTGTGAGGGTACTGTCTACAATTTATAGGATACTTCTGTAATACATATGTTGACATGCCATTTTAATAGGGCGGTGTCTCCTTTTTATATGCTCCTAATAAAATTTAGATTTTTTTTACATATTTCGATATGGGGTTCTACTTTAAAGCATATAACAGACACTGTGGTCGAATAATTCTGGGGACTACCCCGTGCACGATGGTGGGGCTATGAAAGGAGTGACTGTGGACAAGGAGCGGTTGGAATAGGCTGCTTTGGCAGCTGCGTTGGAAGGCAAACTACTCTGAGCTTGGGCGACAGAGGATGAGGAGGATGAGGAGAGCTTTGTTATCTACTCCACCAACTCTTCTGCATGTTGTGGCTCAATAAAACGACCAGCAGCAGCAAAAAAGGACAAGAGTGCCCCATGGCCACCTGCAGAGGATGCACCATGTCCTCGTCCACCACTGTTAACTGTAGACACAGAGGCTGCTTACCCTCTTTTAGTGGCCTGTGAGCATCTGCCTCTCCTCGGTGGCTCGATGTATTTTTTGTTTTGCAACACCACACTACACTGTATTAGATACCGTGTACACCACCTGAAGTGCATTAGAAAGTATACACCACCGAATGCACTGTAGATATAGGCTACACTGAATGCAGAGTATATACAGTATCTCACAATAGTGAGTACACCCCTCACATTTTTGTAAATATTTTATTATATGTTTTCATGTGACAACACTGAAGAAATGACACTTTGCTACAATGTAAAGTAGTGAGTGTACAGCATGTATAACAGTGTAAATTTGCTGTCCCCTCAAAATAACTCAACAAACAGTAATTAATGTCTAAACTGCTGGCAACAAAAGTGAGTACACCCTTAAGTGAAAATGTCCAAATTGAGCCCAATTAGCCATTTTCACTCTCCGATGTCATGTGACTTGTTAGTGTTATAAGGTCTCAGGTGTGAAAGGGGAGCAGGAGTGTTAAATTAGGTGTTTTCGCTCTCACTCTCTCATACTGGTCACTAGAAGTTCAACATGGCACCTCATGGCAAAGAACTCTCTGAGGATCTGAAAAAAAGAACTGTTGCTCCACATAAAGGTGGCCTAGGCTATAAGAAGATTGCCAAGACCCTGAAACTGAGCTGCAGCACGGTGGCCAAGACCATGCAGTGGTTTAACAGGACAGGTTCCACTCAGAACAGGCCTCGCCATGGTCGGCCAAAGAAGTTGAGTTCACGTGCTCAGTGTCATATCCAGAGGTTGTCTTTGGAAGATAGACGTATGAGTGCTGACAGCATTGCTGCAGAGTAGGGATGAGCTTCGTGTTCGAGTCAAACCCATGTTCGACTCGAACATCCTGTGTTCGGTCGTTCACCGAATTACGAATGATATGGGCCATTCACGCCAAATTCGAGTGGCGCGTCATGGCCCATAATTCACTGCGGCATCGCAGTGCATTGCTGGCTGATGATTGGCCAAGCATGCACTATGAACCGCATGCTTGGCCAATCACAGCGCCGTCTGTACAGAGAGCCGTAATTGGCCAAAGCCAGGGTGGCTAAGGGGGTTTAGTACACGTCCCACACTATATAAGGCTGCCTGCACGGCGGCCCTGTGTAGTGTGTTCCGGAGTTGAGAGAGAGATAGATAGATAGACAGTGTCATTTGATTTAAGTTAGATAGAGCAGGCAGGCGAGTCAGTTAGCTGCACTTACAGGATATTGTGTATATATATATATATATATATATATATATATATATACATCCTAGGTGTTATGTATGTATATATATATATACATACATACACACACACACACACACACACACACACACACACACATACACACTGTATTCAGTTTAGCTAGATCCGGTCCTGTTATTCTCTTCCTACTGACAGGCAGGCAGGTGTTTTTACAGTATTTACAGCTACCTGAAGAAAATTACTGGTGTTCTTTTGATCCTATTAGTCCTATTAGCTACAGTATTTACAGTTAGTGTAGTGGGTCCTCTGCACAGTGTGCACATAAAGCTACCTGAAGAAAATTAGTGGTGTTCTTCTGATCCTATTAGTACAGTACCGCAGGCAGCTGCAGTATTTACAAGTTAGTGTAGTGCGTCCTCTGCACAGTGTGCACCTAAAGCTACCTGGAGACAATTGCTGCTGTTCTGCTCCTATTAATACCACAGGCAGGCAGCTACAGTATTTACAGTTAGTGTAGTGTACTGTGTCCTCTGCACAGTGTGCACCTAAAGCTACCTGAATTAAATTGGTGGTGTTCTTCTGATATTATATTAATACCACAGGCAGGCAGCTACAGTATTTACAGTTAGTGTACTGCGTCCTCTGCACAGTGTGCACCTAAAGCTACCTGAAGACAATTGCTGGTGTTCTCATACTAATAATACTACAGGCAGGCAGTTGATTCTGCTAGCTGCAGAATCAGTATATATATACATCCCAGCTTTGTGCAGCTACATCTCACTGCAGGCCATTAGTATGTCTGGAAGGCCAACAAGGAGAGGCAGAAAGTCACAAGCCAATAAAAGAGGGCAAGCAGGCTCTGTTGCTCTGTGTCTAGAGGCAACAGTGCTGGTCATGGAGACGGTGCATCCTCATCAGCACATGGCCGTAGGACACGCTTGTCCTTTTTTTCGGCAGCTGGCCGTGTTGAGCCGCAACATGCGGAAGACTTGGTAGAGTGGATGACCAAGCCGTCCTCATCCTCCTCATCCTCTCTCACCCAGGCTCAGGGTACTTTGGCTAAGCAGCTGCCAATGCGGCCTCTTCCCTCGGCTCAATGGAATCAGTCACTCCTTCCCTAGCCCCACCATGTCCACCTGAGGAGTCCCCCGAACTGTTTGACCACAGTGTTGGGTACATGCTCCAGGAAGATGCCCAGCGTTTTGAAGGCTCCGATGATGGTACCCAGAGAGAGGGGGTGCCAGAGAAGGACAGCAATCTGGCAGTCGTGTTCCCCCAGCTGCAGCATACTGCCAGCTTTGCTCCAGTGATGAGGAGGGAGGGGATGATGAGGTCACTGACTCCATGTGGGTGCCTGATTGGAGAGAGGAGGAGGCACATCACCAATGAGGCAGGATGCCCTCCAGGGGCCAGCTTAAGGGTAGCACACCGACTGCATCACACCGCAGAGCTCCGCATGTGCAGGGCGCTGCTGTCTCTGCGTGTTATTCCAAACGTTCTTTGGTGTGGGCCTTTTTTGAGATGAGTGCATCAGATCCCACCACTGCTATTTGCAACATATGTCTCAAGCGTATCTCGCACGGCCAAAACATCTCCCGCTATGGCACCACATGCTTGACCAGACATATGTTGACCTGCCATGCAGTTCGTTGGCAAGCGTACCTAAAAGACCCACACCAAAGAACAAAGAGGTCCTCTCCTTGCTCCTCATCAGCTGGGATCTCCAACCCCACTATACCTTGAGACCTGCACTGAGAGGAATGAAGGTGTAGAATTAGGTGTGTCACAGCCAAGTACTTGGGGGCAATCTGCTATTGGTACACCGACGTCAGATTGTACCAGGCAGATTTCCTTGTCCCAGCTGCTGCACCGCCAAAGAAGTTTGCTCCCAGCCATCCACATGCCCAGCGGTTGAATGCTAGCTTGGCTAAATTACTAGCACTTCAACTGCTGCCTTTTCAGTTGGTAGACTCTGCCCCCTTCCGTGAGATTGTGGAATGTGCAATTCCTCAGTGGCAGGTTCCCAAACGCCACTTTTTCTCACAGAAGGCGATTCCGGCTCTCTACCAGCATGTGGAAGGCAATGTCTTGGCCTCGCTGGACGGGGCGGTCAGCGGTAAGGTGCATATTACCACTGACTCATGGTCCAGCAGGCATGGACAGGGACGTTACCCATCTTTCACCGTGCACTGGGTGACTCTTCTGGCAGCTGGGAAGGATGCAGGACAGGGTGCAGTAGTGTTGGAGGTTGTTCCGCCACCACACCTCCAAAATACTACTAGTGGTGATTCTGCCACACCTCTCTCCTCCACCCCCTCCTTCTCTTCTTCCTCCTTGGCCTCTTCCTGTGCTGATTTGTCTTTGGGAACCAGCAGTGCTCCGTAGGCGCTCAAGGGGCTATGCAAGCACGCAGGCCAAAAGATGCCATGCGGTGCTTGAGCTGGTGTGCTTGGGGGACAGGAGCCACACTGGGGCAGAGATTCTGTCAGCTCTGCAGGGGTAGGTTCAGAGGTGGTTGACGCCACACCAGCTTAAAGCAGGAATGGTGGTTTGCGACAATGGCATCTCCGCCCTCCATCAGGGACAACTGACCCATGTGCCCTGTTTGGCTCACGTCCTTAACTTGGTGATGCAGCGGTTCTTGGGCAGGTACCCAGGCTTACAGGATGTTCTGAGGCAGACCAGGAAAGTCTGTGTGCATTTCTGCAAGTCATATAATGCCAGTGCTCGGCTGGCTGACCTCCAAAAGAAATTTAACCTGCCCAAGAACTGCCTAATCTGTGACATGCCCACCAGGTGGAACTCAACATTGGCCATGCTGCAGCGGCTGCACACGCAGCAGAGGGCCATCAATGAGTACCTGTGCGACTATGGCACCAGGACAGGGTCAGGGGAGCTTGTTTTTTTTTCCCCACGCCAGTGGGCCATGATCAGGGATGCATGCACTGTCCTGTCACCATTTGAGGAGGCCACGAGGATGGTGAGCAGTGACAGTGCATGCATCAGTGACAATGTCCCCCTTGTCCACCTGTTGGAGCACACGCTGCGTGGAAAAATGGACAGGGCACTTGAGGCAGAACAGAGGCAGGAAAAGGATGACTTGCTTAGCTCTCAAGGCCCCCTTTATCCAGACAGTGTTCCTGCGTGCTCGCCGATCACACAGAAAGAGGAGGAGGAGGAGAAAGAGGAGGAGGATTGTGTCACCATGGAGGTGGAGCCTGGCACTCAGCATCAGCAGCAGTCTTTAAAGAATCATTTACAGTCCCAAGAAACCCATGGACTTGTACGTGGCTGGGAGGAGGTGGCTGCGGATCATGTCGTCCTTAGTGACCCAGAGGACTCCGGACCGAATGCCTTAGCAAACCTACGCTGCATGGCCTTCCTGATCCTGCAAAGCCTATGGAAGGATCCTCGCATTCGTGGTATCAAGGAGAGGGATCAATACTGGCTGGCAACCCCCCTTGATCCACATTACAAGGGTAGGGTTGCGGACTTTATCTTGCCGTCGCAGAGGGAGCAATGGATGAAACATCTTCGGGAGGCCTTTCAGAAAGGTCTGTGCAACGTGTTCCCAGAGACTGGGAGGTTACAAACTCCTGTTCCTGGACAACGTGTTGCTGAGGCTTCGGTCAGTCAAAGAAGGAGCGGTGGAGAAGGTGGCTGTCTGACCGATGCGTTCAGACAATTTTTTAGTCTGCAGCCCCAAGGTATGATCGGTTCCAGCAAGCATCGCCAGCGTCTGTTTTACATGGTGCAGGAATACCTAGGGGCAAGATCTGACTTGGACACCTTTCCCACCAAAAAGTCTCTGGGTTACTGGGTCTTGAGGATGGATCACTGGCCAGAGCTTGCACAGTATGCAATTGAGCTACTGGCCTGTCCTGCATCCAGCATTCTTTCGGAACGCACATTCAGTGCTGCTAGAGGCTTTGTAACCGTTCACAGGGTGCGCCTGTCTACCGACTCAGTCGATCGACTGACCTTCATAAAAATGAATCAGTCTTGGATCATCACGAGCTACCAAGCACCTGATGCTGATGTAACCGAATATTTTTTTTTGAAATGTCAGATCCCTTCAAGACTGCCTATGCTGATGCTGAGTGACTATCCTGTTATGCTCAATGATCATACGGATAGCTTGTAAGAATATTTTTGGTTCTGGGTGCCGCCACCAGTGGCTAAGGCTCAATTTTTCAGCCCCTGTTTAACAGGGGCGTGTAATTACAATTTTTGATGCAATATTTTGCAGCAGGGCTCGTTCCTGCGCTCCAACTAGAGTATCTGTGAGGGGTTGCAGTGTTGTGGCACCAGCACCAGTGCCTAAGGCCCACTTTTTCAGCCTCTGCTTGACAGGGGCGTGTAATTACAATTTTTGATGCAATATTTTGCAAGAGGGCTCATTCCTGCGCTCCAACTAGAGTATCTGTGAGGGGTTGCAGTGTTGTGGCACCAGTGCCTAAGGCCCAACAGGGACATGTAATTACAATTCTTGATCTAATATTGCACAGCGGGGCCAGTTTATGCGCCCACCAAGAGTAACTGTGAGGACTTACAATGTTTTGGCAACACCACCACCACCAAAGGCCCAATTTTTCTGACCCTGTTCAACAGGGGCATGTAATTACAATTCTTCATCTAATATTTCACAGCAGAGCCCGTTCCTGCGCCCACCAAGAGTAACTCTGAGGGCTTACAGTGTTGTGGCAACACCAACACCTAAGGCCACATTTTCTGCAGCACATTTAGGGCAGGCCCCTACTTTTAAACATCCAACTTACAAACGACTCCTACTTGCAAACGGAAAGAGACAACAGGAAGTGGGATGAAATCTCCCCTTAGGAAGGGAAATTCTCTCCTGTAAGAGTTAATATGGGAAAAACGTGTCTCATCTCCACTGATGCTTTATCACCAATCCTTGATTCACTAAAAACCCTAAATTGTCAAAAAACATTTGTCATTGGGACAGAAAGTGAGGTGAAATCTTCTGAAGAGGTGCACAGACAGCAAAACAAATGTCACAGGGGTGATAACCCTTCCCTATATTTTCCAAAAAGCTTAAAAATTGATTTTTTGGCTGGAGCTACACTTTAAAAATGTACCAGTTCAAAATTACAAACAGATTCTACTTAACAACAAACCTACAGTCCCTGTCTTGTTTGCACCGCCTGTATACTGCTGTTCAGAGTATATTGGGCCTGGGGGCCCCACGCCTTTCCTTTTTTTAATTTGGGTGCGGGGTTCCCCTTAATATCCATACAAGACCCAAAGGGCCTGGTAATGGACTGGGGGGTGGGGGGTACCCATGCCGTTTGTCTCACTGATTTTCATCCATATTGCCGGGACCCAACATTACATTAAAGCCGCAAGCAGTTTTAAATGACTTTTATTCCTTTAACCACTAGACATCCGCGCTATGGCCGAATGACGGCCACAGCGCGGACCTGCATTCCCGGGAGGCCATCATATGACGGCCTCCCCTGTGCACGCTCCCTGCGCGTGCTGTGATCACCGAGTCTATGAGACTCGGCTGATCACTGATCCATGTAAGGGGCCGGTCCCGGCCCCTTACCATGTGATCAGCTGTCAGCCAATGACAGCTGATCACATGATGTAAACAAAACATCGGTAATCGTTTTTTTTTTTTTTAACTCGCGCTGGCAGCGCGAGTAGAGAAAAAAGCCGATGACCGGCTCGGGTGTCAGGGACATCGGTCCCGAAGTTGAAGCACAACATCTGCCTCATCAGTGTCACCTAACACTGCCCACAGTGCCACCTAACAGTGCCCACAGTGCCACCTAACAGTGCCCACAAGTGCCACCTAACAGTGCCCACCTGTAGTGCCAATCAGTGCCACCTGCCAGTGCTGCCCATCACTGCCACCCATCAGTGCCCATCACTGCCACCCATCAGTGCCCATCACTGCCGCCTATCAGTGCCCATCACTGCCGCCTATCAGTGCCCATCACTGCCGTCTCATCAGCGTACATCAATGAAGGAGAAAAATTACCCGTTTTAAATTTTTTATAACAAAATATAAAATAATAAAAAATTTTTTTTAACAAAAAGTAAAAACCACAGAGGTGATCAAATACCACCAAAAGAAAGCTCTATTTGTGGTGAAAAAATGATAAAAATTTCATTTGGGTACAGTGTGGCATGACCGCACAATTGTCATTCAAAGTGCGTCAGTGCTGAAAGCTGAAAATTGGTCTGGATAGGAAGGGGGTTTAAGTGCCCTGTAAGCAAGTGGTTAAAAATGTAATTTTGTGCAGGGACTGTTCTAAGCACAGGAAACACGCACCACTTTACAGGCATACTATAGACAACCCCCAGGTACGACATTTAAAGGAATATTTCACTTTTTTTTTCACTTTAAGCATCATTAAAATCACTGCTCCCGAAAAAACGGCCGTTTTAAAAACTTTTTTTTGCATTGATACATGTCACCTGGGGCAGGACCCGGGTCCCCAAACCCTTTTTAGGACAATACCATGCAAATTAGCCTTTAAATTTAGCACTTTTGATTTCGAACGTTCGAGTCCCATAGACTTCAACGGGGTTCTAAAGTTACATAGTTACATAGTTACATAGTAGGTGAGGTTGAAAAATAGGGCTGCAACTAACGATTATTTTCATAATTGATTAGTTGGTTGATTATTGTTTCGATTAATCGATTATTCGGTTAATAACCTTAAGGAAAAAAAAAAGTGTGATGTATAATTTAGTCAATTTGTACAGTTTTTTTAAAAAAAGGGTAATTTATTCTTAAAAATCTCTATACAGTGGTAAATATAAATAACCAACTATATGGTTAGGGAGCAAAATATCGAATCCACTCTGAGCATAACAGACAGAAGAGATATATTGTATATACTATTAGAGGAGATATATACTATTAGAGGAGATATACTGTATATACTATTAGAGGAGATATACTATATATACTATTAAAGGGTTAATCTGGTGAATATCATCAGACTCAGTGATCAAATTTTTTTTATTAAAAACAAAAACCATGTCTTCCTTCAAAAAAAATGTAATTTTAAGAACGTTCGTTCTTTCATTCAGCGAATGTACAAAGATTTTTCTTCTGAATATTCTCGCCTGAAAATTGATCGGTGTGGCCAGCATAAGGCTCAGTACACACCTATACAGTTTGCTTTTCATCTGTTTCTGCAGTGCTTTTTGCTGTGCGTTTTGATTTTTGTGCGTGCAATTTGCGTTTTTGCATTTTTTTGGCCAATTTGTTGTTGGGCAGATTAAAAAACACATATTGCTGCAAAAACGCATTACATGCTTTTCTGCAGCTTCTCTATTGAAGTATATTGAACCAAAAAAGCACCGTTTTGCGTGAACGTGTCCCATAGGAAACCATGTGAATGAACTGTAGTGCGTTTCTGCAAAAAGCACCAAAAAACACATAGATGTGAACCAGGTCTAAGATGTTTAGTAACATAATGGGGTGAAAAAAACAAAATTAGCCCTTTATAGTACAAAAAAAAAAGCAGATAATCACTACTGTAAGGGTTTAATTTTTTTTAGTGTAGAACTGTGAAAGTAATATTTGCAGTAGCGATTATTTGCTCTTTTTGTACTATAAAGGGCTAATTTTAGGTTTTGTTTAACCCCATTATGTTACTGGCCGATTAATCGATTATGAAAATAGCAATCGATTAATTTCATAATCGATTCGTTGTCGATTAATCGATTAGTTGTTTCAGCCCTATTGAAAAAAGACACAAGTCCATCAAGTCCAACCTATGTGTGTGATTATGTGTCAGTATTGCATTGTATATCCCTGTATGTTGTGGTCATTCAGGTGCTTATCTAATAGTTTCTTGAAGCTATCAATGCTTCCCGCTAAGACCACGCCTGTGGAAGGGAATTCCACATCCTTGCCGCTCTTACAGTAAAGAACCCTCTACGTAGTTTAAGGTTAAACCTCTTTTCTTCTAATTTTAATGAGTGGCCACGAGTCTTAGTAAACTCTCTTCTGTGAAAAAGTTTTATCCCTATTGTGGGGTCACCAGTCCGGTATTTGTAAATTGAAATCATATCCCCTCTCAAGCGTCTCTTCTCCAGAGAGAATAAGTTCAGTGCTCGCAACCTTTCCTCATAACTAGGGATGAGCTTCGAGTTCGAGTCGAACTCATGTTCGACTCGAACATTGGCTGTTCGCAAGTTCACCGAACAGCGAACAATTTGGGGTGTTCGCGGCAAATTCGAATGCCTCGGAACACCCTTTAAAAGTCTATGGGAGAAATCAAAAGTGCTAATTTTAAAGGCTAATATGCAAGTTATTGTCATAAAAAGTGTTTGGGGACCTGGGTCCTGCCCCAGGGGACATGGATCAATGCAAAAAAAAGTTTTAAAAACGGACGTTTTTTCAGGAGCAGTGATTTTAATAATGCTTAAAGTCAATCAATAAAAGTGTAATATCCCTTTAAATTTCGTACCTGGGGGGTGTCTATAGTGTGTCTGTAAAGGGGCGCATGTTTCCTGTGTTTAGAACAGTCTGACAGCAAAATGACATTTTGAAGGAAAAAACTCATTTAAAACTACCCGCGGCTATTGCATTGCCGACAATACACATAGAAGTTCATTGATAAAAACGGCATGGGAATTCCCCAAAAGGGAACCCCGAACCAAAATTAAAAAAAAAAATGACGTGGGAGTCCCCCTAAATTCCATACCAGGCCCTTCAGGTCTGGTATGGATATTAAGGGGAACCCCGGCCAAAATTTAAAAAAAAAAATGACGTGGGGTTCCCCCTAAATTCCATACCAGACCCTTCAGGTCTGGTATGGATTTTAAGGGGAACCCCGCGCCAAAAAAAAAAAAAAAAAAACGGCGTGGGGTCCCCCCAAAAATCCATACCAGACCCTTATCCAAGCACGCAACCTGGCAGGCCGCAGGAAAAGAGGGGGGGACGAGAGTGCGGCCCCCCCCTCCCTCCTGAACCGTACCAGGCCACATGCCCTCAACATTGGGAGGGTGCTTTGGGGTAGCCCCCCAAAACACCTTGTCCCCATGTTGATGAGGACAAGGGCCTCATCCCCACAACCCTGGCCGGTGGTTGTGGGGGTCTGCGGGCGGGGGGCTTATCGGAATCTGGAAGCCCCCTTTAACAAGGTGACCCCCAGATCCCGCCCCCCCCCTGTGTGAAATGGTAAGGGGGTACATAAGTACCCCTACCATTTCACGAAAAAAGTGTCAAAAATGTTAAAAATGACAAGAGACAGTTTTTGACAATTCCTTTATTTAAATGCTTCTTCTTTCTTCTATCTTCCTTCATCTTCTGGTTCTTCTGGTTCTTCTGGCTCTTCTGGTTCTTCCTCCGGCGTTCTCGTCCAGCATCTCCTCCGCGGCGTCTTCTATCTTCTTCTCCTCGGGCCGCTCCGCACCCATGGCATAGGGGGGAGGCTCCCGCTCTTCTCTTCTTCTTTTCTTCTCTTCTGTTCTTCTTCATTTTCTTCTCCGGGCCGCTCTGCAATCCATGCTGGCATGGAGGGAGGCTCCCGCTGTGTGACGGCGCTCCTCGTCTGACAGTTCTTAAATAACGGGGGGCGGGGCCACCCGGTGACCCCGCCCCCCTCTGACGCACGGTGACTTGACGGGACTTCCCTGTGGCATTCCCCGTGACGTCACAGGGAAGTCCCGTCAAGTCACCGTGCGTCAGAGGGGGGCGGGGTTCACCGGGTGGCCCCGCCCACCCGGTTATTTAAGAACTGTCAGACGAGGAGCGCCGTCACACAGCGGGAGCCTCCCTCCATGCCAGCATGGATTGCGGAGCGGCCCGGAGAAGAAAATGAAGAAGAACAGAAGAGAAGAAAAGAAGAAGAGAAGAGCGGGAGCCTCCCCCCTATGCCATGGGTGCGGAGCGGCCCGAGGAGAAGAAGATAGAAGACGCCGTGGAGGAGATGCTGGACGAGAACGCCGGAGGAAGAACCAGAAGAGCCAGAAGAACCAGAAGAACCAGAAGATGAAGGAAGATAGAAGAAAGAAGAAGCATTTAAATAAAGGAATTGTCAAAAACTGTCTCTTGTCATTTTTAACATTTTTGACACTTTTTTCGTGAAATGGTAGGGGTACTTATGTACCCCCTTACCATTTCACACAGGGGGGGGCCGGGATCTGGGGGTCACCTTGTTAAAGGGGGCTTCCAGATTCCGATAAGCCCCCCGCCCGCAGACCCCCACAACCACCGGCCAGGGTTGTGGGGATGAGGCCCTTGTCCTCATCAACATGGGGACAAGGTGTTTTGGGGGGCTACCCCAAAGCACCCTCCCAATGTTGAGGGCATGTGGCCTGGTACGGTTCAGGAGGGAGGGGGGCCGCACTCTCGTCCCCCCCTCTTTTCCTGCGGCCTGCCAGGTTGCGTGCTCGGATAAGGGTCTGGTATGGATTTTTGGGGGGACCCCACGCCGTTTTTTTTTTTTTTTTTTTTGGCGCGGGGTTCCCCTTAAAATCCATACCAGACCTGAAGGGTCTGGTATGGAATTTAGGGGGAACCCCACGTCATTTTTTTTTTTTAATTTTGGCCGGGGTTCCCCTTAATATCCATACCAGACCTGAAGGGCCTGGTATGGAATTTAGGAGGACTCCCACGTCATATTTTTTTTTAAATTTTGGTTCGGGGTTCCCCTTTGGGGAATTCCCATGCCGTTTTTATCAATGAACTTCTATGTGTATTGTCGGCAATGCAATAGCCGCGGGTAGTTTTAAATGAGTTTTTTCCTTCAAAATGTAATTTTGCTGTCAGACTGTTCTAAACACAGGAAACATGCGCCCCTTTACAGGCATACTATAGACACCCCCCAGGTACGAAATTTAAAGGGATATTACACTTTTATTGTTTGACTTTAAGCATTATTAAAATCACTGCTCCTGAAAAAACGGCCGTTTTTAAAACTTTTTTTTGCATTGATCCATGTCCCCTGGGGCAGGACCCAGGTCCCCAAACACTTTTTATGACAATAACTTGCATATAAGCCTTTAAAATTAGCACTTTTGATTATTCATGTTCGTGTCCCATAGACTTTAACGGTGTTCGCATGTTCGAACGAACTTTTTTCCTGTTCGCATGTTCTGGTGCGAACCGAACAGGGGGGTGTTCGGCTCATCCCTACTCATAACTAAGATCCTCCAGACCCTTTATTAGCTTTGTTGCCCTTCTTTGAACTCGCTCCATTTCCAGTACATCCTTCCTGAGGACTGGTGCCCAGAACTGGACCGCATACTCTAGGTGCGGCCGGACCAGAGTCTTGTAGAGCGGGAGAATTATCGTTTTATCTCTGGAGTTGATCCCCCTTTTAATGCATGCCAATATTCTGTTTGCTTTGTTAGCAGCAGCTTGGCATTGCCTGCCATTGCTGAGCCTATCATCTACTAGGACCCCCAGGTCCTTTTCCATCCTAGATTCCCCCAGAGGTTCTCCCCCCAGTGTATAGATTGCATTCATATTTTTGCCACCCAAATGCATTATTTTACATTTTTCTACATTGAACCTCATTTGCCATGTAGCTGCACACCCCATTAATTTGTTCAGGTCTTTTTGCAAGGTTTCCACGTCCTGCGGAGAAGTTATTGCCCTGCTTAGCTTAGTATCGTCTGCAAATACAGAGATTGAACTGTTTATCCCATCCTCCAGATCGTTTATGAACAAATTAAATAGGATTGGTCCCAGCACAGAACCCTGGGGAACCCCACTACCCACCCCTCCCCATTTATCACCACCCTCTGAACTCGCCCTTGTAGCCAGTTTTCAATCCATGTACTCACCCTATGGTCCATGCCAACGCACCTTATTTTGTACAGTAAACGTTTATGGGGAACTGTGTCAAATGCTTTTGCAAAATCCAGATACACCACGTCTACAGGCCTTCCTTTATCTAGATGGCAACTCACCTCCTCATAGAAGGTTAATAGATTGGTTTGGCAAGAACGATTCTTCATGAATCCATGCTGATTACTGCTAATGATATCGTTCGTATTACTAAAATCCTGTATATAGTCCCTTATCATCCCCTCCAAGAGTTTACATACTATCGATGTTAGGCTAACTGGTCTGTAATTCCCAGGGATGTATTTTGGGCCCTTTTTAAATATTGGTGCTACATTGGCTTTTCTCCAATCAGCTGGTACCATTCCGGTCAGTAGACTATCTGTAAAAATTAGGAACAACGGTCTGGCAATCACTTGACTGAGTTCCCTAAGTACCCTCGGATGCAAGCCATCTGGTCCCGGTGATTTATTAATGTTAAGTTTCTCAAGTCTAATTTTAATTCCGTCCTCTGTTAACCATGGAGGTGCTTCCTGTGTTGTGTCATGAGGATAAACACTGCAGTTTTGGTTACTGAAGCCCCCCGATTCACACGTGAAGACTGAGGAGAATAGTAAATTCAATACCTTCGCCATCTCCCCATCCTTTGTAACCAGATGTCCTTCCTCATTCTTTATGGGGCCAATATGGTCTGTCCTCCTTTTTTACTGTTTACATACTTAAAGAATTTCTTGGGATTTTTTTTGCTCTCCTCCGCTATGTGTCTTTCATGTTCTATCTTAGCTGTCCTAATTGCACCTTTACATTTTCTGTTGCATTCTTTATAAAGTCTGAATGCTGAGGATGATCCCTCAACCTTGTATTTTTTGAAGGCCTTCTCCTTTGCTTTTATATGCATTTTTACATTGGAGTTAAGCCATCCAGGACTTTTGTTCGCTCTTTTAAATTTATTACCCAATGGGATACATTGGCTAATGCCCTTATTTAATATGCTCTTAAAGCAAACCCATCTCTCCTCCGTATTCTTTGTTCCTAATATTTTATCCCAGTTTATGCCTTTTAGCAAGGTTTGTAGTTTAGGGAAGTTGGCTCTTTTGAAATTCAGTGTCTTTGTATTCCCTTTATGTTTCCTATTTGTGTGATTTATACTGAAACTAATTAACCTGTGATCGCTGTTACCTAAATTGCCCTGTATTGTTGGTAATCAGTAGATCCAGTAATGTTTTATTTCTAGTTGGTGCATCTACCATCTGACCCATAAAATTGTCCTGCAAGACATTAAGGAACTGGCGAGCCTTAAATGAATGCGCGGTTCCCTCCGCCCAGTCTATGTCTGGATAATTAAAATCCCCCATTATTATAACACTTCCCATCCTTGCTGCTACTCCAATTTGTGATAGGAGATCCGACTCCACTTCCTCCCTCAGGTTAGGGGGCCTATAGCATACTCCCAGTATTATTTTCCCCTTAGCTTTATCCCTTTGGAGCTCTACCCATAAGGATTCCACCTCCTCTCTAGCTCCCTCAGTGATGTCATCTCTCACATTCACTTATACATTATTCTTGATATATAGGCATACCCCTCCCCCTTTTTTACCCTCTCTATCCTTGCGGTATAGGGTATACCCTTGAATGTTTGCCAGCCAATCATGAGAGCTGTTGAACCAGGTCTCAGAAATTCCCACAAAATCCAAATCCTCCTCGTACAACAGTATCTCTAGTTCACCCATCTTGTCCGCCATGCTCCTGGCATTGGTGAACATGCCACATAGTTTAGACCGGTCGCATATTGTCTTCGTATTGGGTGTTTCAAGATTGCAACTAGGACTTGCTACTATACTCACCTTGTGTTTTTGTGCTTTGGTTAACCTACCACTAATGCCCCCAATACTACCCTCTGGAATATCTTCCGCGCTGGCTATCTCTGCCTCTGGACCCTCCCCCCCATCGCCTAGTTTAAAAACCCCTCTAACTTTTTGGCCATCTTCCTTCCCAGCAGATCTGCACCCTCCTCATTTAGGTGCAGTCCGTCCCTTCTATAGTACCGGTTACCGACTGAGAAGTCGGCCCAGTCCTCCAGGAACCCAAACCCCTCCTTACTACACCAGCTCTTCAGCCACTTGTTTACTTCCCTAATCTCCCTCTTCCTTTCTGGTGTGGCTCGATGTACCGGTAGTATTCCTGAGAATACTCCCTTGGAGGTCCTTTTCCTCAATTTAGCTCCTAAGTCCCTAAAATCGTTCTTTAGGACACTCCATCTGCCTCTGACTTTGTCATTGGTGCCAACGTGCACCATGACAGCCGGGTCTTCCCCAGCCCCTCCCAGTAATCTGTCCACAAGATCCGTGATGTGCCGAACCCGAGCGCCCGGTAGACAACATACTGTTCGGCGCTTCAGGTCTTGGTTACAGATTGCCCTCTCTGTCCTTCTAAGAATTGATTCCCCTACCACCAGAATCTGTCTTTCCTTTCCCTTTGCTGCCCCCCCACTCTCACTGGAGGAGTTCTTCCCCCGGCAGCTAGGAGAGTCCCTCAGCTCCAGCAGTGCTGGTCCCTGACTGGTTTCCCCAATGTCACTCAAAGTAGCGTACTTATTGGGATGCTCCAGTCCTGGATCGGCCTCCCTGGCACTTCCCCCCCTACCCCTCCTGACTGTCACCCATCTACTCTTTGCTAGTGCCAGCACCTCTTTGTCTCCACCCGCCTCTGTGCTGGCCCCTGCCGGCACCTGCCGTGTGCGTTCCTGGCTCTCCTTTAGTATGGAGGGACTTCTCAGTGCTGACAGTTGCTTCCCCAGATTCAGAACCTGGGCTTTCAGGGAAACAATGTGCTTACATTTTGCACAGCAGTATTCGCCCTCGATCGGATGATCAAGGAACGCATACATGCGGCAAGATGTACAAAGAGTCGCCTCTCCACACCCGCCGGGCATCGTACCTATTAAATTTAGTGAGGATTGGGGCTTTTACCCTGTCCAAATTACCTAACAGCTAGCTTCCTGGCACTAATACTCAAGACAATACACAGGTACACAGGTACACAAGACAATACACAGGTACTCACAGACCTACGTGCAATCGCAGAACAGTCGCAGACCTATGTACACTCGCAATACTCAAGTATACAATACACAATACACAAGTACTAACGATCCACACACTACTCAGACAACACTCATGTACTCACACTACACAGGTACTATGACCCCTGTTATAATCTCCTGTTTTAAACTCTGGTTTTTAACTCACCACTTAGAAAAGTTCCACTTGGTTTAAGTTCCAGCAATATCCCAATGAGCAGGCTCAGGATGAGTCCTACACACAATTATATAGACTGCACGCACCTGTGAGCAATTACCCCTCCCCCTAATTAATAGCCTGAAGGAACCAAAGAAAAAAAAAAAAAAAAAAAAAAAAAAAAAAAGCTATTTAAAAAGTGACAGAAAAAGCTAATTGAAAAGCCCCAAAAATGCTACCCAGCAAACAAAAAGTAAAACTTGTTCACTCTCCCTCTGGTTTTTAACTCACCACTTAGAAAAGTTCCACTTGGTTTAAGTTCCAGCAATCTCCCAATGAGCAGGCTCAGGATGAGTCCTACACACAGTTATATAGACTGCAGGCACCTGTGAGCAATTACCCCTCCCCCTAATTAATAGCCTGAAGGAACCAAAGAAGAAAAAAAAAAAGCTATTTAAAAAGTGACAGAAAAAGCTAATTGAAAAGCTAAAAGGAAAAGCCCCAAAAATGCTACCCAGCAAACAAAAAGTAAAACTTGTTCACTCTCCCTCTGGTTTTTAACTCACCACTTAGAAAAGTTCCACTTGGTTTAAGTTCCAGCAATCTCCCAATGAGCAGGCTCAGGATGAGTCCTACACACAATTATATAGACTGCAGGCACCTGTGAGCAATTACCCCTCCCCCTAATTAATAGCCTGAAGGAACCAAAGAAGAAAAAAAAAAAAAAAAAAAAAAAGCTATTTAAAAAGTGACAGAAAAAGCTAATTGAAAAGCCCCAAAAATGCTTCCCAGCAAACAAAAAGTAAAACTTGTTCACTCTCCCTCTGGTTTTTAACTCACCACTTAGAAAAGTTCCACTTGGTTTAAGTTCCAGCAATCTCCCAATGAGCAGGCTCAGGATGAGTCCTACACACAGTTATATAGACTGCAGGCACCTGTGAGCAATTACCCATCCCCCTAATTAATAGCCTGAAGGAACCAAAGAAGAAAAAAAAAAGCTATTTAAAAAGTGACAGAAAAAGCTAATTGAAAAGCTAAAAGGAAAAGCCCCAAAAATGCTACCCAGCAAACAAAAAGTAAAACTTGTTCACTCTCCCTCTGGTTTTTAACTCACCACTTAGAAAAGTTCCACTTGGTTTAAGTTCCAGCAATCTCCCAATGAGCAGGCTCAGGATGAGTCCTACACACAGTTATATAGACTGCAGGCACCTGTGAGCAATTACCCCTCCCCCTAATTAATAGCCTGAAGGAACCAAAGAAGAAAAAAAAAAAAAAAAGAAAAAAAAAAAGCTATTTAAAAAGTGACAGAAAAAGCTAATTGAAAAGCTGGTGCGAACCGAACTGGGGAGTGTTTGGCTCATGCCTACTGCAGAGGTTGAAGGGGTGGGGGGTCAGCCTGTCAGGGCTCAGACTATACGCCGCACACTGCATCATATTGGTCTGCATGGCTGTCATCCCAGAAGTAAGCCTCTTCTAAAGATGATGCACAAGAAAGCCCGCAAACAGTTTGCTGAAGACAAGCAGACTAAGAACATGGATTACTGGAACCATGTCCTGTGGTCTGATAAGACCAAGATAAACTTATTTGGTTCAGATGGTGTCAAGCGTGTGTGGTGGCAACCAGGTGAGGAGTACAAAGACAAGTGTGTCTTATCTACAGGCAAGCATGGTGGTGGGAGTGTCATGGTCTGGGGCTGCATGAGTGCTGCCGGTACTGGGGAGCTACAGTTCATTGAGGGAATCATGAATGCCAACATGTACTGTGACATACTGAAGCACAGCATGATCCCTTCCCTTTGGAAACTGGGCCGCAGGGCAGTATTCCAACATGATAACGACCCCAAACACGCCTCCAAGATGACCAGTGTCTTACTAAAGAAGCTGAGGGTAAAGGTGATGAACTGGCCAAGCATGTCTCCAGACCTAAAACCCATTGAGCATCTGTGGAGCATCCTCAAACAGAAGGTGGAGGAGCGCAAGGTCTATAACATCCACCAACTCCATGATGTCTTCATGGAGGAGAGGAAGAGGACTCCAGTGGCAACCTGTGAAGCTCTGGTGAACTCCATGCCCAAGAGGGTTAAGGCAGTGCTGGAAAATAATGGTGGCCACACAAAATATTGACACTTTGGGCCCAATTTGGACATTTTCACTTAGGGGTGTACTCACTTTTGTTGCCAGCAGTTTAGACATTAATGGCTGTGTGTTGAGTTAATTTTAGGGGACAGCAAATTCACACTGTACAAGCTGTACACTCACTACTTTACCTACTTCAGCTCCGGAAGGTTTTAAATCCTTATGACCAGAGAAGTTTTTGCGATTCGGCACTGCGTCGCTTTAACTAACAATTACGTGGTCGTGCGACATTGTACCCAATCAAAATTGTCATTTTTTCCCCGCAAATAGAGCTTTCTTTTGGTGGAATTTGATCACCTCTGCAGTTTTTATTTTTTGCGCTATAAACAGAAAAAGAGCGACAATTTTGAAAAAAGACAATATTTTTTTTTCTATAGTAAATATCCCATATTTATTTTTTTAAAAACAAATTTCTTCATCAGTTTAGGCCAATATACATTCTTCTACATTAATGGCTGTGTGTTAATTTAAACATTATTGGCTGTGTTGAGTTATTTTGAGGGGACAGCAAATTTACACTTTTATACAAGCTGTACATTCACTACTTTACAATGTAGCAAAGTGTCATCTTTTCACGTGACAACACTGAAGAAATAATAAAATATTTACAAAAATGTGAGGGGTGTACTCACTTTTGTGAGATACTATATATATATATATATATATATATATATATACATACACACACACACACACACACACACACACACACACAAGACTGAGTGTATGTATATATATATATAATATATATACACACACACACACACTAGACTGTATATATATATATATATATATTACACCACCTGAAGTGTATTAGAAACTGTACACACTGTATTAGATGTGGTGTACACCGCCTGCACTGTATTGTATACTGTTTACACCACCAGAAGTGTAGTAGAAACGTGGTAGATACTGTGTACACTGCCTGAAGTGTATTAGAAAGTATATACCACCGAATGCACTGTATATATATAGGCTACACTGAATGCAGAGTATATTATATATATATATACACACACATACATGTTGAGGTCATGTGGCCTGGTATGGTTCAGGGGGGGAGCAGGGGTGCTCGTCCCCACCCTTTTCCTGACCTGCCAGACTGCATGCTCGGATAAGGGTCTGGTATGAATTTTGGGTGGGACCCCACGCCAATTTTTTTTCATCTATAGTGCCGGGAGCCGTCAATATATTACAGCCGCGAGCAAGTTTTAATTCCATTTTTTCCTTTAGATTTTGCTGTGGCACATTCTATATTCTATATATATTGTATAGATGCGCCAATTTACAGGCAAACTAAAGGGACCTCCCAGGCAAGATATTTAAAGGAATATTTCATTTTTATTGTTTCACTTAACATACAATGTAATACTGAAAAAAAATCACAAACAGGTTGGACTTGATGGACTTGTGTCTTTTTTCAACCTTGCCTACTATGTAGCTATGCACTGTAACTATGTAGCTTTAAGCATAATTAAAATCACTGCTCCTTTAAAAACAATCATGTTAAAAACTTTTTTTTGCATTGATACATGTCCCCTAGAGCAGTACCTGGGTCCCCATACACTTTTAATGGCAATAAATTGCATATAAGCCTTTAAAATGAGGACTTGATTTTTCATGTTTGTGTGCCATAGACTTTAATTGGGTTTGCATGTTCGCTAGAACTTTTTACCCATTTGAGATGTTATGGTGCCAACAGGAACGTGGGGTGTTCAGCCATCCCTACCGGTCACACTCGCCTGTAATGCGAAATGGATGCAGGGAAACTGCATCCAATTCCCATAAATGTGAACCAGGCCTTAAAACAAGTAAATATGATATACTTTCCTATCTATTTAATATAATTTAATATACAGCTAGCAGCATGAGGATTAAAAATAACTAATGCTGATTGGGAAAGTGAAGTTCAACTTTAATATTCACTTCGAAACCGGTGTCTGGCTTTGCTTGACTTCTTAGCTAAGCCCTGCCGACAGTAATTCTACTGTCCAATGAGACAAAGGCACTCTCACTGGTCAAGTGGATAGTTACTGGTGGAGCCTGGCAGTGACGCTATAAAGTCAGTGTGTAACAAAATTAACTAAATTAGAAGAGGTTTTTTGGATATTAAAGACAATAGGAGGATTCTTGTGGTGCCAACTCTTATGCCGCGTACACACGGTCGGACTTTTCGTCTACAAAAGTCCGACAGCCTGTCCGACAGACTTCCGACGTACCTTCGGCGGACTTGCGGCAGACTTTGTTACGAACGGACTTGCCTACACACGACCACACAAAAGTCCGACGGATTCGTACGTGATGACGTACACCGGACTAAAATAAGGAAGTTCATAGCCAGTAGCCAATAGCTGCCCTAGCATGGGTTTTTGTCCGTCGGACTAGCACACAGACGAGCGGATTTCGGGGTCCGTCGTACTTACGACGTAAAGATTTGAAGCATGTTTCAAATCTAAAGTCCGTCGGATTTGAGGCTAAAAAAGTCCGTTGAAAGTCCGGAGAAGCCCACACACGATCGGATTACCAGCCACCTTTAGTCCGTCAGCGTCCGTTGGACTTTTGTAGACGAAAAGTCCGACCGTGTGTACGCGGCATTAGGCACAACTTTAACCACTTCAGCCCCGGAAGATTTTCCTGCTTAATCGGGCCATTTTTTGCAATACGGCACTGCGTTGCTTTAACCGACAATTGCACTGTCCTGGGACGTTGTACCCAAACAAAATTGACGTCCTTTTTTCCCCACAAATAGAGCGCTTTTTTCTGGTATTTGATCACTTCTGCGTTTTTTTTTTTTTTTTTTTTTTGCGCTTTAAACAAAAAAAGAGCGACAATTTAAAAAAAAAAAAAAAACAATATTTAACTTGCTATAATAAATATCCCCAAAAATGTTTTTAAAACACAAATTTCCCTCATCAGTTTAGGCCAATATGTATTCTTCTACATATTTCTGGTAAAGAAAAAAATCACAATATGCGTATATTAATTGCTTTGCGCAAAATTTATAGCGTCTACAAAACAGGGGATAGTTTTATGGCATTTTTATTTTTTTTTACTAGTAATGGCGGTGATCTGCGATTTTTAGCAGTACTGCGACATTGCGGCAGATAGGACACTTTTTACACCTTTTTGGGACCACTGACATTCATACAGCGATCAGTGCTATAAAAAAGCACCGATTACTGTGTAAATGTCACTGGCAGGGAAGGAGTTAACACTAGGGGGCGATCAAGGGGTTAAATATGTTCCCTCGTAAGTGTTTCTTACTGTGGGGGGATGGGACTGACTGGGGGAGGAGACATATCGCTGTTTGTAATTACTACAAACAGCAGATCTGTCTCTTCTCTCCTGTCAGAACTGTCTGGCTCTCGTGCCCACGATCGCTGCAATCACGCCGGTGGCCAAAACGCATCGGGTGCCCCACTGTGCAGCCAGTGTGCACGCGCCTGCCATGGTTTTTAAAAGAGCCTACGTACTCATATGGCAATTCACGGGAACGTGCCACTTTGCCGACATATATCGGCGTGAGCTGGTCGGCAATTGGTTAAAGGCTAAGTTCATCTTTTTCAGAAAATAGCCTATGCAGGTAAGGTGCCCCAATACATTTTAAAAAACTGCAATTTTGTAAAATGTTCATTAGAATTACTGTCATACCTATAGGTCATTTGCACTCCCCACTCCTCATCACAATGTCCTGCCTTGTTGCTAGGATTTGAAAACCATTGGATGTTCACTCACCAGCATTCCAGGAATAAAAACCACTGGTTTATGCATTCTAGCAACAAGGCAGAATGGAGTTTTTCAGCCAGACATTCAGGGAGGGCCAAATGACTTACAGATATGACAAATAATTCTAATGAACATTTTACAAAACTGCAATGTTTTTTTAAATACCTAATGGCAGTGGCTAAGCTAGACATTCTTTCACCCGCGGCAATGACTTAGTCACAGGCCAATGCCCCCCCCCCATTCCCAAACAAAATGGTGTCAGTAGAGCAGAGGTTCGAGATAGTAGGGCGATGTCAGTGGTTCTTAAATTTTGTATTTTTTTTACAATATTTTTATCATTTCTAATGAGCCTTGTTGGGGGGCTTGGTGCAATATCAGGGGTTGAAAAGGACCTTTTATTCCTCACTTTTGAGACAGATAAAAGGATTGAGGACAGATTCCCCCTTTCTTTTCTCTGCAGCTTCAGGGGCATCAGTCAGCTATGATATATACATACTGTAGTTACAGTGGTCCAGGCTGGAACAATGTACTGTAACTATGTATAATACTGTATAGTCTATGCCTGAAATTGTTCTTTAACCCCTTCCCGACTGCCTCACGCAGATATACTGCGGCAGAAGGGCATGTACAGGCAGATTAACGTACCTGTATGTTGCCCTTTAAGAGGTGGCTCACAGGCGTGCACGCGCCCGCCGGGAGCTCCGTGACCGCGGGTCCCGCGGACCTGATGTCCGCGAGGATACCCGTGATCATCTCATGGTGAGGATGAACGGGGAGATGCTAATGTAAACAAGCATATCCCCGTTCAGCCTAGTGACACTGTCACTGATCTCTGCTCCCTGTGATCGGGAGCGGCGATCAGTGTAGCGTCACATACAGCCCCTCCCCCCCACAGTTAGAAACATTCCCTAGGACACACTTAACCCCTACAGCGCCATCTAGTGGTTAACCCCTTAACTGCCAGTGACATTTTTACAGTAATCAATGCAATTTTTTAGCATTTATCACTGTATTAATGCCAATGGTCCCAAAAATATGTCAAAATTGTCCGATGTGTCCGCCATAATGTCGCAGTCATGATAAAAATCACTGATCGCCGCCATTACTAGTAAAAAAAAAAAATATCAATAAAAATGCCATAAAACTATCCCTATTTTGTAGATGCTATAACTTTTGCGCAACCCAATCAATAAACGCTTATTGTGATTTTTTTTACCAAAAATATGTGGAAGAATACATATTGGCCTAAACTAAGGTAAACTAAAGTAAAAAATAATGCGTTTTTTTCAAAATTGTCGCAAATTTTTTGTTTATAGCACAAAAAATAAAAACCGCAGAGGTGATCAAGTACCACCAAAAGAAAGCTCTATTTGTGGGAAAAAATGGACGTAAAATTTTGTTTGGGAGCAACGTCGCACGACCGGGCAATTGTCAGTTAAAGCGACGGTTGTGGGGGTCTGCGGGCAGGGGGCTTTTCGGAATCTGGAAGCCCCCTTAAATAAGGGGGCCCTCAGATCCCGGCCTCCCCCCATATGAATAAGCATCGGGTATATAGTACCCCACCCATTCACCAAAAAAGTGTCAAAAAGTAACACAAGTGTGGGGCCCCCCCCCAAAATCCATACTAGACCCTTAGCCGAGCATGCTGAGATCAGGAAAGGAAGGGGGGGGCAAACTGCCCATTTGCTGATAATGTGAACATGGATATTTGGATTAATTATTATAGCTACAGTGCATACGGAAAGTATTCACAGCACTTCATTTTTTCCACATTTTGTTATGTTACAGCCTTAGTCCAAAATGGATTAAATTCATTATTTTCCCCACAATTCCACAAACAATACCCCATAATGACAATGTGAAAGAAGTTTGTGTGAAATCTTTGCAAATTTATTAAAAATAAATGAAAAAAATCACATGTACATATAGTGCCTTGAAAAAGTATTCATACCCCTTGACATTTTCCACATTTTGTCATGTTACAACCAAAAACGCAAATGTATTTTATTGGGATTTTATGTGATGGACCAGCACAAAGTGGCACATAATTGTGAAGTGGAAGGAAAATGATAAATGGTTTTCCAAATTTTTTACAAATAAATCTTTGAAAAGTGTGGTGTGCATTTGTATTCAGCCCCCCTGAGTCAATACTTGTAGAACCACCTTTCGCTGCAAGTCTTTTTGGGTATGTCTCTACCAGCTTTGCACATCTAGAGAGTGAAACTTTTGTCCATTCATCTTTGCAAAATAGCTCAAGCTCTGTCAGATTGGATGGAAAGCATCTGAGCAGCAATTTTCATATCTTGCCACAGATTCTCAATTGGATTTAGGTCTGAACTTTGACTGGGCCATTCTAAGACATGAATATGCTTTGATATGAACCATTCCATTGTAGCTCTGGCTGTATGTTTAAGGTTGTTGTCCTGCTGGATGGTGACCCTTCGCCCCAGTCTCAAGTCTTTTGCAGACTCTAACAGGTTTTCTTCTAAGATTGCCCTGTATTTTGCTCTATCCATCTTCCCATCAACTCTGACCAGCTTCCCCATCCCTGCTGAAGAAAAGCATCCCCACAACTTAATGCTGCCACCACCATGTTTCACGGTGGGGATGATATGTTCAGGGTGATGAGTAGTATCAGTTTTCCACCACACATAGCATTTTGCTTTTAGGCCAAAAAGTTCAATTTTGGTCTCATCTGACCAGAGCAACTTCTTCCACATGTTTGCTGTGTCCTCCACATGGCTTTTTGCAAACTGTAAACGGGACTTCCTTTGGCTTTCTTTCAACAATGGCTTTCTTCTTACCACTCTTCCATAAAGGCCAGATTTGTGGAGTGCACAACTAATAGTTGTCCTTTGGACAGATTCTCCCACCTGAGCTGTGGATCTCTGCAGCTTCTCCAGAGTTACCACGGCCCTCTTGGCTTCTTCTCTGATTAATGCTCATCTTGCCTGGCCTGTCAGTTTTAGTGGACAGCCACTTGGTGAGGTCTTGGTAGGTTTGCAGTTGTGCCATACTCTTTCCATTTTCAGATGATGGATTGAACAGTGCTCCGTGAGATTTTCAAAGCTTGGGATTTTTTTTAGAACCTAACCCTGCTTTAAACTTCTCCACAACTTTATCCTTGACCTGTCTGGTGTGTTTCTTGGCCTGTCTGGTGTGTTTCTCTAACAAACCTCCAAGGGCTTCACAGAACATCTGTATTTATACTGAGATTAAATTAGACACAGGTGGACTCTATTTACTAATTAGATGATTTCTGAAGGCAATTGGTTCCACTAGATTTTAGATAGGGGTATCAGAATAAAGGGGGCTGAATACAAATGCACACCACACTTTTCAGATATTTGTAAAAAAAATTTGAAAAACATTTATCATTTTCCTTCCACTTCACAATTATGTGTCACTTTGTGCCGGTCTATCACATAAAATCCCAATAAAATACATTTATGTTTTTGGCTGTAACATTACAAAATGTGAAAAATTTCAAGTGGTATGAATACTTTTTCAAGGCACTGTAACTGGAGGCAATGAGTACCATAGTAAACTGTTCTTTCTCAGACATGTTAATTAGAGGCTTAGTATATCGCATCAGTTTTCTTTGGCCATCCTTACCCCACAGAAACCAAGTCAAACAACCAAGTTTCTGAAAAAGATCTCCTTACTGCAGACTTCTTTAGTTCATTCTTCTTTTCTGATTCTTTAGGGAGAAAAACAGAACTAAGATATATATGTATGAGTACCGAAAGAGAGGCTAAAGGAGGATGAAGAAAAAACTAGTGGAAAGAAAGAAAACGCAGATTGGTATTGAGAAGGTAGAAGGAGAACCATAAAATGGAAAGATCAACACGTAAAATTTAGCACACAGATGAAACATGGAATAGAGATATAGTAAAAAAAAAAAACACTAGTTAGCAACATGAAAATAAAATAGCTTTTAGAAATAATTGTAATATGAAAAGGATCACACATTATAAAATATTCGGATACAAATGTTAAAGAATGATTCCTACACTCGCTTATTTAAAGTGGTTCTTAACCACTTAAGCACTGGACCATTTGGCTGCCTAAAGACCAGAGGACTTTTTACAATTTGCAACTGCGCTGCTTTAACTGGTCCTTTTGTTCACACAAAAAAAAAGATATTTTCTACTTTTTGTTATAAGAAAAATCCAATAAACTCAATTTTAGTAATACACTTAGGCCAAAATTTATTCAGCCACATGTCTTTGGTAAAATAAAAGCGTATATTTATTGGTTTGCGCAAAAGTTATAGCGTCTACAAACTAGGGTACATTTTCTGGAATTTACATAGCTTTTAGTTTATGACTGCCTATCTCATTTCTTGAGGTGCTAAAATGGCAGGGCAGTACAAATGACCCCATTTTGGAAATTTCTGAGAGGCATGTTGAGTCCACTGAATATTTAATTTTTTTTGTCCCAAGTGATTGAATAATGACAAAAACAAAAAGATGTCACTAAATGATATATTGCTCACACATGGCATGGTTATATGTGGAATTGCACCCCAAAATACATTTTGCTGCTTCTCCTGAGTACGGGGATACGACATGTGTGGGACTTTTTGGGAGCCTAGCCACGTACAGTACGGGGCCCGAAAACCTAGCACCGCCTTCAGGATTTCTAAGGGCGTACATTTTTGATTTCACTCCTCACTACCTATGACAGCTTTGAAGGCCATAAAATGCCAAGATGACACAAACCCCCCCCAAAATGAACCCATTTTTGAAAGTAGACACCCAAGCTATTTGCTGAGAGGCATGTTGAGTCCATGAAATATTTTATATTTTGCCACAAGTTGCGGGAAAATGACAAACTTTTTTTTTTTTTTGCACAAAGTTGTAACTAAATTATATATTGCTCACATATGCCATGGGCATATATGGAATTACACCCCAAAATACATTCTGCTGCTTCTAAATATGGGGATACCACATGTGGGACTTTTTTGGGAGCCTCGCCGCGTAAAACCAAGCACCGCCTTCAGGATTTCTAAAGGCGTACATTTTTTATTTCACGCCTCACTACCTATCACAGTTTTGAAGGCCATAAAATGCCAAGATGGCACAAAACCCCTCCCAAATTACCCCATTTTGGAAACTAGATGCCCCAAGCTATTTGCTGAGAGGCATGGTGAGTATTTTGCAGCTCTCATTTGTTTTTGAAAATGAAGAAAGTAAAGAAAAATTTTTTTTCTTTTTTCAATTTTCAAAACTTTGTGACAAAAAGCGAGGTCTGCAAAATACTCACCATACCTCTCAGCAAATAGCTTGTGTCTACTTTCCAAAATGGGGTAATTGGGGGGGGGGGGGGGGGGGGTTGTGCCATCTGGGCATTCCATAGCCTCCGAAACTGTGATAAGCAGTGAGGAGTGAAATCAAAAATTTACACCCTTAGAAAGCCTGAAGGCGGTGCTTGGTTTTCGGGGTCCCGTACGCGGCTAGGCTCCCTAAAAGTTTCACACATGTGGTATCCCCGCAACTTGTGTCACAATATAAAATATTCCATGGACTTGCCATGCCTCTCAGCAAATAGCTTGGGGTGTCTACTTTCCAAAATGGGGTCATTTGGGGGGGGGGGGGTTTGAACTGTCCTGGCATTTTATGCAGCAACATTTAGAAGCTTATGTCACACATCACCCACTCTTCTAACCACTTGAAAACAAAGCCCTTTCTGACACTTTTTGTTTACATGAAATTTTTTTTTTTTTTTTTGCAAGAAAATTACTTTGAATCCCTAAACATTATATATTTTTTTTAAAGCAAATGCCCTACAGATTAAAATGGTGGGGGGTTCTTTTTTTTCACACAGTATTTTTCAAACGCATTTATTTTTGAAAAAACACACTTTTTTAATTTTAATGCAATAAAACACACTATATTGCCCAAATGTTTGATGTAATAAAAAAGATGATCTTAGGCCGAGTACATGGATACCAAACACGTTTTAAAATTGCGCACAAACTACATACATTTTTAAATGCCTTTAAAATCCTTTACAGGTTACCACTTTTGATTTACAGAGAAAGTCTACTGCTAAAATTACTGCCCTCGATCTGACCTTTGCAGTGATACCTCACATGCATGGTGCAATTACTGTGTACATATGACGCCAGACCGACGCTTGCGTTCGCCTTTGCGCGAGAGCAGGGGGGGACAGGGGTGCTTTTTTTTTTAATTATTTCTTTTGCCTTTTTATTTTTAAACTGTTCCTTTCATTTTTTTTTTATCATTTTTATTATCTCAGGGAATGTAAATATCCCTTATGATAGCAATAGGTAGTGACAGGTACTCTTTTTTGAAAAAAATGGGGTCTATTAGACCCTAGATCTCTCCTCTGCCCTCAAAGCATCTGACCACACCAAGATCGGTGTGATAAAATGCTTTCTCAATTTTCCAATGGTGCTGTTTACATCCGGCAAAATCTAAGTTATGAAATGCTCGTAGCTTCCGGTTTCTTAGGCCATAGAGATGATTGGAGCTGTTCTGGTCTCTGATCAGCTCTATGGTCAGCTGGCAGAACCACCGGCTGCATTCTCAGGTTCCCTGTTGGGACAGGAGAGCCAGAGAAAACCATGGAAGACGGTGGGGGGGGGACATTCCCTCCCACTGCTTGTAAAAGCAGTCTAGAGGCTAATTAGCCACTAGGATTGCTTTTACATGCAAGCCGACCGCTGGCTGAAAAGAATGATACCAAGATGATACCTAAACCCACAGGCATCATTCTGGTATAACCACTCAAAGTCCATCAACATACCAGTACATTGCTGATCCTTGTTGGGCATATGTTGTAATCTTTTTTTTTCATGCAGCCTGTGGGCGGAACGAAAAAAAGAGATTGATCGGTGGGTATGCCCACCATTAGAATACCTCTCTTCATTCACCCACTTCTAATGATGGGCATACATGCACCATTTTGTTTTTAACTGTAGTGGTGAAATCACCTCCTACAGCGCTGGAGTCACGGCTGTATGTATCGTAGGAGCAAACGCTGTTGCTGTCAAGATAAATAAATCCGCACTGCAGCTGAATGGCATACCTGAAAACAAAAAAATGGTTAACAATAAAACACAGTAAACAGTAAAGTATAAAAAAATTACATACCTGAAAAGCAAACATGATAAAACATAATAACAATAAAACATTGCAGAATAGAATACAGTAAAAAAAAGCAGAACAATAGAGAGAATAGAGAGACAGAGAACAATAAAACGACAACTATTTTTGTTTTTTTATTTTGTTTTTTACTTTTTTTTTTTTACACTCTTTTTTGTAACTGTAACGGTTGTAACTGTAACGGTTCCAGGTTTGGGCCTCTCAAAATGCGATGGCTTCTTGGGAGACCCTGTGAAAGTGTGTCCTTGTCTGTGCAGTGCTGTACCCTACACTAATACTCAACTAGTGTATGGTAGCGTTTAAAACATTTACCAATGCAAAGACCAGGATTGTCAGGACAGGAGGGACAATAATAGCAGGTGTCACGCCTATATCCGCGCTTGCTGCAGACACGACATCTTCTTTGGGGGGGCTCGTTGGGTAGGGGTACTCAGAGGATATAAGGAAAATGCCTCTCATGCAGCCGGCTTACAGCATTTGGATTGGAAAGCTGAGGTGGAGCACTGTCTGGAAAGAGAAGGGCTCTGACGATCTCTTCCTGGAATTTAAGGAAGGATCCAGTCTGTCCTGAAGCTCTGTATAGCACATGAGCGTTCAGCAAAGCCAATTGAAATAAATAGACACTTTTTTGTACCAGCGTCTGGCCTTATGGGTAACTAGGTACATCGCCAACAACTGGTCGTTGAGCTCCATCCCTCCCATATTTTCGTTATATTCGTGGACACAGAGGGGTTTCTGCACAACACCAGTCGCCGTAGAAATTTGGACCGTCGTGTCTGCATGAAGGGAGGAAAGAACAAAAACATTCTTATTATCCCTCCACTTCACAGTGAGCAAATTATTACACTTGAAGCAGGCTCTCTCCCCCAGCCTAAGACGGGAGTCTACAAGCCGCTGGGGAAAGCCACAGTGATTAGGTCGCATGGTGTCACACGCTGCAATCTGATGATCAAACAAGTGACTAAAAAGTGGCACGCTCATGTAATAATTGTCCAGATACAAATGGTACCCCTTTCTGAATAAGGGAGACACCAAGTCCCACACAATCTTGCTAGCGTTCCCTATGTAATCTGGGTAGTTCTCCAGCTCTACGTTGCTATCTTTTCCTTCGTAAACCATAAAACTACATGTATAGCCTGTGGCCCAATCACAGAGCTTATACATCTTGACCCCGTATCTGGCACGCTTGCTGGGAAGATACAGTTTGAAAGACAAGTGGCCAGAAAATTTAATCAGGGACTCATCAATGCAGACAACTTACTGAAAACTGATACACAAGTTCCCCGCTCCTGAACTTAAAGTGCCACCACTGCGCTCATGCATTAAATGTTGATATCCCCTAAAAGCTGCCAACTTAAATAAAAATAAATCGATAGTGTTTTACAGAAAAAACAGTGGCGCTGCAAACAAAAATCCGTGATGTAAATTCAGAAGTGTTAATAACAGCAATAAATAAACAATATCTAATAGTGAATAGTCAACAGGAAGCCTGGAGCAGACCAAAAATGAAGAAGCTCCAGGCTACCTGTTGATTGCAGTTGGTAAGCCATTTGTTTGCTGCATCCCCCGTACCGAACCTACCCCTCCATGTTCAGCCTCTCATGGAGTTGGAAGACCCTGAATCCTGAAGCTTGTTTGCCGAGCATGAAAATGCAAGGCATATCTTTCTGGTGAGTGCGATTTCAACAGGGAGTGGAACACAAATCACATTTGGTGTGGTGGAAGATATACACAGTTTTTATTGCTTTGATTTAAGAAGATTTTTTTACTTTCCATATGGACCTCATTATTATGCATGGGCTTTGTGTTTAATACATGGACACTTTTACACGTGGAGATTTTATACATAATTTCTTCTGCTAATCACTATTAGATATTGTTTATTTATTGCTGTATTTAACACTTCTGAATTTACATCACGGATTTTTGTTTGCAGCACCACTGTTTTTTCTGTAAAACACTTTATCAATGCAGACAACTTAATGGGGAGTAAACAAGTCTGCAAAACGTTGGTTGAAGTGGTTTATGAGGGGCTGAATTTTGTAGAGCCGATCGTATCCAGGGTCTCCACGAGGACAACAGAGTTCATTGTTGTTGCATGAACCGCAAGATCTGCTCGTATCGTGCCCTGGTCATGGTGGCAGAGAACACAGGCATATGGTAAATTGGGTCAGTGGACCAATATGACCGCAATATACTCATTTTAACTATGCCCATGTCGAGGGATAGGCCCAGAAAGATCTTAAATTCGCAAACCGTAATTGGTTTCCAATCTCTGGCAAGGGAGGACTGGGGATTAGCGGCGATGTATTGACCAGCATACAAATTACTTTGGTCCACAATAGATCTATAGAGATCTTCGGTGAAAAACAGCGAATAAAAATCAAGTGACGTAAAATCAACTGTTTCCACCTGAATGCCAGGTTGGCCAGTGAATGGGGGACGTACGGGTGCTGCAGAAGTGGTAGGTTCCCAATTAGGATTGGCAAATACAGCAGGAAGGACACCATGGGGTCGACTGGCCTGTCTTTGTCTTCTTGGTGGCAGCGGGACACTACTTGTGCTTGCCACCTCGCCAGCTTGAACTGCACTTATGGGACTCGCCACGTCACCACGTGTTACTGCAGTGCTGGTTTGACTACGACCAGGGTGTACTAGGGTGCTGGTGATTGCCAGTTCACCACTAGTACTGCGAGAGCCCTGCAGTTCTTGCACCTGAACAGCAGAAGATCGGGGTCTGGTACGCCTGACCTTGGCAGGGACCACAACTCCGTCGTCAGAGCTGTCTGTCATGGAGCCGCTGTTGTTTACAGGATCGTATTCTGAGCCTGTATCTGACAGATAAGTGACTGAGTGACTTCCTCTTCACTATCTGTCATGCTCAGAAACGTGTAGGCCTCTTCACTAGTGTACCTTTGAGTTGCCATTTTGGGTTCTAAATTTACTGGTACACTAGTGAGACTCACAGGTAGAAAAGCTCTTGACTGTTAGCGACTGATTCAAATGCTACCAAAAAAACTATTAGCGATCGCAGGGTTTAGGCCTGACTCTGCGAACACTGCAGTTATGTGTGTTGTGTTTTGTAAGTGACAGTGATCGATACTGCACTTGGGTGGGCTGGGCTGGGCGGAGGGGCAAAACGCAGGTGCTAGCAGGTATCTGGGCTGATCCTGCTAACAGTGCGTTTTTGGGAACCCTAAACTGCTTGGGACGCTAGTATAGATCTGATCAGATCAGCGGTAATGGCACTAATCTGATGCTGCCTGGGGCGACGCAGACCCTAACTGACCCTAAAGCTGATATCACCTGCCGGGCGATCAGGGGGTTAAACCTTTGTTGGGTAATAAACGGCGGGTATAAAAAACAAACTAACCAGCGTCACCCGTAACACCTTTACGGTGATCACTGGTGAAAGGGTTAACTAGGGGGCAATCAGGGGGGTAAAACCTTTATTAGGTAGTATATGGGGTTACCTGACACTATAAAAAGCTGAGGATGAACCTAAATACCTACCTGGCTAACTAGCGTCACCTGTGACACTAATACGGCGATCAGAAAAAATATTGCTTAGTGACACTGGCGACAGGGGATGAAAGGGTTAACGGGGGGTGATCAAGGGGTTAAACCTTTATTAGGGGGGGTTAGGGGGTACCCTAGACCTAAAGGGGCCTACCACTAACTGCCCTAACACTTATAACAGTCACAAATGACACCAATACAGTAATCAGTAAAAAAATAAAAACTGCTATTGGTGTCACTGTGAGAGGGGGTGAAGGGGGGGGGTGATCGGGGGGGTTTTATGTGCCTATGTGTGCTAGTGTCAGTGTAGTGTTGGTGCAGACTCACAGTAGAGGTCTTCTCTCCTCGGAAGCTGGAACGAAAAGGCTCCATTTGCCAGGAGCAATCGTGAGGCAGAGGCCATGAATCAGTGGCCTCCCCCCCTCAGGACGGATCGCTCCTGGAATGACCCATACGTTACTCTGCCTGCCCGTGCCATTCTGCCGCAGTATATCTGCGTGAGGTGGTTGGCAAGTGGTTAATCTAAACCTTTTTTTTACCTTAATGCATTCCCTGAAGTGAAAAAAAAATGTCCCCAACCTTCCTCTCCTAGTTACCCCCCCCCCCCCCCCCCCCCCGTCTGTCTTCTTCCCAGAGACTAAAGCACTATACAGTGACTCTTGATGTTTTTAAAGGAGTTGTAAAGGCAGAAGGTTTGTTATCTTAATGCATTCTATGCATTAAGATAACAAACCTGTGTGTAGCAGCATACCCAGCACCCTCCAATTACTTACCTGAGCCCTATCCCTCTCCAGCTATGTCCACGAGTGTCTTAGGCATCCGGGACTCTCCTCCTGATTGGCTGAGACACAGCAGCAGCGCCATTGGCTCCCACCCCTGTCAAAGTCAGTTAGTCAATCAGAAAAGAGAGGGCGGGGCCGAGTCGGGGCTCCGTGTCTGCATGGACACAGGAAGCTGGGACTCAACTCAGGTGCCCCCATAGCAAGCTGCTTGCAGTGAGGGCACTCGTCAGGAGGGAGGGACCAGGAGCAGCGAAGAGGGACCCAAGAAGAGGAGGTCCAAGCTGCTCTATGCAAAACCAACTGCACAGAGGAGGTAAGTATAACAAGTTTGTTGTTTCTTTTGTTTTTTTTAAACAAGACTTTACAATCGCTTTAAAGGTTTCAATCATGTCTCTTTTCCTTCTTTCCTCCAGACTGTACATATTAAAGTGTTTGTTAACCCAAAAACAAAATCCAGATCCTGTTCCCTTAAAAAAGTGCTTGTGCTGTGTAATCTGCCCCCTCTAAACTGTAAGAAAAACTCCCTGAACCTGCCACTTCCTGTATCCCCTCTCTGTACTGACCACAAAAATCAGGGCTGCTGAGCCCTGACCACCATGGTTAGAGTGCGTCCATCTGTCATGCACAGCTGTCCTCTCTGCTCTCCTCTCCCCCCCTCCCCCCTTCCTCCTTGCCTGTCAGCTCCCTCTCTGTGTCTCTGTCTACACCCCTGCCATTCTTAAAAATAAAAACCTACAATGGTCACTCCCAGACCCTCTATTAGAGCCTGGCATACCTCACTATGCAAGTCATTTCTAAAAACGAGCATTGTAAATACCCATTTTGAGCTATCTTCAGGCCGGTCATGTGACTCGCGTCTGCTTTACAGCTCCGAGACAGGGCTTCCAGCAATGCCAAATCATGTTCCATGTTACAGACACCTCCAAGGATAATCAACCCTATTACACAGCTATGAGCTATGAGTAAGCACTTGGCATAGTGCGAAACGCGTAAGCTGACTGCTTGTACACTCTGTCTATGATGTACTGTATGACATGTTCCTGATTTTAAAATAAAGAAGTTTGGATTATAATCTCCTGGAGTGCGGCTGTCCGGATTTTCCCAATTGCACACAGCTTCTGTTATCATTAGCCAGCACCTGGGGCTCTTTGTTTCTAGAGAGCAACTTTCAGTTCATACCTGGACACATTCACCCTATTACACACCTTTGTGTCATCAGCAAAAAGACATACCTTACTCATCAACCCTTTAGTTATATCACTTACTTATGCAACTGTCAGGAAAAGCCCTCTTGCAAATATCCCAGCAAACTAAAGTTTAAAGAAATGCCTGTGCACAGAAGCGCCATCCGGCGCGCGCGCAATAGCGCCAATAGCGCCAATTGCGCTAACGTGCGTACGCGCATGCGCAATAGTGCCACTAGCGCGAACATGCGTACGCGCATGCGCAATAGCGCCAATAGCGGCGCCCTGTGACAGCACTTGGCGCCAAAGGGGCTATTTAAAGAGGACTGTTCCACTGCTGCCTTGCTGTCTGGTCTACAGCGTTCCTGAAGACCCCTTGTGCCCTGTTACTTGCATTTGCTACCTGATACCTGTTGGACTGTTCCTGACTACTCTGTTTGCTGCCTGCCCTGATCCCGGCTTTTGGACTTTGACTATTCTCCCGGATTTACCTTCTGTACCTGATCTGCCCGTCTGTGTTTGACCCGGCTTGCCTGCACCCTGCTGTCTACATCCTGCTGCTGGACTACAAGACACCTCCCTGCTGTCTGCATCCTGCTGCTGGACTACAAGACACCTCCCTGCTGTCTGCATCCTGCTGCTGGACTACAAGACACCTCCCAGCTGTCTACATCCTGCTGCTGGACTACAAGACACCTCCCTGCTGTCCACATCCTGCTGCCGGACTACAGGACACCTCCCAGCTGACTACCTGATTCAGCTCTCTGCTCCAGCCTTCCAGTCAGGCACTTGTGCCCCTTCGCACTCCCGAGCCCCTGTCATCACTACCAGGGGTTCCCGAGTCGGAGGTATACGAGAGGCCGTTCCCTGCATTCCGGGCTCTACCTACCAGGTACGTGACAGCAACCTAGATTAAATAGAACAGGACCTAGAACAGATCCTTGTGGTATACCACTATTGACTGGTGTCTGTTCCGATGGAATGAACCCCATTTACAACCATATTCTGGTATCTATCCTTTAGCCGACTGCATATCTACTGAACCACCCATGGGTTAACCGCTTGCGCACGCCAATTTACGTGGGCAGAATGGCACTGGTGGGCAAAAGGGTGTATATGTACATCCCCTTTAAGAAGCAGCACTGCGGACATGCGCCGCGGACTCGATGTCCACCAGGTGCCTGCGATCATGTCACAGAGAGGTAGAATGGAGAGATGCTTTTGTAAACAAAGCACTTCCCCATTCTGCCTTGTGTCATGACAGAGATCACGGCTCTCTGTCATGGAGGGCAGTGATCACTGTCATGCGTGTTGAAGCCCCTCCCCCCACAGTTAGAATCACTCCCTAGGACACACTTAACCCCTTCATCGCCCCCTAGCGGTTAACCACTTCACTGCCAGCGTCATTTACACAGTAATCAATGCATTTTTATAGCACCGATCGCTGTATAGATGACAATGGTCCCAAAATAGTGTCAAAAGTGTCTGATCTGTCCGCTATGTCACAGTCCCGATAAAAATTGCAGATCGCCCCATTACTAATGAAAAAATAAAAAAAATAAAAATGCCATAAAACTATCCCCTATTTTGTAGACGCTATTAATTTTGAGCAAACCAATCAATATACGCAATAAGCGTATATCAATATACGCTCATTGCGATTTTTTTAACCAAAAATATGTAGAAGAATACATATCGGCCTGAACTGAGGAAAAAAATAGTTTTTTTATATATATTTTTGGGGGATATTTATTATAGCAAAAAGTTAAAAATATTGCTTTTTTTTTCAAAATTGTCGCTCTTTTTTGTGTATAGCGCAAAAAATATAAACCACAGAGGCGATTAAATACCACCAAAAGAAAGCTCTATTTGTGGAAAAAAAAAGGACGTCAATTTTGTTTGGGTACAATGTCACATGAACGCGCAATTTAAAGTGATGCAGTGCTGAATCGCAAAAAGTGCTCTGGTCAGGAAGGGGGCAAATCCTTCCGGGGCTGAAGTGGTTAAAGTAAGTCCTAGTTTGTACAACTTTTTTATTAGATCATCATGTGGAAATGTATCTGTGTTTGAGTTCTCAGGTCTGCACACCTGTTGTGTGAATGAGTAGTTTTGTCTCTCCCCTTTTTTTAATTTCATATCATGGAGAATGCAACAAAAAGAGAAAGAACATGAAAAGGTTAGTGAGAACACCCCAAAACTTCAAAGTAGGTCAGTCCACTCAAAACTGTTATTTTATTTTTTGGTAGGCGATAGAGTATAATCATCTAACCTTTTACTAGATCTCTCAGGAACGCTGTTGGTCAGATATCTGTGTTGAATTGCCCTGTTTGCACACTTGCTTTAAAACAGTTTAATTTCTCCCTGTTTTTCCCTGTTTATATTTTTTATCATGTCGAATGTAACATGAAAGGATAGACCATGAAGAGGTGGGTAAGAACAACCCAAACTCCAAAGTGGACAGGAATAAAGTAATTAATTTAGACAGGGGTTTATACAGTTTATGTATCCAACATATTTAGGGCCAGAGGAAGCCTACCAAGCTACACCTATATCAAAAATATCACTATGGATTGACCTGAGACTTTAAAAATAAGAAATATTGCAGATGTCTGTTTAGGGGAATTGTAGTACACTATCCCAGTGACCATAAAGGCAAATTGGTCCAAAAGGGTTGACATTAGAGAAGCAAAATTTTACTGCAGCTAGGAGTGATGTTGCCAATACTAAAGATTTTATTTAGGTAATGTTTTCACATGTGTGACTCTGGATAGTAGGAGATGTTGGTTGGTATTTAATAACTGTAGCAATTATGGACAGCATGGCTAGATTATGGATAGCAAACGGACCAAAACGCTTTTGTACATAGCGGCCGGTTGCAGTCTATATTTTGCATTGGGCAGAATAGTTTTCCTTATATTTCAATATTCAACTGTATCAGGTGGCCCCACTGGTGCCCACTTACGGGCTACTTCATGCAAAATTTATAACTAGAAATATAAGAATTTGTTAAATGGCACATACGAACAGCCGCCTCCTTCTCCAGGTTCTTGTTCCTTTTAGGAGAAATGCGTTTTGTATGGTTGGTAAGGGAGCACACCACAGGCTTCCGGATCTTCAGGTTTGTAAAAGTCTTTAGATTACTCTCCTATAATAATAGTAATAGTGCAAGTGTAAGCAAAAACATAATTTTACACTTCTATTCTGATATTTACAAAAAAAAAAAACAATATTTTGTTGTAAAATATCAGTTAGGTTAATTTATACATTCCCCCCCCCCCTGTTTTAAATGTTTTTGTTTGCACAAAACTAAAACCTAAAAGAAAGGTTGAGGTTGGGACCAACCTCTGAATGCATGGTATTGATGAAGTGTGGCTTGGACTTTGTAAGCATCAGTGCATTGGAGTATTTTGTTCACCCTCCCCCACTTATCCCCATTGTTTTGAATGGATTGATGGTTATTTATTTGGTGACCTAGAAAAAACAGTGCATACATATATACCCATATCAAATAACACTAGAGTGTGAACAGAGGATGACTCCTTTCTGCATATATGCAGTATTTGCCCCCTGGGCAGTGTTGAATAGACCCAAACCATGGATAAGCAATGCCCCCTCATCTTGGTACATCACTGCCCTGACAACAATGGAAATGTTAGATTATGGAGGAAGCCAGCTCCTATATTTACGTATGTACCCTTTTTTCTGGATGGAGTGCAGAAGTTTTTCGCCAACATGTGAACTGTGGAGAGTAGAATGGCACTGTACCCTCCACAGAAATGTTTACCTGCATATGTGTCAACGTGCATTTCCTGTTTCCATTGTCCAATAAGGATCACAGTGAATTGCTATGGCAATGGGATACACTGGCTATAGCTTAGGTAAGAGCAAACCGTGGCTGAAAAATATTACATCTTATGATGAAAAAAACATGTAAAAAAAAAAAAGAATAAAGACATAAATAAGAGAGCTGCTGACTGTGTGATAAAAAATTAGAAAGCTCCCAGCTGGTAAAGTTAAATGTAATAACATAAAGAAGTACAAACAGTCTGCCAAGACTATAGGGAAGGCCCCAACTACCCCTATTTGACTGAACTGGGTTTACAGCAGAGACGTTTTAAACGTACACACACAGCAACAGTTGTTCCAAATAAGCCCCTTTCCCATTAAAGTGACCTGCTTGCTTAAAACAATTCTTCTGACAGTGACACAATACAAGAAGGCACATCACAAGGTTTGCGACTGGCACCCCATGTTCAAGAGGCTGGATTGGAGAAAGCACAGATCCCGCAGGAAGCACAAAAAGTGAGACTCTGAGATCTACGAAAATAATACCAAAGGACAGATAAAAACAAACACAATAATCAATATTTCCAGCCAGCAGCTGAAAATTGGAGAGTTAAAAGTCCTCAGTACTGGACTTACTTTCTGTCCCGCTAACTATTTAAATAAGTTTCAGCAAGAGGGACAATTTTAAAAGTTCATGAGAAAACCTAAACTGAATCAACATTTTCTGCTTCCTCTGGCGCTAAACAAACAGGTGATACTTAATTTAAATGAAAAATAACTGACTCCACATGGTCACTTCTCATATACAGAAAACTTTATTAAAACTGTCTGCAAGGACAGCTTGATGACCATAGGAAACCATATTCCAACTTGGATGCTGGCTCTTATCAGAGCTTCGAGGAAGCGGACAAGTGTGTATGAGTGGATCACCCACTGTTTCCAGTTATATATATGTAGCACTGACCCCCTAAGGAGCTGCTGATAATTGATTGGGCCTGCACTCTGCCTATCAACCCCAGAAAATGGCTCGACCCCCTTGGCACAACTGTATAGCAATGTCAGTGTAAGACCCAATGGTAAAAAGAAACACAGTAATAACACACTGTACTGTTTATTTACCATCACCTTGGTCTTCCTCACTCCACCAGATGATTGTAATAGATAGAGTCTCACACAAGTTGTAAATTAACCAAATAAACAATTTACTAAAAGAAATTTGCGTAACACATTAGACACAGTGGTCATTCCAATATAAAGAATTAAAGTAATAACAATTAAGGTGTATGTGAAAACCAAAACTCAATGGTTACTTGAGGAGCATATGCAGACAGGCAAAAAGTAATGTCAATATGATAAAGCCCAGATATTGAGCACCTTCCCACTCCCACTTCCCACTCCAACCTCAGTGCAAACACCAAACCTGCAGAAAATTATTAAGCACCATGCAGCACTGAAATACAATACATTTGTCCATATAATTTACTCAAGGCCCCCCCCCCCCCGGTTTGCAGTTAGGGATGAGCCGAACACCCCCCGGTTCGGTTCGCACCAGAACCTGCGAACAGACCGAAAGTTTGCGCAAACTTTAGAACCCCATTAAAGTCTGTGGGACTCGAACGTTCAAAATCAAAAGTGCTAATTTTAAAGGCTAATATGCAAGTTATTGTCCTAAAAAGGGTTTGGGGACCCGGTTCCTGCCCCAGGGGACATGTATCAATGCAAAAAAAAGTTTTAAAAACGGACGTTTTTTCGGGAGCAGTGATTTTAATGATGCTTAAAGTGAAAAAAAAAGTGAAATATTCCTTTAAATATCGTACCTGGGGGATGTCTATAGTATGCCTGTAAAGTGGCGCATATTTCCCGTGCTTAGAACAGTCCCTGCACAAAATGACATTTTTAAAGGAATAAAAGTCATTTAAAACTGCTTGTGGCTTTAATGTAATGTCGGGTCCCGGCAATATGGATGAAAATCAGTGAGACAAACACCCCCCCACCCCCCAGTTCATTACCAGGCCCTTTGGGTCTTGTATGGATATTAAGGGGAATCCCGCACCAAAATTAAAAAAAGGAAAGGCATGGGGCCCTCAGGCCCTATATACTCTGAACAGCAGTATACAGGTGGTGTAAACAAGACAGGGACTGTAGGTTTGTTGTTAAGTAGAATCTGTTTGTAATTTTGAACTGGTACATTTTTAAAGTGTAGCTCCAGCCAAAAAATCTATTTTAAAGCTTTTTGGAAAATATAGGGAAGGGTTATCACCCCTGTAACATTTGTTTTGCTGTCTGTGCACCTCTTCAGAAGATTTCGCCTCACTTTCTGTCCCAATGACAAATGTTTTTTGAAAATGTAGGGTTTTTAGTGAAACAAGAATTGGTGATAAAGCATCAGTGAAGAGGAGACACGTTTTTCCCATATTAACTCTTACAGGAGAGAATTTCCCTTCCTAGGGGTAGATTTCATCTCACTTCCTGTTGTCTCCTTCCGTTTCCAAGTAGAAGTCGTTTGTAAGCTGGATGTTTGAAAGTAGGGGCCTGCCCTATATACTCTGCAGAAATTGGGGCCTTAGGTGTTGGTGTTGCTACAACACTGTAAGCCCTCACAGTTACTCTTGGTGGTCGCAGGAACGGGCCCTGTTGTGAAATATTAGATCAAGAATTGTAATTACATGGAAAAATTGGGCCTTGGCCACTGGTGGCGGTGCCCAGAACCAAAAATGTTCTTACAAGCTATCAGCATGAAAATTGAGGAGGAAGAGGATTGTGACTCAGAATAACAGGATAGTCACTCAGCATAGGCAGTCTTGAAGGGATCTCACAATAAAAAAAAAAATCAATCGGTTACATCAGCATCAGGTGCTTGGTAGCTGGTGTTCCAAGACTGATTCATTTTTATGAAGGTCAGCCGATCGACTGATTCGGTGGACAGGCGCACCCTGTGATCGGTTACAAAGCCTCCTGCAGCACTGAATGTGCGTTTCAAAAGAACGCTGGATGCAGGACATGCCAGTAGCTCAATTACATACTGTGCAAGCTCTGGCCAGTGATCCATCCTCAAGACCCAGTAACCCAGAGGATTTTTGGTGGGAAAGGTGTCCAAGTCTGATCTTGCCCCTAGGTAATCCTGCACCATGTGAATCAGGCGATGGTTGCTGGAACCGATCAGACCTTGGGGCTGCGGACTAAAATTGTCTGAACGCATCGGTCAGATGGCCACCTTCTCCACCGCTCCTTCTGTGACTGTCCGAAGCCTCAGCAACACGTTGTCCAGGAGGACCAGGAACTTGTAACCTCCCAGGCTCTGGAAACGCATTGCACAAACCTTTCTGCAAGGCCTCCCGAAGATGTTTCATCCTCTGCTCCCTCTGCGACGGCAAGATAAGGTCCGCAACCTTACCCTTGTAACGTGGATCAAGGAGGGTTGCCAGCCAGTAATCATCCCTCCCCTTGATACCACGAATATGAGGATCCTTCTGAAGGCTTTGCAGGATCAGGGAGGCCATGCAGCGTAGGTTTGCTGAGGCATTCGATCCAGAGTCCTCTGGGTCACTAAGGATGACATGATCCGCAGCCACCTCCTCCCAGCCACGTACAAGTCCATGGGTTTCTTCGGACTGTAAATGATCCCTTGAAGACTGCTGCTGATGCAGAGTGCCAGGCTCCACCTCCATGCTGACACAATCCTCCTCCTCTTCGTCCTCTTCCTTTGTGATCGGCAGGCACGCAGGAACACTGTCTGGATAAAGGGGGCCTTGAGAGGTAAGGAAGTCCTCCTCTTCCTCCCTCTGTTCTGCCTCAAGTGCCCTGTCCATTATTCCACGCAGCGTGTGCTCCAACAGGTGGACAAGAGGGACAGTGTCACTGATGCATGCACTGTCACTGCTCACCGTCCTCGTGGCCTCCTCAAATGGTGACAGGACAGTGCATGCATCCCTGATCATAGGCCACTGGCGTGGGGAAAAAAAAAAAAGCTCCTCTGACTCTGTCCTGGTGCCATAGTCGCATAGGTACTCATTGATGGCCCTCTGCTGCGTGTGCAGCCACTGCAGCATGGCCAACATTGAGTTCCACCTGGTGGGCATGTCACAGATTAAGCGGTTTTTGGGCAGGTTAAATTCCTTTTGGAGGTCAGCCAGCCGAGCACTGGCATTATATGACCTGCAGAAATGCACACGGACTTTCCTGGCCTGCCTGAGGACATCCTGTAAGCCCGGGTACCTGCCCAAGAACCTCTGCACCACCAAGTTAAGGACGTGAGCCAAACAGGGCACATGGGTCAGTTGTCCCTGTCGGAGGGCGGAGAGGAGGTTGGTGCCATTGTCGCAAACCACCATACCTGCTTTAAGCTGGCATGGCGTCAACCACCTCTGAACCTGCCCCTGCAGAGCTGACAGAATCTCTGCCCCAGTGTGGCTCCTGTCCCCCAAGCACACCAGCTCAAGCACCGCATGGCATCTTTTGGCCTGCGTGCTTGCGTAGCCCCTTGAACGCCTATGGAGCACCTCTGGTTCAGAGGACAAATCAGCACAGGAAGAGGCCATAGATGAAGAAGAAGAGGAGGGGGTGGAGGAGAGAGGTGTGTCAGAATCACCAGTAGTAGCATTTTGGAGGCGTGGTGGCGGAACAACCTCCAACACTACAGCACCTTGTCCTGCATCCTTCCCAGGTGCCAGAAGAGTCACCCAATGCGCCGTGAAAGAGAGGGAACGTCCCTGTCCATGCCTGCTGGACCATGAGTCAGTGGTAATATGCACCTTACCGCTGACCGCCCCGTCCAGCGAGGCCAAGACATTGCCTTCCACATGCTGGTAGAGAGCCGGAATCGCCTTCTGTGAGAAAAAGTGGCGTTTGGGAACCTGCCACTGAGGAACCGCACATTCCACAAACTCACGGAAGAGGGCAGAGTCTACCAACTGAAAAGGCAGCAGTTGAAGTGCTAGCAATTTAGCCAAGCTAGCATTCAACCGCTGGGCATGTGGATGGCTGGGAGCGAACTTCTTTCGGTGGTGCAGCAGCTGGGGACAGGGAAATCTGGTACAATCGGGCGTTGGTGTACCGATAGCAGATTGCCCGCAAGTACTTGGCTGTGACACACCTAATTCTACACCTTCATTCCTCTCAGTGCAGGTTCCAGAGAGGACTGAAGGTATAGTGGGGTTGGAGATCCCAGCTGATGAGGAGCAAGGAGAGGTCTGCTTTGTACTTTGGTGTCGGTCTCTTAGGTACGCTTGCCAACAAACTGCATGACAGGTCGACATATGGTCAAGCATGTGATGCCCAAGCGGGTAATGTTTTGGCCACGCGAGATACGCTTGAGACATATGTTGCAAATAGCAGCGGTGGGATCTGATGCACTCATCTCAAAAAAGGCCCACACCAAAGAACTTTTGGAATAACGCGCAGAGACAGCAGCGCCCTGCACATGCGGAGCTCTGCGGTGTGATGCCGTCAGTTTGCTGCACTTTAGCTGGCCCCTGGAGGGCATCCTGCCTCATTGGAGATGTGTCTCCTCCTCCTCCTCCCTCCTATCAGGCACCCACATGGAGCCAGTGACTTCCTCATCATCCCCTCCCTCCTCATTACTGGAGGAAAGCTGGCAGTATGCTGCAGCTGGGGGAACATGACTGCCAGATTGCTGTCCTTCTTGGGCACCCCCTCTCTCTGGGCTCACGTTACTGCCTTCCTCTAGCTGGGTACCATCATCGGAGCCTTCAAAATGCTGGGCATCCTCCTGGAGCAAGTACTCAACACTTTAGTCAAACAGTTCAGGGGACTCCTCAGGAGGACATGGTGGGGCTAGGGAAGGAGTGACTGATGCCATTGACCCGAGGGAAGAGGCCACGTTGGCAGCTGCTTTGCCAGACAAAGTACCCTGAGCCTGGGTGAGAGAGGATGAGGAGGATGAGGATGGCTAGGTCATCCACTCTACCAAGTCTTCCGCATGTTGCGGCTCAACATGGCCAGCTGCCGAAAAAAAAGACAATCGTGGCCACGTGCTGATGAGGATGCACCATCTCCATGACCAGCACGGTTGCCTCTAGACACAGAGCCTGCTTGCCCTCTTTTATTGGCTTGTGACTGTCTGCCTTTCCTTGTTGGCCTTCCAGACATACTAATGGCCTGCAGTGAGATGTAGCTGCACAAAGCTGGGATGTGTATATATATATATATATATATATATATATATATATATATATATTGATAATGATATTGGTACTCAAGCGCTGGTGTGGTGAAAAAGAAAATATTTATATATATGAAGTGATAAAAGCTGCAACCAAAAAAGGTGCTCTCTCACTAATGCAATAATAAAATAGTAAAAAATGGTGCGCCAATATCACAATAAATGTAAAAACTGACAAATGCTAGTGTAAATAAATGCTGTGTGCTGTAGTGATTCCTTGTAGGTAACCTAGCCACTATGAAAAGTGCATAGTGCCTAAAGACAAACCTAAACTATTGGCAAATAAAAACAAATGTGCTAAAGTGCTGGGTGTGCACAATTAACTTGCTCCCACTAAAATAATAAGATACAACAAAGGTATATGGCGTGCTTAAAAACAGTCACATTCGATACTATTCCTGCTAGTAGTATGAAGCTAAAGCCAGGTATATAAAAATACTGGGTGTGCACAATGGACTGAATGACACTGATGATGACCAATTCTAAGAGGTATATGCGTGTTTAAAAGGTCCCATCCAATGATGTTTCTGCTGGTAAAGCTGAAGCCAGGTATGGAAGCATAACAAAATTATAGCGAGAAATAAAAATGATGATTGATCTTCCAGAAAATAACTACGGCATAAAATGGCTTGCAGTTCCAATTCTACTGCAGAGGACACAGTACACCAACTGTAAATACTGTAGCTGCCTGCCTGTGGTACTAATAGGATCAGAACAACAGCAATTGTCTTCAGATAGCTTTAGGTGCACACTGTGCAGAGGACGCACTACACTAACTGTAAATACTGCAGCTGCCTGTGGTATTAATAGGATCAGAAGAACACCACCAATTTTCTTCAGGTAGCTTTAGGTGCACACTGTGCAGAGGACGCACTACACTATCTGTAAATACTGCAGCTGCCTGCGGTACTAATAGGATCGGAACACCACCAATTTTCTTCAGGTAGCTTTAGGTGCACACTGTGCAGAGGATGCACTACACTAACTGTAAATACTGCAGCTGCCTGCAGTACTAATAGGATCAAAAGAACACCACCAATTTTCTTCAGGTAGCTGTAAATACTGTAAAAACACCTGCCTGCCAGTAGGAAGAGAACAGGAACGGATCTAGCTAAACTGAATACAGTGTGTATATATATATATATATATATATATATATATATATATATATACACACACACACACACACACATACACACACAACACCTAGGATGCATACATATACACAATACACTCTAAGTGCAGCTAACTGACTCGCCTGCCTACTCTATCTGACTGAAATCAAATGACACTGTCTCTCTGTCTATCTCTCCGCCCCCACCGCAACACACTACACAAGGCTGCCACGCAGGCGGCCTTATATAGTGTGGAGCATGTACTAAACCCCCTGAGCCATAATTGGCCAAAGCCATCCTGGCTTTGGCCAATTACAGCTCTCTGTACAGACGGCGCTGTGATTGGTCAAGCATGCATCATCAGCGATGCCGCAGTGAATTATGGGCCGTGACGCGCCGCTCAAATTTGGCGCGAACGGCCCATAACGTTCGAAATTCGGCGAATGGTCAAACATGCGATGTTCGGGTGGGACATGGGTACGACTCAAACTCGAAGCTCATCCCTAATTGCAGTACACTGTTCAGCTCTGTGAACCTGAAGTGATGATGCTGTATAGGAAATGACAAAGTCTCTTTTCTTCTTCCTCTTCAGCTGGCTTAATTAGATTGTACTGCAGTGTTTGTAAATCCAGGTAAGGAAACAAGCAGGTAGTAAATTAATAATAGAACTGATGGGCTGGTAACTGAAAGTTTGCAATAGAATACACTTGTAGAGCTTCTCCTTTAAATAAGGTTGCAACTCAATATTAACTTTGCAGTACAGAGAAAACAACCTTGAAGTTGTACTGTACACAGTCTATGTCTGAAATAAACTCAATCCTGTGGAACTACAGATCCCAGCAACAGTCTGGAACTAGTTTAAATAGCAACAGTGCACTGTATTTATCTGGGCAAGTGCCCACTCACCAACACAGGTCCAGATGCTTGCAAGGCTCTGCTCCTGATGTTTCAGTCCATTCTGAACTGGCGCCGTCACACCGCTCTGCTCCTTCTGATGGCTGATGTGACTGTAATGCAGGAAATCTTTAGAAATCTTGGATCCTCCGGGCCATCCACACACTGGTTCGGCTGACTGTGCTCTGGAGCTCCTCAGAGGCCAAACAATTCCGCTCCACGCCCTTCCAGGCCGCAGTCTGTCAGCCACACACAGACTTCCCTGCAGGCAGGCTTTGAATGGCACCCCAAGAGGCCAGAAACATGCCATGCCTGTCTTTTATTTGCTTACTCAGCAGGCTGTTCGGTGACTTGGCCTTGTGGGTAGGTGAACTGAGCGATGTGGGTAAGTAGTCTGCTGACTGAGTTTTAGCACCTGAGTCACTTCCTCATTCACTACATCTCCCACAATGCATTGGAGCGTGGCATTACAGAAGCCAAACAAAAGTCTTTATAGCATTAGAGAGGACACTAGAGGGAGCCAAAATTCTTATTTAAAGAACATCACATTATTTACATAGTAAGTTAGCTGGCAAAAAAACCCTGCATTACATACTCCCCCTGCTTTGAATCTTTGGTCCCCAAAGATATTCAAAATTTGTGACCTGTTACATGTTTTTGCATTCAAGCGATGACATAGAACTGAGAGAGGAGCCTCCCATCAATTATCATGTGAAGGGAGATTGTTCCGTACACCTGTAACTGACACCGTGGTGTCTTGTATAGATGTGCCAGGGGTGAGACGAGGTTGTCCTTCACTAAATCAGCAGTGGAGGGACCAGGCATTTCAGAAGTTCTTTTTTGCAGCAGGATAAATCTCCTCTGAGCATTTGCCCAGCATGTCATAGGTCAGTCTCTTGGGTGGTTGGATAATTCTCTTTGTTCTCTGTTCTTTGGGTTTTGGTGCTATCTGCACACTGACACTGTCCTTCTCCACTTTAGCCTCTGGTACTTCAGTATCTTGTATCTCAGCTTCACTGGAGGATAAAGAACCCTCAGAGTGTTTCCTGCACGGAGTGTGGAGAACCTTCAGAATCTTCAGAAGGCCTATTTTGTGGCACAAATTCAGGGGCCTCTGGTTGAAGAATTCCACTGTCTGTCACCTTTGTGCGAGGGAAAGGGTTGGTATCAACCTCTGGCATGTGAGATGACCACAGCCAGCCTATTCCCATCTCTTCTTCCTCGCTGCCTTCATCATTTGTAGCAAAAGGCCTAGACTGGGACCTAGTCACTGGTCTCGGTCTCTGAGAGGTGGTGGAGCCTCTGGTACTTCAGTATCTTGTATCTCAGCTTCACTGGAGGATAAAGAACCCTCAGAGTGTTTCCTGCACGGAGTGTGGAGAGCCTTCAGAAGGCCTATTTGGTTCACAAATTCAGGGGCCTCTGGTTGAAGAATTCCACTGTCTGTCACCTTTGTGCGAGGGAAAGGGTTGGTATCAACCTCTGGCGTGTGAGATGACCACAGCCAGCCTATTCCCATCTCTTCTTCCTCGCTGCCTTCATCATCTGTAGCAAGAGGCCTAGACTGGGACCTAGTCACTGGTGTCAGTCTCTGAGAGGTGGTGGAGGTAGATGTTAAATCCTGCTGGGTTACCCGGACTGCTTCTGATAGAGGCAAAAGGTGGTTTCGATGCCAAGTCCTTAATGGCCCTGTACCTCCTTCTGGCCGAATCTGGTACACCGGCAGCCCTGGGAGTTGTTTGCATATAACATAGGGCTGTGACTTCCAGCGATCAGCCAATTTGTGCTTCCCAGGTATACCCAGATTCCTCAACAAAACTTTGTCTCCCGGTTGTAAGTCTTGTACTCGCACCCTGAGATCAAAATTTCTCTTGTTCCTCTGTCCTCTGGCATTTGATGCAGCTTGAGCCTTATTGTAGGCAGTCTTCAGGCTTCTCCGCAGTCTGTCCACAAACCCTCTGTGAGAAGTTGCTGAGGTATGGTCCAGAGATGTGCTGAAAGCTAGATCCACTGGTAGCCGGGCTTCCCGTCCAAACATCAAGCGGTATGGAGAGTATCCTGTGGCATCACTTGTAGTAATGTTGTAAGCGTGCACTTTGGCCGTTATGTGCTTGCTCCAGTGTTGTTTTTGCTCAGAGGTTAGAGTTTCCAGCATGTTTAAGAGAGTTCGGTTGAATCTCTCTGGTTGAGGATCTCCTTGAGGATGGTAAGGAGTAGTTCTGGATGCCCAACAAATCTAAGAGTCTTTTAATGAGACTACTCTCAAAGTCTCTCCCTTGGTCTGAGTGGATATGCTGTGGTAGGCCATAATGGATGAAGAATTTTTTCTACTAGGATTTTGGCCACCGTAGATGCCTGTTGATCTCTTGTGGGAAATGCCTGGGCGTAACGGGTGAATTGGTCGGTTAACACCAGGACATTTCTCTGCCCACTCAGGTCAGACTCCAAGCATAGAAAATCAATGCACACCAGATCCAATGATCCTTGGCTCTACAGGTGGCCCATTGGGGTGGCTCGTTGAGGTAAAGTCTTTCTTTGAATACATCTAAGGCAAGAATGGCAGTAACTCTCAACTTCAATCCTTATGTAGGTCCAATAGAATCTGTCTCTCATAAGTTGGAAAGTCCCCTCAGACCCCAGATGGCCATGATGATCATGTAAAGCGATCAACACCTTGATGTTATGTTTCTCTGGTAAGAACAACTGCCATTTCTCTTCAGGATCTTCAGAGGGGCCCCTTCGGTAGACCACCCCTTGTTGCAACTGCAACCGATCCCACTCTCGGTGTAATAAACGGCCTTCTTTTAATGAGTCAGTAAGAAGTAAGTCGGGACGTTGGCTCTCTAGTGCCTTCAATGCCAAACTGCAGAGGGGGTCTTCCAACTGGTTCCTACGCAGGTCCTTTTTAGAAAGCTTTGGCAGACCTTCATCTCTGAATTGGGTGATGTTGCAGTAGCATCTGGGCTCTCCAGCAGCTGACACTCCAATTTCTTCAGCCCTGGCCCCACCTTTTACTTGCTGTTCTGTCCCTTCACAAAGGGCCCTCACGCCTTCAGGGGTGAGCTGGGTCCATTCCTCTGAGAAGTCTCGGGAACAGTGGGGTCTTCTCGACAAAGCATCTGCATCCTTGTTCCCGACTCCCAGCCGGTACTTCAAACAGAAGGTAAAACCTGATAAGGCGGCCAACCATCTATGACCCATGGCATCCAGCTTTGCAGTAGTGAGCAGGTATGTGAGAGGGTTGTTGTCTGTGTTGATGATGAATTCTGCGCCATATAGGTAGTCTCTCAGTTTGTCCACTACTGCCCACTTCAAGGCCAGGAATTCAAGCTTGTGGGTGGGGTAATTCCTCTCTGCAGGTGCCAAACTCCGACTCACGTATGTGACAGGCCTTAAGTGTCCATCATGTTCTTGGTACAGTACTCCGCCCAGCCCATCTCGACTGGCATCTACGTGCAGTTTGTATGGCTTGGCTGGATCTGCATAGGCCAAAACTGGAGCAGTTGTGAGGCTCCACGTTAACTGCTTGAAAGACTCTTCACACTGGGTGGTCCACTGCTCTTGTATGGACTCTTTGGGCTTCCTGGCTCCTCCTGCTGCTTTTACAGACTTGAATGAGTCTGGATCATCGTCTTCCTCCTTCAATAGCTCAATGAGCGGGCGAGCTATCTGAGCAAACCCCTCAACAAATCTCCGGTAATACAAGCAGAATCCCAGAAATGACCTAAGCTCGGTTACATTGGTGGGTCTCGGGCCAGGAGGTGACAGCTTCCAGCTTCTGAGGGTCTGTGGCCACTCCTTCGGCAGACACGATGAGGCCCAGGTAATTGACTGAAGGTTGGTAGAACTGGCACTTTTCCATGGAGAACTTCAGGCCTTCGTCATGGAGCCTGTTCAGGACCTTCTCCAGGCGCTCTTCATGCTCTTCCAAAGTCTTGCCAAACACAATGATATCATCTAGGTATACCAATACTTCAATCAGGTTCATGTCACCCACAGTCTCCTCCATCAATCTCTGGAAGGTGGCTGGGGCGCCAGACAGACCTTGTGGCATGCGATCAAACTCGAAGAATCCTACAGGGGTAATGAAAGCAGTCTTCTCCCCATCTTCAGGGTGCATGGGGATTTGATAGTATCCACTTTTCAGATCCAGCAAGTTTAACCACTTTGCCCCTGACAGGCTCTGTAGGGCATCTTCTATCCTGGGTGTGGTATATTGGTCAGGAATGGTCCTTCGGTTCAATGTCCTGTAGTCGATGCACAACCGCAGTGACCCATTCTTTTTCCTTACTACCACTATTGGGGAGGAATAAGGACTCCGAGACTCTCGGATAACTCCTGTTCTCTTCAGCTCGGACAGCTGTTCTCGCAGGCCTTCCAAGTCCCCCAAGGAATCCGTCTGACTCTTTCAGAGGACACTAGAGGGAGCCAAACTCTTATTTAAAGAACATCACATTATTTACAGTACTTTAGGTGGCAAAAACCACTGCGCTACATATAGATTACCAAAGATCTAGAAAGGTTTAACTACTCTCAAATATGGACCAGTTGTATCTGGTTTTGAAAGCATCACTGAACCACTGGCCAAGTTCCTGGACTACAAATCCCAGCTGTTTGCCATCACCAGTGACTTCCTGGGAAGGATTTTTTATCTGACTAGGCTCTGGCCAGCATAGACATCAGTTCCTTATATAACATTTCCAATAGACATGGAGCCACTGATGCCAAAACACTTATTTACCAGACAGGTTATCACAATTCCCATAGAATCCATTCTCTAAATCCTAGAACTCATTCTTGAAAATAATTACTACAGGGCTGAAGAATCCTTCTACAAATAAATCCAGGGACGTGGCAATAGAGAGCTATTGTCATGTCAGTGCTGTACAAAGATGTGGGGACTTTTTCTTTTGCTTATCCATGGTTTGGTCTATATGCAGATAGGAGTAGGTCAGCTGTTTGCATTGTTGATGGATATATACAGTATATCTAGATACTCGGTTTGTTCCTCCTGCTTGTTATCTTGATAAAAAAATAATGTCATTGTGCCTTCAAAACATTGGTGTTAACCTTTTGCTGATATGCGACTTCAGTAAATTCTCAATCTGGATTTTCAGTTTGGCGTGCTGGCTTTTTTAACTAATATTGGATCTACATGGACTCCCTAGAACTTTTTGTGCTATGGTTTAATGCAATTTCAGGTTTGAAAACCTGTCTTGGCTGATACTGTATTATTACTGATAAGTCAGCACCCATGGTACTCCATTGAAGAGCTCAGTTTACAAGTTAGTAGAGTGTAAATAATTTCTTGGAGGCTACAGGTAGCTGAAATGGTTTAGGATCCATTCACAGCAGCCACTGCATTACAACGCAGCGTCTGGTATGTGGTGTATCCATTGCAGTGCCCATGTGCCGATCTCTTTTCGCATTTTTTTTTAAACAATCTTTACTGAAATGTCATACAGTGACATTTCATTACATTTTATACAGTACACGGTGACTGTGCTATGCTGGGAAAAAAAGTACAGCTGCGCACCACCACAATGCAATGGTGGGAACCGGCCACACCGAAGACAAAGCATTTTGCTGGTGGTGGTGGCGGTCTGCTGGAATAGCCACCCAATACAGTTCCACCGCACCTGATGTGAATGAACATCTAAAAGGTCACTCTTTTATTAGTTCTTATACATCAATCCTGGTTGTTTATTTATAGGTGTTATTGTGTCAAAAAATTTTTTTATTAAGATGTAGTGTCCTTAGTCCTTGTTTTCTCAGTTTACCTTCAGCAGTCTGTAAACATCTGGTTCAGCATAGTACCAAACCCCTTCACGGATCTCTGGACTTGTATCTTTCTCATTTCTGAAGCAAGGATATTTTTCAAAATCCTCAATTTTATATGGAAAGCCACGTCTGTTTACTTCAAATATAGAAACTATATTCTCGATCTTAGGAAGAGAGACAACAAAATATAATGACAACGACAAGATAATAAAGCCACATCTTCACATAAAAAGTCAAAGAAACACCCACACACTCCCATTAAAACATAACTGCAGTAAAACACCCTACTAACTGTTCTACACCCCCCATCCCTAAACACTTACCTGGCACCTCTCACTGTTCCAGGACTGTCCCAGCTGCAGTACCGCTGTCCTCAGGCACACACAAGTGCCTCCATAGAACAGCACGGAGAGAAAGACTTTGGCTGACCTCGGAAAGACTTTCCACCTGAGATTTGTCGAGGTCAGCCGTACTGTACTCGGGCCTTTCTGTACATTTCCAAACGTGACGTTCGGCTCTGCTCGCCTCCGGCTCCCCCCCACCTCTGGCCAAAAGCAGTACTGCACACCGCTTTGGCCTGAATCATGCTCGTTTTGCAAGACAACACTCGCAAACCGAGTTACGATTTTTAAAAATACAGCGCTCGTATTGCGAAACGTTCATTAACCGCGTTACTCGCAATCCGAGGTTCTATTGTATTAAGTCAGTAAGTAGCTCAGGGACAGGACTATAAAGGGCAAGAAATTAGAATGGGCAGGCACACACACACACACACATGAAATTGACTCTCACATTGAAACTGATAGCAGGTTGCTGCAGCACAGACGATGACACGCCAGGTAGTACCTTCAGTCCACTCCAGTCCAACGCACAGGCACTGCCTTCGCCAGACCCGCCCCCTGCAGGGGCCACCCGAACACACTGTAGCAGGTACTCGGATGGTCATCAGGTGGCCTCCAGACAGGAACTGCACATGCGCAGTTCCAAGCTGAGTGTCACAGCCATATTTTTTACTGGCAACCTTTTCATGTCACTGGTATTTACTGGCAGGAGAAAAGTACCCACTTTTTACATGCTGCCAGTAAAAATACTGATGGTTGGCAACACTTTTTGGCACAATGTCACATGGAGTGAGTCACATGCTCCTCTATAGCTTAAATTAGCAGATACAGTTGAATACTCCCCTGTTCCACTACCTGCTTCTCCAGTCTTCCTATGTTTAAGAGCTATAGTTGCTTGGCTGACATTCAACACTCCAGGAATGTCATATTCCTGTGTTCCCTGCAGAGTGTCGTGGTTCATTCCCCTAAGGGTTCATGCACACTGGGTTAAAGTATGCTGCTTCTACAGGAGTTTTTGGTTTTCCTGTAGCAGCAGCTCAATGTTATCCTATGTGTTCATGCACATTAGGACGATTACAGGCATATTTTAAGCTCAGCGTTTAGAAGCAGGAAAAAAAACCCTTCTGGTTTGTGTCTTTGATTGGAGCTTTCTGGCAGAAAAAAATGCTAAACACTCTTATGCCCTGTACACACGACCGGACATTGATCGAACATTCCGACAACAAAATCCATGGATTTTTTCCGACAGATTTTTGGCTCAATCTTGTCTTGCATACACATAGTCACACAAAATTGTATGAAAATCCAATCGTTCTCAACACGGTGATGTAAAACACATACGTCGGGACTAGTAACAGGGCAGTAGCCAATAGCTTTCGTCTCTTAATTTATTCTGAGCATGCGTGGCACTTTGTGCGTCGGATTTGTGTACACACGATCGGAATTTAACCGATCGGATTTTGTTATCGGAAAATTTTATATCCTGCTCTCAAACTTTGTGTGTCGGAAATTCCGACGGAAAAAGTCAGATCGTGTGTGGGCTCCATCGGGATTTCCGACAACACAATTCGATTGCACTTTTTCCGGCGGAAAATCCGACCGTGTGTACAGGGCATTAAGCTTTCCTAAACTTCTATACAAAAACGCTCTATATGAGTGTTTTTTTCTGCCAAGGGAACTGGTGGTTTTTTAAGCCCAGTGTGAATGAAGCCTTACCCCTGTATTACGAGTACTAAAGTGAATACTAAAGTGAATACTTGGAAGTGTGTCAGATATAAAGAGATCATTGTTCTGCAAGATAGTGAAGACCGCAGGAATGGGTGGTGAAACAGGCAAGAAAAGCCCCTCTTTTGCAGGTCATGTCACATTTTTAACTCATGCTTTTGCAATGCACAGGTTTGTTTAATCTCCTTTGGAGACAGGGATTGATGTAAAAGCTCCAAAACTGTCCATAATGTGCTGCTTAATAAATCGAAGTTCTATAAACCAAATCAGTAAAATATATTTCAAGGGATTAGTTTTCAGTATACATACCATTTGGTTTGGTAGATTAAATTTATCGTGATGTTCGTGAAGCAATAGTCCTTTATCCACAGAGCGCACAGAGCAAAGCGATCCAGACTCTGCTTTCACCTCCAGACTAACCACCTCTCCTGGATGGACCTGATCTTTAGAGAACTTGATCTGAACCTGCTCGTTGTAGAACACATAAATGAGATGTATTATCAACAATGTATTATCAACTAATACTGTACAAACATCATGGATGATTTGCTTTATAGAAAATTCAACTTAGGTCTATAAATCTAGTACATATTTTCTTCAAAGAACAGATCTAATTTTACCTAAACGTTCGCACACTTACTACATCCTTCCTAAGCCCCAGTATATCCAACAAAATGAATCTGAGCGCTGGTTACGCTTTGACTTGAGTTAGATTATATATAAATGGTTATTATAGCTCAGTCGGTACAGCCTACACTACCTCCTATAAACAATACAAAAATCGATAAAATCAATAAATAATACAATGTGTTGCTAGCTTTAACACTGTAAGGTGATTCCACAAGACCTTCTCCTACAAAAAGAAATATACAAACCTAAGTGAAGCTCAACACTCTTATGTGATATACTATCAATGTGTACATCAGACTGAAAACATATAAAAACCTAATTCTTAGTACATGCAAGAATAAGATTGCCAATAAAATCAAAATTAAATCGGTAGTAAACTGCTGGATGGTTTTTCTTTTTAAACCTGAAAGGCAAAGTTATAATGTGCTAGTATGCATCGCATACTAGCACATTATGTGAAACTTACCTTAGAACGAAACCCTCCAGTGGTGAGCTGTCACCACTGAAGGTGCTTTCATCTTCACCTGTTCTTCCTTTTGGGTTCGCGGGACTCTGGCTGTGTGAGTGACCAGAGCTGCAATGACATCATTCCCCCGCTTGCGTGCGAAAGCTGCCGTCTACGGCACAGGTCTCTTAAGGAATGACCCGGGGGGCTGTTCCTTCAGCGCACATGCGCTGGTAATGCCACTGGCTTAATGTGCAGAAAATATCCCCTGAACGGTGCACGTTTAGGAGATATTTACATTACCTATAGGTAAGCCTTATTATAGGCTTACCTATAAGTAAAAATTATGCATGGGTGTTTACTCCCACTTTAACAGTGAACCAAAATAAGCAGCTGATCAGCTATCTTTGCTTCTTCACGTGACTTGTGCACCTCCACCAGGTGAGGAGGGAGGAGCCAAGCCCATGACATCTCGCCACCACCGTTTGAGTATGTAGTGGTGAGCAGGCTGACGCTAAAGCGCATTGTCATTTTTATCCTGTGAGTGTCTTATATCGGCTGGGGTGTTTTAATAAACCTTTTGGAAATGGAGAGCACCATGTTCTTGCCTTTTTGTTCCATATGATTTATGTTTGATGGCACACACATACATTTGGAACCAGAGGGTGTATCCATCCAAAGTTTGAGGAGAACTGCGGAGGGTCTGTCAAGTTTGGGATTGTTGCCATTTGAATGAAAGAGATGAGCCTGTTTTGCATTCACCTGGTTAGTGGAGGTGTACAAGTCACATGAAGAAGCAAAGATAGCTGGTCATTAATTGCACTTTTTGGGGTACTGGACTGTTTATTTTTGTTCACTGTTAATTTAGATTTTTATTTTATTGGCAATCTTATTTTTGCATGGAAGAATTTGATTCTTACATGTTTTCAGTTTGATATACACATTGATAGTATACAACATAAGAGTGTTACACTTCACGTAGTTTTGTATATAGATTACAATATATATCAAGTCTGGAGACGGGAAGAGTTGGTTGGACAGGCTGTAAACACCTGATAAGACCCATGCCATGACTACAGAGCTGAGCAAATAGCTGGGTGGGAGAAATAGTGCACTTTAGCTTGAGCGGTGGGTTAAGAAATATTTAGTTGAAACTAGATTGTTTTTTAAACAGCTACTTTATATTTTATAGTAATTGATTTAAGAAAAAGGAAGAGAGGTACCACATTACACTTTACAAAAACACTGTTCATTTCCCAGAAACCCACTTGTCCACTCCCTGCTCCCCACCTCAGTTTACAACAGACATTTGGTAATATTTTCCAGGTCTTTTATACAGATAGACTAAATAATTCAACTCAAAGTATTCAACTACTAGAGGGTTTCAGGGAGCATCCCTCTTGACTAAGTGTTTTAATTGTTTATAAAATTCAGTATAATAGTATAATTTAATTCATTTTCTCACCTTATTGTTTGGACACATTGGCACTCCAAACTTTGTCCTACTTGCTGCAATATCTCCATCTAGCAGAACCGTGAAAACAAGAATAGTGGCTTTTGGAAACAACTCAATCACTTTGCTGAACTTCAGGGAAAATGTTCCATGTAGATCTACAGGAATTAGAAAAATGCATAAACATTACAGTTGCCCTCAAAGGGCTGGTTGTATCTGTAAAACTAGATGTCCAGAGCACCTCCTCTTACATCAGATGTGAAAACCCCCTTATCATCAGACGTCCTTCACCCTTCCTTACATTACAGTGCACCCCTTACCTTGTGCTGTTCCTGGGAAGAAGCTGGGAAGCAGAAAGTGCAGGGTCTGGAGGAATGCCAGAGGAGGGCTGGAGTCAACTGCTAGAGTTTGCTGAATGCTGAGACCAGGGGAGGTAGAGATGAGGAGGTACTGCTGCACAGAGAGGCACAAAATCTGTAGGAGGAGTTCTGTTCTTCTCACTGCTGCTGAGAAAAGGTAGGGGCGGAGACAAGGGGGTGCTGCTGCAGCACACACAGGTACAGGATCTGTAGCAAGAGTTCTGTCCTCCTCACTGCTACTGACTGCTGAGACATGGTAGGAGAGGAGATGAGGGGGTGCCACGGCTCAGGAGGGGTGCGAGAGCCACATGAAATGGGCCTTGTGTTTGACACATGTGTGCTATGGTAAAGGGTTAGTCTACCTCTAAGTGATATTTTTTAGTTTAAGGTCAAACCTCATGAGTTGAGTCAACTATTGGAGTATTAATGAATACTCCAAAAGCAAGATCTCTATGCCATAAATCTCCCAAATCTATTCCTGACCATCGGGAAATTTTGGGAGTTTGTGTCCTCCTTTGTGTTTTCTAACACATTTTGTTGCATTCTGAATACTGAAGATATACAAAAGGGAGCAGTGACGCCCCTAATAATGGCTACAGCAAGTGCGCAGACCCAGGAAATCAAATGCAGACATATCACCAATAGAATCCTCAAAAAATAGGATTTTTTATAACAGCTTACCTGTAAAATCCTTTTCTTTTGATGTACATCACGGGACACAGAGCCTCAGTAATTACTGATGGGTTATATAGGGTATCACTAGGCGATTGGACACTGGCACACCCTAAACAGGAAGTTCAACCCCCTATATAATCCCTCCCCTTATAGGGATACCTCAGTTTTGTAGTAAAGCAATATAAGTGTATTAGAAGAGGGGAGGGACCTCTGTGTCCCGTAACGTAAATCAAAAGAAAAGGATTTTACAGATAAGCTGTTATAAAAAATCATATTTTCTTTCTCGTACATCACGGGACACAGAGCTTCAGTAATTACTGATGGGACGTCCCAGAGCAATGCTATTTGAGGGGAGGGGACCACACACGTAGGGTGTAATCAGACTTGAGGACCTCGTACTGCTGCCTGCAGCACACTACACCCAAAGGCAATATCCTCATGCCTTCCCACATCAACCTGATAAAATTTGGTGAATTTATGGACTGAAGACCAGGTTGCAGCCCTGCAGATTTGAGCCATAGAGGCCCGGTGATGCACCTCCCAAGAACCACTAATCGCCCTTGTGGAGTGTGCCCTGATTTGAAAAGGTGGAATCCTTTGTTTCAAACCATAAGCCTGAATAATCATTTGTCGAATCCACTTCGAAAGGGTAGACTTTGACGCTGCCTGCCGTCTATTGGGACCTTCTGGTAGCATGAACAAAACATCTGTTTTGCGAACTTGAGCAGTTGCTTCCAGATAGGCCCTGACTGCCCTAACTACATCCAAAGAATGTAGTGACTTTTCTTCCGTGGAACAGGGATCTGGAAAAAAGGAGGGTAGAACAATATCTTGGTTTAGATGGAATTCTGAAACCACTTTTGGTAGAAAGCTAGGATGAGGGCGCAATACCACTCTATCCTTATGCATGATCAAATAAGGCTCTTTACAGGAAAGGGCTGCTAACTCTGATACTCTTCTAGCAGAAGAAATGGCTACCAGGAAAATGAACTTCCTTGTCAATAAGACCAAGGGAATCTGACATATGGGCTCAAAAGGCTGTTTCTATAAAACTGACAGAACAAAATTCAAGTCCCAGGGGTTTAGTGGCGCTTTAACTGGAGGATTAAGACGCGTCACCCCTTGCATAAATCTTCGGATCAAGGAATGAGAAGCAAGTGGTCGTTGAAATAACACTGATAAGGCCAAGACCTGGCCCTTGATGGTACTCAAGGCCAGCTTCATCTCTAATCTCATTTGTAGCAAGTCAAGAATTCTACCAATGACATATTTTTTGGGATGCCAACCCCTGGCTTCACACCAGGATACATAAGTCCTCCAAACTCTATGATAAACCACTCTGGAAGCTGGCTTCCTAAGATTGATTAAAGTAGAGATCACAGGACCTGAAAGCCCACGACTCCTCAGAACGTGGGTCTCAACAGCCAAACCGTCAAATTTAGCGTTTGTAAGGCAGGATGGAATACTGGACCTTGAGATAATAGGTCTGGACGTGACAGTAGGGTCCACGGGGAACCCACTGTCATTCTTACTATCGCTGCATACCAAGCTCTTCTGGGCAACGCTGGGGCCACCAGAAGTACCGACTTCTTTTCCTGCCGGATCCTGCGAAGCCGCGGCAGTAGCATAATTGGAGGAAACGCATAGATCAGTGATAACTGATGCCACGGAATCACCAACGCATCTGTCCCGTATGCAAGAGGATCTCTTGTTCTTGCCACAAACTTGTCGACCTTGTTGTTGATCCTGGACGCAAAGAGATCTACATCTGGTATCCCCCATTATTGGCATATGGCCCAAAAGACATCGGGGTGAAGAGACCATTCCCCTGGGGATAACCACTGGCTACGCAAATAGTCCACCTGCCAGTTCTCTATCCCTGGAATGAAAACTGCCGATATGCATGGCACATGCTTTTCTGCCCAGACTAAAATCTGGTTCACCTCTCTCTGAGCTGCACGACTCCTGGTGCCTCCCTGATGATTGATATAAGCCACAACTGTGGCATTGTCAGACTGGATCCTGACAGGGCAACCCTGTTGCCTGAGAGTCCAGGCCCTTAGGGCTAGATACGCCGCATGGATCTCCAGAATGTTGATGGGTAAGGTCTTCTTGATTTCGGACCATTCCCCCTGGACTGCAGACTGTTCTAGAACTGCTCCCCAACCCGAAAGACTGGCATCTGTTGTTACCACTGTCCAGGTAACCGGTAAAAAGGATTTCCCTTTCTGCAGCCTTTCGGGTATTAACCACCAACTGAGGCTCTGACGCACTAGGAGACAGGTGCATCGGAAAATCTAATGCCTGTACCTGCTTGCTCCAAGCAGACAGGATACTGTGTTGCAGCAGTCTTGAATGAACTGAGCATAGGGAACTGCTTCGAATGAAGCCACCATCTTTCCTAGCAGCCTCATACAAAGACGGACAGAAGGACCCTTTTTGGTCCTGACTACCTGAATCAGCGCTCTTAAGGCACTGATCTTTGCCTGAGGTAAAAATACCTTCTCTTGGCTTGTATCTATGACCAGGCCCAAATACTCTAGTCTTCTTACTGGTTTTAAGAAAGACTTTTCTAGGTTGAGAATCCAACCTAGGTGTTCCAGGTAGTTGACTGTGGTCATCAATTTCCCGCTCAAACAGGCTACCGACCGGTCTATCAAGAGCAGGTCGTCTAGGTATGCTATGACAGTTATACCCTGAGCCCTTAATCTGGCCAGAGGAGGAGCCAAGATCTTTGTAAACACTCGAGGTGCAGTGGCTAGCCCGAAAGGCAGGGCCACAAACTGAAAATGGCGTCCTTCTACTTCGAAGCGCAAGTACTTTTGATGAGCAGAAAAAATGGGTACATGCAGATACGCATCTCTGATGTCTATAGATGCCAGAAATTCCCCTCCCTGTAGGATGGAGACTACTGACCGGATTGATTCCATGCGAAAGGATAGAATCCTTAGGAATCGATTTAGATCCTTTAGATCCAGGATGGGTCTGACATCTCCATTTAGTTTTTGAACCCTAAAAAGGTTGGAATAAAATCCCAATCCTTGTTCTTCCGTGGGAACTACCACGATGACTATTTGCGACAATAGTCGCTCCAATGCTAGAAGGAGCGTCTGCTTTTTCTCTGGATCTCTGGGGACATTTGATCTGAGGAAACGAGGAGAGGGGAATTCTTGGAACTCCAGTTTGCAACCTAGAGTTACCATGGAGATTACTCATCTGTCCTGGAAATCCTCCTGCCAGAGCTTTGAGAGCCGTAGCAGTCTTCCCCCCACCCGAGCGAGCGGGGGCGCTCCTTCATAAAGAGGCTTTAGCGTCTTGGCTAGTAGGCTTCTTCCCCCAGGACTTCTTTTGTCCCTGGGGTCGACTCTGAAATTTATTTCTAGACCCTGACGGAGGAGGCCGTCGCGACTGCCTGGAGGCTGATGCTCCTGGCAATGGGGAAAGAGCCCGTTTGAAAGGATGCTTACTCCTTTTCTTAACAGGTAAGAGAGTGCTTTTCCCACTAGAGATCTTTTGGATATAATTGTCCAAATCCTCTCCAAACAGCCTTGCACCACGAAATGGATATCCAGCCAGAAGCTTCTTACATGGTGCTTCGGCTGACCAATTCTTCAACCATAAAATTCTACGCATATGCACCAACCCAAGTGAAAGACGAGAGGTTTGGATGATAGAACTTTGAGGACCTGCTTAACATGGTCTCTTAAGTATTGACAGACTCCGATCGCTGCCACCGCAGGTTGAGCTGCTGAACCTGCTAAGGAGAAAATATTTTTCAACAGGGATTCCATCTTTAAATCAACAGGATCCCTGAGCCTACACCTAAGACACTGGTGAAAAAACTGAGGTATCCCTGTAAGGGGAGGGATTATATAGGGGTTTGAACTTCCTGTTTAGGGTGTGCCAGTGTCCAATCACCTAGTGATACCCTATATAACCCATCAGTAATTACTGAGGCTCTGTGTCCCGTGATGTACGAGAAAGAAATTAAACAGATTGTTAAGAGCTTTAGAATCCACTTAACGTCGAAATATCTGTTTTGCATGTGAAGACTACCCAAAATATTTAACTCTTTGGTAGGTGCTGTAGAGTTACCAGTTATAGATATTTTCTTTTAAAACTCTAAGATTGTTGTTTTAACATTTCCAAGTCTGCAAACCTGCTGTAACCATTGCAAGGAAGACACACGCTCACTGTTCAAGTTGAATTTTATATTATAAAGAATAGTGCTGAAGATGTGGAAACATTGAAATCTATTAGGTCCATGGAATCACAACTAGGAACTATGTGAGGAGATCTTGTCTGACATCAAGAGAACTGGTTAACGGTTTCACTTTTCAATAAAAAGCCTCACCACAGGCTAAATCCATCCATCAGCTGGAGGATTACTTAGTGATCTACAGTCCAGTGACCTTGTGCAGGATCTGCAGCAATAAAAACACTGCTGATCTAAACTCCATGTGCTACATAAATCCCACGAAGAGGAGCAGTGCTACTCCTTTAAGCACTAAGGCACCACCAATCTTCCCAGTGCTGCTTCAACATCTGGAGGTCTATGGCCTAACAACTGCCAATGCCACCGTCCCCAAGAAGAAAAGAAGGAGGGGGCCTCCACTCCAGTGTACTGCTCTTTAATGAGATAAGGCAGTTTGAGTACCCCATACTGTACTCAAAAACTCACCAAGGGCAGCGGGCTGTTCTGTAATGTCCAGCTTATACTCTCCATGAGACACAATTGCTTCTTTCCCCATCAACTAGGAGATCAGAAAATCAAACGGTTAGTTTGTTCAGTACTCATAAAACACTTTGTGCATTGTCTTCAAAAGATTTAAATGTAAAATCCAGGCAGATAAAACACAAATTAATGTAACTCTGTATTCATGAATAAATCATTGAGTGCATTTGTTATTGCAACTAGTACAGTACACATACCTGAATCCACTGTACAGCAGCACTCAGGGAGAGGGAGAGACAGGACCTAGAGCCGTCATATGTGCTGTATACAAATGTGCTGGTGGGAGAAAAAAGTACTTTACTCTCCTGTCACTGCTCCAGTCAGGAGGGTGGGGGTGTGGAGGACACCACTGTTTCTTTCACTGTTTAAAAGTGTAACAGAGAAAGTGGTGTCACCTGCCTGGCTGTGCTGTCCATATACACTAAATTACCAAAAGTATTGGGACGCCTGCCTACGCACATGAACTTTAATGACGTCTTAGTCGGTAGGGTTCAATATTGAGTTGGCCCACCCTTTGTAGTTTTAACAGCTTAAATTCTTCTGGGAAGGCTGTCCACAAAGTTTAGGAGTGTGTCAATGGGAATGTTTGACCAGTCTTCCAGAAGCGTATTTATGAGGTCAGGCACAGTCCCCACTCTATTTTATCCCAAAGGATTGAGGTCAGGACTCTGTGCAGGCTAGTCAAGTTCCTCCACCCCAAACCTGCTCATCCATGTCTTTATGGACCTTGCTTTGTGCACTGGTCCAAATCATTTGGTGGAAAGGGGATTATAGTGTGGGGTTGTTTTTCAGGGGTTGGGCTTGTCCCCTTAGTTCCAGTGAAGGGAACTCTTAAGACGTCAGCATACCAAGACATTTTGGACAATTTCATGTTCACAACTTTGTGGTGCACTGTTCCAACATGACTGCTCACCAGTGCACAAAGCAAGGTCCATAAAGACATGGAGGAGCTTTGGGGTAGAGGAACTTAACTGGCCTGCACAGAGTCGTGATCTCAACTCAATAGAACACCTTTGGGATAAATTCAAGCGGAGACTGCAAGCCAAGCCTTCTCATCCAACAACAGTGCCTGACCTCACAAATGTGCTTCTGGAAGAATGGTCAAACATTCCCATAGACACATTCCTAAGCCTTGTGGACAGCCTTCCCAGAGGAGTTGAAGATGTTATAGCTGCAAAGGGTGAGCCAACTCAATATTAAACCCTATGGACTAAGACTGTGTCCCGGTAAAGTTCATGTGTGTGTAAAGGCAGGTGTCCCAATACTTTTGGTAATATAGTGTATGTATTTCATCTATGTACCAAGATGTTTGCCTGGCATTCATTTTAAACATAAGGAGGGCCTGAACAATTGACAGTCACTCTATGCACATTGTCTGGAAACAGGTATCTTAACTTTAGTGGTTTTAGGCCACTGTTCCTACGATGGACTAAACTAAACCCTGCTATCCTTTACAGGGAAGCTGCCATCTTAGCCTCTGTTTGATCTGCAGTTGCCTGGGTGCTGCATATGATCTGTTCGCTCTATGGGGGTCCCAGTTGTTGATCATACTACTTCAGTGTTTTTATGATCAGTGTTCTTATCTATAATAGGTATGACACATTTGTGCAAACTCAACAAATGAAATGTGCATATTAACAACTTCTGCCCCGGAAGAATTTACCCCCTTCCTGACCGGGCCATTTTTTTGTGATACGGCACTGCGTTGCTTTAACTGACAATTGCGCGATGACCTCTGCGTTTTTTATTTTTTACGCTATACACGAAAAAAGTGTGTCAATTTTGAAAAAAAAAAACAATATTTTTTACTTTTTGCTATAATAAATATCCCTATTTGTCTTTTTAAAAAACACATTTTTTTCCTCAGTTTAGGCCGATATGTAATCTTATTTGGTTAAAAAAAAAAAAAATTGCAATAGGTGTATATTGCTTGGTTTGCGCAAAAGTTCTAGCGCCCACAAGATAGGTTATTGATTTATGGCATTTTTATTATTATTATTTTTTTTACTAGTAATGGCGGCGATCTGTAATTTTTATTGGGACTGCGACATTGTAGCAGACAGATCGGACACTTTTTTGAAACCATTGACATTTAAACAGCGATCAGTGCTATAAATTGTCACTGATTACTGTATAAATGTCCCTGGCAGGGAAGGGGTTAACACTAGGAGGCGATCAAGGGGTTAAACGTGTTCCCTCACTGTGTGTTCCAACTGTGGGGGGAGTGGACCGATCAGTGTTCCTATATACTAGGAACACAAGATCTGTCTCCTCTCCCTTGACAGGACAAGGATTTGTGTGTTTACAAACACACAAATCCACGTTCCTGCTCTGTCACAAGCGATCGTGGGTCCCCGGCGGACACATGCCCCTTATACTCCTTAGAGCGGACGCCGTACAGCTATGGCGATTTGCGCAGGGAAGCCATTCTGCCGCCGTCAAACAACAGCGGGCAGTCGGCATGTGGTTAAAGCGGTGTTCCACTCATTTTTATGTTTATTAAAACCCAGCAGCTACAAAAAGTGTAGCTGCTGACTTTTAATAAACACACACTCGCCTGTCTCACGGTCCAGCGATGCAGCCGCCCAAACTATCGCTTCTCTCCCTCGCCTCTCCACGGCGCTGGCGTTGCAAGTGTGGGCACCTGGCTGTGACAGCTTGCGGCTTCACAGGCGGGTGCGCACTGCGCATGAGCGAGTCGCTCAGCACCTCCCCATTGGTCAGACAATCTTCTGGGACCTGTGACATGTCCCAGAAGATTGCAAGGAGGGAGGGGGAGAGGAGAACTTTTGCTCGAGCCACCTAGGCAGTTCGAGCAGAAGTGGGAGCAGGTGTCAGGCTAGAGCATATAATAGGTAACAGTTCAGGTGTTTTGATTATGCAAAGAGTTCAAAGAACAAGAGCACATACCATGAGCAGGTCTGAGCAGAGCAGGTCAGCTGGGACTTGTAGTTCACCGCTGTAGATGTAGGTAGATGTTTGCTGGACCTTGTAGTTCACCGCTGCAGATGAGGAAAGATGGTGTCTGGTGTTTGTAGTTCACCGCTGCAGGTGAGGATCGATGTCTGGTGCTTGTAGTTCACCGCTGCAGATGAAGGTACTAGTAGCATCAGGCAAAACGTAGTCTAGGCAAGCTGGGTCATACACAGGAAGGTCAGAGTCCAAACGGTACCAAATCAAAAGCAAGCAAACAGGGTCAAACGAGCCGGGTCATACACGAAATACACAGAGCAGATATCAACTGGATCAAACACAAGGTAAACTCTAACACGAGCAATGATTGAATGCTGATGCAAGTTATTTAAAGGTGAGCTGGCCAATCATTGTTGTTTGCCAGGTGAAGGCTGTGTCAGGTGAGTTGTGCTGGGTTCTAAAGGGATCCTAGTACTGACAGTACCCTCCCTTTCTCGAGGGGCTGCTCCTGCACCCCCAGGCTTACTTGGATAACGAAGATGAAACTTCTTCTTAAGTCGGTCAGCATGAAGATCACGAGCTGGGACCCAAGATCGATCCTCTGGGCCGAAACCTTTCCAATGAACGAAATATTGTAAGGAATTGCGCACTCGTCTGGAATCAAGAATAAATGCCACATATTCCTGACTGTCCAACACATCCACAGGTTCTGGTTCATTTACTTGGAGGCTGGAATGAACAGGTTTCAACAATGAAACATTAAAGACATTTAGAATGCGCATGGATGGAGGGAGTTTTAATCTATAGGATACAGGATTAACAATCTCCGAAATTTCATAGGGCCCGATGAATTTTGGGCCAAGTTTTTTAGATGGAACATGCAGGGACAGATTCCTAGATGATAGCCACACTTTGTCACCAACTTTATATCCTGGTGCCTTTGAGCGCCTCTTGTCCGCCATTTTCTTAAAAGCCAGCACAGAACGAGAAATAGCATGATTAACATCGGACCAGATTTTGGAGAAATTTTCAATTGTGGTGTTGGCATCTGGCACATCAGAGGGTGGAAGATCAAAAGGAGCACACACGAGGATGCAACCCGTAAACACAGAAGAAAGGAGAGGTCCCTGTAGATGTGCTGGCACAATTATTAAAGGCAAACTCTGCCCATGGCAGGACGTTGACCCACTCCACCTCATCATTGGCCATCAGACAACGTACCATCTTCTCTAGAGTCTGATTAGTCGTTTCTGTTTGGCCGTTTGTCTCAGGATGATATGCTAAAGAATATGATAACTTAATCCCCAGCTGAGAGCAAAGGGCCTTCCAAAACTGGGCTATAAACTGAGAGCCATGGTCTGAGACAATGTTGATTGGTACCCCATGGAGCCTGAAAACATGTTTAATGAATAAAGATGCCAGTTCTTTAGCAGATGGAAGTTTCAGAAGCGGAACAAAGTGGGCCATTTTACTCTACCACCACCCAGATCGTGGAACATCCCTGGGACGGAGGCAAGTCAGTGATAAAGTCCATAGATAAATGGGTCCAGGGACAGGTAGGTATTGGTAGAGGACGTAGGAGACCGGGCGGCTTAGAGGTACTGCTCTTGCTTCTGGCACAAACTTCACAGGCCTGGACGAAGGCTAACACATCCTGCCTAATCGATGGCCACCAGAGGTTGCGAGAGATAATCTCAAAAGTTTGTCTAAACCCCGGATGTGCTGCAGGTTTTGATGCATGTACCAGCTGCAATACCTGCAAACGAAGAGCCAGGGGCACAAAAAGCATACCGGAGGGAGTGGAGGGAAGGGCTTCAGCCTGTGCAGGTAACAAGGCCTCAGAGATGTCAGTCTGGGTGAAAGCCAAAATCCTATCCTCAGAGATAATGGGTTGTGGAGGAAGCGGAGGAGGAGACTCTGAAAGAAAGCTGCGAGACAAGGCGTCAGCCTTAATGTTTCTTGGTCCTGGTAAATATGAAATTGTGAAGTCAAATCTGGAGAAGAACAATGACCACCTGGCTTGACGTGAGTTCAGTCTTTTAGCAGAGCGGATGTATTCAAGGTTTTTGTGGTCAGTCAGAACTATGAATGGATAGCGAGCTCCCTCCAGCCAATGTCTCCATTCCTCCAAAGCGAGCTTTATGGCTAGAAGTTCTCTGTTGCCTATATCATAATTGCGCTCTGCTAGGGAATATTTCCAAGACAAGAAGGCACAGGGGTGGATGGCAGCATTTACAGGATCCTTTTGTGACAAAAGCGCCCCCACCCCTACTTCAGATGCATCTACCTCCACAATAAAAGGTAGCTCAGGAACAGGATGGCATAGGATTGGTGCAGAGGTAAAGGCTTTCTTTAACTGAGTGAAGGCTGCCTGGGCTTCAGTAGTCCATTTAAAGGTAGTCGGAGTCTTCCTGGTGAGAGAGGTGATGGGATGTGCAATGGTGGCAAAGTTCTTAATGAATTTTCAATAGAAATTTGCAAAGCCCAGGAAGCGCTGAACTGCCTTCAGGTCTGAAGGTGGTGCTCAGTCTAAAATGGCTTGAATCTTGGCTGGATCCATGGTGAGGCCTGTGTCAGAAATTAGGTAGCCTAGGAAAGGTACTTGTTTAACATGGAATGAACATTTCTCAGGCTTTACAAAAAGGGAGTGAGTCTTTAATCGGGCCAATACTAAGCAGACATGTTTCTGATGTGTTTCAAGATTGGGAGAATATATCAAAATGTCGTCTAAATATACAAGCATGAAGCGACCCAACATGTCACGGAAAATGTCATTCATAAAATTCTGAAAGACAGCTGGTGCATTTCTGAGACTGAAAGGCATGACAAGACATTCATAATGACCATCCTTGGTGTTAAAGGCTGTCTTCCACTCGTCGCCTGCACATATGCGCACCAGATTATAGGCTCCCCTTAAGTCCAGTTTGGAGAAGATTTTGGCTCCCTGGATTTGAGAGAACAATTCTGTGATGAGAGGAAGAGGATACCGGTTGGGAACAGTTATTTTATTTAGACCTCTGTAATCAACACAAAGTCTCAGTCCCCCATCCTTCTTTGGGACAAAGAAGCATCCTGCTCCTGCGGGAGAAGTGGAGGGATGGATGAAACCCTTAGCTAGGTTTTCCTGGATGTATTCTTGCAAGGCAAGATTCTCTGGCTCAGACAGTGAAAAGACTCTCCCTCGAGGAGGTGTAGTGTCAGGCAAGAGGTCAATGGGACAATCATAACTGCGATGAGGTGGTAAAGTGTCAGCAATCCCTTTAGAAAACACATCCCAAAAGTCCTTATAACAAAGTGGAATCTGTTCCATACCCACTTGACAGGTAGCCAGTCGAACAGGGTGCTGGATGCAGTTCTTTTTACACTGATTGGACCAAGCCAGAATATTTCCTGTTCGCCAGTCAATTACAGGATTGTGCTTCTGAAGCCAAGGAAGGCCTAGGATCAAAGGAGTGGATGGAGAGTCAATGACAAGACATGAAATCTTGTCCCAATGCAAAGCCCCCAATTGTAACTGGAAAAGGTTGGTGGCTTGGAGCACTAGATCTTGTGAGAGAGGACGATTATCCACGGAAATCAGGCGGACTGGGCAATCTAGAGCATGAGTTTCCAAGGACAAAGAGGTAATCAGAGTCTTATCAATAAAATTCTCAGCGGCTCCAGAATCTACCAAGGCCAGCAGTTCATGAGCCCCTGTCCCAAAGTGAATGACAGCGGGTAAAAGAATACGATTGTCCCCTTGGGGAGATGAGAGCAGACCTAAGGTAACCTCCCCGCAATTACCTAGGTCCTGGAGTTTCCCGGACGTGTAGGGCACGAACGGAGCATATGACCCTTGAGGCCACAATACAAGCAGAGTCCCATGTTACGCCGGCGCGTGTGTTCCTGGGCAGACAACCGGGTGGAGCCTAACTGCATAGGTTCTTCCTCAGATTTGGCACTGGAGGTGGAATATTCAGGCGGCAAAGGGAGGTATATATTTTGCCACAGCTGTAGTTTGTTCTCGTCTCCTCTCTCGCTGGCGGCGGTCAATTCTAATGGCTAGACTCATAGCCTCCTCCAGTGAGGCTGGGTAGGAGAAGTTGACCAGAGCATCCTTAATTGCATCTGAAATGCCCATTCTAAACTGGCTGCGGAGTGCTGCATCATTCCAGCCAGATTCCGGGGCCCACCTGTGAAACTCTGAGCAATACATTTCAGCTGTGGTAGTTCCTTGCTTTAAGTTACGCAGGGTTGATTCTGCAGTAGCAGCACGATCTGGATCATCATAAAGCAACCCTAGGGCTTCAAAGAAGGCATCTACTGTTAGCAAGGCTGGATGGTTTGGTTCCAGGTTAAAGGCCCAAGCCTGGGGGTCACCCTGTAGTAGAGAGATAATGATTTGAACCCTCTGAGTTTCAGGGCCAGATGAGGATGGCCTTAACTTGAAATATAATTTGCAGCTGTTTTTAAAGTTGCAAAACCCTTTACGGTCACCAGAAAACCGGTCAGGCAAAGGAATTTTTGGTTCAGATGGAGTTTTTGTAGCAGTGGTAATAGAAGGAGATTGCACCTTGGTGAGCTCTGTGGCCATTTCCTGAACTTGGTGGGATAAGCGGCAAAGTTCCTGTGCAAACAACTGAGCCTGCTCAGGATCCATGATAGGTTTCCTTTATTATGTATGGCTCGTGTTAATGTCAGGCTAGAGCATATAATAGGTAACAGTTCAGGTGTTCTGATTATGCAAAGAGTTCAAAGAACAAGAGCACATACCATGAGCAGGTCTGAGCAGAACAGGTCAGCTGGGACTTGTAGTTCACCGCTGTAGATGTAGGTAGATGTTTGCTGGACCTTGTAGTTCACCGCTGCAGATGAGGAAAGATGGTTTCTGGTGTTTGTAGTTCACCGCTGCAGGTGAGGATAGATGTCTGGTGCTTGTAGTTCACCGCTGCAGATGAAGGTACTAGTAGAATCAGGCAAAACGTAGTCTAGGCAAGCTGGGTCATACACAGGAAGATCAGAGTCCAAACGGTACCGAATCAGAAGCAAGCAAACAGGGTCAAACGAGCCGGGTCATACACGAAATACACAGAGCAGATATCAACTGGATCAAACACAAGGTAAACTCTAACACGAGCAATGATTGAATGCTGATGCAAGTTATTTAAAGGTGAGTTGACCAATCATTGTTGTTTCCCAGGTAAAGGCTGTGTCAGGTGAGTTGTGCTGGGTCCTAAAGGGATCCTAGTACTGACAGCAGGTACCTGTCAAAACGGGGTACCTTCCCCCACCCCCCAAAAATGACATGCCAAATGTGGCATATTTGGTGGGGGGTGGGGGTGGTGAGGAGTGCTTAAAGCAGATTTTCCCCTTTTGGGTGGAGCTCCGCTTTAACATAAAAATTGGTGGTATTGATATAGTGTCTTAAAATTTCAGAGCCTTTGTGGTTTTATATCTTCCTGAAGAAGCAGGCATGAAACCTGTGAAACACATTGGAGAAAGTAGCAAGCTATCAATGTTGTAAATTATCAGATTAATCCTAAAACCATTACTTGCTGAAGATATGATTCAGCATATGTTTTTGTATTAGATTATGAGCAATTTGACCTAATAATACGCTTTTATTAAAAATGTTTTTGTACTAATAAAATGTAATACATTTTATACTTTTGCAATTGTGGTACTCTTATAAAGTCCTATTATTTCTTTCGGTAGGGTTGCTTTTTTCTGAGATTTAGTAGCAAGGATGTGGTACCAGGCATTTTATGCCTCAAATGTATAAGAGTTCCATGATTGGATTTCATGGCTTTACAGTTATCATTCACAGCATGTCTTAAATATAACCGTTTTGGAAAACAGTTAAAATTGGTGGGCTTGGTTCAACTTAAGATCAATATGTCTCTCATACCCTTTTTTTGTCTGTCGGGGAACAAAACAGGGGTGTCCTCTATTCTCAGGTCTGTTTGTGCCTATGATTGAACATCCAGTAATAGCCCTTTGTGTAACTCCTAATGTTGAGGGGCCTATACATCGGCAGCAAAAAACAAGTGCTTGGCTCACTGTGCTGATGACCCTCTCCTTTTCCTCCATGACCCAGAGCCCCTGTTGCAAGCAGTGCTACAACGTCTTAGTTAATTCTCTCTCTTAGACTTATTTAAAGTTAAATTGGGAAAAATCTCACATTCTCCCGATAGACACAGAGGCAAGGGAAGCAATGGTCATAAATCTTCAGTAGGATACACAAATCAAATCATTTAGATATCAATGTAACAAGTAAATTGACAATCGCTTGTTGTTTTTGCTATGCAAGGAATAATTATTGTTCTTCACTGGACGGGTATGGAGGTCCTGCATCTTGGTTTGTGGAAAAAGCTAATTAATCAAGCTCTGCCACTTTATAAATTACCATATGAGGCGAGGGAATGTCCTTGAAAGGTTTTATAAAAAAGGTAGGGAGCCCTTGGCTCGATACTCAGGATACTAATGAATGACTCAATGCTATCTTTGATTTCAGACTCCAATAAGAGTAGTGACATATCCTGGACCTTGATATTTCTGGGCACATGGGACTATATGGCCACTAAACTATTTCTTAGATCCAGGTAATTTGCTGGGTGACCGAAAGTGTATATATTATACCACCAGAATAAGGTTACATTTGTTTGAGGCTTGTACTTGCAGACAAGTTCCTGCACTGTTTATGGTTTTCTAGCTGTTCTTTTTCTCCTTGCATTTTTTAAAATTAGATGATGTATCTAAGATGCCATACTGGGTTGGGTTCTGTTTATCCTGTATTCCATTATTTTGCTGAGCTATATGTCCTGTGAAGTCATATACTGTATGTAATATTATTTACCCTGTACAACCAACATTCCATCTTGCAAATGTACATTTGCCTATGTTTACTGTGCATACATTCAATGTAACCAGTTTAAAAAAAAAAAAAAAGAAAGAAGTGGACAGACTTTATTACCCCTTAACCTTGACACCCTATTCGATGTTCTGCAACAAAAACCTTTGACTTGGAAAAACTACCCCCGATTCTTGATAGGTAGGATATATTATATCTCCTAAAAACTTACTTAGGAACTCCTCATTTAAAGTCCCCAAATTGTTCTTTAGGCGAGAAACTTTTTGCTCTTTATTTGGGTCTATTAACACCCCAAAATCCATATCAAACTACTACAGGAACTTTGGTCCGGATATAAATATTATTTGGTGGGTCAGCTGGTGTTTCTCTGTAAATTGTTGCTTCAGGATTAGGGATGAGCTTCATGTTCGAATCGAACGCATGTTCAACTCAAACATTGCCTGTTCGGACGTTCGCCGAATTCCGAACGATATGGGCCGTTCGCATTAAATTCGAGTAGCGCGTCACGGCCCATAATTCACTGCGGCATCGCAGTGCATTGCTGGCTGATTGGCCAAGCATGCACTATGACCCGCATGCTTGGCCAATCACAGCGCCGTCTGTACAGAGAGCCGTAATTGGCCAAAGCCAGGGTGGCTTTGGCCAATTATGGTTTGGGGGGTTTAGTACACACCCCACACTATATAAGGCCGCCTGCACGGCGGCCCTGTGTAGTGTGTTCCGGCGTTGAGAGAGAGATAAATAGACAGAGAGACAGTGTCATTTGATTAAAGTTAGATAGAGTAGGCAGGCGAGTCAGTTAGCTGCACTTACAGTGTATTGTGTATGTGTATATATATATATATATATATATATATATATATATATATACACTGTATTCAGTTTAGCTAGATCCGTTCCTGTTATTCTCTTCCTACTACTGACAGGCAGGCAGGTGTTTTTACAGTATTTACAGCTACCTGAAGAAAATTGCTGGTGTTCTTCTGATCCTATTAGTCCTATTAGCTACAGTATTTACAGTTAGTGTAGTGCCTCCTCTGCACAGTGTGCACCTAAAGCTACCTGAAGAAAATTAGTGTTCTTCTGATCCTATTAGTACAGTACCGCAGGCAGCTGCAGTATTTACAAGTTAGCGTAGTGCATCCTCTGCACAGTGTGCACCTAAAGCTACCTGAAGAAAATAAGTGGTGTTCTTCTGATCCTATTAGTACAGTACCGCAGGCAGCTGCAGTATTTACACGTTAGTGTAGTGCGTCCTCTGCACAGTGTGCACCTAAATCTACCTGAAGAAAATTAGTGGTGTTCTTCTGATCCTATTAATACCACAGGCAGGCAGCTACAGCATTTACAGTTATTGTCATCCGACCTCTGCACAGTGTGCACCTAAAGCTACCTGGAGACAATTGCTGTTGTTCTGCTCCTATTAATACCACAGGCAGGCAGCTGCAGTATTTACAGTTAGTGTACTGTGTCCTCTGCACAGTGTGCACCTAAAGCTACCTGAATAAAATTAGTGCTGTTCTTCTGATCCTATTAGTACAGTACCGCAGGCAGCCGCAGTATTTACAAGTTAGTGTAGTGCGTCCTCTGCACAGTGTGCACCTAAAGCTACCTGGAGACAATTGCTGTTGTTCTGCTCCTATTAACCACTTGCCGACCAGGCCATAGCCGAAAGACGGCTACAGCTCGGTCGGCTTATTCTGGGTGCATGTCCGTGGGACGTCATGCCAGAATGTTGCTCCCACGCGCCCCCCGGGGCGCGCACCCGTGAACATCTGTGACCGCATCACGGATCAATAGCCGCTGATCGCGGCCGTTTACCACGTGATCGTTCCGTCAAATGATGGAGCGATCACTTGTAAACAAACCGACGTCACGTCATGATGCCGGTTCCTCCCTCCTCTCTGTGTACCGATCGGTACAGTGCGAGGGGAGAGGGGGAGAGATTGCAGCAGTGCTGTGGGCTGGATGTGTAGTGCCCACAGCACTGCTGACTGCGAATACTCTACCAATACTCTACCAATACTCTACCAATACTCTACCAATACTCTGCAATAAATTTTAACAGAAGCAAAGAATTTTTTTTTTTTTTATCGAATTTTCAGTCTTTTTATTTATAGCGCAAAAAATAAAAAACCCAGCGGTGATTAAATACCACCAAAAGAAAGCTCTATTTGTGTGAAAAAAAGGACAAACATTTCATATGGGTACAGAGTTGCATGACTGAGTAATTGTAATTCAAAGTGTGAGAGCACCGAAAGCTGAAAATTGGTCTGGTTAGGAAGGGGGTTTAAGTGCCCAGTGGTCAAGTGGTTAATACCACAGGCAGGCAGCTCCAGTATTTACAGTTAGTGTACTGTGTCTGTTGTGGAAAATTGTATGAATGTATGTTGTCAGATGCCCCCCAGTGTCAGTTTTGCTGCAATACTCTCATGTGAGGGTATTCGCACATACAGACGCTGGTGGAAGACCATTGGACGCGGAAACCTTCCCATGGACACGGCAGATCTGTTGCTCTTTTAGGGATGTTAGATTATGCATTCATCAAGAGCTTGGTCACCTCATGGCGACTGCATTAATGACTCCGAGCATACATGTCTGCGTACATGGGAACTATAGCATAACTATATGAAAATTATGGCCCAATGAGCCATGGTTTTGTATAGTTTGCATCACTGGTAACAGTGGGAGTGTGCACACGGTCGTGTTCAAAGCCATGTGCTTGCCACATGGTTTTGCACACCACCGTCTGCACACGTCACTACTGTATTCCTATTTTGAATGTATACATGTCTTTGATTGGTTCTGTACTTGACCCTGTTGGAAGGGTTTCTGTGTTCTCACATCCTGTTACATCCTTATATGGTCATTCACATCCTGTGTTCATGACCAGTGTAGGAACTAATATCCCCAACTTCCACTACCCACTCTTTATTTACTACTCCCCTTTCCCTTTCTTATCTATAATAATTAGATAACACACACAGGAGTTAAAAACCGGCCATAGCAGCCTCCTTTATTATAAAAGTATAAAACCAACTTTTAAATAACTTTAAATAACTCTTTTAATGAACATTTTGTACAACTATGTATAACTTTTAACTGACAGTTCTTACACCTCCCAATCTTTGGTCTTCTGATGGCACTCTTAACTTCACCTCCTCCATTTCAACAACTTCACCAAACACCATACACTGCGGTACATAATTTTACCATACCAGGCCACCAGCCGTATTTAAAAACAGCTCGGTGACAACACCCTTCCTGCAGTGTAACATCTGTCTTCCAGCCTCGCCTTCCGCTGTAAGAACAGAACACACCAGAGGGGCCCAGAATACTGAAAGCCCCCCACCATTTACCATCACCTCTTTGCATTTTGTACCATCAGAGACCAAAGATGCCGCCGATAAAGTGCTGCTATGACGACCATGATCCATTCACCTGTAATAAAGAAAAAACAGAAACAGCAAACCAGAAAATACCCACAACAAAACCAAAAAAGGGAGGGTGGGTGGGCAACTTCCCCTTTGTCTGTCTCCTCACACTGCTCCTGCTTAAACCCCGCCTATTCCTTTTATATCTCCCCACCCCTTAAGTTAACTTCAATCCCCTCCCTCTTACTTCCTTTTAATTTTAACCCTCCGTTGTCTCTTGTTCCACCTTGTCATGCCCAGCCCTTCATTACCATTCCATATTTCCATTATCATTCCGGGCCTCCCTTGACCAGTGTAGGAACTAATATCCCCAACTTCCACTACCCACTCTTTATTTACTACTCCCCTTTCCCTTTCTTATCTATAATAATTAGATAACACACACAGGAGTTATTTTGGAGTAAAAAACCGGCCATAGCAGCCTCCTTTATTATAAAAGTATAAAACCAACTTTTAAATAACTTTAAATAACTCTTTTAATGAACATTTTGTACAACTATGTATAACTTTTAACTGACAGTTCTTACACCTCCCAATCTTTGGTCTTCTGATGGCACTCTTAACTTCACCTCCTCCATTTCAACAACTTCACCAAACACCATACACTGCGGTACATAATTTTACCATACCAGGCCACCAGCCGTATTTAAAAACAGCTCGGTGACAACACCCTTCCTGCAGTGTAACATCTGTCTTCCAGCCTCGCCTTCCGCTGTAAGAACAGAACACACCAGAGGGGCCCAGAATACTGAAAGCCCCCCACCATTTACCATCACCTCTTTGCATTTTGTACCACCATCAGAGACCAAAGATGCTGCCACAGCCCGCAAGGATGACCCCTTAGCCTTAAGGGCACCTCCACACCCGCAATGCCCTCTCAATGCCATCCTGAAGCCCGAGAGCCCAAAGATCAATGCCTACTGCGGTAAGGTGCACCCCATCTCCCCTTAGGTACATCCCCACATTAACCTCCAACTCCGTGTGCCTCACCACCAATCCCCCATTATTAACAACAAACTTTCCAATTGCCTTGTTTACTTTAATTCTTGCTTTGTTGATCCTAGGTACCGATCTAGCCATGCGCCATGACGTCCTTGCCACTATGTCAGACCAAACTATGATCATGCCCGGGAAGGCCACCCGAAGTGCCAAACAGTCGCACTTAACGGCCGACACCAGTTCCCTGGTAGATCGGACCCCCAGATCATTTCCTCCTGCATGTACCACTAAAACATCCGGGGGTCGATCGAGTCGAGTGTATCGTTCAAATTCCTGAACCACTCTACCCCACCCCATGCCTGGAAAGCCCAACCAGCGAATAGATGCCTCCCTCCAGGAAATCCCCAGTTGCCTGCCTTCTGGTCTGACGTCCCCCCTTTTTGCACCCCAGAAAACATAGGAGTGCCCCAAGATCCAAACGAGGCGTGGTTGACCCCCATCTGCAAAGACATAACACAACAGAAGACAAATTGAAACATGTGAACTTCCCCCGCCCCTGTCCTCAAATGCATTTGATCCTAAAATATCTATATATATATATATATATATATATATATATATTTTTTTTTTTATATAGCATCTGATGACAATTGAGGGCGCACATAAGACTGGAACCTCCTGGATTTCCACCTCCCAATCCTCTTGATTGCTGCCTCATCCAACCCACACCTGGCAGCTTCAGTAGCCGCCCCGATGCGGAAGGAGTGTGAGGCGAATTGCCTACTATCCAACCCTGCAGCCCCAATGCATTTTCTAAACACTGCAATGAATTGAAATCTGGATAAGAAAGTTCTATCTTCATGCACAAACAACGGCCCTTCCCCAACCGGGCGAATTAGCAGAAATTCCTCAACTACTTGAACCGGGCAAATTCCCGACCCTGGTAACCTGAACAGTTGCACTTTCACCCCTTTTCCGGCTTGGTCTGTTTTAGACCTGCACAGTTTCAGCAACACCCTATCCCGTTTTACTTCCACATCCTGCATCTTCAAACCCCCTGCTACTTGTTTTGCTGGACTCACCAACTCACCCACCCGAAACGCTCCAAAAAACGCGATAGAAAAAACCGCCTTGAACAAAATCACTTCGTAACCCGACTTACATACCCCACCTAATTTATTACACAATACCTGCAATAATGAAAAAGACACCGGCCTCCTCGAATCCTTCTTCGCATGGCTCTTCCTATAACCTTTTAAGGCCTGTTTTACCCAGAAATCCTTGGTAAAATCAGTCAGGCCCTGTAACTTGAATAAAAAGGCCAACCCCGCCAATTTCCGCTCAATTGCGGACACTGAACCACCCCCCTCCATGTGTCGTGACACAAAATACACTACCAACAACCTCAAGTCCAGCTCTCCCAGCCCGGCGTCCGCCAGCCGTGTAAACGTGGCCCATTCCGACCACACTTTACTATATGCCGCCCATGTCGACCCACTCACCGATTTCCTGATCCATCCTGCGGCGATTCCAATACCGTCTCCCAAAGCCACCCCGGACAAGGAATCCCCTCTGCTTCCGCGGCGGGCGCCAGCTCCCTGAATCTGTCCCACTGGAACCGAGACAAGGAATCAGCCAAAGTATTATCCACGCCCGGGATATGCACAGCATATAGAAAAACATTAAGTTGTAAGCACCTCAAAACCAGGTGACGCAACAATCGTATTACCGGCGGGGATGATGCCGATAGCCGATTGATGACCTGAACTACCCCCATATTGTCACAATTTAAACGTATTTTCAAGTTCCGCCACCTCTCCCCCCACAATTCTACTGCTAATACCACCGGGAATAATTCCAATAGCACCAGATTCCGAGTAAATCCCGACTCCACCCAAAAATCAGGCCATGCCTCCGCACTCCACTGCCCTTGGAAAAAAGCCCCATACCCCGTAGATCCCGCGGCGTCCGTCACCAAATCCATGTCACAATTACTTACCGGTCCTTCCATCCACACCGAGCGCCCGTTGTAGCTTTCCAGGAACGTGTGCCACACCTTCAAGTCCTCCCTATGTTCCCTGGTAAGCCTGATAAAGTGGGTCGGAGACTGTATGCCCGCTGTGTCCGCTGACAACCGGCGGCAAAAAACTCTACCCATTGGAATAATGCGACACGCAAAATTCAACTTACCTAAAAGGGATTGTAATTGCCGCAGCTGCACTTTCCTTTTCCCCATCGTGTCCCTGACGTCCCTTTTTAACCCGTCCACCTTATCCCCTGGCAACCTGCACTCCATGTCACTGGTATCTATTTCGATGCCCAAAAAACTCAACACTGTCATCGGGCCCTCTGTTTTATCCCCTGCCAATGGTACTCCAAACTTACCTGCAATGTGTTCCAAGGTTGCCAACAGAATCGCACACCCCTTGGACTCACGAGGCCCCACGCAGAGAAAGTCATCCAGATAATGAATCACGGAATCCATCCCCGACACATCCCTAATCACCCATTCAAGAAATGAGCTAAACAGCTCAAACTTGGCGCAAGATATCGAGCAACCCATTGGCAGGCACTGATCGACGTAAAATTCCCCCTGCCAACAGCAACCCAACAGCCAAAAGCTGTCCGGATGTACTGGAAGCAAACGAAATGCCGCCTCAATGTCTGCTTTTGCCATGAGTGCCCCCTGACCGTAATGCCTCACCCATCCCACCGCTGCATCGAACGATGTGTACGACACTGAACAATCTTCAGGATTGATACCATCATTCACAGATGCCCCTTTTGGAAACGAAAGGTGGTGAATAAGGCGAAACTTGTTTGGTTCCTTTTTAGGCACCACTCCCAACGGTGACACTACTAAATTCTGTAACGGCTTGGTTGCAAAAGGCCCACTCATTCGCCCCAATGCAACCTCCTTGGCCAGTTTTTCTGAAACTACCCCAGGATTCTGCAGTGCAGACCGCAAGTTCTTGGCCATCGGAGGTATAGCTGTCAGAGAACATGGAATTCTGAAACCCACTGAAAAACCCTCCCCCAACACCCTCGCTGCCTCTCTGTCCGGGTACCTATTTAAAAAAGGCCGCATCCTTACCTCCATCACTGGCGTTTTCCCTCTTCTAAGCAGGCTCCCCTGACTTCTTTCCTTTTTTTGCAGCGTGACAAAGCGTGGTTCCCCCCACATCCTGAGCATTCATGTTTAAAACGACAGGATCCCCCAAACTTGCAGGATCCTTCGTTAAACTGCCAACACATCCCAAATTTTTTCCCGGCCGGGAGTCCACATGGAATAGACGATCCCCCGGCCCCCCCATGAAAAGGCTGGTTTGGTACCCTGGCGGAAGACATCAAGCGCATCCATAAGCTGATATCCTTATGGTCCCACCTAAGAGCCGGCCTCACCGCCCTACGTTGCCTAAATTGCTCGTCGTATCGAAGCCACGCAGTGCCCCCATACACCCTATGTGCCTCGCCTATGGCATCCATGTAGCAAAACAACGCAGAGCAATGCTCCGGGTTCTTTTCGCCAATTACACTTGCCATAATGGCGAATGCCTGTAACCAATTACTAAAGGTTCTAGGGATCAAACGATACCTTCGCTTCTCCTCATCCTCTTTTTTGGAATCTTCCGACTTTACCCGGTCCAAGTTGAACTTCTCTAACGGTAACAAGGAAAAAATTTCCACATACTTACCTTTTACTATTTTCTCCCGCACTTCTTGTTTTAAATGTGCTCCCAGCGGGCCTTCATAGCAGACGTACACTTCGCATTTAGCCGCATCTGCTATTCTAACCACATCCTTCCTGACCACCACTGCAGATTCCCCCGTGGTGGCGTTTCCCGACACCCCTGCGCCTGAGTCGGCGACAGCCTCACCCCTTGTCCCCGTTGTCCCCCCAACACCCGACTGCTCCACCTGCCCTCCAACCCACGGTGCCACTATCGCTGGCGCCGTCTGGTTGGTTGCAAATCGCTGAACCAAATCCCTTAATCCTCCTAGCAATTCCTGTAATGGTCCCCCTGTCCCAGCGGCGACAGGCTGAACGCCCGTCCCCCTTAGGCCAGGCGGTCCCCCCGCCGCGGCCCCTACAGCTCCCCCAGGAGCCGTCGTGTCCCCCCATCGCCCCTATCTAACCAATTACCACCAACAACATTGATAACAGAATCAGTTAAAACATGTGACTCACCAGGCTGACTGGGTCTGTTCCACATCGCCGCTGCACTGGACCCTCCAGAAGGCGCGATGTCCTGGCGCACGTCCTCATCCGAACCCGACAGCTCTCCTTCTGACCGAACCTCTGTGGCTTGGAGCATCGGCGTGAGTAACCTCCCAGGTGAAGCTTGCCTGGGGGCTGTGGATTCCCATCTTGTGGCTGTTCTCCCCCTTTCCCTGCGACCACCTGCTGCTGTGCTCTGCTGTCCCACACTGCTGGCTCCTCTGCTGGCCCCAGGACCTCTCCTTCTGTCTTCCTCTGGCTCTCTTCCAATCCTGGCTGCAGAAGGGCTGCCAGCAGCGTCAGGTAGCTGACCTCCAGCCGTGCCCCTGCTCCTCCCCCGTCGGATCTCCCCCCTAGCAGATGCCTGTGCTGCGGGGGGGACCGCTCTGCTGCTGTCCTGTCTTCTGGGTGGCGATGCTCAGGCGCCATAACGGCCCGAAGCCCCGCCCCCCGCACTCCGCCGTTGTGGAGGATTCCGCCCGGTCCCCCCAGGGGTGGCGACGGCCACCCGTTTTGCTGGGGGAGCCGACGGGTCCGTTCCTGGGCTCCTATTAGGGCGAGCTGTGCTGGATGAGGGGCCTGGTGAAAAACGCTCAGGCGGCCTAGACCGCCTGGCGCGTGGCGTCGCTTCCCCCCCCCGCCGGACCCCCCCGCTTCATCTAGGATCAGTGGAGCTACCTGAGCCTGTAGCCATTCATGTCCTCTCGTGGCCGCCGCCGTCCTCAGCTTTGCTAGGAGCAAATCAATGTCTGCCATGCTGCAAGTGTCTCTCTCCCCCTGTGTACAACTTCCCCTTTGTCTGTCTCCTCACACTGCTCCTGCTTAAACCCCGCCTATTCCTTTTATATCTCCCCACCCCTTAAGTTAACTTCAATCCCCTCCCTCTTACTTCCTTTTAATTTTAACCCTCCGTTGTCTCTTGTTCCACCTTTTCATGCCCAGCCCTTCATTACCATTCCATATTTCCATTATCATTCCGGGCCTCCCTTTTCCTGTGATGTCACTTGCAATGTAAGAAGTGATTGGCTGCTGGAACCATCACTTCCTGTTTGTGAAAGCTTTTGAGGTAATAAATGCTGAGCTGAGAATGTAAGAAGGAGCAGATGTCTCTTTACTTGGAATGCGTAGGTTTTTAGGTAAGATGCATTTATTTCATTAGACGAAATTGGTATTATATCATAAGATGGAAATGGGTGCTTATTAGCACAGGAGATATGGCTGTGTGCTCTGCGTATAGCCAAATTTCGGTAACAGTGTCCTCTGCACAGTGTGCACCTAAAGCTACCTGAATAAAATTGGTGGTGTTCTTCTAATCCTATTAATACCACAGACAGGCAGCTACAGTATTTACAGTTAGTGTACTGCCTCCTCTGCACAGTGTGCACCTAAAGCTACCTTAAGACAATTGCTGCTGTTCTGTTCCTATTAATACCACAGGCAGGCAGTTACAGTATTTACAATTAGTGTATTGCATCCTCTGCACAGTGTGCACCTAAAGCTACCTGAAGACAATTGCTGGTGTTCTCATACTAATAATACTACAGGCAGGCAGTTTATTCTGCTAGCTGCAGTATCAGTATATATATACATCCCAGCTTTGTGCAGCTACATCTCACTGCAGGCCATTAGTATGTCTGGAAGGCCAACAAGGAGAGGCAGACAGTCACAAGCCAATAAAAGAGGGCAAGCAGGCTCTGTGTCTAGAGGCAACAGTGCTGGTCGTGGAGACGGTGCATCCCCATCAGCACGTGCCTGTGGGACACGCTTTTCCTTTTTTTCGGCAGCTGGCCGTGTTGAGCCGCAACATGCGGAAGACTTTGTCGAGTGGATGACCAAGCCGTCCTCATCCTCTCTCACCCAGGCTCAGGGTACTTTGTCTGGCAAAGCAGCTGCCAACGCGGCCTCTTCCCTTGGCTCAATGGCATCCGTCACTCCTTCCCTAGCCCCACCATGTCCTCCTGAGGAGTCCCCCGAACTGTTTGACCACAGTGTTGAGTACATGCTCCAGGAGGATGCCCAGGGTTTTGAAGGCTCCGATGATGGTACCCAGCTAGAGCAAGGCAGTAACGTGAGCCCAGAGAGAGGGGGTGCCCAAGAAGGACAACAATCTGGCAGTCATGTTCCCCCAGCTGCAGCATACTGCCAGCTTTGCTCCAGTGATGAGGAGGGAGGGGGTGATGAGGTCACTGACTCCACGTGGGTGCCTGATAGGAGAGAGGAGGAGGAGGCACATCACCAACGAGGCAGGATGCCCTCCAGGGGCCAGCTTAAGGGCAGCACACCAACTGCATCAGACCACAGAGCTCCGCATGTTGCGTCTCTACGCGTTATTCCAAAAGTTCTTTGGTGTGGGCCTTTTTTGAGACAAATGCATCAGATCCCACCGCTGCTATTTGCAACATATGTCTCAAGCGTATCTCTCGTGGCCAAACATCTCCCGCTTGGGCACCACATGCTTGACCAGACATATGTTGACCTGCCATGCAGTTCGTTGGCAAGCGTACCTAAAAGACCCACACCAAAGAACAAAGAGGACCTCTCCTTGCTCATCAGCTGGGATCTCCAACCCCACTATACCTTCAGTCCTCTCTGAGACCTGCACTGAGAGGAATGAAGGTGTAGAATTAGGTGTGTCACAGCCAAGTACTTGGGGGCAATCTGCTATCGGTACACCGACGTCAGATTGTACCAGGCAAATTTCCCTGCCCCAGCTGCTGCAACACCGAAAGAAGTTCGCTCCCAGCCATCCACATGCCCAGCGGTTGAATGCTAGCTTGGCTAAATTGCTAGCACTTCAACTGCTGCCTTTCCAGTTGGTAGACTGCCCCCTTCCGTGAGTTTGTGGAATGTGCGGTTCCTCAGTGGCAGGTTCCCAAACGTCACTTTTTCTCACGGAAGGCGATTCCGGCCCTCTACCGGCATGTGGAAGGGAATGTCTTGGCCTCGCTGGACAGGGCGGTCAGTGGTAAGGTGCATATTACCGCTGACTCATGGTCCAGCAGGCATGGACAGGGACGTTACCTATCTTTCACCGCGCACTGGGTGACTCTTCTGGCAGCTGGGAAGGATGCAGGACAAGGTGCAGTTGTGTTGGAGATGGTTCTGCCACCACGCCTTCAAAATACTACTAGTGGTGATTCTGCCACACCTCTCTCCTCCACCCCCTCCTCTTCTTCTTCCTCCATGGCCTCTTCCTGTGCTGATTTGACTTTGGAACCAGCGGTGCTCCGTAGGCTTCAAGGGGCTACGCAAGCATGCAGGCCAAAAGATGCCATGCGGTGCTTGAGCTGGTGTGCTTGGGGGACAGGAGCCACACTGGGGCAGATATTCTGTCAGCTCTGCAGGGGCAGGTTCAGAGGTGGTTGACGCTACGCCAGCTTAAGGCAGGTATGGTGGTTTGCGGCAATGGCACCGACCTCCTCTTCGCCCTCCAACAGGGACAACTGACCCATGTGCCCCATTTGGCTCATGTCCTTAACTTGGTGGTGCAGCGGTTCTTGGGCAGGTACCCGGGCTTACAGGATGTCCTGAGGCAGGCCAGGAAAGTCTGTGTGCATTTCCACAGGTCATATAATGCCAGTGCTCGGCTGGCTGACCTCCAAAAGGAATTTAACCTGCCCAAGAACCGCCTAATCTGTGACATGCCCACCAGGTGGAACTCAATGTTGGCCATGCTGCAGCGGCTGCACACGCAGCAGAGGGCCATCAATGAGTACCTGTGCGACTATGGCACCAGGACAGGGTCAGGGGAGCTTGTTTTTTTTCCCCACACCAGTGGGCCATGATCAGGGATGCATGCACTGTCCTGTTACCATTTGAGGAGGCCACGAGGATGGTGAGCAGTGACAGTGCATGCATCAGTGACACTGTCCCCCTTGTCCACCTGTTGGAGCACACGCTGCATTGAATAATGGACAGGGCACTTGAGGCAGAACAGAGGCAGGAAGAGGAGGACTTCCTTAGCTCTCAAGGCCCCCTTTATGCAGACAGTGTTCCTGCGTGCACGCCGATCACACAAGAAGAGGACGAGGTGGAGGAGGAGGAGGAGGAAGAGGATTGTGTCAGCATGGAGGTGGAGCCTGGCACTCAGCATCAGCAGCAGTCTTTAAGGGATCATTTACAGTCCCAAGAAACCCATGGACTTGTACGTGGCTGGGAGGTGATGGCTGCGGATCATGTCGTCCTTAGTGACCCAGAGGACTCCGGACTGAATGCCTCAGCAAACCTACGCTGCATGGCCTCCCTGATCCTGCAAAGCCTGCGGAAGGATCCTCTTATTCGTGGTATCAAGGAGAGGGATCAATACTGGCTGGCAACCCTCCTTGATCCACGTTACAAGGGTAAGGTTGCAGACCTTATCTTGCCATCGCAGAGGGAGCAGAGGATGAAACATCTTCGGGAGGCCTTGCAGAAAGGTCTGTGCAATGTGTTCCCAGAGACTGGGAGGTTACAAACTTCTGTTCCTGGACAATGTGTTGCTGAGGCTTTGGTCAGTCAAAGAAGGAGCGGTGGAGAAGGTGACCATCTGACCGATGTGTTCAGACAATTTTTTAGTCCGCAGCATGTATGATCGGTTCCAGCAACCATTGCCAGCTTCTGTTTTACATGGTGCAGGAATACCTAGGGGCAAGATCAGACTTGGACATCTTTCCCACCGAAAATCCTCTGGGTTACTGGGTCTTGAGGATGGATCACTGGCCAGAGCTTGCACAGTATGCAATTGAGCTACTGGCCTGTCCTGCATCCAGCGTTCTTTCGGAACGCACATTCAGTGCTGCTGGGGGTTTTGTAACCGATCACAGGGTGAGCCTGTCCACCGACTCGGTCGATCGACTGACCCTCATAAAAATGAATCAGTCTTGGATCACCACCAGCTACCAAGCACCTGATGCTGATGTAACTGAATAATTTTTTTTGAAATATTTGAAATCTGTGAGGGGTTGCAGTGTTGTGGCACCACCACCAAAGGCCCAATTTTCTGACCCTGTTCAACAGGGGCATGTAATTACAATTCTTCATCTAATATTTCACAGCAGAGTCCGTTCCTGCGCCCACCAAGAGTAACTGTGAGGGCTTACAGTGTTGTGGCAACACCAACACCTAAGGCCGCAATTTCTGCAGAGTATATAGGGCAGGCCCCTACTTTCAAACATCCAACTTACAAACGACTCCTACTTGCAAATGGAAGGAGACAACAGAAAGTGAGATGAAATCTACCCCTAGGAAGGGAAATTCTCTCCTGTAAGAGTTAATATGGGAAAAATGTCTCCCCTCTCCACTGATGCTTTATCACCAATCCTTGTTTCACTAAAAACCCCAAATTGTCAAAAAACATTTGTCATTGGGACAGAAAGTGAGGTAAAATCTTCTGAAGAGGTGCACAGACAGCAAAACAAATGTCACAGGGGTGATAACCCTTCCCTATGTTTTCCAAAAAGCTTAAAAATTTTTTTGGCTGGCGCTACACTTTAAAAATGTACCAGTTCAAAATTACAAACATATTCTACTTAAGAACAAACCTACAGTCAATGTCTTGTTTGCACCGCCTGTATACTGCTGTTCAGAGGGCCTGGGGCCCCACGCATTTCATTTTTTTAATTTAGGTGCAGGGTTCCCCTTAATATCCATACAAGACCCAATGGACTGGGGGGGGGGGTACCCATTCCGTTTGTCTCACTGATTTTCATCCATATTACCGGGACCGGACATTACATTAAAGCCGTAAGCAGTTTTAAATGACTTTTATTACTTTAAAAATGTCATTTTGTGCAGGGACTGTTCTAAGCATGGGAAACACGTGCCACTTTACAGGCATACTATAGAGACCCCCCAGGTACGATATTTAAAGGAATATTTCACTTTTTTTTTTCACTTTAAGCATCATTATAATCACTGCTCCAGAAAAAACGTCCATTTTTAAAACTTTTTTTGCATTGATACATGTCCCCTGGGGCAGGACCCGGGTCCCCAAACCCTTTTTAGGACAATACCATGCAAATTAGCCTTTAAAATTAGCACTTTTGATTTCGAACGTTCGAGTCCCATAGACTTAAATGGGGTTCTAACGTTCGTGTGAATTTTCAGGCCATTTGCAGGTTCTGGTGCAAACCGAACTGGGGGGTGTTCTGCTCATCCCTATTCAGGATGAGAGGGATGTGGCTACCTTTTGTCACATGTAGCACTAAAGGGGTGGTGTATTTATTGCAATGCCCTTGTGGGCTGCAATATATAGGCCGTACTAAACGCCCCATGCAGGTCCGCTTAGGAGAACATATTACTAATATCAAGAATGGATATCAATACCATTCGGTATCAAAACACTATGCTTTACATCACAATAGGAATCCTGCTAATACTCTATTCTTGGGGATAGACAGGTACAGTGCTCACTGGAGAGGTGGATCCTTAGTCAGAGAATTGTCCAGATTGGAAATGACTTGGATCCATCGTGTCCGGTGTTACACCCCCTATGGTTTAAACATAGATACCGATGTGAACGCCTTCATTGATAATGGTTGATTGTTTATGTTTGTGACCTTCATCTGAGATCATGGTGTCCGGAGGTGGGCTAATAAGGTATGGGAAAAGAAAAACTCCCCACAGAACACACTTTCCTTTTTTTTTTTTTTTGTCCATTTATTGCTAATTTTTGGGCATAGAGTGTTGTGTTTTTTATAGAACATCTTTCTCTATTTTCATTTTACATTTAGGTTTTCATAGGGCATTTTATAATCAATTTTCTCTTTGGATTATATGTTCCACTGTTACATAGGTGGATCATTATGTATAGGTACACACTGACGGTGTGACCTTTTCATTTTTTATTTTTATTATTTTTTTCTTAATTTTGTATTAAGAACACAAAGGGTTACTCTATACAAGAAAACCTTGGAGCCTAAGGGTTAAATTTTACATTTTCCCTGACTAGATGTTGCATCAATGTCATTGGCTCACTAGGGTCCCTAGTGGTGAATCTACCTATTTTCAGCCCTAATCAATGTTAATATTAGGCCACCAGGGCATTTTTACATGTCAATACTCTGATGGTTTTTCACACTGTCTCTTTTTTATATAAATATATAGTTTGTAATTCTTGTTTTTATTTTTTGCTTATTATGCATTTAATATCAGATGCGGCATTTTCCGATCTGAATTTCTGCATTTCTCTGACATCCAGTTCCTTGTGGCCTATACGCTGTTGGCAGCAACTGAGCGTATAATCCCATTTGCCCTGTTATAACCCTTTCTGTCTGTGTTATGACGGTGTATATCTTAGTGAATCAATAACATACAGGTTCCGCTTGCCCTATATAAAGATGGCGGCAGCGGCCTCGGACGCCCTGATCACAGAAGGGGGCGTTCCTCTGCTTTGAGTTCCCATATAGGTGGTGTGTCAGCATGCCGCCCGTACCCCAGGAAGACGACAGATTTGTCGAAACGGCGTAGGGAGGAGCGGCGTGCTGACGTCACCACCATACCACGCTGAACCCGGAAGGAACGGGCAGCAGCTGAAGCCGGCCGGCGCTACATTGTTTTTAGAAGCGATCTTATACTGCACAAATTGTAAGTGCTTTTCTTTTATATATTAAAGTGGATTTTAAACTGGATTACGCTATGGAGTATTTCTTTTTCATTTATCCATGGTCTGTGAGTGGATAAATCACCTTTTAGGTTGATTCCCTGGAGAGGTGGCTTTTGATCTACACACTGACAGAGACCCAGTGGCTGGGGGACACAGCCACCTGTGTGCATGATCTCTCTGACAGGAGATACTTGGATCTGGTAAGGGGCTTACCTTACTTGAGGTGGAGGAATTCCTTTTAAACATCACGCTCCTCACGGAGATAACCTTTATATCACTTGAAGGAAGGGTGTCTTTCTCCCTCTATCCAATCAATTTCTATACCCACAAGACTTCCAGTTTATGACTATATGGACATTATTTAATCGTTTTTTGTTCACTGAATGTTTCACTCATCATTTCTTGCATGTGATTTATGTGCACATTTTATGTTATGAAATAACTCACTTGTGTTCATCCATAATCATGATGGTTTCAGTTAACATGATCATGTGTTTGTACTAGCAGCGCAGCCTATAAATTGTACAGTTAGTAAGGTGGAGGTTGTTTCACATCTAAGGTTGCAGCAGCATTTTACATTTCAATTTTTGGTTTGAGATATTTGTTTTTTATTTAACACATGTGGGGATCATTTCCACTTATGGGATAACGCAGTATTTTCTATGATATTACTATTGTATACTATGTTCAAAGCAGCATGTTTTAGGCTCTGTACCACCTCCCTTATAGAGTGGCACATGCGTCTTATATTATGATGTAGCACTCTCCTAGTTAGGTTGCTAGGATGTTAGGGAAATTTAGTTATTTTTTGGCTCCTCTGTAATCATTGGAGTAGTTGTTGATTTCTTTTTGCTGTTCTGGGTTTTACGGGCTGCAAGGTTAATTACTCTCCCCTGCCTTCCAGGAAGTTTTGGAACATAGGAGTGGAGCCTAAGATCGTAACCTAAGGAAAATATTTGGCCACACAATGAAGTTGGACGAGGGGGGATTCAATCTTAAACTGCACACTAGGGTTCTTCACCGTTAGAGCAGTAATGATGTGGAACTCTATTCCACAGCTGATGTGTCAGCAGGGAATGTAGATAAATTCAAAAAACTTTTAGATGCAATTCTTAGTGAATGCAATGTACAAGGATATGGAAAATGATAATCACAAACACACACACTTGAACTGCATCTGGGACAGAATGAACTGGAGAAGGATCTGGGTGTTCTGGTAGATCATAAGTTTAATAATAGCATGCAATGCCAAGCTGCGGTTTCCAAAGCAAGCAAAGTCATTTCTTGTATTGAGAGGTATGGACTCCAGAGAGAGATGTCTCCGTTCCCAGTGGAAGCCTGTTTAGGGGAAACGCGTCTGGTGGAGCTAGAGGCTGTGACGCCATCACGTTTGTCTGGTCTTTCTCCATGCAGTCAGCCGGTTTGCTCCCGCTCTGCATGTATGCTGATTTTTAGCTAATTTTTATCTGGTTCCCATTTTTTTATCTGAGTTCCGTTTGGTGTATACTTGGGAGTTTTTTTTTATTTGTAGTTCCTGATGTGCAGTGGAGTGTTGCTATGAACATTTGCAGTGGAAAGAATTGTTTTAAAGTGACTGTGAAAGAGATTTTGAATAAATCTATAAAACACATTTGCACTATGGAGCCCTTTTCGTTTTATTCCCACTGAGGTGTATCTTCTGTATGGATGAACTAATATTTTGAAACCGGATACATTGTATCAGTGAGGATAGATCTGCCTGTGTATTGGAGCGCAGTGGCTGAGGAAATCTCCCAGGAAAACGCCCAGATCTGCCTGTGAATTGGAGCACAGTGGCTGAGGAAATCTCCCAGGAAAACGCCCAGGTGATAATCTAAGGCCGGCAGGCTAATGCAACATGCTCATCTGATCTCACTAACCTGAGATCCATCTGATCCGGTAAGCGGCCTTTTTTACCATATTTGTGAAAAGAAGGAATATCGGTGTGTCTCTTTCTATAAAGAAGATTGGTGCTAATATCAACCTAGCATATTTCCATCAAGGACTGATCATTGTTTCTACATCTAAGATGTTCAAGGGGAATAAGTGTCCCACTACATTGTTGCGGATTGATTTTCATAAGTAACATTGTAATTAATAACACATGTTTTGTTTCACTGTTGAACACGTGGTGTGAGTATAGGATTTAAATGTTCCTAATATAGAAAAATAAGTCAATTTCACGATTTTTTAAATATATGTCTATAGTAATAACGTTTTTCATGAGTTTTTGGCCGGATTGAAATGGCTTTAAGTGTGGTATACCAATAGTAGTCATAACTATCGGGATCACTTATATTTAATACACACTAAGATATGATGCGCACTGGTTACACTATTTACGGTTTCCAAAGCAAGCAAAGTCATTTCTTGTATTGAGAGGTATGGACTCCAGAGAGAGATATAATTTTGCCCCTGTATAAATTAGTAAGCCTCATCTGGAATATGCAGTTCAGTTTTGGGCTCCAGTTCACAAAAAGGATATCGGGGAACTGGAGAAAGTGCAGAGAAGGGTAACCAAACTGAGAAGAGGCATGGAGGAGCTCAGCTATGAGGAAGATTACGGAAACTGTATTTATTCTCTCTTGAGAAGAGAAGAGGAGATTAAGGAGGGCTATGATAAACATGTACAAATACATAAGTGGTCCATATAGTGAACTTGGTATTGAGTTATTCACTTTAAGGTCATCAAAGAGGACAAGGGGGCACTCTTTACGTCTAGAGGAAAAGAGATTTAATCTCCAAATGCGGAAAGGTTTCTTCACAGTAAGAGCTGTGAAAATGTGGAATAGACTCCCTCAAGAGCTGGTTCTGGCCAGCTCAGTAGATTGCTTTAAAAAAAGGCCTGGATTCTTTCCTAAATGTACATAATATAACTGGGTACTAACATTTACAGGTAAAATTGATCCAGGCTATATACGATTGTCTCTTGGGGGACCAGGAAGGATTTTTTCCCCCTGCTGAAGCAATTTGGATTATGCTTTGTTGGGGTTTTTGTCTTCCTCTGGATAAAACTGTGGGTATAGGATTGTGTATTTGGATTATATATTTTTTTCCTTTTTGTTGGTTGAACTAAATGGACTTGTGTCTTTTTTCAACCTGACTAGGGATGAGCTTCGTGTTCGAGTCGAACCCATGTTCGACTCGAACATCGGCTGTTCGATCGTTCGTCGAATTGCGAACGATATGGGCCGTTCGCGCCAAATTCGTGTGGCGCGTCACGGCCCATAATTCACTGCGGCATCGCAGTGCATTGCTGGCTGATTGGCCAAGCATGCACTATGACCCGCATGCTTGGCCAATCACAGCGCCGTCAGTAGAGAGAGCTGTAATTGGCCAAAGCCAGGGTGGCTTTGGCCAATTATGGCTCAGGGGATTTAGTACACACCCCACACTATATAAGGCCGCCTGCACGGCGGCCCTGTGTAGTGTGTGTTCCGGTGTGCTGAGAGATAGAGAGAGAGAGAGAGAGACAGTGTCATTTGATTTGAGTTAGATAGATTAGGCAGAACAGTCAGTCAGTTATCTGCACTTACAGTGTATTGTGTATATATATGCATCCCAGGTGTTGCATATATATATATATATATATACACTGTATTCAGTTTAGCTAGATCCGTTCCTGTTATCTTCTATCTAGACTATTTACATTTAATGCAGTGCGTCCTGCTCACAGTGTTCAGCTAGATCCGTTCCTGCTATTTACATTTAGTGCAGTGCGTCCTGCTCACAGTGTTCAGCTAGATCCGTTCCTGTTATCTTCTAGACTATTTACATTTAGTGCAGTGCGTCCTGCTCACAGTGTTCAGCTAGATCCGTTCCTGCAATTTACATTTAGTGCAGTGCGTCCTGCTCACAGTGTTCAGCTAGATCCGTTCCTGTTATTTACATTTAGTGCAGTGCGTCCTGCTCACAGTGTTCAGCTAGATCCGTTCCTGCTATTTACATTTAGTGCAGTGCGTCCTGCTCACAGTGTTCAGCTAGATCCGTTCCTGCTATTTACATTTAGTGCAGTGCGTCCTGCTCACAGTGTTCAGCTAGAGCCGTTCCTGCTATTTACATTTAGTGCAGTGCGTCCTGCTCACAGTGTTCAGCTAGATCCGTTCCTGTTATCTTCTAGACTATTTACATTTAGTGCAGTGCGTCCTGCTCACAGTGTTCAGCTAGATCCGTTCCTGCTATTTACATTTAGTGCAGTGCGTCCTGCTCACAGTGTTCAGCTAGATCCGTTCCTGCTATTTACATTTAGTGCAGTGCGTCCTGCTCACAGTGTTCAGCTAGATCCGTTCCTGCTATTTACATTTAGTGCAGTGCGTCCTGCTCACAGTGTTCAGCTAGATCTGTTCCTGTTATCTTCTAGACTATTTACATTTAGTGCAGTGCGTCCTGCTCACAGTGTTCAGCTAGATCCGTTCCTGTTATTTACATTTAGTGCAGTGCGTCCTGCTCACAGTGTTCAGCTAGATCCGTTCCTGCTATTTACATTTAGTGCAGTGCGTCCTGCTCACAGTGTTCAGCTAGATCCGTTCCTGCTATTTACATTTAGTGCAGTGCGTCCTGCTCACAGTGTTCAGCTAGATCCGTTCCTGTTATCTTCTAGACTATTTACATTTAGTGCAGTGCGTCCTGCTCACAGTGTTCAGCTAGATCCGTTCCTGCTATTTACATTTAGTGCAGTGCGTCCTGCTCACAGTGTTCAGCTAGATCCGTTCCTGCTATTTACATTTAGTGCAGTGCGTCCTGCTCACAGTGTTCAGCTAGATCCGTTCCTGCTATTTACATTTAGTGCAGTGCGTCCTGCTCATAGTGTTCAGCTAGATCCGTTCCTGTTATCTTCTAGACTATTTACATTTAGTGCAGTGTGTCCTGCTCACAGTGTTCAGCTAGATCCGTTCCTGTTATTTACATTTAGTGCAGTGCGTCCTGCTCACAGTGTTCAGCTAGATCCGTTCCTGCTATTTACATTTAGTGCAGTGCGTCCTGCTCACAGTGTTCAGCTAGATCCGTTCCTGCTATTTACATTTAGTGCAGTGCATCCTGCTCACAGTGTTCAGCTAGATCCGTTCCTGTTATCTTCTAGACTATTTACATTTAGTGCAGTGCGTCCTGCTCACAGTGTTCAGCTAGATCCGTTCCTGTTATTTACATTTAGTGCAGTGCGTCCTGCTCACAGTGTTCAGCTAGATCCGTTCCTGCTATTTACATTTAGTGCAGTGCGTCCTGCTCACAGTATTCAGCTAGAGCCGTTCCTGCTATTTACATTTAGTGCAGTGCGTCCTGCTCACAGTGTTCAGCTAGATCCGTTCCTGTTATCTTCTAGACTATTTACATTTAGTGCAGTGCGTACTGCTCACAGTGTTCAGCTAGATCCGTTCCTGTTATCTTCCTACTGACAGGCAGGCTTGTCTGGTTACAGTATATAAAGCTACCTGAAGAAAATTACAGGTGTTCTATTTGATCCTATTAGTACCACGGTCAGGCAGCTAGACTATTTACATTTAGTACAGTGCGTCCTGCTCACAGTGTACAGCTAGATCCGTTCCTGTTATCTTCCTACTGACAGGCAGGCTTGTCTGGTTACAGTATATAAAGCTACCTGAAGAAAATTACAGGTGTTCTATTTGATCCTATTAGTACCACGGTCAGGCAGCTAGACTATTTACATTTAGTACAGTGCGTCCTGCTCACAGTGTTCAGCTAGATCCGTTCCTGTTATCTTCCTACTGACAGGCAGGCTTGTCTGGTTACAGTATATAAAGCTACCTGAAGAAAATTACAGGTGTTCTATCCCAGCTTAGTGCAGCTACAGGCCATTAGTATGTCTGGAAGGCCAAGAAGGAGAGGCAGACAGTCACAAGCCAATAAGAGAGGGCAAGCAGGCTCTGTGTCTAGTGCTGGTCGTGGAGACGGTGCATCCTCATCAGCACGTGGCCATGGGACACGCTTGGCCTTTTTTTCGGCAGCTGGCCGTGTTGAGCCGCAACATGCGGAAGACTTGGTCGAGTGGATGACCAAGCCGTCCTCATCCTCCTCATCCTCTCTCACCCATGCCCAGGGTGCTTTGTCTGGCAAAGCAGCGGCCTCTTCCCTCAGCTCAATGTCATCAGTGACTCCTTCCCTAGCTCCACCATGTCCTCATGAGGATTCCCTCGAACTATTTGACCACAGTGTTGGGTACATGCTCCAGGAGGATGCCCAGCGTTTGGAAGGCTCTGATGACGATACTGAGCTCGATGAAGGCAGTAACATGAGCACGGACAGAGGGGGTGCCCAAGAAGGACAGCAATCTGGCAGTCATGCTCCCCCTGCTGCAGCATACTGCCAGGTTTGCTCCAGTGATGAGGAGGGAGGGGATGATGAGGTCACTGACTCAACGTGGGTGCCTTATAGGAGAGAGGAGGAGGAGGAGGAGGAGGAGGCGGCGGCACATCACCAACGAGGCAGGATGCCCTCCAGGGGCCAGCCTAAGGGCAGCACATTGACTGCATCACACCCCAAAGCTCCACATGTGCAGGGCGCTGCAGTCTCTGCGCGTTATTCAAAAAGTTCTTTGGTGTGGGCCTTTTTTGAGACGAGTGCATCAGATCGCACCGCTGCTATTTGCAACATATGTCTCAAGCGTATCTCGCGTGGCCAAAACATCTCCCGCTTGGGTACCACATGCTTGACCAGACATATGTTGACCTGCCATGCAGTTCGTTGGCAAGCGTATCTAAAAGACCCACACCAAAGAACAAAGAGGATCTCTCCTTGCTCCTCATCAGCTGAGATTTCCAACCCCACTAGACCTTCAGTCCTCTCTGAGACCTGCAGTGAGAGGAATGAAGGTGTAGAATTAGGTGTGTCACAGCCAAGTACTTGTGGGCAATCTGCTTTTGGTACACCGACGTCAGATTGTACCAGGCAAATTTCCCTGCCCCAGCTGCTGCACCGCCGAAAGAAGTTTGCTCCCAGCCATCCACATGCCCAGCGGTTGAATGCTAGCTTGGCAAAATTGCTAGCACTTCAACTGCTGCCTTTTCAGTTGGTAGACTCTGCCCCCTTCCGTGAGTTTGTGGAATGTGCGGTTCCTCAGTGGCAGGTACCCAAACGCCACTTTTTCTCACGGAAGGCGATTCCGGCTCTCTACCGGCATGTGGAAGGCAATGTCCATGCCTCGCTGGACAGGGCGGTCAGCGGTAAGGTGCATATTACCGCTGACTCATGGTCCAGCAGGCATGGACAGGGACGTTACCTAAGTTTCACGGCGCATTGGGTGACTCTGCTGGCAGCTGGGAAGGATGCAGGACAAGGTGCAGTAGTGTTGGAGGTTGTTCCGCCACCACGCCTCCAAAATGCTGATTGTGACACACCTCTCTCCTCCACCCCCTCCTCTTCTTCTTCCTCCATGGCCTCTTCCTCGGAACCAGCGGTGCTCCGTAGGCGTTCAAGGGGCTACGCAAGTACGCAGGCCAAAAGATGCCATGCGGTGCTTGAGCTGGTGTGCTTGGGGGACAGGAGCCACACTGGGGCAGAGGTTCTGTCAGCTCTGCAGGGGCAGGTTCAGAGGTGGTTGACGCCACGCCAACTTAAGGCAGGAATGGTGGTTTGCGACAATGGCACCAACCTCCTCTCTGCCCTCCGACAGGGACAAATGACCCATGTGCCCTGTTTGGCTCACGTCCTTAACTTGGTGGTGCAGCGGTTCTTGGGCAGGTACCCGGGCTTACAGGATGTCCTGAGGCAGGCCAGGAAAGTCTGTGTGCATTTCCGCCGGTCATATAATGCCAGTGCTCGGCTGACGGACCTCCAAAAGGAGTTTAACCTGCCCAAGAACCGCCTAATCTGTGACATGCCCACCAGGTGGAACTCAACGTTGGCCATGCTGCAGCGGCTGCACACGCAGCAGAGGGCCATCAATGAGTACCTGTGCGACTATGGCACCAGGACAGGGTCAGGGGAGCTTGGTTTTTTTTCCCCACGCCAGTGGGCCATGATCAGGGATGCATGCACTGTCCTGTCACCATTCGAGGAGGCCACGAGGATGGTGAGCAGTGACAGTGCATGCATCAGTGACACTGTCCCCCTTGTCCACCTGTTGGAGCACACGCTGCATGGAATAATGGACAGGGCACTTGAGGCAGAACAGAGGCAGGAAGAGGAGGACTTCCTTAGCTCTCAAGGCCCCCTTTATCCAGACAGTGTTTCTGCGTGCCCGCCGATCACACAGGAAGAGGACGAGGAGGAAGAGGAGGAGGAGGAGGAGGAAGATTGTGTCAGTATGGAGGTGGAGCCTGGCACTCAGCATCAGCAGCAGTCTTTAAGGGATCAGTCCCAAGAAACACATGGACTTGTACGTGGCTGGGAGGAGGTGGCTGTGGACCATGTCGTTCTTAGTGACCCAGAGGACTCCGGACCGAATGCCTCAGCAAACCTACGCTGCATGGCCTCCCTGATCCTGCAAAGCCTGCGTAAGGATCCTCGTATTCGTGGTATCAAGGAGAAGGACCAATACTGGCTGGCAACCCACCTTGATCCACGTTACAAGGGTAAGGTTGCGGACCTTATCTTGCCATCGCAGAGGGAGCAGAGGATGAAACATCTTCGGGAGGCCTTGCAGAAAGGTCTGTGCAACACGTTCCCAGAGACTGGGAGGTTACAAACTCCTGTTTCTGGACAACGTGTTGCTGAGGCTTCGGTCAGTCAAAGAAGGAGCGGTGGAGAAGGTGGCCGTCTGACCGATGCGTTCAGACAATTTTTTGGTCCGCAGCCCCAAGGTATGATCGGTTCCAGCAACCATCGCCAGCGTCTGTTTTACATGGTGCAGGAATACCTAGGGGCAAGATCAGACTTGGACACCTTTCCCACCGAAAATCCTCTGGGTTACTGGGTCTTGAGGATGGATCACTGGCCAGAGCTTGCACAGTATGCAATTGAGCTACTGGCCTGTCCTGCATCCAGCGTTCTTTCGGAACGCACATTCAGTGCTGCTGGAGGCGTGGTAACCGATCACAGGGTGCGTCTGTCCACCGACTCGGTCGATCGGCTGACCTTCATAAAAATGAATGAGTCTTGGATCACCACCAGCTACCAAGCACCTGATGCTGATGTAACCGAATAATTTTTTTTGAAATCTCAGATCCCTTCAAAGACTGCCTATGCTGATGCTGAGTGACTATCCCTGAGTAATTATCCTCTTCCTCCTCAATCATCACGCTGATAGCTTGTAAGAACATTTTTGGTTCTGGGCGCCACCACCAGTGCCTAAGGCACAATTTTTCAGCCCCTGTTTAACAGGGGCGTGTAATTACAATTTTTGATGTAATACTTTGCAGCAGGGCTCGTTCCTGCATTCCAACTAGAGTGTCTGTGAGGGGTTGCAGTGTTGTGGCACCAGCACCAGTGCCTAAGGCCCAATTTTTCTGCCCCTGTCTAACAGGGGCGTGTAATTACAATTTTTGATGCAATACTTTGCAGCAGGGCTCGTTCCTGCGTTCCAACTAGAGTGTCTGTGAGGGGTTGCAGTGTTGTGGCACCAGCACCAGTGCCTAAGGCCTAATTTTTCAGCTCCTGTTCAACAGGGGCATGTAATTACAATTCTTGATCTAATATTTCACAGCAGGGCCCTGTGAGGGCTTACAGTGTTGTGGCCACAGCAACACCTAAGGCCCAAATTTCTGCTGAGTATATAGGGCAGGACCCTACTTTCAAACATCTAACTTACAAACGACTCCTACTTGCAAACGGAAGGAGACAACAGGAAGTGAGATGAAATCTACCCCTAGGAAGGGAAATTCTCTCCTGTAAGAGTTAATATGGGAAAACAATTTCTCCTTTCCACTGATGCTTTCCAATCCTTGTTCCACAAAAAAACCCAAATTTTCAAAAAACATTTTTCATTGGGACAAAAAAGTGAGGTGAAATCTTCTGAAGAGGAGGAAAGACAGCAAAACAAATGTCACAGGGGTGATAACCCTTCCCTATGTTTTCCAAAAAGCTTAGAAAAGATTTTTTGGCTGGAGCTAAACACGTTAAAAATGTTCAAAATTACAAACAGATTCTACTTAACAACAAACCTACAGTCCCTGTCTTGTTTGCACCGCCTGTATACTGCTGTTCAGAGTATATAGGGCCTGGTGGCCCCACACCTTTCCTTATTTTAATTTGGGTGCGGGGTTCCCCTTAATATCCATACAAGATCCAAAGGGCCTGGTAATGGACTGGGGGGTACCCATGCCGTTTGTCTCACTGATTTTCATCCATATTGCCATGACCCGACATGACATTAAACCCGCAAGCAGTTTTAAATGAGATTTTTTCCTTTAAAAATGACATTTGGTGCAGGGACTGTTCTAAACATGGGAAACACGCGTCACTTTACAGGCATACTATAGACACCCCCCAGGTACGATATTTAAAGGAATATTTCACTTTTTTTTTTACTTTAAGCATCATTAAAATCACTGCTCCCGAAAAAACGGCCGTTTTTAAAAGTTTTTTTTGCATTGATACATGTCCCCTGGGGTAGGACCCGGGTCCCCAAACCCTTTTTAGGACAATACCATGCAAATTAGCCTTTAAAATGAGCACTTTTGATTTCGAACGTTCGAGTCCCATAGACGTCAATGGGGTTCTAACGTTCGTGCGAACTTTAGGTCCGTTCGCGGGTTCTGGTGCGAACCGAACCGGGGGGTGTTCGGCTCATCCCTAAACCTGACTATGTAACTATGGATGGACTTGTGTCTTTATTCAACTTTATCAACTATGTAATATTCTGGTCCTGTTCAGCGATACAGGGATACTGAATTAATGTTCCCCAGTTTATCAGCGAGATCTCAGTGGTGCAGATCCCGCTCACTATTTTGGTATGACTTTTGGGATTGATGGAGGAACTCTCTGTACTGTTCCCACTGATGGGCAGGCACTAAGCCTCATGGGGTTGCAACAATGATGCCACTGTTGAATTCTTGATTTACCATGCCATTTGTGTGGAATTTCCAGGTTTTGAGGCACCCTTTGGGTTGTTTAGATGGAATATTTCTCTGTATACATTTCATTTTTGAGTGTAACATCAGGGGGGGTTATGTCACAATTACATCACTAGAGATGGGTATTTGTTTCAGCGGCTTTACATATTTCATACATGTTTCACTGCATTGCGAGTTGTCGCTGTCGCCTTGAGGAAGAAAATCCGCGTGGCCCTGAAACGTTGACTTGTTTGACTAGTATGACATAGCAATATATGCTTGCAAAGGAGTGCTGGTGACGTCTGATTGTTTTATTTTGGTTAGTAGTAAAGCTGTTTTGGGAGGGAGGATTATTTTGCTATGGTTGTTTTTGTAATTTTATATACAAAACCAAACAAACTAATCATATTAAAAAAATGAGAGCCTAAGTGTGCAACTAGAATACTGTCCACATTGTAGTCTGGCAGTAATGATATTTAAAATAGTTTGACTGAGAAGAAAATACTCACAATGTAGAAGAAGGATTGGTGGTCAGATTTAGGATCCAGCTTGTTTTTATTGATGAAGTATTCCACAGTCACCGATTGCTGGCTGTCACATGAAGAAGGTCCTGCCACAGACAACACTTTAAGGAAGCTCTTACTCTCCGAATAGAATGGATGAACCCAGGCAAATGCACGATTTATTAGATTCTCTTTTTCCATATCCTCTTCCAAGGAGAGCTTTCCCTTAGTAAAAGAACATTAATATTTACTACTTATTCCTCTGTAAATGGCCCAGATATTCCAACTTAACATCACAGAAATCCCTATATGCCTTTGTCTGTAAATACAAAGATTCCACCCTAAAGCACGTTCAAACTAAAAAAAAAAAAAAAAAAAAAATTAAATTCACTGGTGAAAATAAAAAAAAAAGCCAAAAACAGAAAACGAATGCAGCCTCAAATGTGGTGCCTGCATTAGTTTTCTGTTTTTGGCTTTTTTCGTTTATTTTCACCAGGTGAACTGGCCAGTAACACGCTTCCCATTTTAGAGTCGCTCCCCCATCTATGGAGGAGCAATAGAGACACACTTGGACAGCAGCACTGTCTGGAGAGGGTAGTAATAGATGGACTAGTCCCCTTTCAGAAATGAACTGGAAAAGGATCTGGGGGTTTTGGTAGATTATAAGCTTATTAATAGCATGCAATACCAAGTTGCAGTTTCCAAAGTGAGCAAAATCCTTTCTTGTATTAAGAGAGGTATGGACTCCAGAGAGAGAGAGATCATTTTGCCCCTGTACAAATCATTAAAGGAGTTGTAAAGGCAGAAGGTTTTTTTAGCTTAATGCATTCTATGCATTTGTGAAGGAATGTGATGTAAATAATAATAATAGTAATCTGAAAATGTCTATTTTCTTATGTGTATACATATTTTTCTCCTTACTCATTATATAAGTATACAGATTTGCTCTGTTCCTATATTTTCTCAAGATGGCGGGTACCCCCTACCTCCCACACATCAAAAGAACGCGGAACTGAAGATAAGACCAAAGAGAACCAAACCTCGTTATGAAAATTATCCATCTTCTTTTCTATCTTAACCAATGAGATGTACCTATTAGACTAACATAGCAATGACGTATTTGTGTGTATAAAACATTAACACCGCCTTGAATAAATCAGAAGTGTAATGAGTTAGCAATTCTGAGCGTGTCTCAGAGTGTTTACTTTTATATGCATGCATATCCACACTTTTCAAATTAGAGACAGCAGCAGATAACCTTGAGCTCGATTGAAGCTCTTAAATCATTACCACAACAGATGGTGCCGAAACCCGGGACCTCAGGCTACAGTCGAAGTTATACCGCGACAAGCATTCGGGCGTTAACTGATTAATGAGAGTGGGGTTTGCGCAGCCCTAACAGTACCGGTGAGTTGATTTATATTCTTACCATTGTACGACTCTCTTATCTTTCGGTTGACGGCTGGATTCTGTCGGTATGCTGAGACTGTCTTAGAGGCAGGTATTTCCTCGCCTGAGGTTGTTTTAACGAACCTGCTGATGGGTTTCTGCTGACTGTATTTTTTGTTCACTGTCTGCCATTCTTTGGGCTGCGAAACTCAGCAGTCTAAGGGTGCTACATGTGTGAATGGGTAGTCTCATCGCCAGATGAGCTTTCGGCCTCTGGCATGAGATTGTTTCCCGTGTGGCAAACGTTATGGACGGGTTACTCTAGGTTCGACGAACCTTTGAGGGGAATTTCAGCTGCTGGCTTTGCAGCCTGGAGTGCTACATGTGAGAATGGGTAGTCTCATCTCCAGATGAGCTTTCGGCCTCTGAGATGAGATTGTTTCCCTTGTAGCAAAACGTCTATAAACGTGTTTATTTTGCAAGGTGGTCTGCCCTTGTGGTTATTTTAGCCTGCTGAAATTTTGCAGTTCGAAGAGTGGCAGGTGTAATGTCCTGTCGTGATTGTATTTGTGGTTTATTGTTTGTTATACATGAGAGGGGGGGGGACTGGTGAAAGTCAGAGAAGGAGGCTACCCGAAGGATCTGTTGGGTCACAAGCCGTTGCTCCCTACTACCCCTGACGTGCTTGTACTGAGATTAAACGTACATTACCCGGTGACAGGGGGGTTTGGGCAGCCCCTCGAAGTGATAGAACAGAGAGCCAGGGAGGAGGGTTATCAAACCATTAGTTGTCCTCATTCCCCCTTCAAACCGTCAGCCGAGACTGCGGCAGACGAACAAAAAAACAAAAAACAAAAAAAAAACAGTTAGAGACCTTGGTTACGTCTTAGGAGGCCCTGAGAGAGGAGGGGGAGATGGGTCAGAACAACTCTAAACCGGAGAAAGGAATTTGTTGATAAGAACGCTGAGAAAAATATTAACTCCTTGGTTGTATGTATTCCCCTCTCAAGCCGTTAGCCGAGAAACAGAAAGTGATATTGCAAAGAAGATGTTGAAATAGTTAACAAAGTTGAAAGAAGTGGCGAAAGTTATGTTGCTGAAGAGACAGGGAGAAAAATCCTGTGTGATAAAGAAAATTGGATAAAGGAAGTTAAGAAAGATGGCGATTGTATTATGTATGTGTATCACAGAGCTGATGATATGTTGGAACTTGAAACAAAGGAGGGGAGGGACAGCACTGCCCTCCGTCTAACAACCACTCCTTTCTCACCACCCAAGCACAACCCACTGTGACAACTCAGCCCGGCGGCCATCTTAGTGCACCCATGCCTTCACTTTCTACCCAGTCCAGTGCACTTCCTGCCGGCGGTTATCTTGGTACACCCAGTAAGCTTAAACAGCCTGTACTTAGCCCTCCCTGTTTTAAACCAAGATGGTTCATACCACACACCTGTCTTCCCCAATACGGGAGCATCACATTCCCAAGCCGGATATGTTAATGATGAAGAAGCATCTGAGTGGGAAGCCCGACAGCAGGCAGCAAGGCCACCCACTGATTTAACCCCCAATCCGGCTCCAGACTCTCAGTTCCGAGAGGATCTCAAACACATGCTGGCAACCGTAAAGAACAGTGCCCCTTGCCAGCCTTTGCCCCAACAACAGTCTCGGTTACCAGAAGGGGCACCAGTGATGTATGTCGCTTTTACTCTATCACAAGCAGCGGCCTTAGTGACAAGTCTGCCTGACCCAGAGAAGCAGCCAATTCCCTTCTACCACAGGATAGTGCAGATACAAGAAACTTACTCAGCTGCCTGGAGAGACTTGATCAGCCTATGCCAAATCAAAGCAGGATATGTCTTTTGGCCAGTCATGCAGATGGCCTTCAGTGATGCCTGCCTGACAAATGCCACTTCCTACACCTCAGGCGTGGAGTTCTGTGCACAACTCCACGACTGGGCAAAGGAGAAGTTGACGGATCAGAAGACCACAATCCAAGATATTACCCAAGATAAAGGGGAGTCTGTGAAGAAGTATCATGCTAGACTCATAAAGGCACACACACACATGTTATCAACTGCTTTTGTTTCAGGGCTCAGAGAGGATATCAGAAAAGGCCTGATGGTGGCCCGCCCTGAATACCATTCAATGAAAATGTCCGATTTATTGTTGGTGGCCAGAGGTATAGAAAATCAAAAAGGTAAAAAACCAACGCCCCTCATGGTAACCCATGACGAAGATCCCACCTACACTCGTCCACCACCACTGCCCAATACCAGGGAAAGGATCACCTGTTACAACTGTGGGAAACGGGGCCACATAAAGAAAGAATGCAGAGCCCCAAGATGTCCCAGACGAGGCAGGGAACCCTATGCAGGGCAACGGGGACATGAACCACCACGCCCCAACTCTCACTAGGAAATGGGCAAACCCGTGTCACCCCTTATGGCAGTGTCCTCAAGTGGAACTGGGGGACCCTTAGCAAAAGTCACGTTACCCATACAAGGAAAACCTACCACCTTTCTACGGATACAGCCAGAAGCGTGTTGAGGGCTGTGGACCTGCCTGATAATTCTTTCCTTTCCACTATTGATGTTTCCTGCGTAGGAATGGATGGGGTGCCCCGCTCCAGTCCACTTCCTGATTTGCTTGCCAGATTTGTGGTGTCCTCTACATGTCCCTTGAATCTACTAGGAGCTGATGTGTTGTCCAGACTACAGGCCTCAATCAGGACACGCCTGAAGGGGGGGTGAAGTTACATACTCCCCTATCTTTAGAAGACTCATCTGCTTTGTGTTCTCAGCCTCTCCTGATGACACTTAATGAAGAAAAAACTTCAAGTTCAATACTGCAGGAAGTACTTGACAGAATCCCTGCGTGCCTATGGTCCACAGGACCGGAAGACAACGGTCACTTAAAGGTGCCACCAGTTTCAGTCAAGCTAAAAGAGGGCGCTTCATTGCCCCGGAAACCACAATAACCCCAAAAAGAGAACCAGGTACCTACTGTGGATGCCTTTGACTGCAAAATACCTCACAGAGGTGGACCTTACAAACGTTTTCTTCAGTGTCCACCCTCACCCCTCCTGCTGGTACCTTTTTGCATTCATCCACGGAAAGAAACGGCAACATACCTAAACAGTTGTGCCGCAAGGAGCACAGAACTTTCCAAGCCAGTTTGCAAAAGCTATGGCTATCATCCTTGACACATAGCAAGAGGAACACCCGGAAGTGATTCTCTTCCAACATGTTGATGACCTTCTCCTTTGTGCAGCGGACTTACCCCCTGTTGAAGTCACCTCAGAAAGCCTGTTGTGCTATCTTGCCAACCAGGGCTGCAGAGCCTCAAAGCCCAAATTGCAGTGGTGCTCAACACCTGTCATTTTCCTTGGACTAATTTCCTAGTGCAGAGCATGGATTCCAGAAGCCTTCCTACTGATGCTCTGCAATCAGACCCTTCCAGATGTCTCCTGAAGAAATATCTAAAGTTTGAAACCCTTGAGTGCGCCACCCCCGGCGCTAGGGCTCCCAGCCTACGACAAAACGCTCAGGCTCTTTGTATTCGAACGTCTGGGACATGCTGCAGGTGTACTCACCCAATCACACGGCATCAGCCTACGCCCCATAGGATATTATTCCTGTCGGCTGGATGCGGTAGCAAGAGGAGGCCTATTGTGTCTGCGAGCTGGATTTGCTACACAAGCCTTGCTTGACAAAACTTTGAACTTGGTCCTCGGACACTGCCTCGTTCTGCTTGTTCCCCATGACGTTGTTGCCATATTCAACCAAGATCCAGCCGAAACACTTGTCCACTACCAGACACTTGAGACTCCTGTGTTCCCTCCTACTGGACAGCATTACTCTATTAAGTTGTCAAACACTGAACCCTACCACCCTTCTTCCACTTCTCGAGGGGGGAAAGGAGGAGGAGGAGTAGAGTCTTGACTTGTCACCCCCGCACAGGACACGCGGTCACCACTGAAAACACTGTTCTACAAGTTGAAGCCTTACCACCGGTGATGTCTACACAGGAGGCAGAGCTGTATACTTACTACAGCATGTAAATGGGCAGAGGGAAAAAGAGCCAACATTCATATGGACTCAAGATATGCTTTCAGCATTGCCCATGATAATGGTGTTATCTAGGACAGAGGATTCCTGATGGCTGCAGGAACACCTGTGAAAACTTGATTGATGCCTTACTTCTCACAACCCAAGTGACTATTATGAGTAAAAGCACACGACAAACTGAACTCAAAGGAAGCTTAAGGCAATCATCTAGTCAATTCAGCTGCCAAACAGACAGCTGGTGGTCCACGGGAAGTGGACAGCAGGGTGGTAGAAGAAGACCACCCCGTGCTTACCTTACAGACTTTCCCAGTGGACAGAGTTTATCTAAAAGAACTACAGGAAACAACAAGTGCGGATAAGAAGGAAAGCTGGAAATGGAGAGGAGCAACTCTCAGAAATGGACTATTCGAGTGCAACAAGAAGCCTTGTCTACCCAGGAGTATGTACCCAACCGTGGTGCAATGGGCACATGGAGCTGCCCACTTGACAAAGACTTTTATGAACTCTCTTATCAACAAGTGTTGCACCAAGAGTTACTCCACTGACCGACAGCTTCTGCAGATCATACATTATCTGCACCAAATGTAACCCAGGCTGCACAGAAGAAGCACAGAAGAAGCACCTGGCAAAACCCCTATACCCCATTCCAGAGGATGCAAATTGATCATTCTCAAGTGCCAAGAAGTGGCAGATTCGAATACGCCCTAGTGGAAGTGGTCATGACTGCCAGGACCACAGCTAAGAAATTACTGAGTGAGATAGTATGTAGATTTGGGGTCCCAGAGGTAATATTGAGAGATCAGGGACCAGCCCTAACAACAACCCTTACAAAAGAGATTTGGGCAGCACTGGGGGTTCAGTTGGCACTACACATCCCATACCACCCTCAAAGTAGCGGGAAGGTAGAAAGGATGAATGGGACACTAAAAACAGGATGTTAAAGATGGCCCAAGAGACTAACTAACTTGAGTTGGCCAGACAGTTAGCCCATTGCCCTGTTCAGTGTCAGACACACCCCCAGGGGAATCATGCCCTATCCCCTTATGAAATTCTGTTTGGTTCAGCTCCCAGACTTGGTTGTTACTTTCCACAACAGTTACAGTCTGATGTGTTGACTAATTATGTAACCACATTATCAAGAGAATTAACCTGAATGCATGTCCAGGTGTTTTCTTCCATTCCAGATCCTGAATTAGATACAGGAACACACCAACTACTGTCTGGAGATCCTTGAGCCAAGTTATGATGGTCCATTCCAAGTTTTGCTGACCACAGCCACCTCAGTCAAGTTGGCCAGGAAGAACACCTGAATGCACGCTTATCACTGCAGGAGAGCGTGTTTTCGGGTGCTGCATATCCTTTTTCTGTTTGATCTAGGGGGGAGGGGCCAGGAGGTGGCCATCACAAAAATGATAACATAATTACGTTTTGGTGTAACTCTTCAGGTACACATGTGACCACCTTTACCTTAGATTACTGTGACATAGTACCTTGTCCGTTTGACCCTTCATGGTGATGCCATTGGTACAGTGAGATCCCTGACGGTAAGGACATATATGTTTGCCACACAGACAGTTACTGGGGACAGAGTTGTGGTTTCTGTGGGGGCCAGTGGGTTGGAACCCAGGGCCAGACTGGGCGACCACAGAGTGCATTAGACAAAAAAGATGAAAATAGAAAGCCCCCATATCCTAACCAAAGATACCCCTGATACATACACTGACCCAGCACACAGTCAGAGGAGGAAGCGAGCAGCTCTCTCCGGAAGCTTTGATCCTCATGTATACATACATGTCATAGGGGTTACAAGGGGGGTCCCTGATGAGTTTAAAGCCAGGGATCTGGTAAAAGCTGGTTTTGAGTCTTTGATCCCCATAACAACTGTCAGCAAGAATGTAGATTGGATTAACTACATGTCATGGTTATGCAATAGAGTTTGTCGATCAGCATACCTGTCTCCATGTGTTCATCTCTAGAGACCAGCTGACCCTCACCAGACTGCTTTTGTAACCTCTCCTCTAAGCATGGCCCCACCCCAGGCCCTATCAGGGAACCCTATATTAACCTGTGCAATGCAAGCCAGCAGTGCTGATCAACCATTGTGTGTTAGCCTCTGTGTGTACTTGCTGTGTTTCCTACATCTGATTCCGGTTACCGACCTTGGCTTGTACCTTACTTTCCTTGTTGTTCCAGTCTGCTGCCTCCTTCCTCTTCTCCTGTAGTGTGAGCGTGAGCTGTGAGACCCCGGGGGCCGCGACCTGGAGCCAGACTGCAGCGCAGTCCATCCTCACCACTAGAGGCTCTGGTGAACACCTGCTGGCTCTTAGACTCCGCGCCCTGGGGAATCTATGCTCTAGCTCCCAGTGGGATCTGTGTCAGTGATCCAGTAGACCTGCTTCCTGAACCTCCCAGGGTACAATCCGCAGCAGTCAGCCATAGGGTCCACTACCTTGCGGTGCACTCCTGATCCCAACGGTGTGCATCTGTCACCCAGCCTCTAGGTGACCTGACACTACACATATTATAACCAACAGAGATTTGTAAATTACACTAAAGATGCCCTCCAGGGAATTGCTAAGCAGTTATCCCCCACTTCCTACATGACATTCCAGGACCTGATGGCCTTAGACATGGTGCTAGTTGGGAAAGGAGGTGTTTTGTAAAATCATAGGAAAAAACAGGAACTTGCTGCACATACATTCCTGATAATATTGGCCCAAATGGTAAGGTTACTTTAGCTATAAAGAAATTAGAAGATCTGTCATTGGAGTTGAAGAACTCAGGTATCACAGACCCATGGGACCAATACTTTAGCTGGATGAGTGGGTGGCAGAAGGTGCTCGCCCAGATACGGGTAACGGTATTAATAATCCTGGATCTTTTAGCCCTGATTATATGCTGTATTCTACCTTTTGTAAAAAGTTAATGAGCAGGGCTGTAGACAATAGCACACCTACATTTCTCCACCAAGAAGAAGAGGACCTCCTTATGATGGAAGATGACAAACCCTTCACTCCCCTACAGTCACTCCCTGTCCATAATCTCACAATCCTATAGGGTTATAGGGATAGATAGCGCCTGACTGCACCTCTCCAGCTGTATCGAGGAGGGAAGTGAACAGTTGCTGCCCAATTCTATATACAGCCTAAAAGAGTTGCTGAGGAGAAGGGCCAGGCCAAAAAGTAGGACCTTTAGTATTAGGGACAGAAAAGAGAAAATAGTCATTTTAGGGGGGATTGTGAAGGAATGTGATGTAAATAATAATAATAGTAATCTGAAAATGTCTATTTTCTTATGTGTATACATATTTTTCTCCTTACTCATTATATAAGTATACAGATTTGCTCTGTTCCTATATTTTCTCAAGATGGCGGGTACCCCCTACCTCCCACACATCAAAAGAACGCGGAACTGAAGATAAGACCAAAGAGAACCAAACCTCGTTATGAAAATTATCCATCTTCTTTTCTATCTTAACCAATGAGATGTACCTATTAGACTAACATAGCAATGACGTATTTGTGTGTATAAAACATTAACACCGCCTTGAATAAATCAGAAGTGTAATGAGTTAGCAATTCTGAGCGTGTCTCAGAGTGTTTACTTTTATATGCATGCATATCCACACTTTTCAAATTAGAGACAGCAGCAGATAACCTTGAGCTCGATTGAAGCTCTTAAATCATTACCACAACACATTAAGCTAAAAAACCTTCTGTGTGTAGCCACCTCCCCAGCACCCCTTGGCTTGGGTGACAACCTGTAACAAGCTGCTGGCTGAGGGGCACTCAAAGGAGGGTGAGGCCAGAAGCAGCAAAGAGGGACCCGAGAAGAGGAGGATCTGGGCTGCTCTGTGCAAAACCAACTGCACAGAGGTGGTAAGTATGACATGTTTGTTATTAAAAAAAGCGAGCTTTTACAATCACTTTAACCGGGTTCCTGACCGGCTCACACAGATATACTGCAGCAGAATGGCTCTCCTGGGCTAAATCCCATATATATGGCTTTGCTCAGGAGAGCTACCAGAGGGCGAGCGAGCGCCGCCAGAGGCATGTGCGCATGGCCGCTGCACAGTGGGGGACCCAATTTTTTGTGCGCCCGCCGGCCAAGCAAGAACGCGTGCACGAGAGCCAGCACAGGGATTTGTGTGTGTAAACACACAAATCTCTGTACTGTCAGAGGAGAGAAGACAGATCGTGTGTTCCTACAAAGTAGGGACAGCGATCTGTCATCTCTCCTAGTTAGTCCCATCCCTACACAGTTAGAACACAGTGAGGGAACACACAGTTAACCCCTTGATCGCCCCCTAGTGTTAACCCCTTCCCTGCCAGTGACATTTATACAGTAATCAGTGCATATTTATAGCACTGATTGCTCTATAAATGTCAATGGTCCCAAAAATGTGTCAAAAGTCTCCGATCGGTCCGTCGCAATACCGCTAAAAATGGATAAAACCAATCAATATGAGCTTATTGCGATTTTTTTACTAAAAATATGTAGAATACATATTGGCCTAAACTGATGAAAAAATTTGTTTTAAAAAAATTGGGTGATATTTATTATAGCAAAAAGTAAAAAATATAGTTTTTTTTTCAAAATTGGCAGTTTTTTCATTCATAGTGCAAAAAATAAAAAAAACAGAGGTGATCAAATACCACTAAAAGAAAGCTCTATTTGTTGGAAAAAAAGGACGCAAATTTTGTTTGGGTACAGCATTGCATGACCAAGCAATTGTCAGTTAAAGGGACGCAGTGCCAAATTGTTAAATGTGTTCTGGTCAGGAGGGGGGTAAAATCCTCTGGGGCTTAAGTGGTTAAGACCTCATCTGGCATATGCAGTTCAGTTTTGGGCTCCGGATTGGATACCAAACATACGAAAACAGGAATATGTGTGATGAATTTCAAATTCATAAAATAAATCATAAAAAAAATTCACATGTGAACTTAATCAAATATAATGCTTCATATCTAATAATCAATCCAGATATAAAATTAACATACAGAGCTATAGAGGAATATAAAATGAAAACTGAGAAATTAAAAAAGATAATTGATAACACAGCATTAGAGCAGACAACTAAGAAAAAGTATCTGCAAGTTTTAGGTGACTATAAGAATGGAGAGATTTGTAAATGGCAAAGCACTGAGCTGATGGATATGGATTCTGGTGATGAATAATAAAACTATATTGGCATTTGCTTTAGAGGATACTCCTAGGGTTCCTGCTAATGGAAAACCATTACTGAATACGACTGGTCAGAGACATGTTAGACCTTTCTCTCCTAGGTGGAGGAATTGTAATGATGTGGGACATTTCCCTCACAGGAAGGATTCTAAAAATGTCACCGCATATAACAGATTTGAGCCTTTGAAGTATCTCAGAAATTATCCAATAAGGTAAAGATTAATAGGCAATCACCCACATATGGAATTAATTATCCTGGGAATCAGTAGGATATACTGAAGAAAGAAATGAATGATACACAGTAGGGATCCTGCCTGTGTTAAAAGTGGAGTTCCACCCACTTTTACAACTCTTTAGCATCCCTCACTAAACTGTGCACTGTAAACGAATTGGATTTTTAAAATTTTTTTTCTCAGCACCTACTGTATATCTGCTGTATTCATTTTTCACTTCCTCCTCCCTGGCCGTGGCCCATGGCATGATTTCCTGTTTGCAATGCCTTCTGGGAAGGGGCGGCAACTTCCTCTGACACTGCCGTTGCTATGGAAACCTGACCTGAAACCTATTACACTGCTTGTTCTGCAATGAGCATGTGTGAGATCTGCAAGGAAGAGATCCAGGAAGAAATACAGTCTGGCTTCAGATGCCCACACTTAAGATGGCCACGGCCTGCTGTAATTTTATAAAATAACAAACTACTGCTATAAACAAAACAGACCTTAGTTTACAGACTAACTTTACTAGAATACATTAAGCTTGTGTATTATAGGGGTATTTTTATTTAAAAAGTATAATTTCGTCCTGAACATCACTTTAAGTAGTTTATTTATTCAGTGTCCTTTGCCTTCACCATGACTCTGGCTTTCCTTTGAAGACAGTCTTTGGAATGAATTGCATTAGGGCAAAGCATTCCGGTGATGTCAGCATGCTGGCTTGCACAGGCGATGGTGGCTTTTTCTTTGATGCTGTGATTATATACCTTTTTTGTAGGTATTTTAGCCTACAATATGTGGATTCTCCTTTATATGAGACCATTTTGAGTTTATATACTTACCTGTGAGCAATTCAAGAGCCATATACAGTACCTATCTGTGAGCAGTTCAAACTATAGGTTATTTGCTTCTGATGTTTATGAGAGTTGCTTCTAGTGTGTGTGTGGTTGGTCATAAGTAGCACAAGCAGAGAACCATCTATCTATTCATCCATGGGCAGCATAAAGCTATAGAAGACCAAGCCTTTGCTGGCACTTTTTGTTTACAGGTTTAAATCAGTGTTTTTTTGCTAGAAAATTACTTATAACCCAAAACATTACACTTTTTATTAGCAGAGACCCTAGGGAATAAAATGGCGATTGTTGAAACTTTTTATGTCACACAACATTTGCGCAGCGGTTTTTTAGTTGCAATTTTTTTTGAAAAAATAAACTTTAACCGAATCCCGAACGGCTCACGCATATTTACTGTGGCACAATGGCACCGCTGCACGAAACCCCATATGGGTAGGGGGCCCTTTTAAGAGCCGCCAGGGGACACGCACGCGTGCCTGCTGCACGGCGGGGGACCTTATGCATGTGGCCGGCGGGTGCGATTGCGTGCATGACAGCCAACACAAAGATTTGTGTATTTACGTGTGCCGGTTAAATATATACCCCAATATTTTTGTAAGTATATGTCAGGGGAGAATTGACATATTGTTTGTTCCTACGAAGTAAAAAAATTAAAATAATTAAAATGCCAAAAAAATGCCATAAATCTTTCCCATAGTTTGTAGATGATATAACTTTTGCGCAAACCAATCAATATATGCTTATTGCAAATTTTTTTATCAAAAATATCTAGAAGAATATATATTGGCCTAAACTGATGAAAAAAAAATTTTTTTAAAAACATTTTTGGGGATAAATAAAAACCGCAGAGGTGATCAAATACCAGCAAAAGAAAGCTCTATTTGTGGGGAAAAAGGACACAAATGTCGTTTGGGTACAATATTGCATAACCGCCCAATTGTCAGTTAAAGCGACGCAGTGCCAAATTGTAAAAAGTGCTCTGGTCAGGAAGGGGGTAAAATCTTCTGGGGCTGAAGTGGTTAATGAATAAAAAACAAAAAAAAAAAACAAAAAAAAACACACAATACATACCCCAATATTTTTGTAAAAGATGATGTTATGCCGAGTAAATAGATACCCAACATGCCACACTTTAAAAATTGCGCACGCTCGTGGAATGGTGAAAAACTATGGTACTTTAACCACTTGACCAGGCCATTTTTTGCGATTCGGCACTGTGTCGCTTTAACTGACAATTGCGTGGTCGTGCGATGCTGTACCCAAGCAAAATTTGTGTCCTTTTTTCCCCACAAATAGAGCTTTCATTTTGTGGTATTTGATCATCTCTGCGTTTTTTGGGTTTTTTTGCGCTAAAAAAAAAAAAAAAAGAAGAGTGACAATTTTGAAAAAAACATTTCTTTTACTTTTTGCTATAATAAATATCACTTTTTTTTTTTTAAAGCTAATTTTTTCTCAGTTTAGACCGATATGTATTCTTCTACATATTTTTGGTAATAAAAATCGCAATAAGCATATATTGATTGGTTTGTGCAAAAGTTATAGCGTCTACAAAATAGGGGATTTACGGCATTTTTATTATTATTTTTTTTGTACTAGTAATGGCGGTGATATGCGATTTTTATCGGGACTACAACATTATGGCGGACACATCTGACACTTTTGACACATTTTTGGGACCATTGGCATTTTTACAGCGATGAGTGCTATAAAAATGCATTGATTACAGTAAAAATGTCACTGGCAGGGAAGGGTTTAACACTAGGGGGCGATCAAGGGGTTAACTGTGTTCCCTGTGTGTGTTTCTAACTGTGGGGGGGATGGAGCTGACCTATAGGAAATGACAGATCATGGTTCCTAGCTATAAGGAACTTACAATCTGCCTCTCCTCACAGAACAGGGATTTGTGAGTTTACACACACATGCACACACCTCCCTGTTCTGCCTCTCGTGCCCAACCGCTGGCCACCAGCATCGGCACCCCTGTAATCCCGCTCAAAAGAGCTGACGTACAGCTACGAAGGTTCACGTTATCGTGCCGACCTGCGCAGTATAATGACGGCGGCTGGTCAACAAGTGGATAACCACTTCAATACAAGGCACTTTCCCCCCCTCCTGTCCAGACCAAATTTTCAGCTTTCAGTGCTGTTGCATTTTAAATGACAATTGCGCGCTGTACCCTAACAAAATTGTTATCATTTTGTTCCCATTAATAGAGCTTTCTTTTGGTGGTATGTGAGCCCCACTGGGTTTTTAATTTTTTGCTAAACAAATAAAAAGTGACTGAAAACTTATAAGTTTTTCTTTCTTCGTTATAAAATTTTCTAAATAAGTACGTTTTCTCCTTCACCGATGGGCACTGATGGACACTAATGAAGTGGCACTGATGAGGCACTAATATGCAGCACTAAAAGGGGGCACTGATGAGGAGGCACTGGCAGGCATTACTGATAGGCACTGATTGGCATCTATAATGGGCACTGATTGGGACCTCTAATGGGCGCTGATTGGCATCCCTGGTGGTCATGGGTGGGCATCCCTGGTGGGTCTGCACTGATAATCAGCGCAGACCCCTCTGTCAGGAGAGCAGCCTATCAGCTCTCCTCTATTCGCATCTGTCAGTGCGAGTGGAGGAAAATCCGATAAACGGCTCTTTCTGATTGGCTCTTCCTGATTGGACACAGCTAATCACATGGTAAAGAGCCTACTTCAGAGGCTCTTTACCAAGATCGGTGATGCTGTGTGTCAGACTGACACACCACACCAACGATCGCCGCGATGTGTGCGTTTGTGGCTTATCCTGCTGGATGTCATATGATGTCCAGTCAGGATAGCCTAACCACTTTCCGGGTGCCATTCTGCCATATGGCAGGCGGGAAGTGCTTAAAATCTCCATAGGGGAAACGTTAAAATTTTTTACAGGTTCTCCATTTAGAGTTACAGAGGTGGTCTAGTGCTAGAATTATTGTTCTCACTCTAATATTCATGGTGCGAACACTGTTTACATATGTGTGCACGACCTACGTATGTGTTCACTTCTGCGCACAAGCATTGAGAGATGGGGCGCTTTAATTTATTATTTTTTTTAATGCACTATTCCCAATGCACACATTCCTGTAGAATTGGCTATGCATATAAGTGGGTGCTGAAGCGACTATCAGCTGGAACCATGACTAATCAGAGCAAGAGAATGTCACCAGCACACCAAGGACCTCCAGTGCGAGTCCAAAGCTTTATTCAGCGATCACATCGCCATAGCTCCCAACTGTCCCTGATTTTGAGGGACTGTCCCTGATTTGGAATATCATCCCTCTGTCCCTCTTCCCTCCTCATTTGTCCCTCATTTTTGTCTGATCTTTATAGTTGTATATAAAATGCACTATTTATCTTTCTAAAAGTGTTTCCCAGTGTTAAACCTTTCATTCCATTTTTACATTTCTCATTTGAAAATTCCAGAAGCCAATATAACAGGATAGTAGTGGTAAAAAAGCACATATGGATTTAACCAATAGTTTTTTTTGTACAATTTTCCTTTAAGTGGCAGGCGGTGTGTCCTATGTCTACATACTTTTGATAATAGGTGTCCCTCATTCCCATCCCTGAAAGTTGGGAGGTATGCATCCCTACAGCTGATTGTAATGCTTTGGAGCCACTCAGGACACTTTTTATCAGGTATGTGACCACATACTTCATCACATGCCTGAGAAAGGGGTCCTGCATGGCTCCAAAGCGTTGCAATCTGCTGTAGTGATGTGATCGCTGAATAAAGCTTTGGACGCGCACTGGAGATCCTTGGTGTGCTGATGACATTCTCTTGCTTTAAATTTCAATTTCCTTATTTCATTTTGTTGTCCCTTTATCCTTTTTTTTTTTTTATCACTTTTATTCCTACTACAAGGAATGTAAACATCCCTTGTAATAGAAATAAGGAGACGGGTCCTCCTTACAGAGAGAGCTGGGGTCAAAAAAAGACCCCAAATCTCTCCTTTACCTTTAAAAGCAAAACATAAAAAAAATAATAAAAATAATAATAATTTGATCTTTTACTTAAAAAAAAGTTTACTTCCACCCTGGACCGGAAGTGTCGCTCCGGTCCTCCAAGGCCATAGAAGCGATCAAAGACAATCTGGTCTTTGTTCGCCTCTGTGACCAGCTGGTCGCACCCTGGGTACCTTTCTCAGGCATGCCGGTAAGAATGGCAAGCCCACGAAACACCGCCTCTTCTGAAAATTAGCAAATTGAAAAATCCATCCGCCCGCTGAAAAAAAGTAACGGGGTTATAGCTGATAGCTTCAGCCTTAACCCAGTAAACCACTTTCAAACTACAATGTATATATACGTATTGCAGTCGGCAAGTTGTTAGACCCCCTATGCTTTGAGGTCTAATGTTCCGGTAAGCCAAATGGTGTGGTGGTGGCCAAGAGCACTGAATTGCAGAAGGTGGTACAAATGATGCACTTCACAGTGGAATTTTAATTTTATAGTTTTTTATTTTCACATCAGAGCTTTAAGTGCATTAATGCACTTAAAGTGGGTTTTTCACCTTAATGCTCCCACTGCTGTCAATCAAATCCTGTGACACAGAGGGCAGGGCTGAGTTCCGATGTCTGTCTCAATTGACACAGCAGCAGGACTCGGGTGTGAACCTGCACTGGTGCCTCCATGGAAAGCGGCTTTCCGTGGAGGCACCCGATTAAGAGGAGGGGCCTGGAGCGTCGGTGGGGGACTCCAGAAGAAAAGTATCAGGGCTACTCTATGCAAAACGATTGCACAGAGTAGGTAAATATAGGTATGTTTGTTATTTTTTTTTTTTAAATCAAAGGTTTACAAACACTTTAATTACTTATAAATTTATAACAGCGCAACACCATGTTTATGTTTAGTGTGGATATTGGGTATTCAGATATCATTGAGTGCTGCTGTTACCTTCACATGTTCATTTCTAATTGTTTATTTTACACTAAGGGGGTTATTTACGAAAGGCAAATCCACTTTGCACTACAAGTGCACTTGGAAGTGCAGTCACTTTAAATCTGAGGGGTAGATCTGAAATGAGGGGAAGCTCTGCTGATTTTTATCATCCAGTCATGTGCAAGCTAAAATGCTGTTTTTTATTTTCCTTGCATGTCCTCTTCGGATCTACAGAGACTGCACTTTCAAGTGCACTTGCAGTGCAAAGTGGATTTACCTTTCGTAAGTAAACCCCTTAAGTGTTTACTACTTAAGAATAAAGGGATACCGACATGGGACAATATGTGACTCAAGAAAGACGGCACAGATGTAAGCTTGTAAACTTCTGCCCTAAGAGATTGAACTCAATGGAATGTTCTTCCCAAATGAATTGGCAACATACAACGTGAAGTAGGAAACTGTTTTTTTAGGGGTAGCTCACAAAAGATACACGAGTGAGGAAAGAGAGGAGGCAGGAGGACCAATAGGTCTAAAGAGAAGAAGAGTCCAGGGGAAATAGGGTTTTTAAAAAAAAAAAAAAAAGCATGGTTACACATGAAAGCCACCTGCCAGCAAGGGAAAGTGGATCCTGTTGAGTGCATTATACCTCTTTATATCAGATATATGATCCGTCGAGGGCACTCCCACCATAGGATGACGTTTATACACAAAGTCTGACGTTTAATATAGATCATGTTTCAATAATTAGTGGTTTATTTGATTTATATCTGTATCGATTATTAGATATGAAGCATTATATTTGATTAAGATCACATGTGATATATTTTATGATTTGTGAAGTATTTTATGAACTTGGAATTGATTGCATTTATTCATATTTTTCACTTGTTTGGTATCAGAGCGCATGACATTTTTATATATTTGTACATATTTATGTTATTTATGACGGAAGGTCATTAATTGATGCAAGGTAATTAATTGTGGCACTGCAATCATACTTGTATAAACTTAATAGAATTTCTTCTTTGACCAGTAAATCTCGGTTTACTTTAAATGCCCAGTCACGAGCAGTGGAAAAAAAATAGGACTTTCCCTTTGAACACGACTAGACAATTAAAGTGAACACTGGATGGGTGAACATTCTACTTGTTTAGTAAATTTGACAATGCATTAGAGCTGAAATGTCTGTTCATCTTACCATAATAGATACCATGTCCTCCCATGACGAGGTGTCCAAGTTGAAGGTTGCTATACCCCATTCATCTGTCACTGCGGTCATGTTCAGGTCTTCCTCTTCAAAGCCCACTACTAAGTAGACAGTTTCATTCACCTTGGGGGATTCTGTTCTGTCTCTGAGCATTAGCTATGGAAAAATGTGAACACGTAACTTTATCCCATTCTGATCAACCAAAATAAAACAGAAGATAAAAGCTCCTGGGAAGTTTACTATTATTAATTAAGAGGAATTAAAATCCACAGCCAAAATAAATCTCTTAACTGCAGACCCATGTCTTACTCGTGGCTCAAGTTAAAGAGGAAAGTAAACTTCATCTGCTGACATTTACCTATAATAAGGCTTACCTATAGGTAGTGTAAATATCTTCTAAATATGTACAGTTTAGGAGATATTTACATTACATGCAGCCAGTGACATCACTGGCGTATGCGCTCTGAACGCTCTGAAGGAACGGCCATGGGTGCTGTGCCTTCTGAGCCCTGTGCCGTGAACGGCAGCTCCTGCGTGCAAGCACGGGAGTGACTTCATCGCGGCTCCGGCCAATCACAGAGCCAGAGTCTGCAATCCCAGAAGCAAGATGGGTGAAAATGGAAGCGGCTGCAGCACTGACATCTCGGCGCTGGAACAGTTCTGTTTTAAGGTATGTTTCACATAATGTACTAGTATGCGATACATACTAGTACATCATGACTTTACCTTGCAGGAAGAAAAAAAAGGCTTTGGGAATCTGACCAAACAACCAGGGCCCATGTCACATGGGAGTTTGGGACACCTGGCGTATAATGCAAGAGGGTGTCTTCTCTCACCCAACAGGAAGGTGATTCTGGGCCTTTAACCACCACCAGCTCCTGGGCATACCAGTTTTGCACAAACACTTCACAGTTACTCTACTCCACTAACTACTAAATTAATTTACTGTTTGTGCACAATTAACTCACAACTTCCCAAGATACTTTTGCCAGCTGAGAAGAGAAACAAGGTACTTCTTTAAATGTATATAAAGCGATCAGCGCAATTTCTCAACATAAAAAACAAGTATATATATATATATATATATATATACACACATCCAAAACGTTTATCCAAAATTGAGTGAATAAATAAATAGTCCTTCTAAACTGAATCCGACAGAAACAAGTGATGGTGAAACTTCAAACAAACTTTAAACAATCAAAGATTTATTGAAAGACAATTGGAAGCTTACATTTAGAAAGATTAAAAAGTGCATTGAATAAAATCAACAGCATTATAGACGCCTCTCATGTTACTTCCGGTTTGCTCCTTACTTCGTGGCCATTTTATGGAGGTGAGAGATCTGTGAGCACTGAGCAGTTGTGTGAAGTTTCACCATCAATTGTTTTTGGTGGATTCAGTTTTGAAGGACTATTTATTTATTAACTCTATTTTGGACTTCTTAGTTAAATTACTTTGCACTTTACCAGTGGTGACATTTATGAGTTTGTCACTTTTCAATATTGAATTGTTATATATATATATATATATATATATATATATATATTTTTTTTTTTTATACTCGCTTGCTTTTTACAGAAATTGCGCTGATCACTTTATATACATTTATTGCTGTTTGTTATTGTGAACATCCTAGATTTAGCAGCAGGTTTTATTTATCACATGTGGTAGTTTTCATTTATTTGTTATTTACTTAGTAGCGTGGAGGACCACATCTCATATTATTTCTATCAAGGTACTTTTTTGCTTTTAACTTTACTTAAAGTGATTGTAAAGACTTTTTTTTTTTTTTTTTTTAAATAACAAACATGTCATACTTACCACCACTGTGCAGCTCATTTTGCACAGAGTGGCCCCGATCCTCGACTTCTGGGGTCCCTCGGCGGCTCTTTCTCACTTCAGATAACCCCCCAGGTGAAGCGCTCTCCCGGGGAGTTACCCTGTGGGCACGCTCCCGAGTCCAGCATATGTGTCCATAGACACGAATACCGGACTCGGCCCCCCCCCCGGTGCCCGTGTCAATCTATTCAATCAAGAGCCGGGACCCAATGCAGAGAGGGACAGTGCGTCTGCAGTGTGGGAATTACATGGCTCAGGTAAGTAAAACGGGGGGGCTGGGGGGCCGGTGACTGCCAGAAGTTTTCTCACCTTAATGCATAGGATGTATTAAGGTGAAAAAACATGAGGGTTTACAACCCCTTTAATAAATGAAGACACATGCATAGTCCATACATTGGTAGGGATGGTGGAGTGTAGGGCATGTCAGACTCGCAAGCTACCAGTTATATGTTATATTACCTCCACTCTCGGCCCCACTGTTTAACAATCGCTCAATGATACTTAGCCCACATTTCAATACAATACTATTTCTACTACATACATATTAAAAATTACTTCTAAACATATCCATATATGAGTGCTACAGCTGCTGGGAGTGTGCGTAAATCTTACAAGCTGATCGTCGGCTATCAGATGGAAGTGCAGTTGCTGGATCGCTTCCACACAACTCCATTACTGCACACCCCTACTTGCCATCCCTCCTGCCATGTTTTTCGGGCTCCGTTTGCCCATCGGTGGACCTGGGAGCCAGCATGTTACCAAAGGTGAATTTAGACTTTAAGACCTTTTTGCTGCATAGGGGGAGATTTGCTAAAATTGGAGCCCACAGAATCCAGTGCAGCTGCTCATAGTAACCAATAAGCTTCTAAATTCAGCTTGTTCAATGAAGCATTGACAAGAACATCTAGAAGCTGATTTATCACTAGGCACAGCTGCACCAGATTTTGTGTGTGCTTTTTAGTAAATCTCCCCCATAGTGTCTATTTAATCAATCTATTAATCTTATTTCCCTGGTTTTATTGGAACCTCTCCAGCGTCCCTACACAATATCAATCCCACAAAATTTAATTTGCTCCAGATCTCTATTATTCCTAAAGCCATTTTTTTTACATTACTTCACCCCTAGTCTATATGTGGCGTTTCCTTGTTCTACGTTCCAAGTTTTGAAGTCCACATGGACACTCTAATAAGTGTTTTTTTAATTTTGAACTCTGCTTTCAAGTACAATTGAGTGCTGTCTGATACTTTTTTTTTTTATTAGCACTAACAATCAAATTTTTAGTACAAGCTTTGGGGGTGTGTCCCCTTCCTTAATAATCTGTTTGATTTGAAATTAGTAATTTTCTCTGTATATTTCCGTTCACCAATTTACAAGCCCTGCACATTTTATAGGGATACATTCCAGTAAAGTTTAACAATATGTTCCCTTTTTTACAACACTGTCTCTCTGTATTATAGGCCAATGTTTCTTAAAAATATTTTCAGTATACTTTTAGACGCCTTTCACACTGAGGTGCTGGCCGCGTTAACAGTAAAGCGCGGCTAGTTTTAGCGGCACTTTACCGTCCTTTTAACGGCTCTTTTTGGCCGCTAGCAGGGCGCTTTTAACCCCGGCTAGCATCCGAAAAAGGCTTAAAAGCGCCCGCAAAGCGCCGCTGCCAAAGCGCTTTGCAGGTGCTTCGGCAGCATTACCCATTGATTTCAATGCCAGGGGCGGTTTAAGAGCAGTGTATACAGCGCTCCCGCACCACCCCAAAGATGCTGCCTGCAGGACTTTTTTCACATCCTGCAAGCGCACCGTCCCAGTGTGAAAGCACTTGGGCTTTTACACTGGGGCTGCAGAAGAGGCAGTTTACAGGCACTTTCAGGCACTATTTTTAGCGCAAAAATGCCTGTAAAATGCCTCAGTGTGAAAGTAGCCATATTGGGTATTGAAATCAGGAAAAAAACGCAGACTTTATCTCTTTATGTTTGTCATTTACATTCTTCTCTCAGCTCTTGCTAGATTTTTAAAAAATATTTTATTTATATTATATCTTTTATCTACAAATGTTTTTATAATATCAGCAGACACGGGTCAGCATGGGCACTGTGACCATTCTGTAGCTACTCTGCCCCTTATGCAACAAACTGCAATGTACCGTGTGTTCTGATATCTATCCGAACCAACATTACATTTTTCAGCAATTTGAGCTACAATAACTCTTTTATGGATCAGACCACACAGGTCAGTCTTTGCTCCCCACATGCATCAATGAGCTGTGTTGCCAGTTTGCTGGTTTTCCTTCCTTCCTTCGACATTTTGGTAAGTCCTGACCACGACCAACTGGGAACATCCCACAAGAGCTGCAGTTTTGGAGTTGCTCTAACCCAGTCATCTGGCCATTACAACTTGACCATTGTCAAAGTGGCTCATATCCTTACACTTCCCCATTTGTTCTGCTTTGAGCAAATCAACTTAGGGACAACTTGTTCACTTACTGCCTAATGTATCCCACGTACTTTCAGATGCCATTGTCACCAGATAATCAATGTTATTCATAATACCTATCAGTGGTTAAAATGTTATGGGCGATTGGTGTATAATGCAATGCACTGTATTAAAAAAAAAAGGCAGACTTTTTGCATGTCTTCTGAGGAAGTCTGCCCTCTTATGTCATGTGACACTGCTATGTAACCAAACTCTCATGCTCAACACAGTGTGTTGAAGAGCCTGCAGTGGGTTCACACACGTGTCAATACTATTGCAATAAACTCATTGCATTGACAACAGTCAGATTCGCCCTAAAATTGTATATGGAAATGAGACATATGAACAGGTATTCAGCACAGACAGTACACATTTCTGATATAAATTAATATGTGTACACATATGTAGTATATGACATTTTTTAATTTAATTTAAATTTGGTTCCCAAGAATATCCAATATGATAGGATTTTTTTTATGGTAAAAGCCTTTTCTTGTCCACACAGAGACATGGGATTTCTTTGACATTGGGTTTTTATTGCCGTGCCATCTACAGGAGGAAGTGACACTGGCAGAGGCATTGCTAGACTTGTAAAAGACCTGTAGCACCTTTGGGCACCCCAGATGGAGTAGTAATGAGGCACATGCTTCTGTGAATAGTGGGTGTGACTGAACTGCACATGGCAATGTGCAAAGGGTGGCATCTGTGTCTCTTCATGGAATCTAAGAAAAGGATTTTATGGTAAATCCAAAAATCCAATTTTCATTCACTGAGGGACACAGGTATCTTTTACCTTCAGGACAGCCGAAAGCAGATCGCATCAGCCATAATGGGCTGTATTGGCCAGCATTGTCCAATGCAATCACAACACATAGACAAGGCAATTAGCTTACATTGCATTATTTAAGTTCACATAAATGTGCTGCACTTGAGTGCACTAAAAAAAAGTAGGACAGGTATTGTCCATTTTTTATTGAGTGTCGCAACACATTACAATACCTCACAATGAGCTGTTTGATTAGTGTTCAAGTGCTAGATCATCTTTTCAGAAAAAAATGATATAAGGTGAACACTGTACACCTTCCGGACCCCCCGTCTCTGCTGTACTTTCCTCCATGAATGCTGAGCTGTCAGTGCCCACACAGCCTGTGTAGCAGTCAGGGAATTTGAAATCCCTGCTCTTCGTCCTCTTCTTTCTGCAGCACTTCCTGGATGGATCAGAGCGATTCTCATTGGTCAGTAGTGGCATAGAGCATCACTCTGATCCGTCCCAGAAGCTCCACTGAAAGAAGTATGGGTATTTTAAATCCCCTGACCTTTACACAGGCTATGTGGGCACTGACAGCTCAGCAACCATGGAGGTAAGTAAAGCAAGGACTGGGGGTGGGGAAGGTGTATGGTGTTTACCTTTTCATTTCTTCTGAAAAAATGTTGCCTACCTGACTTAGTGCTAGAGCAGGATGTACCTGGGGACTGGGACCTGGGGCAGCATGCAGTGAAGCCCAACACTCCTGTGAGTGGGTCCCTGGTGAATACAGGCTGACTATTAGGCCGGCCAGGATGGCTTCCCCTGCCAGGATAATACTATGGCTCGGCTGTCAACACTGTCTGTAGCAGGAAAGAAATTCTCTGTGTGTGGCCTGCCTTAGAATCTACATCCATGGGGACCCGTGGGACCATACTCATATGTTGACAAGTCATGATCCAACTCGTTCCAGTGTGATCCTGATCTAGTTCCCCGGTTGCACTTCCAGCAGTGTAATCTAATGTGGCCCTGCTCTGCAGATCTAGCTCAAGTACGCTTTTCACTTCCTAAGTCGGCTGCCCTTTCTGGGCTATCTTTTATAGTGTAGCTGGAGGGTCCTCAACAGCATAATCACCATCCTGACGTGCAGGAGAGGGTGAGAAATGTGCTTGTGGCTTCGGTGGTCAGACTCACCGAATAACTAGGTGATTTGGATCTCAAAGTCTTGCATGACCATAGTATAAAATAGCCTCTCTCAACACAGAGGAACCCTTAAAATACTGTAATGCTCCTTACACTTGTGGTCATTGGAAAGAATTACTCCCTTAGATATAGCTAAAAAGATAATTGGTATCAGTGAGAACTTATTTGCAAAGTAGAAATTGCTCATTGTAGAAGGAAACCCTAGCAACCTCTGGAGAAACCCCAGGGTTCCATGGAATCCTGGTTGAGAAACCCTGGTATAAATCTTATCAGAAAGGGCATAGGATCCAACTACTCCCTGATAGAGCTAGAGGATGGGATAGGGCAATATGATATTAAGCTGCAGACGTTAGCACCAGCACTGCAAGCAGCCCTGGAGCTGTTAAAGTGTTATATAAAGGCACCAGAAACAGCATGACCGTCCTTTCTGCATCCAGAATCACACATGTTGTGACCATGTGTGGGTCAGATGGCTGTAGGTGACCAAAGTCACTGTACAGTAGGTGGGCAGCAAGAATGGATCAAAGTTCCATGTGTGCAAGAGCAGCAGCAGCAGAGAGATGTTTCCTTAACACTGTATGGGGGAAAAGAGAATGCAATGTGAATGGACAGCACTCCACCCAGCAGATGATATCAGTGCTCATTCCCTCAGAATTACCCCCTCTGCAGTAGAACCTGCAGGAATGGGGAAGAATAGTGTCCAGCGATGTAAATGAGGTTGATTCCGGTACTCAGTCTGACCAACATATTCACTAAATAATTCTTCAGAGCCAGGGAAAACACTGTGGCAATGTCAGTGGCTCTGGAACTGAAAAGTGCTCCACAGCTAACATTTACCAAAATGAAGTCTGGGATGTGTTTATTCAGGAAAACCCAATGTCCAAAGGTCACTTATAGGCTATGCCTGCAACTTCCAGTCTAGCGGGGTCAGGAAGCAGTACTCCAGAAGCAAGACTTAAGATAACAATTCTGAATAGCTGCAATCAAAGAAAAAAAAAATCTAGCAGTGATGTAGAGAAAAGTCTTGACTGAAAAGAATTTGAAGAATAAAAAACTGCAAAAAATAAGTCAGTGTTTAAAACAGCAGAGCTGAAGAAGAGATGTCCATCCTCCCAAGACATAAGCGACAACATGGGGAATGCTGGTGGTATGTCAGAAACCATGAACCAGACCGAGACAGAAGTACAGTAAAATCGCACTTGTTTATTCATAAAAATAAAAAGGTAAATAGAGTAAGCGTAGTCAAAACATAGCCAGAGTCCAGTAGCCGGATCGGGTAGTCAGCCAAGCCAGAGTCCAGTAAACAGATTGGGTAATCAGCCAAGCCAGAGTTCAGTAACCAGATCGGATAATCAGCCAGGCCAGAAGTCAGGGATCCAAGTAGAGGAACAGCAAGCAGGATAAGGAGCCAGAAGGGATGTCAGCAAAGCCAAACTTTAAACAGGAACGCAGGAGATGGTTTCTTGTGATGTGACCAAGGTGAAGGCAGGAATTAAGTGAGCTGGAGATCATTAAGTAGGCAGGACTGATGAGCAGATCCACAACAGCTGGTTAACTGTGGAGAGAGATGAGAGCTTTCAATTAGCCGACAGCTGAGCGGCCAGCTCAGAAAAGGAAGGGCTAAGCCAGGCCTGACAGTACCCCCCCTCCTCAACGACCCATCCCCCTCGGAGGACCACTGGGCTCGAGGGGAAAACATCTATGGAAATCACGGAGGAGGGCAGGAGCATGTACGTCCGAGGATGAGACCCAGGAGCGTTCCCCGGACCGGAACCCTTCCAATGCACCAGGTACTGTATGCGCCCACGGAACCTACGGGTGTCAACAATGGAGGTAGGAGTACCTCATACTCCTCATGGTTCTCAACCTGTATAGGGTAAGGACGTGGCACAGAGGTGGTAAAGCGGTTGCAGACCAACAGTTTCAATAAGGAGACATGAAACACATTTGAGATGCGCATACTAGAAGGAAGGTCCAACACATAAGCCACTGGGTTAATCCTGCGAAGGATACGGAAAGGCCCAATAAACCGAGGTGCGAACTTCAGTGAGGGAACATGAAGTCGGAGGTTGTGAGATGACAGCCAGACCCTGTCCCCAACCTGGTAGGAAGGTGCAGCATGAGGTCAGCAAGGAGTCTGTACCTATCATTAGCATGATGCAAAGCCTCCTGGACTTGTGCCCAAGTGGAACGAAGACCACGGAGATGCTCCTCTAGCGTAGGGATACTCTGCGGAACAAACGAGTCAGGCAACATGGAAGGTTGGAGACCATAATTCGCCATAAACGGAGACAATCGGGAAGCAGAATTGATTGTGAGCAAACTCTGCCCACGGTAATAGGTCTGACCAGTTTTTGTGATGGTCAGAAATATAACAACGTAGGAATTGCTCCAAGGACTGATTGGCTCGTTCTGCGGCCCCATTAGACTGCGGGTGATACACAGAGGAGAAAGCAAGCTGAATTCCCAGCTGTGCACAAAAGCCTCGCCAGAACCGGGACACAAACTGACTACCCCTGTCCGAGACAATCACCTTGGGTAGCCCATGTAAGCGAAAGATCTCCCTAGCAAAAATGGAAGCCAGTTCCTTAGAAGTGGGCAACTTCTTAAGTGGAATACAATGACACATCTTTGAGAACCGGTCAATCACCATAAGGATAACTGTGTTGCCTTGGGAGTTGGGCAACTCCACAATGAAATCCATAGACAGGTGGGTCCAGGGCCTCTCTCCATTGGGTATGGGTTGTAGGAGGCCCACTGGAAGGTGTCGTGGAGTCTTACTCTGAGCACACACGGAATAGGCAGCTACGAAGGCAGTTACATCAGCACATAGACTAGGCCACCAGAATTATTGGGAAATGGCCCAAACAAGTTGAATTCTTACCAGGGTGGCCAGCTGCCTTGGGAGCACGGTAAGTCTGGAGCACGACAGTACGGAGACACTCTGGGACAAAGCAGCGGTCACAAGTTTTCTCAGGAGGAGCATTGACCTGAGCAGCAAGAATTTTGTCACCCAAAGGACAAGTAAGTCTGGTGAGAACTGTAGCCAGAATATGATAAGGAGGAATCATAGGAACCAGAACCGACTCCAACTTGGAAGTGGAGGAAAATTGTTGTGACAAGGCATCAGCCCTTACATTCTTAGTACCGGGTAAGAATGAGACAATGCAAATGAAACTTGACAAGAAAAGAGCCCATCGTGCCCTTCTGGGAGAGAGGCGTTTAGCCTCAGACAAGAATGTGAGATTCTTATGGTCAGCAAGAATGAGAACCGGCACAGTGGTACCTTCGAGGAGATGTCTCCATTCTTTAAGGGCTAAAATGATTGCCAACAGCTCTCTGTCACCAATCTTGTAATTGCATTCGGCAGGTGACAATTTCTTGGAAAAGTAGCCACACGGATGCATAGCACTCTCAGAGGTAGGACGTTGAGACAGAAGGACGCCAACACGAGTCTCAGAAGCATCAACCTCAAGGATAAAAAGGTAACGTAGGATCAGAATGTGTCAACACAGGAGCAGAAACAAAGGCAGCCTTGAGACTTTCAAAGGCCTTAATGGACTCCGGAGACCAACTCTGTGGGTTATCATTCTTTCTAGTCATATCGGTCAGGGGTTTGACCAGAGACAAGAATTTACGAATAAAGTTCCGATAATAGTTGGCAAAACCCAGGAAACACTGCAAAGGACATAACCCCATGGGTCGAGGCCACTGTAGGACTGCCGAAAGTTTCTCTGGGTCCATCGAAAAACCAGCAGTGGAAAAGCCCAGGAATTTAACCTGTTCCCGATGGAACTCACACTTCTCCAGTTTACAATAGAGATTGTTCTCTCTTAATTTCTGAAGCACATGACAGACATCTGTGTGGTGGCTCTCCAGGGACTTGGAAAACATGAGGATATCATTGAGATAAACCACCACACAACAAATCTTGGAGGACATCATTAATAAATTCCTGGAAAACTGCCGGGGCGTTACAAAGGCCAAAAGGCATTACGAGATACTCATAATGGCCTGTTCTGGTATTAAACACAGTTTTCCACTCATTGCCCTCCTTAATCCTCACGAGATTGTAAGCCCCTCTCAGATCAAGCTTAGTGAAAACTGTTGCTCCCTCGAGGCGGTCAAATAACTCTGTAATCAACGGGATCAGGTAGACATTCTTAATCATGAAACGATTGAGACCCCTATAATTAATACAAGGTCTCAGTTCACTGCTCTTCTTCTTCACAAAGAAGAAACCAGCACCAGCAGGAGACGAGGATTTGCAGATGAAACCCCGAGAACGTCTGCAACATACTCCTCCATGGCTTTATCCTCCAAGACCGACAAAGGGTAAACCCAGCCACGAGGGGGAGTGGCACCAGGTTGAAGGTCAATTGCGCAATCATACGGCCAGTGTGGAGGCAGACTACCGGCTTGACCTTTGTCAAAGACATAGCTAAAATCACGGTACTCCTCTGGCAGGCAGGAGAGTGAAGAGGTACACAGGACCTTGGCTACCTTCTGGAAGCATATTTCACTGCATTGTGGTGACCAGGAGAGAACCTCAGCACGGAGCCAATCAAAAGAGGGGTTGTGCCTCTGTAACCAAGGATAACCAATAACCAGCGGAAACTTAGGAGAGGAAATCACTTGGAATTTGATTATCTCATGGTGAAGAGCCCCTATTGCCATGGACAACGGAACCGTCTCATGAGTCACATGGGCAGGCTGTAGAGGTCTCCTGTTAAGAGCCTCAATGGCAAGAGAAGTGTCATGCAGCTGCAGTGGAATTGCATGCTTTGATACAAAGGCAGCATCTATGAACAGGCCTGCAGCCCCAAAGTTTATTAGAGCCTGTATCTCGATAGAAGACTTAGCCCAGGAAAAGGTGACCGAAACCAGGGGCTTATCCTTCTGGAAAACTGGGGACGACACACCACCTAAGGTCTGTCCATGACAGGACCTCAAGTTTCCGGTGTTCCCAGGATGGGTAGGACAAGACTTCAAAAAGTGACCTGCCTGGTCACATAGTTACATAGTTAGTCAGGTTGAAAAAAGACACAAGTCCATCCAGTTCAACCTTAAAAACAATAAATAAATAAAATTAAAAATATCGTACAATCCAATATACCCAATTTTATACCCTCAGTTGATCCAGAGGAAGGCAAAAAACCCCAGCAGAGCATGCTCCAATTTGCTACAGTAGGGGAAAAAATTCCTTCCTAATCCCCCAAGAGGCAATCGGATTTTCCCCGGATCAACTTTACCTATAAATGTTAGTACCCAGTTATATTATGTACATTAAGGAAAGTATCCAGGCCTTTCTTAAAGCAATCTACTGAACTGGCCAGAACCACCTCTGGAAGGAGTCTATTCCACATTTTCACAGCTCTTACTGTGAAGAAACCTTTCCGTATTTGGAGATGAAATCTCTTTTCCTCTAGACGTAAAGAGTGCCCCCGTGTCCTCTGGGTTGACCGTAAAGAGAATAACTCAACACCAAGTTCACTATATGGACCCCTTATATATTTGAACATGTTGATCATATCCCCCCTTATTCTCTTTTCAAGAGTGAATAAATTCAGTTCCTCTAATCTTTCCACAATAAAGGCACAATCTCTCCCTCCTCCTAAAGGCTCTCTCATCCGCAGAGAGACACGTGAAGCCCAAGTGCATGGGTTCATCTTCACTGACCCACCCGGAACCAGGAGGCATGGGAGGTGAGGGAGGCACGGGTGGGACTGCAAAGCTCGGAGGCAAACATACAGGAGGCTTACGCAAGCGCTCCTTAAAAGAAAGTCTTTCTCTGAGTCTAGAGTCAATGAGGATGGCAAATGAGATCAAGCTTTCCAGCTCAGTGGGTATATCTCGGGCTGCTATCTCATCCTTGATGGAATCTGAGAGACCATGAGAAAAAGCAGCCACGAGGGCCTCATTGTTCCAAGCAACCTATGCTGCCAGAGTACGGAACTCAATGGCGTAGTCGGCAACAGTTCTCCTACTCTGTTTGATGGACATGAGGCACTTTGCAGCAGAAGCGGAGCGTGTGGGAATGTCAAATACCCTTTTAAAGGAGGCCACAAACTCAGGGTAGCTCAAGACAACAGATTTTTGCGTCTCCCATAGAGGGTTAGCCCAGGCCGAGGCTCTCTCAGAAAGCAAAGATATTACAAACCTTACGTTGCTTCTGTCCATGGGAAACGCCTGGGGCAGCATCTCAAAGTATATCTCAACTTGGTTGAAAAACCCTCTGCATTGAACTGGATCACGCCCAAATCGCTGGGGAAGCGGGGCAGAACCAGACATACCTCTTATAGAGGTAATACTCAAGGCGTGTGCCTGCACAGAGACTGGCACAGCAGCAGGGACGGCCTGCAACTCAGGTTGTACCGGAGCAGCCACAGTGGGGGATTCCAGGTGAGCTGTGCGAATCAAGAGCATTTGTAACGCCATGGCAAACTGATTCATGCGGTGATCCAATCTGGAAAAAATATTACCAAGTGGACTGACTGTATCTTCTGAATTTATGGACTTTGCCTACTGTCAGAAACCATGAACCAGACCGAGATAGAAGTACAGTAAAATCACACTTGTTTATTAATAAAAATAAAAAGGTAAGTAGCGTAAGCATAGTCAAAACCTAGCCAGAGTCCAGTAACCGGATCGGGTAGTCAGCTAAGCCAGAGTTCAGTAACCAGATCGGGTAATCAGCCAGGCCAGAAGTCAGGGATCCAAGTAGAGGAACAGCAAGCAGGATAGGGAGCCAGAAGGGATGTCAGCAAAGCCAGACTTTAAACAGGAATGCAGGAGATGGTTTATTGTGATGTGACCAAGGCGAAGGCAGGAATGAAGTGAGCTGGAGATCTTTAAGTAGGTGGGACTGACGAGCAGATCCACAACAGCTGGTTAACTGTGGAGAGAGATGAGAGCTGCCAATTAACCAACAGCTGAGCGGCCAGCTCAGAAAAGGAAGGGCTGAGCCAGCCCTGACATGGTAGGAGGGTTATCATGGGCTGACCTACAGTTTTTGGTCTGCCAGTCTTATCCTCCTGTAGGTGGCAGTATAACCAAAAGGTTTAAGACTTTCTATGTCCCTTAATGAACGAGAAAATCTTGATTTAAAACTTAGGTCTGAAGGACCTTGTAAGGTTAGCATTTGGCGTGGTATAAAAAGTCACCCTTACTTTACAAATACTACTCTGAAAATACACTGGTACAAAACAAATTAAGTGGTAACATCTTGTCTAGGCATATAAACCACCATACCTTGACTGTTAGAGGAACTCCTTGCTGGTAAAATTCAATAACCTCAAAAAAATTCAAATACTCAAAAGTGCCCAGTCTGGAAATTACTACTAAATATTCTGTGTTCCCTGTAAGAAAGAACAAGAAATGATGATTGTCACAAGTAAATAAACTAAAAAGGATTTGGCTGGACATACTAATTAAGGCAAAACACACGTCTACAGAAGCATTAGACTTTCATGTGCTTATAAATTATATCACCAGGTAAAAGTACCAATTATCTAGACTGGACTGTAACCTGCAGACCTCTTATGTATGAACAACAAGGATCTGCCCAAGCATATGTACTGAAAATGATCCTATTAATCCCCTACTGGGCCTCAAAGTTTTTGAAACCAATACAGAGATTGCTTCCACCATTGCTTCCACCATGGACCACATTTGGCATCAAACCAACGTCACTGAACCATACCAAGGACAGCGTGGACCATAATCAGACAGACTTGTCCATATTTTATGACTTTGACACAATTGAACCTGACCATAGGCGTGCGCACGGGGGGTGCCTGGTGCGCCTGGGCACACCATAATCCCCTAACATACTTGTCTACACCTGGATGAGAGGGGCAGCAGGCGGCATATAGAACAACTCTGCATTTTCCGCCCTACAGCCATTGAATGCCTTTGGGAGGAAGAGGAGGAGAAGCGAGCATTCAGGGGCTGCATGGAGGAAAGTGCAGAGCATCGGTTGTTCTATATGCCGCCCCACTGCCCCTCTCATCTAGCCTGGTGCTCTATGTTTCCATCGACTACTGTACTAGAACTGCTGGCTCCGCCTCCCAGCTCCCCCTGACTCCTTCGTTCTAAGTAACTGCTGCAGGACCGCCCACCCAGCTTCTCCGCGGCTCCGCCCATTGAATTTACAGCAGCAGGCAGATGGGGGCATGGCATCCGGGAGACTGTAATAACCAGCTGATCCAGTAGGAAGAGTGGAGGAGGTCTCCACTGTGTGAGGAAACACGTGAAGCCTGGAGGGAGCCAGAGACACAGCAAGCATGGAGTACACACTGAGAGCAAGTGAGTGCCATGATCCCATCTATCCCCCCACCCAGCACTGCTACCGATCCCATCCATCCCCCCACCCAGCACTGCCACTGATCCCATCCATCCCCCTACCCAGCACTGCCACTGATCCCATCCATCCCCCCATCCAGCACTGCCACCGATCCCATCCATCCCCCCATCCAGCACTGCCACCGATCCCATCCATTCCCCCACCCAGCACTGCTACCGATCCCATCCATCCCCCCACCCAGCACTGCCACTGATCCCATCCATCCCCCTACCCAGCACTGCCACCGATCCCATCCATCCCCTCATCCAGCACTGCCACCGATCCCATCCATCCCCCCATCCAGCACTGTCACCGATCCCATCCATCCCCCCACCCAGCACTGCCCCGATCCCATCCATCCCCCACCCAGCACTGCCACTGATCCCATCCATCTGCTCATCCAGCACTGCCACCGATCCCATCCATCCCCCCACCCAGCACTGCCACCGATCCCATCCCCCACCACACTGCTGCCATGCCCCCCAGCTTTGACACTCATCCTATCTCCCCCACTCAGCACTGCCACTAATCCCATGCCCCCCAGCACTGCCACTCATCCTATCTCACCCACCAAGCACTGTCACCGATTCCACCCCTCCACCACTGCTGCCACTGATCTCATGCCCCTCAGCACTGCCACTCATTCCATCTCCCCCCAAGCATTGCTACTGATCCCCCCTTCCACTGCCACTCATCCCCCCCAGTACTGCCATGAATCCCCCCCACCACAACCCCCACCACTGCCAATGATCCCCCCCAACCTTGCCACTCATCCCATTCCCCCCAGTACTTCCAATGATCCCATTACCCCCCCACCACAACCACCATCAACACCACTGAGCCCATCAACTTTCCAACACTGCCCACTGATCCCCCCCCACCACTGCCACTCACCCTACCCTAGTACTGCCACTGATCCCATTACCCCCCACCTCAATTGCCACTGATCCCATTAACCCCCTTGCACTGCCACTGATCACCCCCCTTCTCCAGCACTGCCACTGGTCACCCCCTCTCCAGAACTGCCACTGATCATCCCCCCCCTCTCCAGCACTGCCACTGATCATCCCCACCACCACTGCCAACTGATCCCATCTCCCCCCTTTTTCACCCCCACTTTCTCCCTCTGACCAGCTCTGCAATAAGATGTAAAATGTATTGAAATATTAAAAATAGTTTTAACACATTTCAAAATGTTTGTTTACATTTATTTAAAAGTGTGTGTCTGTGTATATATATATATATATATATATATATATATATATATATATATATATATATATATATATACACCCATACACGTGGCTGCGCACGCCTATGAACCTGACCCAACCCCCAAACCTTTATGGCTCTAGACGCTTTTTCTAAGTATATGCGGCAAAAATCTGATTCTCTGTTCTTTGAGGAGAAATTAAATAATCCCTATAAGATTGGGGAGCCTTTGGGAGCCTTACTAAGGACCCATACAATGATGTAGAGAATCAATTGGTTTAAGGGATTATACCAGTACTGTGAGTGACCAAACTTAGGCTACCCATAAACATAAGACAGTGCTTGTAAACAGCAATATATTGTTTGTACAAGGAGCATTGCAAAATATAACAATCTTATCATCTATAAAAGGTAATATGTTCTTAAGATGCACATTTGAGAGTCCCTGGTGATATGAAAACAATTCTTTCAGGTATAATGTGAAAAGACTGTTCACAAATGAAAGGGCCAAAAAATCCTAGCTGTACAGTTCAAATTTTTCTGGCATGTTTTTTACAAACAATCTAGGATTTTTTTATTATTATTTGAAAGACCCATATCTTCAGACTACTAGAGATTTCCTTTCTCTTCCTGTTGCATCTCCAGGATAGGAGATCTCTTGAATTGAACACAAAGAGCAAAAAATAACCCAATAGGGTTTTAACCCACCCCTACTCTATCAAAAAAAACAAAAAAACTTTAAGAGGCTATATTTTGCTTAACCCCACAGACAGCTTAGGAAGCTGTTGTCATCCAAAACTAACCACAAACATTACAATCTCTGTACAATCTCACTGAGATTTGCCAAAACCTCTGTAGAGTTATGCCCCATACACACGGTCGGATTTTCCAACGGAAAATGTTCGATGGGAGCTTGTTGTCGGAAATTCCGACCGTGTGTAGGCTCCATCAGACATTTTCCATCTGAATTTCCGTCACACAAAATTTGAGATCTGGATCTCAAATTTTCCGTCAACAAAATCCGTTGTCCTAAATTACGATCGTGTGTACACAATTCCGATGCAAAGTTTCACGCATGCTCGGAATCAAGCAGAAGAGCCGCGCTGCCTATTGAACTTTTTCTTGGCTCATCGTATGAATTGTACGTCACTGTGTTCTTAGCGTTCGGAATTTCCCACAAGATTTGTGTGACCGTGTGTATGCAAGACAAGTTTGAGCCAACATCTGTTGAAAAAAATCCATGGATTTTGTTGTCGGAATGTCTGATCGTGTGTACAGAGCATATGGGCCTGTTTTCAACAACCCATTACATTTATACCAAATCAAAAAGGCAAAATCATACAGTTAAATGGAAACCTAAAATAAGTACAGTAATAACATATTTGGGTGGACTTTGACAAATGTGAGCATCAGCTAGCAAGGTAAAAGTCTCTGGGACACAGACAGGGATTTCTCTCCAAAGAAAATTGGAGTTGCATCTTTTGTTTCATCTTCCATCACATAGCCATACTGTAGATCAGTTGGCTTTATGTAACTATCATAGTGGGGGTGGAGCTAGGAACCTTGGGGGGTTGATAACTTTGTATTCATTAATATATGCAACTATTAAAGTAATAGAACATCTCTTCTTTTTGAACTCTGGAAGCATCAGCATTTTATAAATAAAGGTTTGATTCTCACCTGTAAGCTTCTCTGTCATTGAAGCCCTGACTTTTAAATGCTGCTCTGCATTTGTCTGAGAGATATTGAACAGACGTAGGTCATATGTCCTGGATACACAGCCTTTGTCATCAGTCTAAAAGAGAAGACATAAAAGTGTTGATTTATTTAAGTGTCAAAAGAATCTCATATTTTATCCAAACGTTTCAGTTATGTTAGACTAGGAGACATCTACCTCTGCTCAGTAGCAGCGAGATCAACTTGCTCAGTGTGCAGAAGCAACACAAGTACAGTTGACATTTTCCTTCATCAACCTCAACAAGGGTCTATATTATACCACATGATGACAGTTTTAGGCTATCCAAAGTGGACAGTTTGAAGATCTGAATGTCTAATGCCCCGTACACACGGTCGGACTTTGTTCGGACATTCCGACAACAAAATCCATGGATTTTTTCCGACGGATGTTGGCTCAAACTTGTCTTGCATACACACGGTCACACAAAGTTGTCGCAAAATACGATCGTTCTGAACGCGGTGACGTAAAACACGTACGTCGGGACTATAAACGGGGCAGTGGCCAATAGCTTTCATCTCTTTATTTATTCTGAGCATGGGTGGCACTTTGTCCGTCGGATTTGTGTACACACGATCGGAATTTCCGACAACGGATTTTGTTGTCGGAAAATTTTATCTCCTGCTCTCAAACTTTGTGTGTCGGAAAATCCGATGGAAAATGTCCGATGGAGCCCACACACGGTCGGAATTTCCGACAACACGCTCCGATCGGACATTTTCCATCAGAAAATCCGACCGTGTGTATGGGGCATTAGAATCTTTGTCACAAAAGTTTTCCATAAACACGCATGGGTGTAAATTCGCAGAGGAAAATTTGCCCTAATTGCCCAAAACAGATTAAGCAATATGAGCCCATATTTAGATTTATGAGCCTGTATTTAGATAGGGAGGTCTGTATTTGTAGCTTTTACACACCATTTGTGCACCCACATGTAAGTGCTTTGTAAAATGCATATAGTCTAAAGGAACCAGTTTCTAGAAAAAAGTCATGTGACTGGCCTCTTCTCATATCATGAAGTGCTCTCTGAAGTGTTATGCAGAAAACATGGTAAATGAGACTGCAGGCTCAAAACCGTGGCCTGTGTTTATCCACCCGTGGCCTGTGTTTCATAATGCAGTCCTAACTGTAATAACCCAAAGAGCAGCCCATTATATATCATCTCTTACTGCTGACAACTGAAATATGAAATCTCATTGAATCCCAGAGGTTACTACTAGTGATGGATGCAAATTGACATATCCCCACTCCGCAAACACTTCTCTCCAACCTCAGGACGTTTTCCACTACCAAATGGATCTCAACCAGCGTCAGTCTGCCCCAATCAGCTCTTTAGAGTGGGTTGCAGGAGTACTAACACTGGGAGACACTATGACAATTCATATTAAAATACATCTTCATAAAATTTCCACAACAGTATCTATTTACTTTGCGTAACATCATCTTCTATGAGTATTATATTGTGTGAAATATAATTCATTAGAGTGTATTTTTTCCCAAAAAATTGCAATAGAAAAACCGCTGTACAAATACTGTGACATAAAAAATTGCAAAACCCACAATTTTATTCTATAGGGCCTCTGCTAAAAAAATGTTTGGGGGTTCTAAGTAATTTTCTAGCAAAAGAATGTTGATTTTTACATGTACTGTATGCGAGTGTCAGAATTGGCCCGGTATGGAAGCTGTTAAGTTAAACCCTTATATATACTTTGTGAATAGACTGTGCTCAGGTGATACACAGAGATGAAACAAATCCTCCCACATAAGTTGTACCTGTTTACCTGCAGCTCTTCTCTAAAACCATTCAAAGTCTAGAATTTGTACAGCTTGTCTGAGCTTCCAGAAAGCAAGGGGTGGGGAGCTGAAGTTATATTCTACAGACCTCAGAGAGAGCTGATTGGAGAGAAGTGATACACCCCTTCACACAGCACAGACATCCCCCCGTCACATTTTTACCTCTTGGTGTCAGGAAAACTTGTCAGAAGTAACTCATGCAGACAGCAGAAGAATGAGGCAGGCAGCAGACAGAAATTACACTTAGTGCTCTGGACTGAGACAAGTATACACTATAGAGGTATAGAGGAATATGCTTTGTTCATAAATTATGTCTGATGTTTACAACTACTTTAAATGCAGTGCTACAGAATTTCGCTTAATTTGTATGTGCAATAAATGTTTTAAATTCTACATTGTTCCTTGGCTTACATAAAGATGTAATACCCCTATCTGAATAATTTTAACTTGTAAAAAAACTTTAGATATTGTTGCTGCAACATATGACCTAGCAGTAATGTGCTAGAACTGTGCAGTTGAAGTACTAACCCAATTCCAAATAATTTAGGGCACAGTGTAAAATCTACATAACAACAGAATGCAATGATTTGTGAATTGCATAAACCTATATTTCATTCACAATAGAAAACATTCAAATGTTTAAACTGAGAAAATGTACTATTTTAGGGGAAAAAAAAGTAATTTTGAAATGGATGGCAGCAACATGTCTCAAAAAAGTTGGGACAGGTCAACAAAAAAGCTGGCAAAGTAAGTAGTACTAACAAGGAAGAGCTGGAAGAACATTTTTCAACTAATTGGGTTAATTGGCAACAGGTCAGTAACATGATTGGGTATAAAAAGGCATCATAGAGAGTCAGAGTGTCTCAGGAGTAAAGATAGGCAGAGGTTCACCAATCTGTGAAAAGCTGCATCTAAAAATGGTTGAACAACTTAAGAATAGTATGTAAATGTATGTTAATGTTAATTGCAAAAACCTGTTGGAGGGGTCTTCCATACCTGTGCATAGGCTGAGGGCCCAGGTGGTGAAAATCTGCTCTGGTTGCTATGGGGGACCGATTGCTGCAAAAGGAGTGCTGACAACATCTCCCCCTCTGTGGGGCATTTCACCCTCTGTGGCAGATGAGGCTACCTCACCTGCTACATGAAAACACTTAACAGGCTGCTTGCCAAACCTTTGTTACCCTTGGTAACCACTGTATCTTCATACTGTATGTGTTAGTGACCCAACGGTAGACTATTTGTGCCAGTTACTTGCATTACACCCCTTTAGTAACTTGAGACCAGGCAAAGGCAAAGTTCCAAAAGCTTTACTTGAAAATTGCAGCATAATAAGTAGACATGTGCACAGCCAAAAAAATTCGTTCATTTTCGTTTTCGTTTCATTAGTTTATTATTTTTTTCGTTTTTCGGGTCATTCGTTATGATTGCGATTCGTAAATTCGTTCATTCGTAAATGCGTTCATTCGTACATTCGTACATTCGTCCATTCGTACATTCGTAATTCGAACATTCGTAATTCGAACATTCGTAATTCGAACATTCGTAATTCGAACATTCGTTCATTCGTACATTCTTACATTTGTACATTTGTACATTCGTAAATTCGTACATTCGTAAAATCGTACATTTGTAAATTAGAAAATTCGGAAATTTGTAAATTCGAAGTTTGAAAAACCAAAAACCCCGAAAATTCAAAAATCTGAAATAGTAACTAACTATTAAATTATAGGTATTGTAATTTCCTTTCAAACTTGACTGTCAGTGAACGTAACAAATACAAATTTATCCGAAGTTACGAATTATCCAAAATTAAGGCTGCATTTAAACAAATGGAACGGAACAAATTAATAATAAATAATAATAATAAAACATTGTTATTATTATTATTGTTATTTATTATTAATTCATTACGTTCCATTCCGTTTTTTCGGATCATTCATAACTTCGGATAAATTTGTATGTGTTACGTTCACCAACAGCCAAATTTAAAAGGAAATTACAATACCTATAAATTCAAAGTTACTAGTAATTACTAATAGTTAAGTTATTATTAGTTAACTATTATTTCAGATTTCCGAATTTTCGAATTTACAAATTTACGAATTTACTAATGTACGAATGCACGAATGTACGAATGTACGAATGTAAATTGCGAATGTACGAATGTTCGAATGTACGAATGTACGAATGTAAATTGCGAATGTACGAATGTTCGAATGCCCGAATTTACGAATGTCCAATTTTATCGAATTTACGAATATTCGGAAAAAATTCGTTAAACAGGTTTTCGTTAATTCGGATATTCCCGAATTAACGAATTTGTCGAAATTCGTTAAAAAACGAATTCGTAACGAAACGAATTGCACATGCCTAATAATAAGTATCACAAGACAACAGTTCCACATAAAGCAGTCTTTCCTAACATCTCTAATCTCTAACTACAGGCTTGTAGCTGCCCAGCATACCTGCACAGGAAAGATTCCATTCTTGGCAAAGTCCCTGGTTGGTATCTTCAGGGAGGACTGCAAGTCCCGTCAATCCCCTTACACATGGAAAACTCTAGGACACAGGTTTGTAGGAGCTTTGCTGGAATCAGAAGCACTGTTCCACATCTCACTGGCTGTTTGGGTCTTCAGGAAGGATTACAGATCCAAGCAGTCCCCCTTCTCTCTTATTCTGTAAGCAGCTGGAGACAGGGTCGTTTTTAAGGCAGGGCAAAAGGGGCAGCTTCCCTGGGCCCTGTCATTGTTGTGAGGCCCAAAGCAGCTGTCTCATACTTTCCAACTATCTTGGTTTAATATCCCTCATCCCTTGAGGTTTTAGTCCTGTGCTGTGTCCCAATATCTCAGTGTGAAGTGCTGCTACTAATGTTGCCCAGCTTTACCCTATTGTTGTGTAAAGATGACTCACCTGCAGACCCTGTGTTTACATGTAAATTACCGGCATTCATATGTAAATAGGAGTGGCCAGCGGCATTGATATGTATATCATGCCCCCCCCGAGGTCATATCCACTGTAATCTCTAGCAACCAATCAACAAGCAGAAATCATGTGCTGTAACCTCTAGCAACCAGTCAGTGAGCGGTAATGATACACTGTAACCTCTGGCAACCAATGGCAATAGCTGCCTGATCTGATTCAGTAAACTGATTTTGAGTCTAGCTGCTATTTATTGTATGTCTCAGAGCGGGTGGAGAGCAAAACTGCATGGGGGGACCCCCAAGAAAAGTTTTGCCCAGGGTCCAATCAATATTAAAGATGGCCTTGGCTGGAGATCACATGCTGTGGACTGTTCGTAACTTGTTTCCCATGCAGAATGGGTGACTGAGGGTAGATAACCCCCTTATATTTACAGCAAGAGAGAGAGGGCCAGAACTCAGAGAAAGTGTGGGAACTGAGTTAACTCTTTCCCTCACGGCTGGGCAGCAGCAAACTAGAACATTCCAACCCACTTACAGACCCTAAATATATCCTCTACAGTAGTGGTCATCAACCCTGTCCTCAGGGCCCACTAACAGGCCAGGTTTGCAAGATAACTGAAATACATCACAGGTGATATTGTTTGCTGCTCAGTGATTGCAGTATTCTAGTCTGCATCTCCCCAAAGTAATACATAACCTGGCCTGTTAGTGGGCCCTGAGGACAGGGTTGATGACCACTGATCAACAGTACATAATATCATCAAAAGATTTAGAGAATCTGGAGAAATCTTTGCACAAAGAAAAGGGCTATATTGGATGTCCCATGATATTTGAGACCTCAGGCAACACTGCATTAAACATAAGATTCTGTGATGGACATCACTGAATGGGCTCAGGAATGCTTTTGAAAATCACAAAGTCATTGAACACAGTTCGCCATACCATCCAAAAATGCAAGGTAATGCTCTATCATGGAAAGAAGAAGCCATATCTGAACACGATCCAGAAATGTTGCCATTTTGTCTGGGTCAAAAATCATTTAAAATGGTCTATTGCCAAACTGCACTATAGTCAGATGAATTGAAATTTGACATTCTTTCTGGCAACCATGGGTGCTGCATCCTTCGGACTAAAGAGGTGAGGGACCTTTCAGATTGTTATCAGCGCTCAGTTCAAAAGCTTGCATCTCTGATGGTATGTGGGTGCATTAGTGTATATGAAATAGACAGATTGCACATCTGGAAAGGCACCATCAATACTGAAAGATAAAACCAGGTTTTAGAGCAGCATATGCTCAGAAAACCTTTTCGGAATTGGGGTTGTACTTTACCAGCTTTTTGTTGCTTTGCCCAACTTTTTTGAGACATGTTGCTGCCATCTATTTCAAAATGACCTTTTATTTTTCTTTAAAGTGTTACTAAACCCACAACAGTAAAATCAGTCTGTATATGCAGCATAGCATGCTTGTTATACTCACTGTGGAACTTAAGGGGTCAATCCTCTGCAATTGTAAAAAGGTTGTTTTATTCCTGTATGTATAGATCCTCCTCTCCCTGCAATGTCTATCTGGGGAAGGCCAGCTAACATAGGCAGGGTAACCGACCTGCAAATGCTCAGTTGTGTCTTATGCTGGAGAGAACATTTACTTGTTCTCAGAGCTAGCCAGGCCACATGATATTGACATCACACATGTGGGCGTGTATTGTGTATTCAGGCTGTAGTGGAAATCTCCTCCTTCCTGAACTCTCAGCACTGGAGAAACTGCAGTGTAATAGAGCTATATGACCAACTGCAACTCCATTTTGTAATCTCCCCTCCATTTTATAAGCTTGTTTTTAAAGAATGTACATGCCTTATCTCACACATCTTTCTCGTTAGAGTTTTAGACTTTTTAACTTGAGCCAAGTTTTAATTAAAACATCCTCTGTATGACTCATTGTGTTTAGGCTGATTCTCGGTAGTCTATGTCCTTGCAAATAAGCTATCTTTGTAAATTCCTTTCAGCTGCCTAAACTAATGATGAAAAAAATCTCTCTGTAGAAGCCTGGTTAAGCCTTAGAAACTTAGGAGCATGTTTACCCCTCCCCTCTTGTGTTGTAACTCACATATAAAAAATATAATTCTTAATGAAGAGTTCAGGCTCACTTTGCACACAAAAACTGCCTGTTGTGTGTGTGTTGGGGTCTCCAGAATTCTGACGGGTCGCTGTGGGCTACTATGGGTGGTCAGCTGTCCAGTATGCTATCCTTTTATGCAGTTTATCATGTAACTTTGGTATACAGATCATCCAAAAAGGTATATAGTGGCAGTATTTTAGTGTAAAAAGAAGATTTATAAGCTGTGGGCACTGTGGGGGGCAGATAACTATTTTCATATTACTGGGTTTAGTAACACTTTGATATGTTTTCTATTTTCTATCATGCATAAAATATGGGTTTATGAGATTGGAATTGGGATTGCAGAAGACAGAACAGATATAAAAGATTTCAGAAGTTTTACACTTAAAAAATAAAGCTTAATCCCCCAACTTCATAACAATTCCCAATCAGTGGCAAAACATGTTTTTTAGAATAGCTTGTGATCTTCTGTTAGCGCAGACAAGGTATTTGTTTTGAAAAATTACAAAGCCAGTTTTAAGAGACAATAGCCATGCATTTAGCACAGTGGCTGTAGAGTATGTAACAAGCCTGATTGGCTAGCAATGTCAAAAGGAGAGACGAGGAAGTTTTGAAAATAAACCTACAATAAAATATACAGTGTATGTCAGAAACATGTGCAGATCTGGTCATCTCTGCTCCGGAATCCTGACCGAATACTGACGTGAGGTGAGCTAGCAGAAGAGGGATTTAAAGCGGAGTTCTACCCAAAAGTGTAACTTCCGCTTTAAGCACTCCTCGCCCCCTTACATGCCACATTTGACACGTCACAGGTCCCAGAAGATTGCCTGGCCACTAAGAGAGCGCAGCGCGACTTACGCCTGCGCAATGCGCACCCGTCTGTGAAGCTACAAGCCGTCAAAGCCCACACTTGCAATGCCGGCACCACAGAGGCTGGAGAGAAGAGCGAGGCTACGGGCAGCCTCATCGCTGGATCGTGGGACAGGCGAGTGTCTGTTTATTAAAAGTTATAAGCTACACTTTTTGTAGCTGCTTACTTTTAATAAACGTACAAAACGAGTGGAATTCCGCTTTTAGTACCCTCCCAGCAGCTGGGGCCTAGGTGGAGCTGAATATTGTAACCTGCTGGCTGCTAGGAGACACCCGCTGGTGGACACTGGAACTACAGCTTTTTGCCTAGAGAACCACAGTGCCACCAGCAGGTGACCCAGGTTCTGATAGACATAGTGAAAAAACCCAGATCCCTAGAACCAGCCTTTGTCTCACATTCACTCAAATGCTCATTGATGGCCCACTGATGCAATTGAGGCCACTGGCAGTCAGCAGCAGGTTGTGTTTCCTCTTGGCTACCTGAAGTGGCATGCATGTAACAGGCAACGCACATTTAGGCAAGTTTCCTATTAGGTACTGCCCTGGCCAGGAGGGTTAGAGTAAACTGTGTTTCCCAGGTTTTTCTCGGCAGGCTTCTTGGGTCAAACCCACTGGTCCTGTGTCATTATAAAAGGGACAGGGGTTTGAATCCCATGGTCGTCTTCGCTGCTGATGCCCTTTGTACCTTTGGTTTTTGAATTTTGTTTATTTTTTTCTGACATGTTGATGTTATATCTTTCACGTGGATGTTATAAGTTGCACTGAGTAAATACAGCTGGATAAAACAAAAACTTTGTGTTTTCCTTTCAGGCTGCAAAGCAACAAAATGTGATTATTTTAAAAGGGGGTGATTCTTTTCTATACCCAATGTATGTGGTCAGACCTCACTAGCTGGAAAGGCAGCAGCTGTAAAACCAGCAATTTTTGCCATGCTGACATTGAGATGCTCCAGCAGCTGGGGGGGGGGGTTCTTGCCTGGTCAAGGATGCAACTGGGGACAGTGAGGTGCGATTAAGAGACTAAGTGCAAAGATGAAGCCTACGCTTGGCCCCACTAAACATGGTCCCATGTTAATCCTCTTCTTCTCTTTGTGTGCTATTCAAGTGAATGGGCTGCCCTATGCTATCGCACCAAAAAAGGTGTACTAACCTATGTGCAGATGAGAATGGGGCCTTAAGGCGTTGAAAAGTCAGTCCATTTAAAACTGCTATCTCAGTTTCAGGAGAGTTAGGCTGGAACAGGCGATTTTTTTTCCAAGTGATCAATTGCCCTTCAAAGCAAACTTACCCATCCATCCATGTCTCCATGCTTTATTTTACTAAGAAATTACTTTGAAAAACATCCCCTATCATTTCTAGCCATGGTAATCTTGAGTAAGGGAAAATTATTCATGTAGCATTTACTTCATGGATTTACTTCCTGGAATCCATCTGCCCATAGCTCAGGCATGTATGCAGGACAGTGTGCTTATGTGAGAAAACCCCTCCTCCTCTTCATGAGCTGAGAGGAGGGTTTGTGAAGAAAACACTTATGCTCAAAAAAGCTCAAATAAGCTCAATAAAAACGTGCAAATAAGCACAAAAAGCACAAGCTTTTTCAACCCAGGCTGTCCTGGACTTATTCCAGCCTGTGACTAGACAGTGAAACCAGAACACAGTGATGAGCTTATCTGTCACTTTCTTTTCTCTTCCTATCATCAGGTCCCTTGAACTGAACTGAATGGCTACTTGTACTCCATCTCACACTAGAGCCCTGCTCTAAAGGGACTGCAAGTACCAGGACAACTTTGGGTTCTTACACTATCTGCGTTACAAAAAATACATTTAGGGTCCTTTCACACTGGGGCGCTTTGCAGCGCCTGCAAACCGACTCGAAAGTGCCGCTGCTTTTATTCCAGCGTGAAAGCCCCGAGGGCTTTCACACTGGAGCGATGCGCTGGCAGGACGGTAAAAAAAGTCCTGCCAGCAGCATCTTCGGATGAAAATGAAATTGAAATTGAAATCAATGGGACGGCGTGACTATACCGCCGGCAAAGCGCCTCTGCAGAGGCGCTTTGCGGTAGTTTTTAACCATTTCTCGGCCGCTAACGGGGGGTAAAACCGCCCCGCTAGCGGCTGCATACCGAAAGTAAAGCGCTGCTTACAATAGCGGTGTTTTACCGCCGACGCCCGCCCCAGTGTGAAAGGGCTCTTAATGATGTAATACTGATTACAGAGCGGTTTCAATTTTTGTGTTTTTTTATCTGCCTAGAGTCCAATTGTGTGATCAAATGAATAGCAAGACAGTGGCACATGCTCCAGATCAGTTGAATCACAAGCAATAGATTTTTATGTCATTGATTTCAATGAAACGGCATGATTAATTACAAACTGTACTAGTATCTTTTTTTTTGCTTAGGGCTTTGCAGAACACAATTAGCTTGGAGCTGATTGAAACTAGGAGGAGAGCCAGCATGACTGGGGCCTTCAGAAGAGGTGGAGTATTAGTGGGGTGGTTTAGAATTATGTGTTTTTCTTACCAGATTGGAGAGTTCAAGGCAGAGGGTGTGTCCTGTAGTGGGTAGAGAGGAGGGGGGATCATGTCAGAGCTCAGTCGGTGCTCATCACAGCATCAGACAGTTTTCTCCCACCATCCCTCCCTTATTGGTTTTGGTTTGGGGGAGCCTCCTATTTTCTCAAGGTGCTGGGGTATTTGTTAGTGGGTTTTCAGTTCTTTTGTTGTTAGCTTGCCATTCAATTTCTTGGTCCTTTTATTTTTTTGTCATATCAGCAGGTAGGGGGTATATTGGGTCTTTGAAGGCAGTGCTGGTTAAATAATTGTGGAAAACTGTGGGTTGGGCCCATCTGAGGTATGGGTGTCCCTTCCTAATAATACGGTGGTAACATCGGGGTATTAATTAGGTTGCATCTGGTAGTATGTAAGTGGTTAATTGTCCCTGAGCCGGTGTAGTTGCGGCTGGGGGCCTTTGATTGGGTGGCAGATACAACCGGTTAATCGTGAGCATATAGGCCTTCAAAGACCTTAGACCGGGCATAAGCAGAGGTTGGTTTATTTGTTATGCATTAACTGTATTATTTGCATTATGCATTAAACTTGTTTTCTTGTGAATGTTGTATTTAATTGTTTGTAATAAAAAGGCTGCTACGGCCATATGACTCCAAATAAAATGTGTCGCCTGGCCATTTTGGAAGGGAGGATGGGTCAAGTGTTTAATGTTTTATAGATAACTGGAGCCTCAGCATTCTGCAGGTCCCTCAGTCATAACAGCCTCGACATTTCTCTCCGGAAAGCTTTTTTAAAATACTTTTTCAGAAAGAGATCTTGTTACAAATGTAGAAAAAATAGTTTAATGATAGTAAAACCTTTATCAGGATAGTGAAACCATACAGTAATTAACAACACCATGCTATAATTTACACTATATTTACTACAACAGGAAACAAAAGTATAACTGTTGACCTTATGAATATTTTCAGAAAAAATAGTAAAAATCCATTTTGGTCATCTTATAATTGCACATAAAATTGCATGATTGTGTGCTCCCAATATTAAACAAAAAAAAAAAAAAGTTTCTTCTATCCCTCAGGGACTTCGTTGTTTTGACATCACACCTGCTATGGGCATTCAAATGAGCCTTTCTCAACCAGGGTTCCTCCAAAGGCTGGTAGGGGTTCCTTGAGCAATGAGCAACTTCTGCCTCCCACATGAGTACCCACTGAAACAATGATGTTTATAGGTATTTGTATGGAGGCGATTCTTCTCAATGGTAACACATGTAAAAAGTATTATTCCCAGTGGCCATCACACTAATGTATGGTAAGCTGTAGACAGTAATTTTTGCATGGGTTCTCTGAGCCTGGAAAGTTATTTCAGGGGTTTCCCATGTGAAAGAGGTTGAAAAAGGTTGCTCTAGGAAATGCAACAGGGGAAGCTAGAAAGTACTTGTGTGGGTGGGAAAACCCAAAACTCCCAGGTGCACATGAAAAGTTAGAGATTATGGCAGGATCATCTCACTGTTGGAGTATTCAAAGCAGGCAAAAAGTCTGTAGGTGTTTCAGGACACCAGGTTTCACTTATACATTAAAAAAAATAAAAAATTAAAATCACTTTTTTGTGCAGACTTTTCAGCTACTGTATTTCTCTAAGATTACTCACCTGCATGTCCTTTATGCGTATGCATCCCTCTAAATTGTTATCACTAGGATGGAAAATACTATCTCTAGGCCCAGCATACTTCAGGAAGAATGGATGAAGCTGAATTTTGCAGACAGAGAGGCTCATTAGTCCAGTGACTGGTTTTCCATAGGTGTAACTGGAACACAGAGGAGAAATCCAGTATAATTGAAAAGCAGTGCATTGGTTAAAAATAGTGAAGTGATTAAAGTCACTAGCGTATGTCCTGGCATTACCCAAATTTACCCCCTCATCTTTTTGTATCTCTCATCTACTGTAGATAATGTCCCAGCAATATTTTTACTCTTACATTGCTCTTGTAGTGAGAAACAGTTTTTCGTAGTACCTGTGACATTACCAGACTAGGAATTTGCATATAGAGGTCAGCTGTACTGAATGTTTTTTTTTTTTTTTTTTGCTTAGACATACACTTTAATATAACTTTTAGTACAGAGACATTATAATGAATGTCAGTTAACCTGCATGCATATATTTAAGAAAATGTAAAATGTGTTGATTTGATCCATTTAGCATTATGCTTCCTGCAATATATTAAGTATACAATACACTTGTAGCACCCATACCCTGGGCTGGCTAAATTAAGTATATACACTATATTGTGTTGTGGAATCTCATATTAGCCAATGTATTTCATATTATATATATTGATTTACATATATTTTATTGATAATTATTATTATTATTATTCATATTATTATATAGTAGTGGTTTTATCAATATTATTATTCAATAAGTAAAGCAACAATTATTAATCTTTAATAATGTATACTGTGTTTTCCATAGATTTAGAAAGTCTTCATTTATAAGTGTTGAACTTTAAATGACCTCTGCTTTATGACAAGTACTTGTATACAGGTGTTCTCGAAAATGTATTAAGATAGTTTACTGGGTGAAAGTTCATTAGGATAGATTCAAGTAATATAGAATTGTCTCAAGTCTGAAATGCATATAAATCAGACAGATAAAGATATGAAAACAGGTGGTTTAGAAATAATTAAAGTTATGTACAGTACATTAAATTAAGTTTGACAAGGTCAAACAAAGGTCTGCTTGTGCCCTCATTAAAATTGTTAAAATATATACATATAGTGAGACATATAACACATCTGGTGGGGTTATTGAAAATTCATTGTCTCAGTCGTAAATCTGCAACTCCTTGAAGCTAGTATCAAGATAAGAAGAGCTTGATAAGACAGCTAGGTGCCAGACTGTCTCTACACAGCTGTTTTTAATTGGACAAACCCAGTTATAAAACACTTTAATGAACATATAGGAATTTTGGGAATAATTAAGTTTATCTGGTTGTAGAACAAGTGTCAGATTTATGGTTGGTTACTTTGACGTAGATCTTAGTGACCAATCATATGTAAGACAGATAGTTGAGATAAGACTTGTGAAATGGTATATAAATGCAAGCTCTGTAATTGTTAGACAGACAAGTCAGATAGGAGCTCATAAGGCTGAACTCTATGTATGCTGCCCTATTGCACGGGTCATAGAGGTCAGAACCAATGGGCAAGTATCTGTCCTAACTTGTCCCCTCGGACAAGTCAGATAGGAGCTCATAAGGCTGAACTCTATGTATGCTGCCCTATTGCACGGGTCATAGAGGTCAGAACCAATGGGCAAGTATCTGTCCTAACTTGTCCCCTCGGACAGGTCAGATAGGAGCTCATAAGGCTGAACTCTATGTATGCTGCCCTATTGCACGGGTCATAGAGGTCAGAACCAATGGGCAAGTATCTGTCCTAACTTGTCCCCTCGGACAAGTCAGATAGGAGCTCATAAGGCTGAACTCTATGTATGCTGCCCTATTGCACGGGTCATAGAGGTCAGAACCAATGGGCAAGTATCTGTCCTAACTTGTCCCCTCGGACAAGTCAGATAGGAGCTCATAAGGCTGAACTCTATGTATGCTGCCCTATTGCACAGGTCATAGAGGTCAGAACCAATGGGCAAGTATCTGTCCACAACTTGTCTCCTCGTACGAGTCAGAGAAGACTTCTTGACTTGTTCCAGAATGTGGTCTCAGGTGAATTTCCCTCAAAAACTTGGTCGAGCTGGAACCCAGAACTCTGTGAGGGGACCAGACCACTGGTCGACCGGCTGGTCCCTATCAGGTGACAGGTTCCCAAGAATTGGCAGTAAAGACCCATTCTGGTTCAAGGTGAGAACACTTCACAATTGTTTCAATTTGGTTAGAGGATAAGAATACTTATATCTAATATGCATGCATTGTAAGAAACTGTATAAATTAGACCTGTATATTGTAATATTTTGAACATGAACCTGTATGTTACCAGCTGTTAATAAACCTGCATTGCTGAAGTTCTGCCTGGTTCGATACTTTACTATTCTACTTCAATTGTCAAAAGTATGGTGACGCCTGCTTGTACATGCACATGAAGTTTAATGGCATCCCAGTCTTAGTCCGTAGGGTTCAACATTGAGTTAGCCCACCCTTTGCAGCTATAACTGCTTCAACTCTTGTGGGAAGGCTGTCAACAAGGTTTAGGAGTGTGTCTATGGGAATGTTTGACCATTCTTCCAGAAGTACAGAAGGCCTGGTTCGCACTCTCCTCTTTAATTCATCCCAAAGGTGTTCTGTCAGGTTAAGGTCAGTTCTTCCACTCCAAACCCACTCATCCATGTCTTTATGGACCTTGATTTGTGCACTGGTGCACAGTCATGTTAGAACAAGAAGGGGACATCCCCAAACTGTTCCCACATAGTTGGGAGCATGAAATTGTCCGAAATGTCTTAGTATGCTGATGGCTTAAGAGTTCCCTTCACGGGAACTAAGGGGCCAAACGAAGCCCCTGAAAAACAACCCCACATCATAATCCCCCCTCCACCAAATGGGGGTAGAGGAACTTGACTGACCATGTTAGATTTTAGGTGGCCAGTTGGCTTTTTTTTACCACCCTTTTGTTGCCCATGTGAATGAGGTCTAAGCTAAGTTAACACTTGTGTGGTGCAGGCACTGCATGTGATTCAGACAGGAATCGCACCGCATTTCTTTGCGATTCTTTGCAGTGCGATTTGAGCCCATTCATTTTGTATGAGCTCAATTCGCACCACACCGCACAAGCTCATGGGGACTAAGCTCCGAGGGGTGAAGCGAAACACATTGGGGGGCGTGGCCTGGTCAGAGTCCAGGCTGAGGTTGCCAATCGCACATTACCTCAGGGATGGAATGGATGTGCGGTCATAGGGTGAACTTTCTTTACCGCAAGTTGTTATAGGAGCTGGGGCGAGCTCCCTCCCGAACCAGCACTCCCGGCAGTGGACTTTTTTTACACCCCTTCTAAAGAGCCCGAGTGGCCACGATGCAGGTATTTGAGTCACAATCAGTGCCGCTTATCAGTGCAGCCTATTAGTGCCCATCAGTGCAACATCATCAGTGCTCATCATTGAAGGAGAAAAAAGTACTTATGTGCAAAATTTTATAATATAAATTAAGAAAAACATTAGGTTAAAAGGATAAGTTCACCTTTGGAAACATGTTACATGTTCCACCCATTTTTAGGGTGGAACATGTAACATATCCCCACTCCTGCAGCATCTCCCTGATCCACTGGATCTAGTGACAGCAAGTGGGGGGTCTTCTCCCTGAACTCGCTGTCACTATTTTAAAAAAATCTATAGTGTAGTTCCTGTATGCCACCATTTAGGTTAGAGGAAATAATTGGATATGAGGAAATGTTAATCTATGGAGTAGCTGTTCACATCAAACATGCATCCCCACGTTGAAATGATATCTTATAAATGGGGGAATGCGGCTATGTTTCTGTTATGGCACTTTAATAGTAATTAAAATATTTCAATTTGTTTGCATTTTCATTTTATTTATTTATATTAAAAGGCCCATTAAAACCCTCAGCACCAGGCCCATGATGCTCTCAACTCAGCCCTGCCTCTGTTGGGGAGATTAACCCTTTAATTGTCCTGTTTATCATTAATCTCTGAAAATGAAAGTAAAAGAAAAACCTCAAATTTTTGGATGTCCCCATAAAAGTAATACAGTAGAGGGAGAATCTTCCAATGGGAACACTAGTTCTGGTGACCTTGGGGTCCCCAAGGGATTCCCTTAAGTTGCTGGCATTTCCTCTTGCTTCCTGCTTTGGTTGTGGGGCCAGTAGTAAAAGGTAAATCTGCCCAATGGGACACAGAGGGCAAACAAACAAATAAAAACTAAAAGGAGTTATAACCTTCCCTTACTTTATCCAAAAATGAAAGAAAAAAAAAAAAGCCTAAAGTTCTACATTAAAGCAATATCATATGCATTACAAATTAATCACACTCACCTACTACATGCTTTGATTGTTACAGCTTCTTCAGTCATTGCATTCAGTATAGATGGGATCTCAATATTAATGTCAAATCTCTTTAACACTAAATGAAAATATAAATATGACATGATTTGCATTTAACTGCTATATTGATTCTGAATTCAGTACTCCAACAAAATACTGATATATTAAGCTGAACTCCAGGAATTCAGTCACATTCTAAAATGCGTTGGCTTACTATGATGTGCATCCCACCTCATGGACTTATCTCTTATCTCTCTTAATTTAAAATGTACATTTTAACTGAGCACCTGGGGTACAGTTGTCTATACTTCACGCGTTCTCATACTGGACGTTCAGGTCTCCTACAGAGTCAGGTGCATTCACTCTGCCTGTAACACTGTCAGCTGTAAACAAACGAGAAGTCCACAAGGTGGGATGCATCTATAGTAAGCATATTTATGAGGTCACCTGAATTAATGGAGTTCAACTTTATTTTTTGGTTGAATCCCCCTTGTACCCAATATTCCCTTGCTACATTGATGTCATGATAGCAATTGAGTTGACTTACTAAATTTAGTAAGGGCCATGCACTTTGCAAAATGAATAAAACTTTAACAAAGGGAATACCTAATCACGTACAAGGGAAAAAAAAGTAGGGTTTTCGTAATGCTGCGGACTCTGGTGTAAAGGAAACTTTGCAGAAAGGGGGTCTCTGGTCACCAGAGCCCCTCCCCCCCCACACACACAAGTCCACAGACTTCCCCCTTACATTAGAGTCCACAGAGTTACCCTTTACATCACAGTCCAGAGAGTTCTCCCTTACATCAGAGTCTACAGGGTTCCCCCTTACAGTGTAAGGAGGAACCCTGTGGACCCTGATGTAAAGGGGTCAGGGGTCACTGAACCTGAAATGCCCCTGTCTCCCAGAACCTGGGTTCCAACAGCCATGCTTTTAAAGCCAGAAATGAGAAGCAGGGTGGAAGATCAATCCTTGAGATAATGGATGTGACTGATCTGGAAGAGGGTACAATATTGACTAATAAACAAGGTCTGCGTACCATTATTTTCAGGGTCAATACAGAGCTATGAGAATAACTTGAAAGCCATCAGACTTGATCCTTCAAAGTAGACAAAGTAAACGTGTCAGTGGGGGAAAGACAGATCAGTGTATGACGATCCCACAACACTACCAGGGCTTCTGCTTCATGCACTTTTAGATTCTGCATTCTGGAAGCAAATCTGTGCAGCTTCTTTTTGAACTGACAAGAAAGTAAATCTACATAAAGCATTCCACAATGCAGCCATATGTCCAAAACACCTCCTGATAGAGAGATATTTTCCTCAGGTCAACACATTCCTGGTGTCCTCTCCGCCGCTGACCCCCCCCCCCCCGATAATTTTTGGCATTAATTCAATGCAATGTGTACAATGCTAGTGTAAACTAAATAGCCTATACAATATTAGATCAAAATTCAACTACTCACGTGCAATACTAAAACACAATCCAACCAATCAACCATGATCCACAACATTCAAAGTTGAATAAAAGTATTTTTAGAGTTCTTATTGTCCGCTATACAGCATATTCCACCTTTTATGCTGAAAATGAACCACCACACACGTGACTGACCACCACTAGGTGTGCTCTCATCTCAACCTCACATACTATGTTCGGTCAAAATATGTTTTTTGTCCCTTACTCTGGAGCGTGGGTAATGCCTGGATGTATCCTCTTTTTAATCCAAAGACACATCCTCAGATGGGTCCCAGCAAGTTGCTTCCTTGATCTTTTGTGGAAGATATTGTGTGAGATCACAAAAGTTAATTCCTGTCCCAGGCTTGGAGTTGAGTCTTTGAGCAGAGGACTACACCATGATGTCCACGTGATCCTTTCCATCTCAGGAAGCATACCGGCTTTCTGGTCACACTTGGGCCATACAGTAAAGACTTGCTGGAGTCTTCTTATTTAATGTGCTAATGATCTTATACATTCAGCTAGTCTTCTTTGTTGCAGGCTGGCTGTGCATTCTTCACCTGCCTTGAAAAAGTCCTTTTGCAATTTGCTTCTGGAGAAGACATATTACAGTTTCTGTCCAAGCTGCATTGATATCAAATGTTTATTAAAAAATGTAGAGGGTATTTAAATCCAAAATGGGATAAACACCACCCTAGGGTTTCAGAGATGTAAACCATGAATTTTTTTTGTTCGAGGAGCGTGAATAATAACCCCCTGGTTCAGCAACCCCTGAATAGCTGGAAGAAGGTCAGTCCAAGTTTGCTTAGAAATGAGAAGAGCAAAGTAAAGACATAGGCAAAGTATAGGCAAAATAAGGCCTTTTTACACTATTGCTCCACTGACCAACTCTTAAACCATAGCACCAAGTGGATCTGGACAGGTTATTCAAGACATACTGTAACTTGGCTAGCATTCAGTGCCATGTCACACACAAGTTAAAAGCAACAATCATCTTGTTAACACAAATGACAAGCTGAGTATCAACACCAATAGCTGCCAGATCCTTGCTTTAGGGAATTAGACCAGTCGGCCAAAACATGGTAAATGAATGCAGAGAAGGGCATGGGTTGAAGGGCTGAGAGCACCAAGGAGTAGATGAATTGAGCAATTGCTTCCAACTTCTTTTCAGTAGGGTCCTTGAAGCATGAAACATCTCCTTTATTAGGTAGGTTTATCGATAAAATCATCAAATAAGGAATAATTAGGAAACACTTTGGTGGATTGAATTAGGTCTTTGAGAACCAAGCCCAGACACTGTGTTAGGGGAAGAAATGGTAGAAGGCTCTAACTTTTAGGTGGAATGTACAGCCTCAATTTGAAAGGACACACTGTGAAAATACTGGTTACTGCAATTTGGCTGGAAGCGGCTTCTTCTCAAGAAAAGGTAGGAACAGGGCAGGGTCTGACAACAAATCCCTGACAGAGTCAGAAATATTAGACATCCCTGTGTACAATTATTCGGGGGAAGATCATAGTGGGTTTTTTTAAACTTCTGCGTTCAGGAGGAGCAACAAGTTGCACTAACTGATTTATTAAAAATCTTGCATACCAGAAGAAAACATTCTGCTGTAAGGCAGGAAAAGGAATGAGCAACCAAAGATAGAAAAAGATGGGACGTCTAAGGGCGCAGGAGGTTTCAACTAGGATCTGTAAAAAGTTCAGAAAGGAAAATCTTTTCCTGCGCCAGCGTCAACCTTGTATATAATACAAATTTGGTCCTGACCTGGTTTTTAGGAAAAAGCACTATTTCACTCCCTCAGAGGCAGAGCCAGAGATGAAAACAAAGAGGAGTAGTCTCAGTTGTGGAACAATATCCAACTTGCTAAACTTCAATAAAGTGCACCGACAAGCACATAAAAAAAAGCACCAGGCCCCCTTATTCAATGCCAAGGCAACTATATCCATTTCTGTTTTCAAGTGAGTTTTCAGAAACCGGACAGAATCTGCCACAGCTCTGGCCTTGATAACTCAGACAGCAATCCCCAGGTATACTGGCCTGTCCTGTGTTAACTGGAGCATAGACGAGTTGTCACTGATAACTTCCAGACTGTCCCAAAGAGAACACCAGTATACTCAGTGAACTGGGAAAGCCTGTGTTCACTGGGTAAATGGAGAGACATCAGGATTTCCAGTAAATGGTCTGAATATATTAGTAGCTGTTGAAAAATCTTCCAATTTAAGCAAAAAGTATGACAGAAGGGAAAGAAACATCCATTTTACTAAGAACACCAAGTGTCCATTTCTTCTGTAGGCAGCCATACAGTGCCTTGAAAAAGTATTCACACCCCTTGAAATTTTCAACATTTTGTCATGTTACAACCCAAAACGTGAATGTATTTTATTGGGATTTTATGCAATAGCTCAACACAAAGTGGCACATAATTGTGAAATGGAAGGAAAATGATAAATGGTTTTCAATTTTTTTTACAAATAAATATGTGAAAAGTGTGGCATACATTTGCATTCAGCCCTCCTGAGTCAATACTTTGTAGAACCACCTTTCGCTGCAATTACAGCTGCAAGTCTTTTTGGGGATGTCTCTAGCAGCTTTGCACATCTAGAGTAAAATTTTTGCCCATTCTTCTTTGCAAAATAGCTCAAGCTCTGTCAGATTGTATGGAGAGCATCCGTGAACAGCAATTTTCAAGTCTTGCTACAGATTCTCAATTGGATTTAGGTCTGGACTTTGACTAACACATGAATATGCTTTGATCTAAACCAGGGGTGTCAAACTCAATTTCATCGTGGGCCGCATCAGCATTATGATTGTCCTCAAAAGGGTCGGTTGTATCTGTAAGATTAGATGTCTAGCGCATCCCCTCCCCTTACATTAGATGTCAAGAGCCACCCCACCATCAGAAGTTGGGTCCCCTACTCTCCCTAATATCACAGTGCACCCACTTTCCTTATGCTTCTGCGGGGAAGAAGCTGGATGCAATGCTTGAAAGCGGAAAGTAGGGCTCTGGAGGAGGGCCAGAGGAGGGCTGGAGCTCTCCTGCAGCTGCAAGAGAGGTGTGAGGGCCACATGAAATGGCCTGGAGGGCCGGATTCAGCCTTCAGGCCTTGTGTTTGACACCTGTGATCTAAACCATTCCATTGTAGCTCTGGCTGCATGTTTAGGGTTGTTATCCTGCTGGAAGGTGAACCTCCGCTCCAGTCTTTTGCAGACTAACAGGTTCTCTACTAAGATTGCCCTGTATTTGGCTCCATCTATCTTCCCATCAACTCTGACCAGCTTCCTTGTCCCTGCTGAAGAAAAGCATCCCCACAACATGATGCTACTACCACCATCATGTTCCATGGTGGGCTGTGCTGGGACAAAGGTCATCCAATGCCCAGAGCAAAGATGGCAAACTGCGCCCCTTCCCTCGATGTGTACTTGCAGTTCCCATCTCATTCTCAGTGTGGTACCCGCTGGGCATGGAAACAGCTTCCCCCCCATCTTTCCCTCTCTGGTTATGTTATATGTGACATCACAAGGGGAGACAGGAAGAGGGACAGTCTGTCCGCCACATCAAGACTGAGGAGAGACATGACTGGAAAAAAAAGTCTGTGCTCTTTTCTTTTAAAATTATTCCTAGCTGCTATATAAAAAGGACAAATGATATAGACTACATAATAAAAAAAAAAAAAAAAAAGTGCTTAAACACTAAAATATTGTGTACACCTGTACAAGGGCTGTTTTTACTTGTATGGGGATGTACAGGTGTTGGTTACACCCCCTAGCAGGCAGTCCCATTGATGTTAACTTGAACGCAGTGGCTGCACGGACACAGCCACTGCTCCCAATTCGATACGGTTGCAGGTGCATGGACCCCAAATGCAGACAGCAGTAAGCCCTGTATGAATGAGGCCTAATAGTGATAATAGAATTTTTATAACAGCTTACCTGTAAAATCCTTTTCTTGGAGTACATCACGGGACACAGAGCACCATAGTAATAACTATGTGGGTTATACGCCACCTATAGGTGAAGGGACACTGGTACACCCAAAAAAAAGGAAGCCCCCCTCCCTATATAACCCCTCCCATACCAGGAGTACCTCAGTTTTTGTAGCAAAGCAATATATACTTATCCCAATAAGAGGGGCAGGATCTCTGTGTCCCGTGATGTACTCCAAGAAAAGGATTTTACAGGTAAGCTGTTATAAAAATCCTATTTTCTTTATCGTACATCACGGGACACAGAGCACCATAGTAAAACTTAGTGGGATGTCCCAAAGCAATGCCACCTGAGGGAAGGGAGACAGAAAGCAAAACAGCCGCCGCCAGGCGTGACGACCTATACTGCTGCCCGCAGCACACTGTGCCCGAAGGCAGTGTCCTCCTGCCATCTTACATCCATTTGATAGAATCTTGTCAATGTATGTACTGACAACTAAGTAGCGGCCCTGCAAATCTGAGCCACAGAGGCTTGGTGATGCACTGCCCGTGAAGCACTGACTGTCCGGGTAGAGTGCGCTTGAATCTGAAAGGGAGGAACCTTTTTAAAGACCATAAGCCTGACTAATCACCTGACGAATCCACTTAGCAATAGTAGATTTCGATGCTGCCTGGCCCTTTCTAGGGCCTTCTGGCAACACAAACAAAACATCAGTTTTCCATATCTAAGTTGTCGCTTTCAAATAGGCTTTAACTGCTCTCACTACATCAAGAGAATGCAATAATTTTTCTTCTGCAGAACGAGGTTCTGGAAAAAAGGAAGGTAGGGAAACATCTTGATTCAGATGAAAACCAGACACTACCTTTGGTAAAAAGGTTGGGTGAGGACGCAGCACCACCTTATCCTTATGAATGATTAAGTATGGCTCTTTACAGGAGAAAGCAGCCAACACAAACTCTTCTTGCGGAGGTTACCGCAACTAGGAATACCAATTTCCTTGTCAAAAGGAGCAAAGGAATATTATGTATAGGTTCAAAGGGTTGTCTTTGCAACACTGACAAAACCAGATTCAAAACCCATGGGCACAAGGGTGCTCTAACTGGTGGAGTTATCTGAGTTACCCCTTGTATGAATGCCCGGACTAAACAATGTGAAGCAAGTGGCCTTTGAAAAAACACTGCCAAGACTGAAATCTGACCCTTGATTGTACTTAAGGCAAGCTTCATTTCTACTCCTAACTGTAGAAAGGCCAGAATTCTTCCTTTGACATACTTTCGAGGATGCCAACCCTTGGTTTCACACCAGGTGACATAGGCCTTTCAGACCCCGTAATAAATAGTCCTGGAGGCCAGCTTTCTGGCATTTATCATCATGGTTACTACTGAACCTGAAAGCCCTCGATGTTTTAGAATGTGGGCTTCAATAGCCACGCCGTTAAATTTAGCGACTGTAAGGCAGGATGGAATACCGGTCCCTGCGACAGCAGGTCCGGACGAGATGGAAGAGTCCATGACTCCCCTACTGCCATTCTCAAGATCCCTGCATACCAGGGTCTTCTGGCCTATGCCGCGGCTACTAAGATTACCGGCTTCTCTTCTTCCCTAACCCTGTGGAGCAGCCGTGGTAATAGCTGAACTGGAGGGAATGCATAAATCAGTGAAAACTGATCCCATGGGGTCACTAATGCATCCATTCCGAGTGCAAGTAGATCCCTTGTTCTCGCCACAAAGTTGTCCAACTTCTTGTTGAACCTGGACGCGAACAGACCTACGTCTGGCGTACCCCATCTTTGGCATATGGCCAAAAAGACATAGGAATGTAGAGACCATTCTCCCGGCAACAACTGTTGATGGCTCAAGAAATCTGCCTGCCAATTTTCCACTCCTGGAATGTAGACTGCAGATAGGCAACGAACATGTTTCTCTGCCCAAGACAGAATGTGGTCCACCTCCCTTTGGGCTGCGTGGCTTCTGGTGCCCCCTTGGTGATTGATATAGGCCACTGCTGTGGCATTGTCGGATTGTATCCTGACAGAATTCCGCAACCTGAACGTCCAGGCTATTAGAGCCAAATGTACTGCCTGAATCTCTAGGATATTGATGGGCAAGGTCTTCTCGGACTCTGACCATTTTCCTTGAACAGTGGTCTCTTCTAGAACTGCTCCCCAGCCACACAGGCTGGAATCCGTTGTTACTACTCTCCAGGAAACTGGAATGAAGGATTTTCCTTTCTGTAAATTCCCGGTTATCAACCACCAATTGAGACTCTGTCGTACTTTTGGAGCCAGATTCATTGGACAATCCAAGGCTTGGATCTGTTTATTCCAAGCAGACAGAATACGGTGTTGCAACAGTCTTGAATGAAACTGGGCATAGGGAACCGCTTCGAAGGAAGTTACCATCTTCCCTAGTAATCTCATGCAAAGGCGAATGGAAGGACCCTTCCTTGCCTTGACCACCTGGATCAGCTCTCTTAGAGCGTTGACTTTTGCCTGAGGTGAAAACACCCTTTCCTGGGTTGTGTCTATGACTAGGCCCAAATACTCCAGCCTTCTTACTGGCCGTAAGGATAATTTCTCTAGATTGAGAATCCAACCCAGGTGTTCCAGATAACTGACCGTTCTGGACACCCCATGGTTTAACTGTGCTATTGACTGATCTACCAGTAGCAGGTCGTCTAGGTATGCCATTACTGCTATACCCTGGCCCCTTAGTCTTGGCTAGTACTGGGGCTAGAACTTTTGTAAATACTCGGGGAACGGTGGCTAACCCAAAGGGCAAGGCCACGAGCTGAAAGTGGCGCTGCTCTACCGCAAACCGCAGAAATTTCTGGTGAGCGGGAAAGATTGGCACATGTAGATACACATCTTTGACATCTATGGATGCTAGAACTTCTCCTCCCCGTAGATACAACCGACCGGATTGACTTCTTACGAAAGGATCCAATGTTTAGGAAGTGAGTCAGATCTTTGAGATCTAGAATGGGTCTGACATCTCCATTTGGTTTTGCTACCGTGAAGAGATTTGAATAAAACCCCATGTCCCTCTCTTCTGAGGGGACCTCTATTATTACTCCCTGAGACCATAACTGGTCCAGTGCCAGAAATAAGGACTTTTTCTTTACTAGGTCCTTGGGAACGTTTGATCTTAGAAAACGAGACAGTGGAAACTCTTGTAACTCTAGTTTGTAGCCCAGGGCTACCACAGAGGACCCTTTTGTCTTGGATTTCCTTTTGCCAAGTTTCTGAAAACCACTGAAGTATTCCCCCCCACTCGATCGAGCAGGGGCGCCCCTTCACAAGGAAGTCTTAGGACTCTGTTTTGTGGACTTCTGACCCCAGTGCTTTTTCTGGCCCTGTGTTTGGTTATGAAGCTTACTCTTTGCCCCTGACAGTGGAGGCCATCGCGACTGCCTGGAGGCTGTTGCCCCAGGCATGGGGGGGAAGCATGTTTAAAAGAAAGACATTTATTCTTTTTCTTAGCCGGCAGAAGGGTACTCTTACCCCCAGAAATCTTTTGGATATATTTATCCAAATCTTCCCCAAACAACCTTTCACCATGAAAGGGAAATCCAGCCAAGAGCTTCTTGCATGGTAACTCGGCTGACCAGTTCTTTAGCCACAGAATCCTACGCATATGTATCAACATGAACGCAATGCTAGACACCTGATGGATAGATTCATGATGGCGTCCACTGCAAAGCATTAGCCCCCAGGTAGCTCAGCTAAACTTTGGGCCTCTTCAGTTTGAGCAGGAACTCTTTTAATAACCTGCTTGAATTCATCCCTAAGGGATTGACAACTGCCTATTGCTGCTACTGCAGGTTGTGCTACCGCACCAGCTACAACAAATGAGGCTTTAAGCAGAGATTCAAACTTCTTCAGCTTGATCTCTAAACACTTGTACATTGTCCACTGGACAAGTTAAACTCCTGTTCACAGAGGAGATAGCAGCATCTACCGCTGGCAAATCCCACCTCTTTGTAAACTTTTTCTCCATAGGATAAAGAAGAGAGAACTGGAGGAGGAGAAAACTGCTCATCTGGGTGATCCCAATCAGCATAAATCAGTTGCTCCAGTAACAGGTGCATAGGGAAAGCACATAAAACCTGTGGGGGTCTTAGCGAACCCAGGGAGGAGAAGGAAACATCATCCACCTCTGCTGGGGCAACTTATATTAAAAATGGACCAACTCCATAAGCCAATAGGGTGTGGCTGTAAGGGTCAGTGGTACTTGTGAGAGGCTGGACATTACACAGGCAGGAATGCACCCCAGGCTGGATTCAACCATAATGCATGCTTTCAGATGTGTTTTGATGTGTTTCAATTGATTTAAAAGGAAAATGCATCAAGCAAAAACGCAAAGGTGTGAATTCAGGTGTGAAATTTAGAGGCACATAGTGGGTACAAGAGAAAATTAAAACGCAGTACTGTCTTGTACTAAGCTCCAAAGGACATTAGAGGACAGGCAAACAACCCATCAAACTGATGTGAATGGAGTTCTTTGCAAAATAAACATGCACTTTATGGCGTAAATAGCCCCTTTCAGTAAATAATCCATATTGTATCATGCTTCCTGCTGTGTAAATCTACCGAAAACACTGAATTATTAACTTTTTTAGATGCGCCAACCCTTTTTATTTTTTTTCTGTAGGTGTACTAACACAGGCCTCAATTTTCACTTTGATAATTATTTAGTCATAAGACCATCAACTTCTGAAAAACAAGAGAAACAAATGAAAACATCAACATACAAATTACTTATCATGCAGAGGGACCAATAATGGCTACTCTTACCATATTCATACACCAAGAACTTTTTTTTGTAGGTTCCGGGAATGTTTATTGTGTAATCTCCAAGACTAAGCTCATTTGCCAGAGGGAAGCTAAGGGAAGCAATTCCTTGATTTGGAGTGACATCTAACCATTGTGCAATGCGACTTTTATCTGGATCCTGTGAACAAACAGGTAACAACTTGAATCATTCTAACCACAGACCACCGTGAAGGTATTTAGTTACCATGGTGTCATCCCCTGCACAAACTGATTATCTTTAGTGATGCTCCAACTGTAAAGCCTGCCAAAGGTGGTACGAGAGATTCAAATTATAGATGGGCAGGCTGGTTGTATCCAAGTCGATAAATTTGGGTACAACCAGCATGTCAGATTTTTCATGTAATTATTGCCAGCATCTATAGCCGCTAGCAATAATCACTGTGTGTTCTCCCGGCTGGGACGGCTCCCTGTGCCACTCTGCCAGCAGAACACAACATCTCTGCAGGAGGGATTCCCCCATCAACACTAAATGTATTAATGGAGGAATCAAGCGATTTTCTGTCCTTCCACAGATGGAAGGACAGAAAATTGGTGGAGGGACAGAAAATTGCATCATCTGTTGGTGACGTAAGAAAGCAAAGATTAGGATGTACAAGGCAGCAGACAGAAAGACTGCATAAATACAATAGAATTAGGTATTATTATATGTGAAATGTGTCCTTCCTTAACATGTAACTAAACCCAAGAACAGGCAGACACCTCATATAAGTGAATGGATGCACGTTGGCTGTATGAACATCTAGCCAGGGATGGGTGCATGGACCCACACGCAGAGCCCGGAAACCCATGTGAATAAGTCCTAGGGTGACAATGCTCACTCCATAACATCAATGTCACCCAAGGTTGCACTCCTGATTTGAACAACAAAACACTGCCTCTTTATCTCCATAACATAGAGATGTAGTCCACAGAGAAGAACTGGGCAGGGCTGTTAACATTGTTTGAGATTTCAGTGCAGCACAGGCAGAGTAAACAGGAAGTATGCGCTTACAACATTTCAGGCATTTTTGCACTTATTGAACAGATGTAGCAAAACACTTTCAACTAAATATTTAACAGATCAAGAGGCAGCAAATAAGAAGAGTTAATAGTCAGTCATACACCATTATCCTTACCTATGTCACATTAATATCTGCCTGATTGGGTTTTTGGTGCTGATCTTTATGTCATGCACTTCAGAAATAAAGCACATTTTCAAAATAATGACCACCTCGCCATTTCCAGTCAGTAGTTTAACTTACAATGTTCTTTCCAGTGGCTGGTAGTTTTCACAAGAGTTATCATATTCTCAGAGAAAATGCTCAATCTCATGGTGGGAGAGGACAAATATTTTAAACCATGAATTACCTCTTTTATAAGATCTATGCAGCACACCTAAATCCTATGTACCACCAGTAGAGTATATCTCATTTCACAGAGGAATGGCAGATCTTACTAAATTTGAAGAGATAAAACCCCAAATCTCCAAACCGGAGATTGGAGTAGGGGGATGTAAATGTGCCCCAATACGCAGTAAGGGGATGTAAATGTGTCCCAATACGTAATAGTTCATTATAATTCATAATAGGTGTACATGAAATCAATATAGAGCCTAGTGGACCACTAGGCTCTATATTGGTTTCATGTACACCTATTATGTAGATATGGGCATAATTTTTAAATGAAAACTATTTCATGTATTAATAAAGATATATTGTACTTAAAACATTACTTTCGTATTGTGTATTGGGACACATTTACATCCCCCTACTCCAATCTCCAGTTTGGAAATTTGGGTTTTCATCTCTTCAAATTTTTTTATAATTTTAATGGGGGATGGTATAAATGGTTTCAATACATAGCACAGTATATCCCCCCACCTAGATATCAGATCTTACCGTTATCTCCACTAGAGGATACTGTAAAAAGAAAAAGGAAAACGATCTGTGACAGTCAGTCAAGTTCAGAACTTTAGTACCTAACACAAAATCTACAATTACACATTACAAATTGTATCCATATAGTTAAAGAATAATGCAAGCAAAACTGGATTACCCAGTTCTGACTGGCCACTGGCAAGCGCAATCATCCCGCAACTTATTAAATCTATTCTTAGCCCCAATGGTCTTCCACTGAAAATTTCAGTGCTACTGTGTCTTCCTGCTGAAACATGTCTCCCGGTTTTGTGTCAAGCAATGTGGTAAGCCAACTTGAGGAGGTGACCCCTTCAGGTGACTGAACCAAATCAATGCTGAACTAAAAGCTAATTTGTAAGTAGGTTGTATAAAGCATGTGCAGTGGAATCGGATTATAATGTACGATTACCTCTTCTGCACCTTTTCCATCAGCCTATGTTATAATACTTAAAAGAAACCCCCCACTTCGGGAAAAAATAAATAAATAAATTATATATATATATATATATATATATATATATATAAAAAAAATATTTATTTTTTTTCCCCTAAGTGGGGGGTTTCTTTTAAGTATTATTGATTGATAGCCTACATAATGGTAGCTACCATTGCAGACTTAAAAGAGAAGTTCACTAGCTGCAGAATCCCCCCCCCAGTGACAGCAAGCAGGCACCTTCTCCGGGCACCCGCTGTCACTGTTTGAAAATTACGTGGCTCGGCTCACCCGGCCACCTTGTTAATTCACACTGCTCTGTGAATAGGAAACTACAAGTACCAACAGCCTTTCGGCTGTCAGCTTGTAGTTTCAATGAACTACCACAAGCGCTGTTGAGCACTTGGATAGTTCATTGTCTTTTCCTGTTAATGTGTATCGGCCTGTCCGTAGGAGGTATGAGCAGACAGATACATAGTCAAGTCTGCAAGAGTCCTGCATGGCACTCACGATCTGCTGATTGTGGGTGTAATGCTTTTGCAGGTAAAAAAGAATGTGCATTTAATATTTTGTTTTTTAATCTGAGCCTGTAAAGCATTGCACCCAAGATCAGCAGAAAAAAAAAATAAAAGTAAAAAAAATAATAAATGCACATTTTTTTTAACCTGCAAAAAGATGTGCATTAAAGCGTTTAGTACCCTAAAAAAAAAAAAAAAAAAAAAAAGAGATCCTGTTCCTTAAAGCAGAGGTCATCAACCCTGTCCTCAGGGCCCACTAACAGGCCAGGTTTTATGTATTACCTTGGGGAGATGCAGACTAGAATACTGCAATCACTGAGCAGCAAATGATATCACCTGTGATGTATTTCAGTTATCTTGCAAACCTGGCCTGTTGGTGGGCCCTGAGGACAGGATTGATAACCACTGCCTTAAAGCATGTTATACTGCACAGTGCTTGTGCTGTGTAATTTGGCCCCCTGTATCACCCAAAAAACCTGGCTGATTCTGCCTGATTCTGCCCTCCCCTCTGTAAACTGACCATGGTATATCATGGCTGCTGAGCCCTGACACAGTGGTCAGTTTACGTGCCTCTGTCAGCTCTTGTCCTCCTCTGACCTTCGCTCCCCCCTCCCTCCCTGCTCTGTGTCAAGTGCCCGCCCCCTTCCCTCCAGCTGCTAAAATTACTTTTAATACCATATATAATCCTGTATGCTTCCTAATGATAGGTGCTCCTGTCTCTGTGTTTTATGAAAAAAATGCAGTCTATACCTGATTTCAGAGCGCAGCTCAGCGCTCATGTGACCAGCTGACTCTTTCCCTCTCTCATCCTGACTGACATCAGCGGGGAAATCTCAGCCCGCCCGCTGCAGCTGTAAGACGGGGAGAGGAGAGAGCCGGCCAGTCACGTGAGCGCTGCTTTGAAATCAGGTATAGACTGCATTTTTTTTAAAAGAGCACAGAGACAGGAGCATCTATCATTAGGAAACACACAGGATTATATGAAGTTAGCAGAGTGTGTTAACCACTTCAATTTTTTTTTTAATAAAGGTTTACTTATCCTTTAACATGTAGAAGGGTTAAATCTAATAGACATAGAAGTGAGATTTCACCTCTATTTCTATGTCAATGAGAACTCAGATTTTTGGATTTTCTCTTGCTTTCAATGTCAGTAGGAAAGATAGAGAGGATTCATTTTCCCAGCGGATACACAGGCAGAAATAAAACATTACATGGTTGCTAATCTCTCCCAAATCCATTTAAAACTAAAAAAAACAAAACAAAAAAAAAAAAAAAAGAGAATAAAACAGAATAAACTTTAGTTATGCTTACAACCAATATAGTGGTTTGTTCGCTTTTTGGTAGAGAACAAGAAGCTTAAAAAGCAGTTTTCCTTGAATGCAATTCTCCTTTCTTCTGATACACTTAAAATGATTGAGAGAAAATGAAATAACAAGAAAGCGTGGAACACTTGCAGCAACAGGTAAACTAACAAAGAACTGGGGCACACAAATCTTGTAAAGAAAAAGCACCCAAAGAATAAAAAACAAATGGCAAAAACTTAAAGCGAATCTCCGCTTTTGTTGAGAAAAAAACATTTACCCCTGGGTGATATATGTACATTGCAAGGATTTAACAAACTTTGTTGCATATTCCTACCTTTTGTTATTCTGAAGGAATCCATTTGTGTTTATTTGTGTCCATGTGGGAAAGTGAGTCTAATGGGAGTGGGTTCATAATTATCAATCAGCTGTGCGATTGCAGGGCTCTAATGGAGGAAAGCTGCTGGGTCTGCATCACTTTAGACGTGTTCTTATTGGGAGTATTTCACCAAAAATGACATTTTTGTTGCAGGGAATGCCTGAAATCTGACTTGTATCTTAGGCAGACTTCTGGGAAAATTAGTGAACCAATCACACAAGCAGGAAATGATGTTTCTGGGGGTTGGTCAGTACACATTCTGTGTACAGAATACCTCTAGGTAGCCATATTGCATTTTCAGAAAATTACAGTGGCTGCAGATTGAAAAGGAAAGGTCATTTTTAATTACATTCAATAACATTCAATCACAATATGACTTGGGTCACCATTGTATACGCTATATTATCTTTTCTTTATTTGCTATTTTTCCCCCCACGAAAGTGGAGTTACTCTTTAAAGAAATCAGCTTTTCTCAGGAGTTCTTGGACAATAACTAAATTATTCACAAAAAGCAGTTCGAATATTTACCGTAATATTCTGTGTCCGGAAAGTGCTGTCCAAGGTTACAATGTGAAAATTTACTGTAAACAGTTAAAGAGAAGAACATTTAACTTGATCTTTCAGTTTCTTCTAATGCCCCGTACACACGGTCGGATTTTCTGACGGAAAATGTGTGATAGGACCTTGATGTCGGAAATTCCGACCGTGTGTAGGCTCCATCACACATTTTCCATCGGAATTTCCGACACACAAAGTTTGAGAGCAGGATATAAAATTTTCCGACAACAAAATCCGTTGTCGGAAATTCCGATCGTGTGTACACAAATCCGACGGACAAAGTGCCACGCAAGCTCAGAATAAATAAAGAGATGAAAGCTATTGGCCACTGCCCCGTTTATAGTCCCGACGTACGTGTTTTACGTCACAGCATTCAGAATGATCGGATTTTCCGACAACTTTGTATGACCGTGTGTATGCAAGACAGGGTTTGAGCCAACATCCCTCGGAGAAAATCCTAGGATTTTGTTGTCGGAATGTCCGAACAAAGTCCGACCTTGTGTACGGGGCATAAGTCTGCATGTCAATTTATTCTTGACATCACAATAAACACAACAGTATAATGCCTCAAAAAAAGCTCTCTTTCATTTTTATTAAGCCATCCTTGAGCTTCAGTCCAGTGACTTTGCTTAGGCTGCGAGGATGTCTTCAGTCTGTTGCAGGCAGTGATCAGACTACAATATTGTTTAAAGCAGTATTAAACCCCAAACCCAAAATGTACTATATTGCAGCTAACCAATTATTAAATGTGGTGATTGCATCAGTTATGTTTTTTTGCATTTTTTCCTCTGGTTTCACCTGGTGATCTGGCCAGTATCACACCTCCAGTATTAGTGAGGCACAACTCTGGAGGGACGATCACAGGAGGCACAGCAGCATTGTCAGTTCGGGGGGGTGTTAAATACTAAAGGCAGATTTTTGTCTAAAAAAACAAACAAACATGGTATACTTACCTTCTCTGTGTTTTAGACAGAGAAGCTCCGATCCGCCTTATCTCTGGTCCCCCACCGGTGCTCCTGGCCCCTCCCTCCTGTTTAGTGCCCCCATAGCAAGCAGCTTGCTATGTGGGCACATGCGCAGGCCCACTCCTGAGCCGCTGAGCACGGAGTGTGGCTCGGCCCTGTCCCCACTTTCTCCTAATTGGCTCACTGGCTATGATTGACTGTGGTGGGAGCCAATGAGGTGGAAGAGACCTGAAATAGCCACTGCTACATCTAGATCACACATCGCTAGATCAAGATAGGGCTCAGGTAAGTATTGGGGGGGGGGCTGCTGCACACAGAAGGTTTTTTACCTTCATGCAGGGAGTGCATGAAAGTAAAAAAAAAATTGAGCTTTACAACCACTTTAACCACTTGCCAGATTGGCTCTATTGTACGTACATTACCTGTACGTAATTTCGTAAAATAGTCGCTGGGGGCGCGAGCGCACACGGATTGGACACAGGGGATGGCAATCAGTGCCACCCGCGATCATTCCCGGGAGAGGCAGAACAGCAATCCTCCTATGTAAACAAGGCAGATTGCCGTTCTGATGGGAGAAGATGGAGATCTTGTGTTCCTGCTGAGCAGGAACACCAATCTCTGTTTTCATCCAGTCAGGGCAACCCCCCCACAGTTAGCAAGCACCAGCTAGGCACACTTTTAACCGTTTGATGGCCTCTGATGTTAACCCCTTCCCTTCCAGTGTCATTAGTACAGTGACAGTGCATATTTTTAGCACTGATCACTGTATTAATGTCACTGGTCCCCAAAAAAAGTGTCAAAAAAGTGTCAGTTAGGTGTCCACCGCAATTCTGCTAAAAATCTCTGATCACCGCCATTACTAGCAAAACATAAATAAATAAAAATTCCATTAACCACTTGCTTACTGGGCACTTAAACCTCCCTCCTATCCAGACCAGCTTTCAGCGCTGACGCACTTTGAATGACAATTGCGCGGTCATACAAAACTGTACCCAAATGAAATTTTTATCATTTTTTCCCCACAAATAGAGCTTTCTTTTGGTGGTATTTGATCACCTCTGCGGTTTTTATTTTTTGTTAAAAAAATGTAAAAGGACTGAATTAAAAAAAAAAAAAAAAATTATTATTTTTTTATATTTTGTTATAAAAAATTTAAAACAGGTAATTTTTCTCCTTCATTGATGTACGCTGATGAGGCGGCGGTGATGGGCACTGATAGGCGGCAGTGATGGGCACTGATGGGTGGCAGTGATGGGCACTGATGGGTGGCAGTGATGGGCACTGATGGGTGGCAGTGATGGGCACTGATGGGTGGCAGTGATAGGCAGCACTGGTAGGTGGCACTGATAGCTGGCACTGTGGGCATTGATAGGTAGCACTGTGGGCACTGTTAGGTGGCACTGTTAGGTAGCACAGATGAGGCAGATGTGCCTCTTCCACTTCGGGACCTTTGTCCCTCGCACCTGAGCCGGTGATCTGCTTTTTTTTCTACTCATGCTATCAGCGTGAGTAGAAAAAAAAACGATTACCGATCTTTTGTTTACATCATGTGATCATCTGTCATTGGCTGAGAGCTGATTACATGGTAAGGGGCCAGGACCGGCCCCTTACTTGGATCAGTGACTCGTGATCACAGTGCACTCGGCGCGTGCCCTGCAGGGCGCGTGCACAGGGGAGGCCGTCATATGGCCATAGTCCACGCTGTGGCCGTCATTCGGCCACAGCGTGGATGTCAAGTGGTTAAAATATCCCATCATTTGTCGACGCTATAACTTTTGCGCAAACCAATCAATATCTGCTTATTGGGAATTTTTTAACCAAAAAAATGTAGCTGAATACATAGTGGCCTAAATTGATGAAGAAATCAGAGTTTTTCATTTTTTTTTATTGGATATGTTTTATTGCAGAAAGTAAAAAATATTGGTTTTTCTTCAAAATTGACGCTTTTTTTTTTTTGTTTATAGCACAAAAAATAAAAGAACACAGAGGTGATCAAATACCACTAAATAAAGCTCTATTTGTGGGGAAAAAGGACAATTTTTTGAGGGTACAGCATTGCACGACCGCGCAATTGTCAGTTAAAGTAATGCAGTGCCGTATCGCAAAAAATGGCCCAGTTATTAAAACCTTCCGGGGCTGAAGTGGTTAAATGTATTAGCAGATTTATATACACAAACAAATTTAACCCCAGCTCACACTTTATAAACAGTTACAGCACACCATTTTTTTCCCCTTTTGAGATGAAGGTTTTACATGAATAAATGAAAGCTGATAACTTTAAATCACTCCTGTCAGTGTTAAGTGGTTTGTCTCATCCATGTAAACTGATACATTCTGCTGGAAAGTTTGTGCTGAAAAACAACAGACTTGTTGGCAGGATTACCAGATGAAAATACTAAAAACCTAAAAAAGGAAACAAATGCAGCCACCACATCTTATGTCGCGTACACACGGTCGGACTTTTCGTCTACAAAAGTCCGACGGACGCCGACGGACTAAAGCTGGCTGACAATCCGATCGTGTGTGGGCTTCCCCGGACTTTCAGCGGACTTTCAGCTGACTTTTCCAGCCTCAAATCTGACGGACTTTAGATTTGAAACATGCTTCAAATCTTTACGTCATAACTACGCCGGACCCAGAAATCCGCTCGTCTGTGTGCTAGTCCGATCTACAAAAACCCACGCTAGGGCAGTTATTGGCTACTGGCTATCAACTTCCTTATTTTAGTCCGGTGTACGTCATCACGTACGAATCCGTCGGACTTTTGTGTGATCGTATGTAGGCAAGTCCGTTCGTAAGAAAGTCTGCCTCAAGCCCGCCAAAAGTCCGTCGAAAGTCTGTCGGACAGGCTGTCGGACTTTTGTAGACGAAAAGTCCGACCGTGTGTACGCGGCATAAGAATTGGCAAACTGCAATTTAATACATGTTTACTTTTGGATTGAATACTGCTTTTACTTTGGAGCTAGTCACAAGGCTAATCTATGCCAGACATTTGTAAACACGGCTAGAACCTGTCATATCTAAGCCAACATATCAGTCTAGGATTTAGGCCGGCCATAAACTGTGCAATTTTCTTTCCTGCAATCATGGGGTTGCAGGAAAGAAATTTGCACAATTCCCTCATTAACACAGACAGTGCTGACAGGGAATCAGCAGTTGTCTTTTTCCTGGGGAATTATTGCTAGTGGCTATAGCAGCCGCTAGCGATAATCGCAAGAGATTCCGGCAGGCTGATTGTACCCAAGTTGATCAATCGATCAACTTGGTACATTCAGCCTGCCCATTAAAAGTTCATTTCCTGCTGAACTGCCCGAGATTTGAGCCGTGTATGACCGGCCTTAAAAGCTGAACCCAAGTGATATCCTGAACAAAGAGGGTTCTATTCTTCTGGAGATTAAAGACAGATCAATGCACTGACAGGGGAATTACTGATATCTCTATAAAAAGGTAATAAATACCTGGAAATATTACTCATACATTTTTTTATATGTAGCACCCTCTAGGTAGGTAGGTGCTAGAGTGAGAATTTTTGGTTAGGATTAGGTAAATTTAAGCAGACCTGGCTGGATTTGATCTAGACATGGCTCAGCGTAGCAGCTGGTAACAGGCAGCATCACTGAGACCTCCCTCTTCTGGGAGGTTCTGGAAAGGAAGGAGGAGAGAAAAGGTGGAGCTGTCTGGGGTATTTTAAGGTGCCCTGAGCAATCCTCAACTTGGATTTGCAGGGGGCAGGCCTCTTTAAATACCCAGGGTCAGCCCAGCTGGGGAGGAGTTGGAGTTGTTGGAGAGGGAATGCTAGGCTGTGGGGGCCTTTAAGGGAGCCCCCCTGCGCTCGGGTGTGGACAGAGCCCTTCAAGAAATCGAGGAGGTGTCCTGTACAAGAAGAGCAAGAGAGGACAGCAAGAGAGAGCATTGCCAGGCAAGTCTCCAGGATAGGAATAACTGGTTACAGGACTGGGGAGGCACGCCTGAGAGGACGGAGCATGCAGTCTGAGATGGGTGCAGAGCCAGCAGAGTGGACTGTGGTGTCATAGGCAGTGGAAAGGGGCAGCTGCAGCCAGGAGGGCTGGCAGGGCCTGAAGATGGGTTACTGGGCTCAGTAGCCGAAGTTAGGACAGCTAGCACCAGGAACTTTCTATTGCTACACTACAGGGGCCCGTGGTCCCTGCCTGCAAAAGGCAGTTACTAAGGCCTGGCTCAGCCAGTGTCAGGCCTAACCACACGGTGCTAGCTGTGCCTGGAAGCTCAAGCAAGTAAAGTGCTGGAGGAGCAATAGTCTGCAGCAAGAGTTGTGCTGGAGGGAGATTTCAGTAGTGTATATAGTTTGTCCCAAGCAAGGTCTACCAATTTCATTGGGAATCCCATACTTCCCTTACCCCATCCAAGTTCAATCCCCTCCATAAAATACAAAAACAAAGCTTATGGACTGTTCATTGTCTTGGAGTGTCTGAGAAGTGAATGCCGGGCTAGGCAGGGTGACAGGTGGGCCACATCACTTAGCAGGCCCTACAGGTGTACCTCTACATATATGATATATTTATATGCTGAATTTGTTAGTATGTCCTGATTTGATGTTTTTAAGTATGTTATGTATGTTTTTCTTTAGTAAAATCTATAAAAAATTTGAAAATTAAAAAATCCTACAGATTACTAGGCATGCATGCACATACATACATACATGACAAAATATATCTGATGCTAGGCCCACTCTAACATATCCAATAGCATTTAATCCAAATATATTGTATTGAGAGAAGCAAAGAGCCTGCACAAATCTCAATATAACCAATGGCAACCAATAAGCAACCACTAATGCCGCGTACACACGGTCGGACTTTTCGTCTACAAAAGTCCAACGAACGCTGACGGACTAAAGCTGGCTGGTAATCCGATCGTGTGTGGGCTTCTCCGGACTTTCAACGGACTTTTTTAGCCTCAAATCCGACGGACTTTAGATTTGAAACATGCTTCAAATCTTTACGTCGTAAGTACGACGGACCCCGAAATCCGCTCGTCTGTGTGCTAGTCCGACGGACAAAAACCCATGCTAGGGCAGCTATTGGCTACTGGCTATGAACTTCCTTATTTTAGTCCGGTGTACGTCATCACGTACGAATCCGTCGGACTTTTGTGTGGTCGTGTGTAGGCAAGTCCGTTCGTAAGAAAGTCTGCCGCAAGTCCGCCGAAGGTACGTCGGAAGTCTGTCGGACAGGCTGTCGGACTTTTGTAGACGAAAAGTCCGACCGTGTGTACGCGGCATAATAATCATCATAAAAAACTAACTGGTTCCCATAAGTTAGGAGAATTAGGACATTACAGAATATTACAGTGGCTGCAGATTGATAAGGAAAGGTAATTTTTAATATTATTCAATTACAATATGACTTGTGTCGCAATTGTATGCGTTATATTATTATTTTTTTTATTTGCTATTTTTTTGTAAAGAATATCTAATCAAGTTCAAGGAAAATTTTTAAAAAACAAAACTAAAAAACATTTTTGTTTGCACATGATTGGATGATGGAAATCAGCAGAGCTTTACCACAATTATTAATGGGTGAAATAAGTGCAACTGCACTTGTTAAGTGCACCGTTTATTTGCCTTAAGTAAATCCATCCCAATGTTTTTAAGGTTGACCTGATATTCTATCACAGACTGTTATGATGTACTGGGGCTAAATATCAGGAAATATATCAAAGCCTTCCAAGAAATGGTGTTGCAAATGGTGTTGGAAATGGTTCATTGAGTGTATTATGATTTACCTGTCTGGCCAGGTTTATAGTTGGGTTTATCTGTCTGGATGAATGTCACGTAGAACATCTTGAGGATTAGAACTTTCTTGGTCTTCTCCAGGTGCAAATGTTCCCCATCCATAGAAACATGGAACAACCAGACCTCGGTGTCCGCAGTAGCAGGAAGCTGGCAGGATATCATTCAGATCAGAGCTTATATATTGAGTAATATCTTCTATAAAGTCTTAACAACTTCTATGTAATATACATATCCATCCAATGTGGATTCCCAGTAAATAAGTCATTGTTGGGTCGAGAGGTGTAATCAGGACATTTTTGTGCCCCATGCATAGTTTGTCCCCATCACTTTAGGACACATCATATTGTGCAAAGTTTATAAACATTTTCAGCATATCATAACCCTTCTGATGTCATTTTACCACACATTTTGGGCAATCTAGTAGAAGTAAAATTTTGACAGTCTAAGGAGTCTTTTACACTGGCAGTAATGTAAACCGCCCTCTACAAAGCATTTTGCCCTGGTCTGCTTTAAAGGGGGGGGGGATAGCAGCAGCTGCCAGTTGTTCAGAAAGCGCTACTGATGTCTCCTGGCACCTGATTTTTTTTTTTTTTTAAAACACCAAAAGGCAATTTTATATTGCAGGACTGCCCAGCAACTGCAAGCCAATCATTTGGCTTACAGTTGCAGTGCGGTCCCATTGATCTCAGTGGGCAAGTTTGACAGTTGGTGCCAGCTGTCAAACTTTGCAGCCTGAGTTAAAAATGCTCTGGCATGTGTACAGCGATGTCAGGTTGTATTGTTATAATTTTGATGGGTGACTGGGGGACAGTAAAACCATGGCTCAACCGTCTGTTTTTACTATTTCCAACAATGTGAAGGAGCCCTAATTACATTTCAAATCATGTAGGTTGACCTTGCAGCATTGCATTACTACTTTCTTTTATTATAATTTGGACCCACACTTCTTTTCTCCATGTGTCTTGGTGTCTACCCTATATTATGTATATAGCCATGTACATAGATTACCTCTTTGTTGCTGTACAGAGGGAATGGAGGATAGAGGAGAGAAACATTGTTCCTCTGCAGCCTCCATAGATCATAGGTCATCAGGGGAGCAGTAGTTCGATTGGACGCTGCAACACTGGGTGACCTCAGCGGCCATCTTTAGTGGAGGCAATGCTAATAAATAGCAGTGTCCCGCTGCAGTTGCTACGCAGTTGCAAAGTGGATAGTAGGACAGGATTCAGGCTGGATATGGACAGCTTATTTAGCCCTAGGGAAAGGTTCCCAATAAGGAGGGACAAACTGGAGACACCACTGCCGGCTCTATTTCCTGGCCTCCAGTGCTGTGATAAAGGTTTCGGATTCGTTCTTCAAAATGCCGCTACACTGCCTATCCGCCACCCCTCTACTCAGATGCTGCTCCAGGAACATAATCCTTATTAGAGTGAAACCCTTTGTGCTGCAACTACTTCAATGTGCCGCTAACATTGTTGCAAACTTCTTCACCTGTGTTGACTGTGTTACTGAGATGTGTTACTGAGGGTACATTGCCACTGTTCTCCACATGTTATGTGTTACCTTCATCTAACCAAATAATATTTGTACCACTTTACTTGGTCTCTTTGTGCGATTGTTTCATATTGAGTACCAACTAACTGAGTACCAACTACCAACTAACCAGCCACATGTGGTTGGATGGCATTTGTGGGAAGGCCCCATTCAGGCGAATGTGTTCAGCACTGCCTGCCGAACACAAGGGGATAATTTTGCCACAGCCAAGAAGCAAAACATCACAGCATATTTACACCCCAGTACACTGCAAGGCAGGTCTGCTGGCAGGATCACATACCTCATACGTGATCCTGCACTTCCGGGTCTGGGATGCGCATGCATGCCGCCGGCGACCTGCTCCTGCTGTGATTACACACAGCGGGAGCTGATCTGCAGGTACCACAGTCTCAATGTCCGCTGGCACCCACCGATCATTAGGCAGAGAGCCAGAGTGGCGATCTGCTTATGTAAACAAGGCAGATCGCTGTTCTGTCAGTAGGGAAGGCATTGATAATGTGTCCCTGCCTTCCCCTTGCAAAGGCACCTCCCATAGTACACAAGCATTGGCTAGGTACACATTTAACCCTTTGATGGCCACTGATGTAAACCCCTTCACAGCCAGTGTCATTAGTACAGTAATAGTTCATATTTTTAGCACTGATCACTGTCCTAGTGTCATTGGTCCCCAAAAGGTGTCAGTGTCTGATTTGTTTACTGCAATATTGCAGTCCTGCTATAAGTTGCTGATCGCCGTCATTACTAGTAAAAATTTACCAGCAAAAGAAAGCTCGATTTGTGGGAAAAAAAGGAAATATATTTTATTTGGGTGCAGCATTGCACGACCGTGCAATTATCAGTTAACCACTTCAGCCCGGAAGGATTTACCCCCTTAATGACCAGGCCATTTTTTGCGATATGACACTGCGTTACTTTATCTGACAATAGCGTGGTCGTGCGATGCTGTACCCAAACAAAATTGATGATTTTTTTTTCCACAAATAGCGCTTTCTTTTGGTTGTATGTGATCACCTCTGCGGTTTTTATTTTTTGCGCTATAAACAAAAAAAAGAGCAACAATTTTGAAAAAGAACCAATATTTTACACGTTCTGCTATAAAATATATCCAAAAAATAATATGTAAAAAAAAAAGAAAGTCGAATTCATTCATCAATTTGGGCCAATTTGTATTCTGCTATCATATTTTGAGTGGGAATTTTGGTTTGCACAAAATTTTTAGTGTCTACAAACTATGGGATAGATTTAGGGATTTTTTTTGTACTACTAATGGTGGCGATCAGCGATTTTTAGCGAGACTGCAACATTGCGGCGGACAAATTGGACACTAAGTGACACTTTTTGGGGACCAGTGACACCAATACAGTGATCAGTGCTATAAAAATGCTCGAACACTGCATAAATGACACTGGCAGGGAAGGGGTTAACATTGGGGCAATCAAAGGTTTAAATGTGTTCCCTATGTGTGCTTTCTAACTGTGTGGGGGATGCTGACACTAGACAAAGAGAGAGATCGATGTTCCCGATTAGTAGGAATCTCGCTTCCTCTGTGACAGAACGACAGTCTGCCTTGTTTACATAGGCAGACCGCCGTTCTATTATTCCCCCGAACGATCGTGGGTGGATCCCCTGATTGGCTCCTGCTGTGTCCAAAAACAGCGTGAGCAGTTTGCCGAAGGTGCGCCCGCGCCCCAGACCAGGAAGTGCAAACAACATACAGGTATGTTGTTTCGCGCAGCCTGGCCACCCTGCTGCAGTATGTGGGCGGTCCGGAAGTAAAGTAACAGAGTGCCGTATCACAAAAAAGGTCCTGGTCATGAAGGGGGGGGGTAAATCTTTCGGAGTTTAAGTGGTTAAGAGGGAGTGGTTGAGGGCGGTAATAACATGACTGGACTACGCATTCTTACTGGCCCTCAACGCAAATGGAAAAGAGGCATTAGTGAAAACTTCAGGTTCTCCCAAATAATTCTGTGCAATGAGTAATAAACAAGGCAGAATTGGGAATACCTGCCTTGCATTTTTACAGACACTGGTAGTAAAAGAGCACCAGTTTTTTAGGATGTGAAAACTATGAGCAGATGCCTGAAGGGAAAACATAATAGCAGGTAGGTTGTGTCACCAGTTTGTATACTTAAACCAACTCTGTGCGTGTGAAATAGTTACAACTTTTGTCAACTTTTTATCGCCGTGTATGCCCATCTGGGAGGTTTCTCCACATTCAGACACATATCAGTGGAAACAATATCCCTATTTACTATTTGACAGGTGCCAGTCAGAGCAGGAAGTAAGGGAAAATTCCACAGCTGGAGACACAGGCAACAATATCAATAAAATAGGGTATAAAAAGGTGCTGTGTTCTTAAGGATTTTATTTCTGTATGTCCCCATGTATGTGGGAGATTTTTTTTGTCCCTACAATCAGGCAGGGAAGGAAATTATTCTCCATGTGTACACAGACAGCATGCAAAGTCTATCAGACATTCCAACCCTTTCTCATCCTATCCACATCTGAAAGAAAGGCTTTGGTTGGGTGGGCTTTAATAATTTTCAATTTAGATTCAAGTATAAGCTTTAAAACTTTGACACAGCCATGGTTTGCCGTCAGCATAATGCCAAATAAATTGACTTTGAGTGGGTGTTTGAACCATTATTACAACATGTTTGTTAAAAAAAAAGGGATTTGGTTAACCTCTACAGTAAAATGTGATGCAACACTAAACTTACTTTAACTTTCAAAGAACAAACACTTAACACATGTACACACTGGACAGTTACAAAGAAAACATTAAAGCTAAACTCCGGGCACAAAAACACAAAACTAGGATGAAAATCCACTTTGTGTGCACCAAATGCATAACCAGTTATTACCTTGTAAAGTAGCAGTAACATCATCACTGTGCTGTACATAGCCTATGCAGAAAGCAGAGCTGTGGAAGGGACCCAGCGGGGTCCACCCAGTACAGGCTGCCTGCAGAAAACTACAGGAGGGGAGGAGACAAAACTGGTCACCCTACAGGAAGCTCCTGCACAGAGGCAAAGTTTCACACAGTCCATCCATCGAAATAGTGCTGCTACCCCAAAATAGCCCTTAATGGTAAACAGTAGAGCTGCACAATTCTGAATAAAATGAGAATCACAATTTTTTTGCTTAGAATAAGATCACGATTCTCGGTGTAATATCTTTTCACATTATACAAAAAAAATTGGGCTAACTTTACTGTTTATTTTTTATTCATTGAAGTGTATTTTCCCCCAAAAATTAGCATTTGAAAGATCGCTGGGCAAATACAGTGTGACATAAAATACTGCAACTCTAGGGTCTCTGCTAAAAAAAATATATATAGATATATCTCTCTATATAGATATAGATATATATAGATATAGATATATATAGATATATATAGATATAGAGATATATATATATATATATATATATATATATATATATATATATATATATATATATATATATATATATATATATATATATATATATATATAGATATATATATATAGATATATATATATAGATATATAGATATATATATAGATATATATATATAGATATATAGATATATATATATATATATATATATATATATATATATATATATAGATATAGATATCTATATAGATATATAGATATATATCTATATATCTATATATATAATGTTTGGGGGTTCTAAGTAATTTACTAGCAAAAAATACTGATTTTAACTTGTAAGCAACAAGTGTCAGAAAAAGGCCTGGTCTTTAAGTGGTTAAACTGACCACATTTACAGACTTATGTTCATCCCTTTGATTTAAAAGAACCAAATGATACAATTTTTCTTTTTATCCCAGAGCTGAACAATGTTGTAATAAAAAAAAAAAAAAAGCAGCCCGCAAAGTTTGACAGCTCTGAGCAGAATCATGGAAATGCCGGATTAAGAACGTAAGGTGGGTTGAATCGAGATTTTTTAATGATTAATCGTGCAGCTCCAGTAAGGAGGATGAGATAGAGACTCGTGCTTGGATGGCCCCAGTACTCAGGCATCCAAACGTCCATTCAGAGAGAAAGAAATCTGGCACCACGATGTCTTGCAATTAAACCGTATACAATTTTATTAAATCCATCCAATAAAATGGAGTCAATACCTGTAGTTATTGATGTGTTTCAGTCACTAACATAGGCCTTGATCATAATGACTAGGGCCTATGTTAGAGGCTGAAACATGTCAATAACTACAGGTATGGATTCCTTTTTGTTGGAATGACAACAGCATGCAATGTAAAGTACTGTGAACTATATACTGTATGCATTATACCCATCTATGCAGCAGGTGGCGCTGTAGTATTATAGTGTGTAATCTATGATATGACAGGATGTACCGTCTATCTAAGTTCAGTGTACTTGTTTGTGGTTAGTTCCTGTTTCATGTTTCTCATGCTGTAAGACCTGACTTGTAATCCTCCATAAAAGCAAAGCTATTGCTGCAAACAAGAAGCTTCCAGCACACGATTTCAATACTCAGACAACAGGTTATGAGCCCAGCGTACCCGGCAGGCACCCAGGCACTGGAAAAAATTCTGGAACTCACACGGATCGGGGTAAAACTAACTCGAGTAGCGTTCAATCCAAGTGTAAACAATAAGAGCGAGACACTCTCATCCAAAGGAATATGGAAAGAAAAAGATGCCTCCATATGGTGTAGATCAAAACGGATGGGATTTAAAATACCAACATTGATCCATAAATGTAAATATAAAATTGTGATCACAAGATAAAAGCAATGTGGGGAGCTGAGGAGCAAATTCTGATGCGTTTCGTCCAAATGGACTTCGATTGGGGCCAAGAGGTGGAACTCGCAATGCCGATAAGTTCCCCACCAGATCCCCCTGAACCGCCTGAAATCAGAAGATCCACTCAGACTACAAAGGGGATACCAACCCGCAAGCTGTCATACACTGACAAAATACACAGCGTATTTGAACCAACATCCTGGGAAGACATAGAAAAACTGCCAAAATGTGAAGCCAATAAATGGAGAAAGGTAGCAGAAGAATAATTAAAGTCACTTCAAGAAAATAAAACCTGGACACTCACAGAGCTCCCTACTAACCGGAAAACTATAGGAAGTAAATGGACTTTCAAAGTAAATTTAGACGCAGAAGGGAATATCCACAAATACAAAGCCAGACTAGTTCAAGCGTTACTCCCAGAAATTCGGTGAAGAGTATGATGAAACATTCGCTCCCGTCATAAAACACTCCACCATCAGAGCACTTCTTAGCATTGCAGCCGGGAAGGGCATGCAAGTCAAACACCTAGACGTTAAAACTGCTTTCCTTTATGGAGACATTAAGGAAGATCTTTACATGAAGCAACCACCAGGGTTTGAGCAAGGAGACAACCTTATGTGTAAACGTCAGAAGAGCATCTATGGTCTTAAGCAATCTGGAAGGATGTGGAATGAGAACGTGAACAAAATAATTACCAGAGAGGGTTTCTCAAGTAAAGCAGACCCCTGTCTCTACTCCAGGAATCACAGATGGATATACATCCTTATCTGTGTTGATGACATTATCACCTGTTTTGAACAAGAAGGGGATTATAAATCAGATAGTTCACAAGCTGAAAGAAAATTTAGAAATCAAAGAGCTAGGGAACATTGCTTACTATCTGGGAACCCAGAGAAGAAGATGGAAGTTATCTTCTCAACCAATCTCAGAAAATCTCCGAAATCTTGGAACAGTTCCATATGCAAGATGCAAAGGAAGTTAAAAGGCTTATGGAACCAGGCTATCAAAAGAGCAATGAAGCAGAAAACTTGCTACCCAACAATGACATGTATCGCAGAGCAATCGGTAAGCTGTTATATGTTGCCACTGTGACAAGACCAGTCATAGCCGCAGCAGTGGGAGTACTATACAGGAAAGTTTCAGCTCCCTGCCAGCGTGACTGGAACACAGTCAAAAGAGTGATGCAGTACCTCAAAGGAACAATTCAGATGAAGTTACGGTTACCAGCAACATCAGATCCAAAACTCGTCGGATATGTGGATGCCCATTGGGCCAGGGATGGCACAGATGGCAAATCCACAAGTTGATTCATCTTCCAGTATGGGGAAGGTTTAGTCGAAAGCAAGCAACTGTCGCTCTGTCTTCAACTGAAGCAGAGTACATTGCAGCAGCAGCACACGCTTGTCAATAAGCGATATGGATTTGTCCACTTCTTGTGAACATTGGGGTAGACATGTCAGAACCAATTCCCATTTTTGAAGACAACCAGGGATGTATAAAGCTTACACAATCAGAAAGGGTCAATCCTAGGACCAAACACAGATGTCAGGTATCACCTACTGAGGGACAATTAAGAGCAAGGTGTTATTTACATTCAATACAGCCCGTCAGAGGAGATGACTGCCGATGCACTCACCAAGTCTTTGTTAAAGGAAAGTCATAGTTCTCTTCAGAAGAAGCTGAATGCAATTTGACAAAGCACATGCTGTAGAGAAGGGGTGTTGGAAGGACAACCGCATGTAATGTAAAGTACTGTGAACTATATACTGTATGCATTATACTTATCTATGCAGCAGTTGGCGCTATAGTATTATAGTGTGTATTATATGATAGGACAGGATGTACAGTCTCTCTAAGTTCAGTGCACTTGTTTGTGGTTAGTTTCGGTTTCATGTTTCTCATGCTGTAAGTCATGTTCTATAATCCTCCATAAAAGCAAAGCTATTGCTACAAACAAGAAGCTTCCAGCGCACGATTTCAATACTCAGCTAACACTTTTATTGGATGGATTTAATAAAATCGTATATGTATCTGCTGTGGAATTTTTTCTCTTTGAAAAGTTTCACACAGGATTACTGCACAGATCTGGATAAAATACACAAAGCACACTAGGAAAGAATAGAAAATAGACATGCCTCTAGACAATATTTGCTTATCCCAGGGTGCCACTTTAAGTAATGCATTTTCATATGTTTGAAAGAACATTATATGTATTTTCGAATGTAGCTAGGGTAAGCACCTGAATTTGATTTGGTATCAGCCTCTTGTAATACCCTGTATAGAAGCTCATTGTCTGGATGGGAAAATACCTGCAGCCAATCATCTCTGCTGCACAGGACAAGTGAAGAGAGTGCAGAGCAGTGTTGCCAACCGTAGGTATTTTTAATGGCAGCCAGTAAAAAACAGGCTATTTTCTTCTGCCAGTAAAAGTAAAAGGTTGCCAGTAAAAAATATGGCTGTGACGCTCGGCTTGGTCCGGAGCCAGCTGAGACCATCCGAGTGCCTGCTACAGTGTGATCGGGCAGCTCTGGCGGAAGCGATGCCTGAGCATGTCGTGTGATGTCATGGTGCAATGGAGCCAAGCAGAGCGGCCAGAGCCTCAGAGTCTGTGGTATGGGAGCAAGGCAGGCTGGTACCAGGACCGTCAGTGCTGTTTAGACTGGAGGGATCGCTTGGCTTGGAGAGAGACTGTCACTGTGACTCAAGAGGGGACGTGTTGTGTCCGTGAAGTGTCATCATCATCTGTGCTGCTGCACACTGCTGTCAGGGTCAATTTTATGTGTGTGTGCACCCATTCTAAATTCTTACACTCCTGAGTCCTGTCCCTGAGCCACTTACTATATTGAAAATAAAATAAGAAATATGTTTTTTGCCTTATCATATTGCTAATTGCATATTGTATTTGTTTGTAGCCTAAATACACTCATTTGCACTTACAACTGTAATTTTGTAACTTTTGGAAATGCAAGTAAAAACTTGGCTGTGCCAGTAAATTTTGGGTATTGTGTCAGTGAATTTCAATCTGGTAGGTTGGCAACACTGGTGCAGAGGGATAAGTATTTTCAGCTTCTTCATTGTCTAGTCACAGGATGAGGGCAGGAAGGTGACCCGGCTGTACTAAACTGCAACAGAAAAAAACATGTCTCTGCTGGGAGGTCATCTGAAACTGTGAGCGATTGCCTGATGTGTCTGCATGCATTTTGTATCTCTGGTTACGTCACTTTTGGAACATAACAGAAGAGAGCAAATTGGACAGAAAGGGACTTCATCAGTCTACTGCTACTTCTTCAAACTACCCAGTCCATAGGCTGGTGGTGGCTAGATGATACAACTGTATTCCTCAACTGTGTCAGAGAAAGTGGTGTCATCCACCTGACTGTGGATTCTGACAGCGTTGTGTAGTTAAAACAGATTCCTTATGCGCATCTGATTATTTAGCTGTTTGCCTGCAGTTAAAGAATGTGTGACTCCAACATTTCATATTCCTGATATATTCCTGATATGTGCCTGCTGTACCATGTACTTGTATGCAAAAGTATCTTGTTTTCTTCTGTATTGATTCCTTTGTGTGAAATTCCTGGTGTCCCCTCCAGTCCCTCTGCTTTTCTATTAAAAATGGAACACACTAGGCATGAGAGCACAGCGTGGTCAGTTTTCTAGCTGTCCTGGGAACTTAGCCTTTTCACCTCCAATGGATGGACTTGTGCTAAACACCCCCCCCCCTCCTCCTCCTCCCCTAGCTCTCTGAACTCCTTATGCAGCAGAGAAACAAAAAGGAGAAAAAAAATAGGATTTTTTATTACAGCTTACCTGTAAAATCCTTTTCTTTCGACGGACATCACGGGACACAGAGCCACAGTAATTACTGATGGGTTATAGGGTATCACTAGGTATTGGACACTGGTCACACCCTAATCAGGAAGTTCAACCCCCTATATAACCCCTCCCCTTCCAGGGATACCTCAGTTTTGTAGCAAAGCAGTATAGGTGTATTAGAAGAGGGGCGGGACCTCTGTGTCCCGTGATGTCCGTCGAAAGAAAAGGATTTTACAGGTAAGCTGTAATAAAAAATCCTATTTTTTTTTCTCGGACATCACGGGACACAGAGCCACAGTAATTACTGATGGGATGTCCCAAAGCAATCTCAACTGAGGGGGGGAATCACAACCAAGTAGGGTGCTATCAGACCTGAGGACCTTGTACCGCTGTCTGCAGCACACTACGCCCAAAGGCGATTTCCTCATGCCTTCTCACATCCACCTGATAGAATCTGGTGAATGTATGAACTGAAGACCAGGTTGCGGCCTTGCAGATCTGAGCCATAGAGGCCCGGTGATGCACTGCCCAAGAAGCACCAATAGCCCTTGTGGAATGTGCCTTGATCTGAAACGGGGGAACCTTCCGTTTCAAACCGTAAGCTTGAATAATCAACTGTCGAATCCATTTAGAAATGGTCGCTCTTGACGCTGCCTGTCCTCTATTGGGACCCTCCGGCAGCACGAACAAGACATCCGTCTTGCGAATCTGAGCAGTTGCCTCCAGATAGGTCTTGACTGCTCTTACTACATCCAAAGAATGTAATGACCTTTCTTCCGAAGAACAAGGTTCTGGAAAAAAGGAAGGTAGCACAATGTCTTGGTTTAGATGAAAATCTGAAACCACCTTCGGTAAAAAAAACTAGGATGAGGGCGCAGTACCACTCTATCCTTGTGTATAATCAAGTAAGGCTCTTTACAGGGAAGAGCTGCTATTTCTGATACTCTTCTAGCAGAAGAGATAGCTACCAGGAAAATTAGTTTCCTCGTCAGTAAGACCAAAGGAATCTGACGTATTGGTTCAAAAGGTTGTTTTTGTAACACCGATAGAACCAAGTTCAAGTCCCAGGGGTTTAGGGGCGCCTTAACCGGAGGATTTAAGACGCATCACCCCCTGTATAAAGTTTCGGATCAGAGAATGCGAAGCAAGCGGCCGTTGAAACAACACTGATAAGGCCGACACCTGGCCCTTGATGGTACTCAAGGCCAGCTTCATCTCTAATCCTAATTGTAGAAAATGCAGAATTCTACCTATGACATATTTCCTGGGATGCCAACCCCTGGATTCACACCAGGATACATAAGCTTTCCAGACACTATGATAAATCATTCTGGAAGCTGGCTTCCTTGCCTTGATCAAGGTAGATATGACAGGACCTGAAAGCCCACGATTTTTCAGAACGTGGGATTCAATAGCCCACCCGTCAAATCTAGCATTTGTGAGGCAGGCTGGAACACCGGACCTTGAGCTAACAGGTCTGGGTGTATCGGTAGGGTCCACCGGGAACCTACCATCATCCCTGCTATTTCTGCTTATCAGGTTCTTCTGGACCAAACGGGGGCCACCAGAAGTGCCGACTTCCCTTCTTGCCTGAGTCTGCGAAGGAGCCGTGGCAGTAGCAGAATGGGAGGGAATGCATAAATCGGTGAGAGCCGATGCCACGGAATCACCAACGCATCCGTCCTGCCTGCAAGAGGATCCCAGGCAACCGGTAGGAAGGATTTCCCCTTCTGTAGGTTTTCGGGTATGAGCCATCAACTGAGGCTCTGACGCATCGCATGCGATAGGTGCATTGGAAAGTTTAATGCCTGCACCTTCCTGTTCCAGGTCAACAGAATACTGTGTTACAACAGTTCTGCTTGGAACTGCGCATAGGGAACTGCTTCGAATGAAGCCACCATCTTCCCCTGCAGCCTTATACAAAGGCGGACAGAAAGACCCTTCTTGGCCCTGACTGTCAGAATCAGCTCCCTTAGAGCAGTGATCTTTGCCTGCAGACACTTCAGTTAAGCAGGAAAACTGGGCACATATAGGCCTGCATCTCTGATGCCTATTGATATCAGAAATTCTCCTCCCTGCAGGACGGAGATTACTGTCTGAATTGATTCCAAACGAAAGGACTGCATCCTTGGGAATCGTTTCAGATCTCTCAAATCCAAAATGGGTCTGTCGTCCCCATTTGGTTTTCGGACCATAGAAAGATTGGAACAAAGTCTCAATCCTTGATCCTTTGTGGGAACCCCCACAATGACCTCTTGCGACAAAAGTCGCTTTATCGCTAGAAGGAGCGACTGCTTCTCTTCTGGCTTTCTGGGAACACCTGATCTGAGGAAACGAGGAGAGGGACATTCTTGGAACTCCAGTCTGTACCCTAAGGTTACCGTGGAGATCACCCATCTGTCCTGGAAGTCCTTCTGCCAGGGCCCTGAGAGCTGCAGCAGTCTTTCCCCCCACTCGAGCAAGCGGGGCGCCCCTTCATGAAGAGGTCTTAGTGTCTTGCTTAGAAGACCTTTTCCCCCAGGATTTCTTGTGTCCCTGGGGTTGACTCTTGTTTCTTGCCCCATACGGAGGAGACCCTCGTGACTGCCTGGAGGCTGATGCCCCTGGCGCTGGGGAAAGAGTCCGTTTAAAAGAGGGACGCTTACTCTTCTTCTTATCAGGTAAGAGAGTGCTTTTCCCACAGGAGATCATCTTGATATAATTATCCAAGTCCTCTCCAAACAACCTTTCACCACGGAAGGGAAACCCAGCCAGTAGCTTCTTACATGGTGCTTCGGCTGACCAGTTTTTCAACCATAAGATTCTACGTATATGCACCAACCCAAGCAAGAGGCGAGAGGTTTGCACGATAGAATCTCTAATGGCATCAACAGCATAACATAAAGCCGCAGGAAGGTTAGCAAACCCCTGGGCCTGCTGTTCAGGTAATACTTTGATGACCTGTTTAACATGGTCTCTTAAGTATTGACAGACTCCAATCGCTGCTACTGCAGGTTGGGCCACTGATCCTGCTAAAGAGAACACATCTTTCAATAAGAAGTCCATCTTTTTATCCACAGGATCTTTGAGCATCTGAGCGTTGTCTACAGGACAAGTCAGATTACTATTTACAGAGGAAATGGCCGCATCAATGGCCGGTATTCCCCACCTCTTAATAAACTTTTCTTCCATAGGATAAAGTGTAGAAAACTTTTTCGGCGGAAGAAATCGCTTATCTGGGTGATCCCACTCAGAATAAAGCAGCTTTTCAAGTAAATTATGAACAGGAAAAGCATGTGCTGCTTGGAAAGGTTTCAGTGACCCCAAAGCAGAAGAGGTTTCTGTAGTAGTTTCAGGTAGGGACAACTTAAATGTGGAGCGGACCAAACCAGTGAGGATCTGCACTAAGACTTTCTCCTCTTGGGAAGTCGCAGAGGGTCGCTCTCCACCTGAATCCTCCGAAGAGGAATCATCTGTCCCATCCCGATCCTCTGAAAGGGATTCATCTCCTTTATCCCAGAGCTCCTCTGACTGAGGGTCTTGGGAAGCAGAGGAAGGCCTTGTGCGTTTTCTTTCACTGCGTGAAGATGTAATCGCGGCCATTAGCTTTTTCTCTAATCCAGAAATGGTTGAGGAAAAAACTTCTTGTGTAATATACACAGGGGCTGAAGTGCCGGCAGCAGATGTAGCCCCTAACCCCAATGGCTCTCCCTGTCCAGCTGCCCCGGGTCCCTCAGGAGGGGATGGTGTAGCAGACAGGGGGTCCTCAGAACCTGAACGAGACCCCCTAGTGCCTCTGGTTCTTGGGGTGCTTGAACCTCTTCTACCCATAGTGCAAAGCAACAAGGTGTGAGGTATCAAAAGCGAACACTGACTGCTGAGCGATGTAGTCTGGCTAAAAGCCTTGCTACCAAATGCCCAGTCCGGTGTTCTTTAGTAAATGCAGCCTAGGGGAATGCCTGTGTCCCACCTTACATGCGACTGTCAGCTCGGTGTCTCTCCAAAGCTCAGAGCACCTGTACAGTGTGCTTTAAATGGCCATGCTTTCTGGCACTGTGGGCGTCTGGGCACGCTGACGCTGTGCTGACGCCCCGCCCCCCCTTCCCCCCCCTCGTTTTTGAAAAACGAGCGCTTCCCGCGCGAGCCGACCCTTTCTGACAAGCCTGAAGGGAGGCTGGGCTTGGGGGAATAAGGAGGAGGCCGGCAGTGATGGGCCCTGCATCGCAATGCGGCTTCGGTGGCGGCGGCGGCGGCGGCAGCGGCTGTGACAGTGCGGTCTCACCCGCCTTACAGCATACCTGAGCCTTTCCCTAGCCTGGGGGGACCATCCCAGCAGAGAAAACCCCCCACCATCTACCTTTGGAGCTGGAGGAAGAGCTAATGCAGCGGACGCTGAGACAGATCAAGCATGAGAAGGTTTGTGCTCTTGGCAGCCCCCGGTGGTCACAATAGGCACAGCATGCATTCACCTTAAAGGAGAAAAGCCACTAGAATTAAAATTCTGTGGAATCTCCTCTTACCTTATCCAGGCCGCAGGGTTCAGTTTACACAGACCCAGCCTTCGCCTCTCACGGTGGGCTCCGTTTGTGGAAAAACCGTCAGAGACTGGGGCCCCCATCAGTAGGGGGATCCTTCAGTTCTGGGCCTGTAAAGCACCTCGCCAGAAATTAGGAAGTTTAAAGTCATTTTCTGATCCGCGGGTCCAGCTCTCTAAAAAGAGAAGCGTTACAGGTAAAACCTCGTTTCTTCGGACACGAGGCCTGGGTACCATCCAATTCGGCCATGAAAAGACACTTTGAATGGATCCGGTCGCCTGGCTTGCCCCAGTATAGGATCTTAGAATATTCCTTTTGGAGCTTCAGCACAGGACATCTTTACACGTCCAACACCTAAGACACTGGTGTAAAAACTGAGGTATCCTTGGAAGGGGAGGGGTTATATAGGGGGTTGAACTTCCTGATTAGGGTGTGACCAGTGTCCAATACCTAGTGATACCCTATAACCCATCAGTAATTACTGTGGCTCTGTGTCCCGTGATGTCCGAGAAAAGAAAAGGTGTTTATAACATTTTTTATATGCATGCACAAATCTTTTGCCTTCCATTTCTGCTTTAAGCTGAATTGGTTATTTTACAAGGTGAGGACTCACTTATACTTTAAGCTTTAACAACTTGTTAGGGAGTAATCAGGAGCAGTCCCAGTTCTTATGTATACTCTTGATAGCAGCTTTGTTCAACTCTACACTGATCGGTTATGGAAAGCAAATGCACAAAGTATAGCTAGTCCTAGTCTTGTACCCACCTGGAAGGAATAGCAGTGCAAATAATTAGGGGTGTTGATAGCATCTTCAGCTACTTGATAAATGGTGTCATCTTTCTTTAGTGCCATTTTCAGTTTGATCTCCCCCTGCAGGTGGAGAATAAAAACACATGCTCTCTCTTGCGAAGGATAGACCATCTGAGCGGGAACAGTGACCATATAGTAGCTGCAAAGGAATGAGATAACCAGAAGGGTCAGTGATAAATTGTAATGCGGCATTTTATGTTAAAAAATTACAACTAAAAATATCAATTTAAATCTAAAATGTTTTCGTCAGAGAAAACAGTTTAGATGCCTCCCTAAAAAGGACCAAACGATCATATTATGAAGCAGCATATACGTTTGCAGTGTTTAGTACTGAATACATTGTACATAAAGCTAAAACTGAAGTTTTATTGAAATTTTGCAAACAAATAAAAAGGTTTTAAATAAGTCCTTAGGACACATAAGGTGGCTGGCATTGAACACCCTCCTAAAATGCTAGAGGACAGAACATCTATGGCTTCATGACTTGTTCACAGATGTAGAATAGATATACAGTTTGTGTAATAAGAACATTCCTTCCTTCAGAGTGCTGTGAATGGAAAGCCGGATGTTTGTAGCAATTGGCTTTTCATAAAGCAGACTGCTGACAGGAGGTAGATGAGAACATAATTGATCATCTCTGCAATGGTGGATACAGACAGCAGGTAAAACACTTATTTGTAATGGAGTGGGGTGAGAAGGATAAGAACGGCTGTGAGTTTTTTTCCCCCATTTCATTCATTGCAAGCAAAAAAAAATTAAGCAGGAGATGGGCTTCAACATTTTATTCAAAAAAACATTGTATGCCCAAATATACAAAGCCCAAAGTATGCACAGCTGTAGAGTTATTCTCACTAGCCACGTACAGTATACATTGCTGAAGGATTTGAGTCAAAGACTTCCACATAAACAGAATAAGCGTTTATTAGTTTTCCACTTACGGTTCAGTGGCTGATGCCAGAGGAAGAACAAAGACAAACAGGCAAATGGAGAAGAGTAGAAGAGCCATGGTGCCTCACACAACAGATTGTGAGCATTGACTTGTATCTCCTATAACTTTAGGCAGAGTGTAAAATAAGCCAACCCTCTACCTCTGCACTGGCAGGGGACAGCTGGAGGTGTGAGGTCTGTCATGGGGAATTTTGGCTAGAAGGAGTTATTTCGACACAAGTTCATGACCCTTTATCTGTTCTGCTGATGTAGGAAAAATACAGCACACAAATGAAACATACATACTGAAAGACATGAGAGGATTTAACTGGACTTTGAAAGTATTTTTTCCAAACACCATGATTTGTGAACACAACAAAACTACAAGTTTATATTTACCCGTGTAAGCATTGCACCATCATTTTTGGCATGCACTTTGTATATGGTGTAAATTTGCTGAAAAAATTTACAGGGGGACTTTAAAAAACTATAACTCCAGTTTTTAATGTTATAAAACAGAAGCCAACATTACTAATAAAAAAAACAAAAAACACAGCTTTAGATGCAGTTTTTACCTTCAGTCTGGTGCTGTCCCATGCAGACCATTGTGGTATAGAAATGGAGGGGCTGCTGTGGCCTATGGAACCCTGAAGTTACTGTGGAAGCAGCTGCAGAAGAATGTGTAAAGTCTGTTTAGCAGTCAGCTTGAGGCGGCTCAAGGGGGTACAGTGTGGATCTCACACCATTCAGTTAAAGCAGAGGTCCGCCCACTGCTGCACAAATTCAAAGCCAACAGCTGCTGACTTTTAATAAATTGGACACTTACCTGTCCTGGAGTCCAACGATGTCGGCACCGCAGCTGATGTTTCCATCAGCTGTCGGGTGCATGCCACCTCCATTGCGAGTAAGGGAACCCTGTAGTGAAGCCTTATGGCTTCATGCCGGGAACCCTACTGTGCATTCGCGAGGCTCCGCTCCTCTCTTCTGCTGGCCCGGCGGCCGCGAAAGGAGGAGGGAGCCCGGGCGGTGACATCAATAACCACAGCTGAGGCTCCCGGAAGTGGGAACAGGATACCTGTGAAAGACAGGTATCCTGTACCCCCTCCCCCCCGAAAGGTGCCAAATGTGAAACTGGGGGGGGGGGGAGTACAACGAGCAGAAGTTCCACTTTTGGGTGGATCTCCGCTTTAATACTGACTGTTGGATTAATACACTAAGAGATAGATACTGCATACATTTTTTGCAATAAAAAAAAAAATAACAGTACAGTTTTGCAGGTTCCTTCTTTGCTCTGCCTATGTGGAGGGGTGCCTTTCCTCCAATCAGCTCACACACACTGTATGCCCAGACTCCCCTCCCACTGCTGAAACAGGAAAAAAAATTCTCACACTGTGCACGTTCTAAAGAATGTAGAAAGTTGAAGACAGCAGCTACACAAAACTTATGTAGGGAGATTTGTTTTATCTCTGTGTATCATCTGAGGCTGTTCACTTCACTGGATATATGTGAGGGTTTACATCCACTTTAACATCATTTTTACAGCAGACTTCAAGCTACAGTAAAAAGTGAAGTATTTAGCTATGGTTTTCCAACAGTTCCACATCACAGACACTGGTTGACAGGCACCCACCAGCGTCCTAACAACTAGTGACTCATATCTGCCCTGCTCATGCAGCTTTCAGGTAAATGTAAACAAAGCAACCAGGACAGTGTTTAGAAAAAATGGCATGGAATCCCCCCACAATCCACAACAGGCCCTTTGGGTCTGGCGTGAATTTTAAGGGGAACCCAACACCAAAAAAAAAAAAAAATGAAAAAATGCATACCAGGTTGTTATCCAAGGATGTTCCTGGCAGGCCAGGAAAGGGGTGTGACTGTGTACCCACCCCTCCTGAACCATAACAGGCCACAAGCCCTCAACATGGGGACCTCTTCCCTACAACCCTGGCCTGGTGGTTGTGGGGTCTGCTGGTGGGAACTTATCTAAAACTGGATGCCTCCTTTAAAGTGCTTATAATGTCACATGTATTAGTTACTTTGATTCTCTCTGTTTTAGATCCCTGTTGAGTACAGTGTGTGTGTTTTTCTAAAATTATAATGCTAAATACCTTTGTTGCAGAGCCCTGCTGCCCTGTCATGTGACCTCACTCTGTTTCTCTTCCTGAGTGAGTACAGTGGGAGGGGCTGAGTTTCCCCTCTGATCAATGCAAGCTGGCAGAGGGAGGACACATGTCTGCACAGCACACTAGAACAGCAAAAAAATCCCACTGGGATTTTTTAGGGCATAAACAACTTGATTTATAAAATTCAGAATAAGCTTTATTGATACATGTGATAAATGATATTCAATGTACAACATAAAAACAAGTGATGCGGTTACAACAAGTATGAGTGGATAACCATGTTTTTCTGTCAACCCTTGAGTTATGGGAACAGAAAATGACCAATGCGTTTCGAAATTATAATCATAAGCAGTTCAACAAAAAGCTTCTTTCCTTTGCACTGAACAGTGCATTGTGGGGGAGATCAGTGGGCCAATTTGTGTGCTCGCCGAACAAGCAAACAGCCAATGAACCGTTCACCCAACATTACCTGTCAGGTTTGTACTGCTGTCTATGCCCGTTATGGAGATGAGTTATTTCTAGTTATTACAAGGCGTAAAAGAAAATTCCAAACTTTAGGTTATCCTCAGAAAAGTAAGAGAGGGGAAATTTTCCAATGGGGACACTAGTTCTGATGATCCTGGTGACAACCAAGGATTTTATCACTTGGGCGGAGCTTTCCATTTTGGCTATGGGACAGGAAAAAAAAAAAAAAAAAGCTGACAAGGGTTAAAACACTTCATTACTCTATCTAAAACTAATAAAAACTTTTAACTTTAGTTCTACTTTAGCCACTTGCTGACCGCCTCGTGAAGGAGTAATGCGGAAAAGCGGCTCTCCTGTGCTGGATTACGTACTAGATACGTGATCCAGCACTTCCGGGGAAGGGCCACGCATGCCGGCAGTGCTGTGATCCATGAATTTTCCACTTCTTAATAAGTGGTTGAACAGTACACTCTGTCAAATTTAAAGCTGTGGATATCTTTTTATATCCTTGCCATCTTTATAAAGCTCTATTACCTTGTTATGCAGGTCTTTTGACAGTTCTTTCCTGCTCCCTATGGCTCAGTATCTAGTTGGCTCAGTGCATTCATGTGAAAGCTAACAAACTCACTGACTATTTATACACAGACATTAATTGTAATTTAAAGAAGCCGCAGATGTGGGATATAAACCTTGAATTGCCATTTTAACTTGTGAGTGTCACCTTATGTCTGTACCAAGGCCAAACATTTCAGGGGATGGAAACTTTTGATCATTTGGGTGATTTCTGTTATGATTTAAAAAGAAACCAAATAACTATGTGATGATGTATATGTACAGGGGTGGGTGGCATGGAAAAAAGAAACCTTTAAATCTAGGGCCGACAACAGGAAATACCAAATAAGACAGGGGTGTCCAAACTATGGCCCTCCAGTTGTTCAGGAACTACAATTCCCATCATGCCTAGTAATGTCTGTGAATTTCAGAGTTTTACAATGCTTCATGGGAAGTGTAGTTCTGCAACAGCTGGAGGGCCGTAGTTTGGACACCCCTGAAATAAGCTAACTAATCACGTGTACAAGCACCCATGTTACCTACATGTTACCAATAGTGGGTAGAACCACCAGACACCTATTTGTGAGAATTAGAGAGCACATCAATAACATAAGAAAAGGATTCCAGAAATACAACCTTTCCAGACATTTTAAAGAAGTACACCACAGAGAACCTACTGGCCTGATTTTTTACGGAATAGACCAGATTAAGGGTCACTGGAGGGGAGGTAACAAAAAAATCCAGGTCTCAAAAAACAAGACGAGGTGGATATACAGGTTGGGGTCCTTGGCGCCTGGAGGCTTGAACCTGGACATCGACCTCAATTGTTTTATATCCAATTGCCGACCTATCCAGACCGCATCCAATGTGAGTCTGGAGAGACTTGTATTGGACCTGCCTAGCCTTTTTTTTCTTCTATACCGTTTGTCTCTACTGACTTCTCATAGTAGCACTAATATAGTTTTCAACCTACAGTGCCCAATTAATATTCATCCCACCAGGCCCAGACCAATTCGTCTGGGTCAGCTGGATGGATGTGATCTTTGTGGTTTCTGGTTCAAGGCAAAATAGTTAGCTTTTTGAAAATTCTTAGTCCATTGGACCCAGATTGTCTACCTGGGTCTGATGAAACTTATGTCAGTATAATAAAATATGTTCCATGTGGTTGGTATACCACTTTTAAATCCGCACCCTTATTTCTATTTATAGTATGGCCATAAATAATCTAGTGTTATAAAGGGAAGATACGCACATCATTTCTGAGGAGTTTTGGTTTGAAGAGTTCGCTATTTTTAGAATTCCTTTTCTGGGAGATGATTATATATATATATATATATATATATATATATATATATATATATATATATATATACACACACACACATACATACATACACACCCACACATTTTTTAAGATATTAAAATTATTTTTCATTTACTACTCTCAAATCATTATTCCCTCTGACTAATATACTAACATATAGCCGGAACGCTCTTGTATTTGTAATTTTATTTCTATAAATTTTACTCTTACCAGGTAATATCTGGTTTGTGTGATACTAGGTGGATGTGTAGGAAGTAGTACTTTATTTGGCCATCGGGGGTATGAGTAGTGATCTACAGGATCGTATGTAGAAAACCATCCACCTAATTTAGCTGGATGGATAATGCTATTTCCCCTTAGGATGTGCCTGGCCTTAAGTGTTGTATATCATCATTATACCAGCCCCGCCACCTAATTACAGCGGGTGGATCCTGCACAACCATCTAGTATTAAAGATGTGAGGTGTACCAAGATGGCACCCCCTCAGACAATGTCCTATGATGAAACGCGTAAGGTGGAGCCTAGTACGCACCCACGTCACTTCTGGTTTGTGGCGTTCGGACCGGTGGAACGCATGCTGAACAGGATTCTTTGTACTGTGTTATTGTAACACCTTTTCGGCAACTGGCTTTGCTGTACCGCTTTTATTTTATTTAAAAAATTTGGAATCTTTTTACAGAATTTCACTATGAGTGAAACTCAGTGAAATTCCAGTACTTGTTTCGTTAGAGATTGAATGTCTGTGTGTAGTTTGGTGAGGAGTGGTTTAAAGTTATTTGAAAAGAGGTTTTTATACTGTTTTTGTTAGTTGAACTCCTAGATATGTAATGCTGTTGTCAGCCCATGCGAATGAATATTGTAGCTGTAGTAGATTTTTTGTTGTGGCATCGAGCCTTAGATCTAGGATATGTGATTTGGTTGTATTTACTTTATAGTAGGAAACCTTACTGAACCCATTTAGTGTACTTTGTACCACTGCCAGGGAAGAAGCCGAGTTTGTAAGAATTAAAATTACGTTGTCTGCAAATAGACTTATCTTGTGGGAAGTTTTGCCTATTATTAGGCACGAGATTAAGGGATTCAATCGAATGTGTTCTGCCAAGGGTTCCATAAGTAGATTGAAAATGAGCGGGGATAATGGGCAACCTTGTCATGTTCCATTTGTTATGGGGAATGGTTGGGATAGCATCTACTGAGAATACTTGTGCTAACGGGGTGGTATAGAGTGCCATAATGGCCTTAAGGATATTGCCTCTTAAGCCAAATTTTTGTAATACCATCCGTAGGTATGACCAGTGGACCCTGTCGAATGCCTTCCCTGCGTTTAAGGATAGAAGCAGAGAAGGCGTTCCACTAATCTCCGCATGGTGTATCACATTGATCATTCTTCTAGTGGCATCTGGCGCCTGTCTCCCTTTGGTGAATCCTGACTGGTCTTTATAAATAAGATCAGGCACAATGTCTAACAGGCATGTGGCTATTGTTTTGGCGTATATGTTTAGGTCTAGATTTAGTAGGGAGATTAGGTGGAAATTCTGGGGTGAGGTCAGCTCCTTCCCTGGTTTCGGAAGCGCTATAATGATTCAATGATTCAGATGTGAAGAGGAGGCAGCTTTATTAAAGAGGTTTGGTAGGTGAGGGGTTAAGTGGCTGGAAAATTGTTTATAGTATTCCCCTGTCAGGCCGTTGGGGCCTAGTGCCTTCCCTGCGGGGAGTGAAATAATTGTTGAGTAAATTTCTTTTTCTGTGAAGGGGTCATTTAAATAGGACAGTTGACTATCTGTTAAAGAAATGTGTTTATGTCTTCCCTGGAGAGTTGGACTGTAAAGGAGTCCTTACTAATGTTGTAGAGATCACTGTAAGCTCTGAATGCGTTTACTAGTTCTTGGGGGTTTGTTAGTTTATCTTTAGTGTGTGGGTGATATAAGTGTGTTATTTTGTTTTTGAGCCTTCCTTTAATGCGCTGTGCTAGTTTTTTCCCTGCTTTCTTTGAGGTGGAGTATGAAGAGGCTTTTAATTTGCATTGTATATGTTCAAAAGAGTGGAGGAGAAGTGACCTTAGTTCTTGTCTTAAGGACATCAGTTGTGCTGACTGTGTTGGGTGAGGATTGGCTTTATGATAGTTTTCTATATTAGCAATTTGAGATATTAGGGTGTTAATATGCTGCGTCCTTTTCTTTTTACAGTGGGAGCTCAATTTCATTAACATTCCACATATGAAAGCATTGTGTGCATTCCACACCACGTTGGGGTCGTCCACTGAGCCACTATTGTGTTCAAAGAATTCAGATAATTGATCTGTAATTTGGATGTTGTATTATATAGTTGTTTGCACGCCAGAGAATTTAGTTATGTCGAGGTGTGGAGTCTTCAATAGTTATTGTGACAGGAGCGTGGTCTGACCATGTCGTGGTGGGGATTACAGATGCACTAATTTTTTTTAGTAACCATTTATCAGTAAGAAACATGTCTATTCTCGAATAAGACTTATGGTGAGGGGAGAAATAAGTATAGTCCCTTTCAGATCCGTGATGACATCTCCATACATTGAATAGGTCGTGCGAGGCAAGAAATTTTTTCCGGGGGAGATTCTCTTCTTTTTGTTGCCGATGTGGTATCTATATGTATTTCAGATACTAGATTTAGATCTCTGCATATGGTTAGATAGCCCTTTTGAATCGATTGGGCAGTACTTAAGACCTTTTGAAGGAATCTCATTTGTTGGGTATTGGGGGCATAAATGTTCAGTAATGTGTAGTTGATCTTGTTGATAGTGCATACAAGAATTATATAGCGACCGTTTTGGTCTGGAAACTCTTGTTGCAGGCGGAAATCATCAGCGTCTCTCACAGCTACTAGGACACCCCTTTTTTTTGAGGAGTAAGAGGCTTTGTAGATGTAAGGGAATTGACTGTACAAGAGGGTGTGGTGGATGAAGAAAAATGTGTCTCTTGGACACAGATGATGTCACTTTGTAGTTCCTTTGCTGTTTGCCATAACGAGTGTCTCTTGGCCGGATGATTTAATCCATTGGTGTTTAACAAAAGAATGTTGAGTGGCATTATTAGTGAGGTGTAGGTATGAAGTTCGATCACGTACAGTTAGGTGAGACTAGGCTATCCATGTTGAGGGTCGACTGGTCGGCGAGCTGTGAGATCGTTGGAAACCACCTTTTGTTGGTTTACGCCAGGCGTGGTACTAGAGCTGCGGAAAGAGCGATACGTTAGTCTTATAAATAACAGATGAAACTTGTATAACTTTTCTGTTATGTGGTTATATCTCCTCTTGGAACTTTGCAGCAGAGTTGAGAGAAAAAGCTGAATTCAGCTAAAACCACTCTGGGGGGTAAAGACAGTCAAAAACCGGTAGGAACTGTGAACTTGTTAAGACGTAGCAGGGGAGAGACATTGATCTGCGATGTTGGACCATTTGTAAAGCTGTGTCAAAGTCTTTATCAGGTGTGTTTTTTCCCTTGGTTGCGGCGTGAAGTTGATGATCTGCTTTGTTGAAGGGGTGGATTGGCATCTGTAGGAGGTTCCAGGATGATGCCCCAGGTGTGCAGGAGATGCATGCCTTTCTGGAGATCATTGATGACGTGTGAGGTGCCGTTTTTGGTGATGAGTAATGTTGCAGGGTAGCGCCACTTGTATAGGATTTTGTGGTAATGAAGGCCTTTGGTGACAGGGTTGAGCTGTCTTCTGAGCTGTAATGTATATTTGGTGAGGTCTGGGAAGAACTGTGTACCTTCATATGGTGAGGGTAGCGATTTGGTTCTGGCCTCTGCCAGGAGCTTTTCTTTGATGTCAAAGAAATTAACCCTCATTAGAACATCTCTAGGTACCGATGCTGCCAGATGGGGCGGTTTTGCAATTCTGTGTATTCTGTCTATGCTGATATCTCTTGGAGAGGCATCTGGTAGGATAGTGTGCATGAGCTCTTTTTCGTATCTGGGTAGATCTGCGGGCAGGATGGATTCGGGGATCCCTTGTAGCTTGACGTTATTACGACGTGACCTGTCCTCTAAATCTGTCAGTTTGGCTCTAACCCAGTATTGTTTCTCTTTCACCTCTTCAAGTCAATTATGTCATTCACAGTCATGACGTATTCTTCCATACTGTTTTCAATGTATGTAACCCTGTCATCCAGATTGTGTATGTCTGTGAAGATTTTGCTGAACAGAGAGGAGAGGTCTGTCATTAATGATGATTGCAGAGATATAAACATATCTTTTAAAGTAGTGTCCATCACTGGCTGGCCTGTGGTGGGTGGGGAAGGATGCCCTGGATGTGTGCAGGGCCTGGTTGGATAGCAACGGGTTAAAAGCCTGGGCTTTGATTAGTGCCTGAGGCGGCAGGGGTGGCTATGCATTAATCCACATTCGGGCCTTAGCTGGGCTGCTTGTGTCGGGTCCTGTGTGGGTGATGTAGGCAGGGCTGAGGTATCTGTGTCCCCTTGGCTGGGCCGGTGTCATCTTGATTTTAACTGACCTTTACTGCTGGCTTAAAGAAGAATGTTGTCAGCTTCTTCGGCTTGTAGTAGTTCATCCTCTTGTGGGACATGGTGAGCTGTGTTGTCCTGTGTCTCAGGGACGAGGGTGGCAGCAGATTGTTGTCGGTAGCGGGCTTGCGTTGCTCCGTTTCTCTCCCCTCACTGATGAGCTGAGGAGTTAAGCGTCCATCTTCCGCGCCGGCTAGCCATGCCCCCTCAAATTGTTTAGATTTTATCATATTATTTGGTTTTGTAAATATAAATTCAATTGTATAAGAAGATACAAGAATACAAGAAAATTTTATAATGTATGGCCAGCCTTACCTGTACACAGAAAGTAATGAAACCTGGCAGGTGGTCTAAATCTCTCTCCACTCTATCCAAAAGTAAAAAATGTTTTGCCTTCAGTTAGGGCCCTTTCACACGGCTCTGTAGAAAAATCATGGTAAAACCGCATATGCTTTTTTTACCGCAATTTTTCTGTTTTTCATATATATTTGCTGTGTGTTTCTGGTGCATTTTGGGTTGCCTGCACCTGTGAAAAATGGACATGACCCAAAAATGCAGAAAAAAAAAAAAAAAAGCAAAAAAAAAAAAAAAAAGCAAATCGCGGTGCATTTTTACAGCGATTTCCATTCATTTTAATGGAAAGCTGCGTTTTTGGTGTGGTTTTTAACATCGTACATAAGATGCAGCATGCAAGACTTTTCAAAATGCACAGCACCCACAGAGCAGTGGTGTGAAAGTCCCATAGGATTTAAAGGGAAACATTTGTCTTGCAGAGTAAAAACACAGGGAAAACGTATCAGTGTGAAATGGGGCCTTATACTTTAACCACTAGGCGTCCGCGCTATAGCCGAAAGATGGCTACAGCGCGGACTCCGATTGCCGGGAGGGCGTCCCTGGACGTCGTCCTGTTTAATTCCGCGTTGCACGCTCCCGCGGGCACGCATCGGGGAAGTTTTGTGCTGGCCGTGTCCCTTGGACACAGCCAGTCACAGATCGCTGAAAACGGCCAATCATAGCGGCCATTTTCAGCGCGATCGCTGGTGCCAATGAGAGACGATCTCATATGTAAACATATGAGATCATCTCTCATCGCCGGCGCCAATGAGAGACGATCTCATATGTAAACATATGAGATCATCTCTCATCGCCGGCTCTTCCTCCTCACACAGAGACAGCATGTGAGGAGGGAGAGCGAACCGCTGTGGCGGTAAGTGAAAAGAAAAAAAAAATGAAAAAAGAAAAAGTGTCCCCACTGCCATCTGTCCCTGCCATCTGTCCCTGCTGTCATGTCCCCAGTGCCATCTGTCCCCAGTGCCACGTATAAGTGCCATCTGTCATCAGTGCCACATAGTGCCATCTGTCATCAGTGCCACCTGTCAGTGTCACGTGCCATCTGTCATCAGTGTCACGTGTCATCAGTGCCACGTATCAGTGCCACGTATTAGTGCCATCTGTCATCAGTGCCACGTATTAGTGCCATCTGTCATCAGTGCCACGTATTAGTGCCATCTGTCATCAGTGCCACGTATTAGTGCCATCTGTCATCAGTGCCACGTATTAGTGCCATGTGTCATCAGTGCCACGTATTAGTGCCATCTGTCATGAGTGCCATCTGTCATCAGTGCCACGTATTAGTGCCATCTGTCATCAGTGCCACGTATTAGTGCCACGTATTAGTGCCATCTGTCATCAGTGCCAAGTATTAGTGCCATCTGTCATCAGTGCCACATAGTAGTGCCATCTGTCATCAGTGCCACGTATTAGTGCCATCTGTCATCAGTGCCACGTATTAGTGCCATCTGTCATCAGTGCCACGTATTAGTGCCATCTGTCATCAGTGCCACGTATTAGTGCCATGTGTCATCAGTGCCACGTATTAGTGCCATCTGTCATGAGTGCCATCTGTCATCAGTGCCACGTATTAGTGCCATCTGTCATCAGTGCCACGTATTAGTGCCACGTATTAGTGCCATCTGTCATCAGTGCCAAGTATTAGTGCCATCTGTCATCAGTGCCACATAGTAGTGCCATCTGTCATCAGTGCCACGTATTAGTGCCATCTGTCATCAGTGCCACGTATTAGTGCCATCTGTCATCAGTGCCACGTATTAGTGCCATCTGTCATCAGTGCCACGTATTAGTGCCATCTGTCATCAGTGCCACATCAGTGTCAGTGCCACATATCAGTGCCATCTGTCATCAGTGCCGCGTATCAGTGCCATCTGTCATCAGTGCCACGTCAGTGTCACGTGTCATTGTCCTGGTGCTCCAGGGCCTTCAAAAGTGTAATAACTAATAATTTGTGTCAACAAATTAGATTTATGCTCCTAGAACACGTGATGGCGCTCCCTGCATGTTGGGCCTCTCTATGTGGCCAGGCTGTGAAAAAGTCCCACACATGTGGTATTGTAATACTCAGGAGGAGTAGCAGAATGTATTTTGGGGTGTTATTTGTGGTATACACATGCCATGTGAGAGAAATAACCTATTACAATGACAATTTTGTGGGGAAAAAAAAAATCTTCATTTTGCAAAGAATTGTGGGGAAAAATTACAACATCAAAAAGCTCACCATGCATCTAACTAAATACCTTGGAAAGTCTACTTTCAAAAAAGGGGTCATTTGGGGGGTATTTGTACTTTCCTGACTTGTTCGGGTCGCAAGAAATGAGATAGGCCATCAGTACATCAGGTGTGATCAATTTTTTATGATTTGCACCACAGCTTGTAGACTCTCTAACTTTCACACGGACCAAATAATATCCACTAATTTGGGTTATTTTTACTAAAGATATGTAGCATTATAAATTGTGGCCAAAATTTATGAAGAAAAATTACTAATTTGCAAAATTTTATCACAGAAACAAAGAAAAATGCGTTTTTTTTCAAAATTTTCGGTCTTTTTTCATTTATAGCGCAAAAAATAAAAAAACCAGAGGTGATCAAATACCACCAAAAGAAAGCTCTATTTGTATGACAAAAAGGACAAAAAATTCATTTGGGTACAGTATTACATGACTGAGTAATTGTCATTCAAAGTGAGAGAGCTCTGAAAGCTGAAAATTGGTCTGGTCACGAGAGGGGTTTAAGTGCCCAGTTGTCAAGTGGTTAAAGTAAAACCAAAATATTGTGTGTGTTTATCCCTTTCATGACTAAGCCTATTTTTGAAATTTGGTGTTTACAAGTTAAAATCCGTATTTTTTGCTAGAAAATTACTTAGAACCCCCAAACATTATATATATTTTTTTAGAAGAGAGTCTAGAGAATAAAATGGCGATTGTTGCAATATTTTTTATCACACGGTATTTGTGCAGCGGTGTTTTAAATGCAAATTTTTGGAAAAGTGACATTTTCATGAATTTTAAAAAATCCAAACAGTAAAGTTACCCCAATTTTTTTGTATAATGTGAAAGATGATGTTACGCCGAGTAAATAGATACCAAACATGTCACCCTTTATAATTGCACGCACTCGTGGAATGGCGACGAACTACGGTACCTATGAATTTCCATAGGTGACGCTTTAAAAAATTTTTTACGGTTACCAGGTTTGAGCTACAGAGGAGGTCTAGGGCTAGAATTATTGCTCTCGCTCTGACGATCGCGGCGATACCTCACATGTGTGGTTTAAACACCGTTTACATATGCGGGCGCGACTTCTGTATGCGTTTTCTTCGCTGCGCGAGCTCGCGGGGACGGGGGCGCTTTAAAAAATTTTTTTTATTATTTATTTATTTTATTTATTTTTGTACTTTTATAAATTGTGTTTAAAATTTTTTTTTTTTTTTACTTTTATTGCTGTCACAAGCAATGTAAACATACCTTGTGACAGTAATAGGTGGTGACAGGTACTCTTTATGGAGGGATGGGGGGTCTAAAAGACCCCCCATCCCTCCTTTACACTTCAAAGTATTCAGATCGCCGAAAACGGCGATTCTGAATACTGTATACTTTTTTAAATTCGGCGCCATTGGCAGCCGAGTAAATGGGAAGTGACGTCATGACGTCGCTTCCGCGTTTACAATTAGAAGGCTGGAACGAAACCGCTACAGCTTCGTTCCAGCCCGCCCCCAGCCGCCGGAGATTCCCGAACGGACACCGGGCCTCCCGATCGCACGGGAGGCCCGGTAACAGCGGCGGGAGGGGGGGATGTCCCCTCCCGCTCCTCCGGTATAACAACCGAGCGGCTTTTAGCCGCATCGGTTGTTATACTCGGGTAGCCGATCGCCCGCTGAAAACAACGGTACCGGGATGATGCCTGCAGCTGCGGGCATCATCCCGGTATAACCCCGGAAAGCCGAGTACGCATATGTGCGTTCGGTCAGCGGGAAGGGGTTATTAACCCCTTCCCAGCCAGGCCAATTCTGACATTTCTTCATAATTTTTTCACTAGAAAATTACATAGAACCCCCAAACATTATATATGTTTTTTTAGCAAAGACCCTAGAGAATACAATGGCGGTTGTTGCAACTTTTTATTTTGCACAGCATTTGCGCAGCAATTTTTCGAACACTTTTTTTTGGAAAAAAACACATTTTCATGCTTTGAAAAACAAAAAACAAAAAAGTTAACCCAATTTTTTTGCATAATGTGAAAGAAGAAGTTACGCCGAGTAAAGAGATACCTAAGATGTCATGCTTCAAAATTGCACACACTCGTGGAATGGCGCCAAACTTCAGTATGTAAAAATCCCCATAGGCAAGGCTTTAAAATTTTTTACTGGTTACATGTTTTGAGTTACAGAGGAGGTCTGGTCTAGAATTATTGCTCTCGCTCTAACGTTTGCGGCGATACCTCACATGTATGGTTTGAACACCGTTTTCATATGTGGGTGGGACTTACGTATGCGTTCGCTTCTGCGTGCAAGTACACGGGGACAGGGGCGCTTTAAATATCTTTTTTTTTTTTTTTTTAAAGTGACACTTCAAAAAAAATGTTTCTTTTTTTTTTTAATCACTTTTATCCCTATTACAAGGAATGTAAACATCCCTTGTAATAGGAATATGGCATGACTGGTCCTTTTTACAGTGAGATATGGGGTCAATAAGACCCCACATCACACCTCTAGGCTGGAAAGCCTGAAACAATAAAAAAATTAACGATCACGGCTTCTCAGCAGAGGCGGCGCCATTCGTTTGAATGCAGAGGCTGGGCGTGATGGCCTCCGAATGATCATAGAGACTCCGGCGACCATCTGGTCTGCCAGAAATCTCTATGGTCACCATCCGGGGCCGGTGGATCCCGTCTCCGACTCACCGATGGAAACGGTGAGTCGATAGAAGCACCGGAGTGCGGTGGGGGGGGCCCTCTCGCCACCTGTAAGAATGATCAAGCGGTGGAACAGCTGCTATGATCATTCTTATGGTCTAGGAAATCGCTGGCACTAAAAGATGATATCTGAATGATGTCTGTAGCTGCAGGCATCATTCAGATATCCCCGCTCAAATTCAAGGACATCCCTGGACGTATCTTGGGCGGGAAGTGGTTAAGTTGAAGCAAATTTGTCTGTATGGTATGCAGTGGTGTATTTAGGTTTTGTGCTGCCCTAGGCCTGACTAAACTTGCGCACCCCCTAATTTAAATATGACCCACCCCTTCCTGTCAAGGCCACACCCCTTCCTTTTTAAGACCCGCCCTGTCATCTTCATGGGAGGAGGACAGAGGGACGCCGTGGGAGGAGGATAGAGGGACATTGTGGTGGTCAGTAAGGTAGACGATAGCAGGTTAGGCACTTCCTAATGGCTCAGTCCCTAGGAACAGTAATGGATAATGGCCAGCAGGCCCTCTTACCAGACCCAGCAAAACCTCAACAGTGATCCCTCTGGCTGGACGTTCGCTCACTCTGGGTTGCCCGGGGTGACTAGTAGTGTAGCATGTCTGTACCCTGGCAGTGGCTCTGTCTTTCTCCCCTTTGGTGGTGCGGGTACAGCGTGGCTCCCTCTCTGGTGGTGCGGGTACAGCGTGGCTCCCTCTCTGGTGGTGCGGGTACAGCGTGGCTCCCCCTCTGGCCTCCCTTTGCACAGTCCTCTTTTTCTCTCCTGTAGAACTCTGCTTTTTGCCGGGTTCCAGGTCCCCCCCCCCCCAGAGTGCATGCATGCTGGGGGACTGTAGCCTGCTGTCTGTGGATACACTGGGGCAGCAGAAACACCGCCAATCTTCCAGGACTACATTTCCCATGCCCCACCCCATCAGTGTGTTCTGATTGGCCCTCTGCTGTGGCCAATGGGGAGGGAATCAGAGCGGACAGGAAACCGGGTGGCGCTTAGGGGAACCTGATTAGAGTCGCTCTCTCTCTCTCTTCTCCTGTTTAGCTGACAGGAGAAAGGAGGGGGCGAGCAGGGGATATACACAAACACTGTGCAGCTCTTCTCTCCCTGTCAGAGCGCCCTTGCCGAGCTGATAACCGCTTTGCCGATGAAGGGGGGGGCGACTACAACTGCTTCCTGGTGTCACCCAGGTGCGGTCCGCCCTCCGCACCCCCATAGCGATGCCACTGGATTCAGATATACTCCCCTGATGGCGGCCCCGTATTCAGGAGCTGGGAGGAGGACGCGGGTGCTTTTTTCAATGCGGGGGGGGCGGCTTTTTTGCCACCCCCCACAAGGTGCCGCCCTAGGCCTGGGCCTTGTCAGCCTAGGCCAAAATACAGCTCTGATGGTATGTAATAGTGTGGCAAGGGTGTGCTGAGTGCAGTAAAAGCATCCAACTAGAATTCACATATTCATGTAGGTTGCTTTCACACTGAGGCAGTTTTCAGGTGTTTTAGCGCTAGTGACTTTTCACACTGAGACGATGCACTTGCGGGACGTTCTGAAAAGTCCTGCAAGCAGCATCTTTGGAGCAGTTTGGGAGCGGTCTTTACATCGCTCCCAAAATGCCCTGCCTATTGAAATGAATGGGCAGCGCTGCCGAAGCAAGGGATAATATCCGCGCTAGAATATATCATGAGTGTTGAACAATGAACAGAGCAGCTAGAAAAAAAATACATTAATTGCAGTGTATCAAAATATAATAAAGTCCAATTGCAGCACTGAGGGTAAGAGACAGATAAGGAGACGGTGGATACAGATGAACGTAGAACTGAAGAGCCTCTCACCAACTTGAGTGTTTAATGAACACACACCAACCACCGTGCTGACAAATACCGGTATATCTTCTTACCAAAAACAGATGAATAACAAGCATATGGTATATGACTCACCCAAACACTTTAGGCAGGTAATATCATCACATCGGTCATCATATTCCAAACTGGGAGCACACAGGTATAATGACCCTCTGCAGTTTCCAAAATCACCAATAAGCAACCTCAACTCCAGCGACCAAAGCGATAATTACCATATAAAAGGAAAAAGAAGAGGCACATAGAGAAACCCCCCAGAAAAAAATCATATTTATTGATAAAAAAGGGGGGTACTCACAAACATCACGTGTAATAAAGCATATAAAATTCAAAGAACCGCGATATATGGCGTGCTGGCGTCCTGTCTGTGTCACTGCTTGATGCCTGCAAAGCGATTCGACAGTGCCACAACACGGGCGCTTTCAATCCTTTCTTCGGCCGCTTGCGGAGCTTAAAACTAGTGGCGCTTTCAGTGTGAAAGTAGCCTATTATATGACTTCAGTAAAGTATAATCACCCTACACGTTACAATCTGACCATACAATCAAATTTAGATCAACCAAAACTATGTCATTTGAGGTCCTATCCGATCAGGCTGGTCCATGCACTACATAGTTGTTAGATCTAAAGGAGATCGTACAATCTCCAAGGTGTGGTTATCTCTAGGGCCGTTTACCCCAAATGCATTGGGCTGCACTGAGCATCCTTGCCCAACGCAGTCCAGAGAGGCAACTGTACTGCAGTGGTGTGCACAGAAAAAGTGGGACATGCACTACTTCTTTTTCAGTGCAGTGTGTTGCACTGCATCCCAACCCACTGCATTTAATAGAGAGGAATGAAACGCCTGACATATTTGCAATTCTGCTATTAAAAAAAAAACGCTCAAAGACGCTTGAATAAATGCCTGAAAACGCAACACTCTAGTGTGAATACAGCCTAAAAAAATTTTGCCAACAAGCTAAACTTCCTAGAGGTCTAATGTCTTAGAATATAATAATGCTCACTCTACATGTGCTACAGCGGTATTCATTTTGATCGACACCCAGGCATGCATTGCAGCACGCCACAACGCATCATAGTCTGTTCTGGTACATTGCGTTTAGTGATGAGCCCCGGCGTGTTCGCACAGCCCACGTGCAGAGCCCGCCAGGAAGTCAGCACGGCGCTGCGCTAATCACAGGCAGTGAGACATTTCCCAATCTCTGCAGCCGCACATTGGGACAATGTCTCACTGCCTGTGATTAGCGCAGCGCCGTGCCGACTTCCTGGCGGGCTCTGCACGTGGAGTGTGCGAACACGCCGGAGCTCATCCCTAATTGTGTTACAAGTTTTGTGGCACATTTGATTTTCAGGAAGTGTTTATATGTTAGCAGTCCTCTGATTTCAATAGTTGGTCTTAACATAATATGCAGAGTAAGACTGTGAACAGACCCTAATTTCTGCATTCACAAACCCCATTAGATTGTAAGCTCTCAATACAAGAACCCTCTTGTATTGAATATATATTACTGTACTGTCTCCCTTTATATTGTAAAGCACAAACTATACAATTCCGGTATAATAACAATAATACATCTGTATTACTTTAGTCTCTTTTTGAACTTACAAGGTACATGAGGAGAGTTTGCTTCATGACTGAAAATTGTGGAGGGACCAGCAAGCCCCACCCCTTCCTCAGGTGCACATAGACAGGTGTGTGATCAGGATCTGCTGCAGGTGTAAGAAGCTGTGAGTGCTGCCCCCTCTGACCTGAGGAGGGCACTGCTGAGCACTGTATCATTACCTCAGGAACCTCACAGCCACCTCACCTCAGTAAATTCCCATTTGGTTATGTACATAAAATATATACATATGTACTACATTTCCAACTCCTGTGCTACACCTGTAATGAAAAAAAAAAGAACCTAAGAAATTCCTCCATCAACATCCATCGATATGGATGAAGAACTCTTCCAGAAAAAAGTGAAAAAGTAGTCAGAGTACAAAAATCAATGCAGCAGCTGATTGGTGTTCCTGCAACAATTAGACGATCCCTGAAAACCCTTCTCTTCAGAGAAGCCTACCCTACCCACACCTAACAACTGTTTTTTAATTTTCTCCATCAGCTCATCCCCCACAGTTATTACCTTTTGTTTCCACTTGACCCTCCCCTCTAGATTGTAAGCTCTAACGAACAGGGCCCTCTGATTCCTCCTGTATTGATTTGTATTGTAAGTGTACTGTCTGCCCTCATGTTGTAAAGCGCTGCGCAAACTGTTGGCGCTATATAAATCCTGTTTATTAATAATAATAATAATAACAAGAGTTAATAATACACACATTAACCACTTAAAGCGGAGTTCCACCCAAAAATGGAACTTCCGCTTTAAGAGAAGGTGACCCCCTGACATGCCACATTTGGCCTATTATTTTTTTTTGGGGGGGGGGGAGAGGATACCCTCTTTTTAGAGGGTCCCAGCTCCCACTTCCTCCCGGCTCACCTCTTCTCTCTCCCTCTCGGCAATCATCTGGGACACGTCACAGGTCTCAGATGATTCCCCGGTCAGTCACAGTGCTCATGCGCATTGGGTGCCCGGCTGTGAAGCAACAGCCGGGGCAGCCCACAGTTACAATGCAGGCGCCGCAGGGAGGAGGGGGTGACGAGCGGGGCTTAGTTCCCCCGCATTGCTGCAGTATTTGTAGCTGCTGACTTTTAATTTTTTTTTTTTTAAGCGGAACTCTGCTTTAAGGGCCGAGCCTCTTTCTGAGATTTGTTGTTTACAAGTTATAAACAGTTTTTTTTTATAGAAAATTACTTAGAACCCCCAAACATTATACAATTTTTTTCCCTAACACCCTAGAGAATAAAATGGTGGTCGTTTAAATACTTTCTGTCTCACTGTATTGCGCAGCGGTTTTACAAGCGCACTTTTTTTGGAAAAAATAGACTTTTTTGAATGGAAAAATAAGACATCACTAAAGTTAGCCCAATTTTTTTTATATTGTGAAAGATAATGTTACTCCGAGTAAATTGATACCCAACATGTCACGCTTCAAAATTGCGCCCGCTCGTGGAATGGTGACAAACTTTTACCCTTAAAAATCTCCATAGGCAACGTTTAAAAAATTCTACAGGTTGCTTGTTTTGAGTTACAGAGGAGGTCTAGGGCTAGAATTATTGCTCTCGCTCTACCGATTGCAACAATACCTCACATGTGTGGTTTGAATATCGATTTTATATGCGGGCGCTACTCACGTATGCGTTCGCTTCTGCAAGCGAGCTCGTCCGGACGGGGCACGTTTAAAAATTCATTTTTTTCTTATTTATTTTACCTTTAATTTTTATTTTTACACAGTTCAAAAAAAAAGTGTCACTTTTATTCCTATTACAAGGAATGTAAACATCTCTTGTAATAGAAAGAAAGCATGACAGGACCTCTTAAATATGAGATCTGGGGTCAAAAAGACCTAAGATCTCATATTTACACTAAAATGCAATAAAAAAAAAAATGGGTGAAAGTGACGTTTTGACGTCGCTTCCGCCCTGCAATGATATGGAGACGGGTGGGGGCCATCTTTCCTTCACTCATCTCCATGTCAGGCTAGGGAATAGACCCGATCACCTCTGCTGCTGCCGACAGAGGCGACCCCACCCCCTCTGACGCTATGGGGTAGTCATAGGGATGTCCCCGTGCGCCAGAGGGGGGGTGGCGTCACCCAGGGACATCACTGCGTGGCCCCGCCCTCAGTTATAAAAGAACTGTCACCTGAGAGGATGGTCATTACGGCGGGTTCCGTCCCACGGAGGCGGATCGGTGTGCGTTTTTTTTTTTTTTTTCCGGTCTGTCGGAGCAAAAGAAGAAGATGAATGGACTTCGTGGGACTTTTTAATTTTTTTTCATTTTTAATAAAGGAATTGTCCCAAGCCGTGTCATGTCATTTTTACCATTTTCATACTTTTTTTGTGAAATGGTATGGGTACATTTGTACCCTGTTACCATTTCACACAGGGTGAGGCCAGGATCTGGGGGTCCCCTTGTTAAAGGGGGCTTCCAGATTCCGATAAGCCCCCTGCCCGCAGACCCCCACAACCACCAGACAAGGGTTGTGGGGATGAGACCCTTGTCCCCATCAACATGGGGACACGGTGCTTTGGGGGGCTACCCCAAAGCACCCTCCCCATGTTGAGGGCATGTTGCCTGGTACGGTTCGGGGGGGGGGCGCTCTCTCGTCCCCCCCTCTTTTCTTGCAGCCTGTCAGGTTGCATGCTCGGATAAGGTTCTGGTATGGATTTTTGGGGGGACCCCCACGCCATTTTTTTTTCATTTTGGCGCTGGGTTCCAATTAAAATCCATACCAGACCTGAAGGGTCTGGTATGGATTTGGAGGGGGACCCCCACACCATTTTTTTAAAATAATTTTGGCGCGGGGTTCACTTTAATATTCATATCAGACCTGAAGAGCCTGGTATGGATTTTGGGGGGACCTCCACGCAATTTTTTTTTCTCTCTCTCTCTCACTCTGAAATGATGGGACAAAAGTTAGTGAGGCCCAAAGAGGGCAGTTTGGCCTGTGACTTGGGATTAGAGCGGGAAGGAGAGGGTGCTGTCAAAAAGGGAAAGAAATTGGCAAAAGTGTGTGATTGATATGCATTTGGGCGGAAGGCTACCAGTAGATGAATGGCGTACTGTTTTGAAACGTAAAAAAGGTCTATTGTCAGATCACGGGCTGCTATGAGCAGCAGATGCTTGGTTTAAAGTTGCAAAGGCTATTCATGAAGAAGGGTGGACAGAACATGAAATTAATCAAAATAATCAAATTGGTCGTATTGTGTATGTGTATAAAAAAAAAAACAGAAAAGAGGAAGCTAAGTAGTCAGCCACTGCCCTATAATGGTGTCTGGTTCCCAGGAAGTAGGCACTGCCCTTGGTCTACCGCCCCTCTGTTCTAAATGACACCTCCCCCTGTGGCAACACGCCCTATGCCACCGCCCCCTGAACTGCCCACACTGAAACCCACCCACGTTTCCAGTGATGGAACAAAGTAGCAATCAATGTAGCATTTGAATTAAATAAATCATTTATGTATAGGGTGTCTTGATTATTTCAGTCAGAGTCTGACTATAAGGAGTTCTCTAATAACAGCAAATGTAGCAAATGTGCTATATTTATGCAAATGGTTTTAATTGAGTTTAAGCTGTATTAGCAATAAATGGGGAGTTTAAAATGTTTAATTTCAACCAAAAACATATTTAAGAGTATTATAAATAAAGAGGAAGTTATGGATTCTGGATGTTGTGCCAGATGAATTATGGTTAGTAACGAAAGAGGAAGTGCTTTCCTTTCGTAATTCTATGTATTAGGAAAAAAAAAAATCAATTACTCTCTATGGAGATGGTTCACATCTCCACTCCAAAACGCCTGAAGCCAATATGTGTACAAGAGGTCACACAAGAAAAAGGTGAATCTGTTGAGAAATATCACAATAGAATAGCACAAATATTTACTGATTTAGGTTTCAGCCTGCGGACCAAAGCACACGCACAAATGCTGACTGTTGCATTTGTCTCTGGTCTTAAAGAATCAATCCGAAAGGGTTTGATCCTATCATGCCCGGAGTATAGAGCAATGGAGCTTGAGACGTTGTTATTAGTGGTTATTAGGTCCAGAATCCTCACAGAGCAGTAGAGAGTAGCTCCTCTCATGATGGCCTCTGACACATCCCATCTGCACCCACCAGTACCAACTCCATGTGTCTGCTACAACTGCGGAAGAGCCGGCCACTCCAGAAGGGAATACAGAAGCCCTGGGAAATTCACCCACAGTCAACCAAGCCCCAACCGTGGTCCACATGAAAGCGCCCAGTACCAGGGACATGACACCCCACTTCGCCCACCACACCGTCCCTCTCCGGATCACATGGACCTTCTCCGTTAGGATTCAGGCAAGCCTGTGTCACTACCTGCCCGCTACACCTGGACTGTTATGCCATAAGGTGCCCAGAGCTCCCCCTCCCAATTCGCCAAGGCGATGGCCCTCATTCTAGACACCTGGATGAAGTTACACCCAGACATTGTACTCCTCCAGTATGTAGATGACTTCCTGCTTTGTGCAGATACCCTTGGTGATGCCTCAATCTTCTCTGAAAGCCTCCTCCACTACCTGGCTAATCAAGGATGCAAGGCCTTAAAGCAAAAAGTCCAGAGAGAAGGTGATTTTCCTAGGCTGCATCTCCCAAGGCACCCAACATCTCACCGAAGAAAGAATTGCTGCAATTGAGGCCATCCCTTTGCCTCAAGGTCAAAAGCCCCTTCATGCCTTTCTAGGATTAATCTCCTACTGCCATTTTTGGATCCCAGTTCCAGAAGCCTCCCTCTTGATGCAACCCCTTTATGATGCTCTGAAATCTGACCCTTTCTCGCTTTCTCCGGAAGCTGTGGACAATTTTGAAACTCTGAAGGAGATCCTCTCAACAGCCCCTGCTTTGGGACTACCAGACTATGAAAAGACTTTCAAACTGTTTGTCTCAGAGAGACAAGAACATGCCACAGGAGTTTTGGCTAAGGCCCATGGTAACAGACTCAGACTCATTGGGTATTACTCCTGTCAACTGGACTCAGTGGCCAGGGGGGACCCTCCTGCCTCAGAGCCATCTTTGCAGCTCAATGCCCCTCATGACATAACTGCCATATTGAACCAAATACAGCCCAAACACCTGTCCTCAGCAAGACACCTCAGACTCCACTGTGCCCTCCAGTGTGCCTTGCTTATCCCCGATAACATCACCATCCTCAAATGTGATACCCTTAACCCATCCACTCTGCTTCCTCTTCTCAAGGGGGGAACCTCTTTGGAGAATGATCCTCATCTCACCACTCATGACTGCTTCGAAGTGATGAAGATGGAAACAACACACTTACCGACAGTCAGTGAAACAGCCCTTGAGAATCGTAACTTGACAATTTTTGTGGATGGTTCCAGGTATGCAGACAGCACTGGATGGTACCACACAGGATACGCAGTCACCACTGAAGATACAGTCCTTCAAGCTTCAGCATTACCCTCCTCCATGTCTGCCCAGGAAGTAGAACTCCAGGCCCGAACTATGGCATGCAAATTGTCAGAAGGAAATTTTGGGATCATTCGGAAAACCAGAGGGTTCCTGACAGCAGCAGGAACACCTGTAAAACAGCTGCAGTGCAACTATCAAGGATGCCCTACTCCTCCCAGCACAAGTGGCTATACTTAAGGTAAAGGCACACGGCAAGCTGGTTTCCCAAGAAGCACAAGGCAATCACCTGGCAGATACTGCTGCGAAACAAGCTGCAGATGGGACGTGAGAAGTGGTCAGCAGAGTGAATGCACCTATCCTGGATGACCCAATAGATACCTCTGAAGAGAATGTACAAACCACCATGATTCTACAAAACCCTCCTGTAAACAGGACTCACCGCAAGGAGCAACATGAGGCAGCTGACAAAGAAGAAGTAGAAGTATGGATCAAAAAAGGAGCCACAGAAGTTGAAGGAACCATGGAATTAAACAAGAGACCGTGTCTGTCACGATCAATGTTTCCTGCAGTGGTGCAGTGGGTCCACGGAGCCTCTCATCAGTCAAAAACCTTGATGAATGCCCTGATCAGAAATAGTGTGCAGATATGGTGTCCCAGAGGTCATAGAGAGCCATCAGGGGCCGGCTTTCACGGCCTCAGTAACCAAAGAGATATGGACAGCTTTAGGGGTCACATTAGCTTTCCACACCCCATACCATCCTGGTGGAAAGATTGAATGGCACAATAAAATCTAGAATGCTAAAAATGTCACAGGAAACGGGAATGAGTTGGCCAGACAGCCTACCCAGTGCCTTATTCTGTGTTAGGTACACTCCAAGGGGGAACCGTGGTTTGTCACCCTATAAGATATTGTTTGGTTCAGCCCCCAGACTGGGTTGTTATTTCCCACAACAGTTGCAGCTCCAATCTGATGTATTAACTGATTATGTGACTGCTTTATCTCGAGAATTAACCCGTATCCATTTGGAAGTGTTTTCTTCCACTCCAGATCCTGAGCTAGATACAGGAACACACAAGCTGGTTCCCAGTGATTGGGTCCTGATAAAGAAGTTTGTGAGAAAACATACTCTTGAACCCAGATATGATGGTCCTTTCCAGGTTCTCCTAGCAACTGCCACATCAGTCAAAGTGGCCGGGAAGAACACGTGGACACACGCCTCCCACTGCAAGAAAGTCCCTGTACCTGAGGAAGAGGTTGAGGGGACCAAATGATTCTATATATCCTTTCCATAGTAATCATTGCCCAGGCGCAATAGGTAGCCATCAAACAAAAAGATGGTATAACTCAATTTTGGTATAACTCATCAAATACACATGTTGCCACTTTTATATCCTCTTATAAACAGATAATTCCAGGTACTATGTACAAGATCCGGTCCTGGGATGAAGCAGTAAGACCCATGACTGTGTATGTATGTGTCACTGACACCTATTGGGGTAACAACTGTGATTCCTGGGGAGCAGTGGGTTGGAACACTGGGGGGTACAAACTGGGTATACAAACCTGAAAACGCCCAAAATAGAAAAGACAAAAATGGGAAGTCACTCTTAGATAGAATGACAATCAACAAACACACAGATCAGCCTTACACCAAAGAGTTCAGACTGACCATTGAGAATCCTAGCCCAGGAGACAGTGGGACCTATGTTCTGGACCTGTGGTGGAGAAGTGGATATCCCGGTTTTATAAAGCCTTTCCAACTGAAAGATATGTTCAATAAATCAGAGTGGGAAGCTCCCCAATCCAAATCTATCTCAAACCCCCTGAGGCCCCATAAACAGACATTAAAGGACATGGTGGCCATAGCAGACCCTACCTTTGAGGATACTATGGCTGCAGAAAACGGGTTCTCAGATGTCAATTTGTGGCTCGAGTGGATGAGGTACAGTGCAGAGAAACACAATAAGGCCAATTGCTATGTGTGTGGTGGGGGCTAGACCACACTTGGGAACGGTACCCCTAAACATACCTCCTGAACATGAAACATGTTTCTTCAGCCTATTTACCAATACAACCACTGACCACTCCCTGTGTGAACATTGGAAGAAGGAATATCCCATAGTCACCAAGACCCCCAAGCCAGAAGAAGGTATCACCATAAATCCTGGCAATTACACATGCTATGGACAGTATCAGGGAGTGGGGAAATCTCTTGGGAATTTCATAAAAGGTTTCTGTGGATCTTAAGGCCCGTACACACGATCAGACTTTTTGAAAACAAACATGCAAATTAGCTGTTTTGGAGCAACATCCAACCGTGTTTACGCTCCATCGGACAAAATTTTTCTGTTTCCATCTCACTTTTATTGGCTGTGCGAACGCACAAACTTTCTGGCAACAAAATTCAGATAGCACAAAGCCCGATCGTGTGTACACAAAAGCATCAGACTACAGTACGCAGCCGCGAGAATGTTTCCAGCGCGATCCCATCGCGCTGGTTCTCGGCGACAGGGTACTGTACATCTTGCGCTGGCTGCAATAGGAAAAAACACATTTTCCTACTGCAGCGGGCACGAGAGGGAATTCCCCTCTGGGGGAATACCAGGCCCTTCGGTCTGGTAAGGATTTGAAGGGGAACCCCCTACGCTGAAAAAACAGCGTGGGGGCCCCCCCAAGATCCATACCAGACTCTTATCCGAGCATGCAGCCCGGCCCGGTCTGGAAAGGGTGTAGGGATGAGTGAGCGCCCCCCCTCCTGAACCGTACCAGGCCGCATGCCCTCAACATGGGGGGTGGGTGCTTTGGGGGAGGGGGCACCCTGTGCCCCCCCACCCCAAAGCACCTTGTCCCCATGTTGATGAGAACAAGGGCCTCTTCCTGACAATCCTGGCCGTTGGTTGTCGGGGTCTGCGGGTGAGGGGCTTATTGGAATCCAGGAGCCCCCTTTAAAAAGGTGGCCCCCAGATCCTGGCCCCCCGCCCTATGTGAATGAGTATGGGGTACATCGCACCTCTACCCATTCACCTAGGGAAAAAAAGCGTCAATAAAAAAACACACTACACAGGTTTTTAAAGTAATTTATTAGGCAGCTCCGGGGTCTTCTTCCGACTTCGGGGGTCTTCTTCCGACTTCGGGGGTCTCTCCGGTCTCTTCTCCCGGTGTCCAGTTCTTCTCCTCTCTCTCTGGCCTCTTCTCCCGGTGTCCGGTTCTTCTGCTGGCTCCTCCGCTATCTTCTGCCGCTCTTTTGCTAGTGGTGGCCCGGACTTCTGCATCGTCCTCTTCCCTCCTCTCTCTTCCGATGTTGACACAACGTTCTCTCCCGCTGTAATGGTGTGATCGCTCCGCAATAACTTATATAGGTGGTGACCCTGCTCCCTTATGACATCACAGTCCAGGGGCATGCTGGGACTGTGACATCATAAGGAGGCGTGGTCATCGGATGACATCACCCGGTGACCCTGCCCCATACCTATATAAATCATTACGGAGCGCTTACACAGCATTACATCGGGAGAGAGCGTTGTGTCAACATCGGAAGAAAAGAAGAGGGAAGAAGATGATGTAGAAGTCCGGGCCACCGCTAGTAAAAGAGCGGCAGAAGATAGCGGAGTATCCGGCAGAAGAACCGGAAACCGGGAGAAGACACCAGAGAGACCCCCGAAATCGGAAGAAGACCCCCGGAGTCGGAAGAAGACCCCCAGAGCTGCCTAATAAATTACTTTAAAAACCTGTGTAGTGTGTTTTTTTATTGACACTTTTTTCCCTCTGGTGAGTGGGTAGGGGTACGATGTACCCCATACTCATTAACATAGGGTGGGGGGCTGGGATCTGGGTGCAACCTTATTAAAGGGGGCTCCCGGAATCCGATAAGCCCCCGCCCGTAGACCATGACAACCATCGGCCACGGTTGTTGGGAAGAGGCCCTTGTCCTCATCAACATGGGGACAAGGTGCTTTGGGGTGGGGGGGCCGCAGGTCGCCCCCTACCCCAAAGCACCCACCCCCCCATGTTGATGAGAATTCAGGGCTCTCCAACTCCTGGGACCAGTACTTCACCTGGATCAAGGGGAATGGCAGGGAATTTTAACACAGATCGGAATAGCCATTCTGATAATTCTAGTGACCCTAGCTGTCATGGTCTGCTGTGTTCTTCCCTACTTTAAGAAGTGTGTAGAAAAAGCTGTTGACCAATCTACTCCCATGTTTGTGAACCAGGAAAGACCAGATGATGAAGATTATGTAAGACTTGATGATGATTATGTGTTACACTCTGTTACAGTCACTTCCCCCCGAGATGCAATGCCATAGGATTACAGGGACAGACAGCACCTGCCTGCCCCTCTCCAAGCTGTATCGAGGGGGTAGTGAATTAGTCACTGCTCTTCTCTATATACAGCTGAAAAGAGTTGCAGAGGAGAATGGGCCAGGGGAGTGAGTAGGACTTTTAGTATGAGGGACAGTTTGAAATAGACAGCTTCAAGGGGGGGACTGTAATGGATGTGATTAAGAAATGTGATCATGGTGAACTGTCTATTCCAATACAGCTTTATATACCTAACGTATATAACTCAGCTTCTATGCTTAATAAGCCTTAAGACATTTTCAGATATTCTGCAAAGCTCAAAGCTTGCTTAGGAACTGGACTGACTGCAACAGTTAACAGAAGTTGGCGCCTGCTTCCCAGAATACATTCAGAATATAACAACATAACATGAATGAATTAAAAGGAGCAAGAAGTGCTGCAAAGTGCTGCAAGAATAAAAGCAATTTCCGCAAATGAGCACCCGGCTAAAACCAAAGTTTTATCACTATATGTATTTTTATATTTGTGGTTTGTATGTGCCAGTCTTGTTGGCGTATATCAATCTTTAATGGAATTGTAATAAAGTCTTGAGAAGCAGAAATATTAAACAGAAAGTAATTTGACTCTGGACTAAGTCTCAGTGTGAGCTTACTTGAAGCATGCATGCTTTATATTTAACAATCTGATCAGGGATAGATTATAATATCGGAACTTTTGTTCTCATCCAAATCACTATAGACACCCCCCAGGTACGAAATTTAGAGTAATATTTCACTTTTATTGTTTCACTTTAAGCATTATTAAAATCACTGCTCCCAAAAAACGGCCGTTTTTAAAACTTTGTTTTGCATTGATACATGTCCCCTGGGGCAGGACCCAGGTCCCCAAACACTTTTTATGACAATACCATGCATATAAGCCTTTAAAAATGAGCACTTTTGATTTCTCCCATAGACTTTTAAAGGGTGTTCCGCGGCTTTTGAATTTGCCACGACACCCCAAATTGCTATTCGGCGAACAGACGAACACCCGATGTTCGAGTCAAACTTACGTTCGACTCAAACATCGGGCTCATCCCTAGTCAGAATCAGTGCGATGCCGACTTTGCGGCGCCGCACCGATTACAAAAGTAGTTTCTGCACTACTTTTAACGACTTCGAGGACTATTTCAATAGACATCTGTGCATGAACCCACACAGGAATGACACTTTGCTACAATGTAAAGTAGTGAGTGTACAGCTTGTATAACAGTGTAAATTTGCTGTCCCCTCAAAATAACATAACACACGGCCATTAAGTTCTAAACCGCTGGCAACAAAAGTGAGTACACCCCTAAGTGAAAATGCCCAAATTGGGCCCAATTAGCCATTTTTCCTCCCCAGTGTCATGTGACTCGTCAGTGTTACCAGGTCTCAGGTGTGAATGGGAAATAGGTGTGTCACTCTCACTCTCTCATACTCATACTCACTCTCTTACCTTTTTACCAGGCTTTGTAACTGGAAACTTTGATAAAGACCTATGAGCCCCATATGCCATCTGCCCTCCATGATGTTCCTTTGTTCTTCTATTTATTATTTTTTATGCTTCCTAATTTTTCTCTCTCCCCTTTCTCCCCATTCCCCCTTTCTTTCATTCCCATGTTCTTGTTATGCTTTGATATGTTTGGATCCCTGGAAGTTAAATATTCTAAATTGTTGCTCTGAATCTAATAACTCACACTATTATCAAAATTGTCTTAATGATAATTGCTAGATATGTAAATAATATACTCATACTGTGGCTTTCTTGTAGGTTTTTCACCATACTACCCACTTGTAACACTAATGCAAGCGGATGGGGTCCTTATACCAAGCACAAGGTCCTAATTTTGAATTGGACTCTACTTTTTGATTGTTTCTAAAATCATCATACTGACAAACAGGGTCATCATGATACAATGATCAGTGCTGGCCAGCCATAAATTTTGTTGATGGTACAGCAAGGATTTCTTTGTTTCTCCCTTTTCTTCCCCCTCCCCTCCTTTTTGTTGCAGCCTTTGTGGCTCATCGGTGCTCCCTGGCACCAGGGGGCCTCCGTTTTCCTTTTCCCATGGAACCGGAGGCCTCCTTTAAGGCAGTGGCTTTGCGCGTGCGATATGGCCTCTCCCGCGGCCGCTCCTGCACACCGGCTGGCGCTCCATCCTCTGCCCCTAGCCGCTGCCCACTTTCAGTGTCAGCAGTCTGTGTCGACGTCTGACGTCACCGCGCCGCGTGGCACGGTGGCGTCAGATGCTGCGCGGACTGAGGAGCCTCATTGGAGGGCTCCCATACACAGCTGCGTGATCCACGCAGCTGTGTCTCATGCCTGATCAGGCTGAACTTGACGCTCAGACCCCACCCCTCTGGAAAATCATCCGGATAGGCTGTCCTCTTACTATCACTCACTTATGGGGGGGAAATTTAAACATGAAACCTACATGGCAGACTAGTGTTACACAGCGGAGGCGCCTGACACGGACACACTGCAATCCATCTAAAGAGAAGGTTAGAACACAGACATCACCCATGTTTGCTGTCTCTATGTACTCTCTGTTCTTTTCTGATATAGTACTTTTCTGCAGTTCTAGCTCCATACATTGTTTGACTCTCTTTAAACTGCCTGCTTTGTTCCTCACCGGCCAAAATCCTCATATCTACCTGTCTGTTTTCACCACTTAATAATACTATGTCATTACCTTTACATCATAGAAAGAGAATAGCAATATACATATACACATTTCTTCTGTGTTTTAACAGGCCTGTGCTCTCCATACCCCGCTTTGGGTGGCTCCTGCGAGCCCTGACCTGCCACTTCTGCTGCTCTATTTGGGGGATGGGGGTTCTCTGACACCTTTGTATCACCCTGTTTCTATGGGAATTTCTATATGCCCCATAGTCACCTAACCAGATGACGTTGACATCCCCTATGCGTTGATACATCTTCTTTATCTAATTAACGAGACCCCAAAAGGACCTCTTGGGTGTGGAACTCCAACCGCATGCATACATGCTGTGTAATCCTTTTGACTTGTATGAGAACACCTTAGATTTGTGAGTATCTAACTGCATATCTTTGACTATATCCCTGCCATCTTTATGCCAATATACGAATGTATTGTAATTTACGATGTTTGGGTACCTTTATACACACATATTTATACTCTTCCTCTTGTCTCTGATAGAAATGCAACAACACAACCCACCTAAACCCCTGAAGAAGGAAGTATATTCTTCATAGAGAGGAACTTAACTTTCTGTGACTTTTCCGAAACATGTAGGGTGGTTGGTTTCATAATAGCTGCGCTTTCAAGCGTAGGGCATAGTATTTATCATCTGCTTACACTATTTGCATTGATAATTATGTTCTCCTTTGATTTTAACTGATTTATGTATTTTTGCAATGTATTTTCTTCTTATTGTATTTTGAATAAAATTTGGTAATTTTTTACATATTTAGTACCCCTTCTCATATTATTCTTTCTTGGTCTTCTGCCCATACGATCCCTTGGGGACATCCCCTTTTTCTTCACAAAGTTGTTTTTGGGATGTGGCAGAAACCTCTAGGATTAATTTCTGGTATAGTTTCCTTCCCTTGCTAATTTATCTTCACTCTCTCATACTGGTCACTGGAAGTTCAACATGGCACCTCATGGCAAAGAATTCTCTAAAGGATCTGTAAACAAAATTTTTTTGCTTTACATAAAGATGGCCTAGGCTATAACAGGATTGCCAAGACCCTGAAACTGAGCTGCAGCACATTGGACAAGACCATACAGCAGTTTAACAGGACAGGTTCCACTCAGCCCTCAACATGGTTGACCAAAGAACTTGAGTGCAGAGAAATTGGGCCTTGGGTGTTGCCCGTGCCTGAACACTGTAACCCCTTACAGTTACGCTTGTTGGGTGCAGGAACAGGCCCTGCTGTTAAAAATGAGTGTAAAATTGAAACTACATGTCCCTGTCAAACAGGTGCAGAAAAATTGGGCCTTGGGTATGGGCGGTGCCTGAATACTGTAACCTCTCACAGTTACTCTTGTTGGGCGCAGGAACAGGCCCTGCTGTTAAAAATTTGTGAAAGAAATTGAAATTACATGCCGCTGTCAAACAGGTGCAGAAAAATTGGGCCTTGGGAAAAGAATTTCCCCCCTATGCTGCGCAACATCGCCTCAGACTTACAGGATTGGAACTCTAAACACTTCTCCTGGTTTGGTAGAGCAGCCATTCTTAAAATGACCATTCTACCCAGACTGTTGTACCTCCTTAGGGCACTTCCGGTTAAGATTCCACTGAATTTCTTTAAACAACTTCAAACAGTCCTTACACGCTTCCTATGGGGGCACAAACACCCCAGAATCAAATTCGATCTCCTCACTAGACCCAAGGAGCGGGGGGGGATGAGTCTGCCACACTTCCAAAACTACTATCTAGCCTCGCATCTCACTAGAGTGATTGATTGGCACTGCCATGGGAAGTCAAAAGACTGGGTTAAATTAGAAGAGTCACTCACCACAGGCACATTCAGGTTTTCCCCATGAATTCCTTGGGGAAAACAACACCACTCCATAAAACAACACCCACTAACTGGGACCACCATGGAGGCTTTCCAAAAAGTGATTAAGAAATCTGATTTAACGACACAACTCAGTCCCCTAACCCCTATTCAAAATAACCCGGATTTTACTCCGGGCCTGACGGGCAGGATTTTTCAGCCTCAAAACCTACAGAAACTACTGACCACTGGTGACTGTTTTAGCAATGACAGAGTGAAAAATTATTTAACACTGAAAGATGATCTCAACCTTCCCCGCTTACCTAAATGGTCATACTTTCAATTGCGTAGCTTCCTCACAGATAAGACTAAACAGCCCCACTTTCGGAGACCTCTGACTCCATTAGAGACAGCATGCCAAAAGGGAGATGATTTTATGAGGACGACCTCGGCTACATATTCCTGGCTCCAATTTTCTCCAATTATAGCTAGAGACAGATTCAGAAGGGAATGGTCTGGGGCATTGCAGAAAGACTTCACCGACAACCAGTGGCAGACGGCTTGTACTTTAGCACACAAATGCTCCATTAGCTCGAAAATACAAGAGACAGCGTACAAGCTGCTGACTAGATGGTACGCCACCCCACAGAAACTTCAAACATGGTTCCCTGAGACTACGGATAGATGCTGGAGATGTAGGACTGAGCTGGGTACTCTCCTACACATCTGGTGGCATTGCCCAATCCTCGAAACCTACTGGTCAGAGGTGCGGGATATCATACGACAGATCACGGAGACCAGTCTCTCTCTTGACGCAGCCTGCTGCCTACTCCACATTTCCAATTTCCCGTACAAAAGATATAAAAAATCTCTAACAAAGCACCTTTTGAATGCCGCTAAGGCTCTGATTCCATTGCGTTGGAAGAGCACACAGGCTCCTTCTGTAAAGGAATGGCTGCAGAAGGTCTCCGAGATCTGTCACATGGAAGACTTACTGGCCCAAACTGCAGATAACATAGAAAGATACCACAAGACATGGACCCCATTGTTTCATTTTAAGGTTTCAACAAAATACGACCTTCTAATGAGTAACTAACACCGCTCTGACTGTAGGAGCGATGCATATATCCCGAGACAAGCTTTGGTGCTCTGCGCGGACCAAGGAGGGAGAGTCATCTCTCCTCATTAACCGGTTCAATACCGGGCAATTTCACCCCCTTCCTTCCCAGGCCAATTTTTAGTTTTCAGCACTGTCGCACTTTAAACGTCAATTGTGCGGTCGTGCGACGTTGTACCCAAAAGAAATTGACGTCCTTTTTTTCCCCACAAATAGAGCTTTTTTTTGGTGGTATTTGGTCGCCTCTGCGGTTTTTATTTTTTGCGCTATAAACAAAAGAAGAGCGACAATTTTGAAAAAAACACAATATTTTTTACTTTTTGCTATAATAAATATCCCAATTTTTTTTTAAAAAAAACACATTTTTTCCTCAGTTTTGGCCGATACGTATTCTTCTACATATTTTTGGTAAAAAAAATCGCAATAACCGTATATTGATTGGTTTGCGCAAAAGTTATAGCGTCTACAAAATACAGGATAGATTTATGGCATTTTTTAAAAAAATATATTTTTTTATTTTTTTTAGCGGCGATCGCGATTTTTTTTGGTGACTGCGACATTATGGCGGACACATCGGACACTTTTGACACATTTTTGGGACCAATCACATTTATACAGCGATCAATGCTATAAAATTGCATTGATTACTGTGTAAATGTGACAGGCAGTGAAGGGGTTAACCACTAGGGGGCGGGGAGGGGTTAATATGTTTCCTAGGGAATGATTCTAACTGAAGGGGGAGGGGACGCACTAGGGGAGGAGACCGATCTGTGTTCCTCCGTTCTGGGAACACAGATCGCTCTCCTCAGAGCTGACAGGCTGTGGATCTGTGTGTTTACACACACAGATCCACATGCCGGCCCGGTTAACGGGCAATCGCGGGTGCCCGGCGGACATTGCAGCCGCCGGGCACACGCATCGGGTCCCGAGGAACGCGGCGGGCGCGCGCGCCCCCTAGACGGCCGGGAATCCCAGGACGTCATATGACGTCCACCCAGGATGGGAGATCCCATCTGTGGACGTCATATGACTATGGGCGGGTAGGGAAGTACAAGCTCACCCCTCTTCATCCTTTTATCTTTGTCTTTTCTCTCTTCTATTATTTCTTTTCAAACATTATAAATGGAAAAAATTTGGTTAAAGTTCTCATTGCCATCTGTTAATGATGTTGTTTGTAATAACATTTTGATTTGCTGCACTCATTCAACTAGAGGCGACACTAGATATCCTTACTTGTGAATAGGTTTCTACAGGCTCAGGGCTTAGATGGTTGTCTAGTTTAATCCTCAGCATTCCTAGATTAAGTTGATCTAGTAGATGGATGTGACACCCAAGGATTGTAAAATGTCCTATACGTTTGTATCATTATACCAATGTGTGATGGCTTTGATTGTTAAACCTTTTGTTTACCTTAATAAAACTCTTTTTTTTTTTTTATCAAAAAGAAAAATTGGGCCTTGGGTGTCACCATATAATGCAGACACTGCTGATGGTTGCTTAAACCTAACAGCCCTGGGCGCTGAGGACTAAAGAATTGTTTAAAGGAATCGGTCAGCCATCCACCTTCTCCACTGCTCTTCCTCTGACCGAACAAATCCTCAGAAACACGTTGTCCAGGACCAGGAAATGGTAACCTCCCAGGGTCTGGAAAGGCGTTACACAAAGTTTTCTTCAAGGCGTCCTGAAGATGTTTCATCCTCTGCTCCCTCTGCGAAGGCAGGATGAGTTTTGCAACTTTACCCTTGTAACGTGGATCTAGAAGGGTTGCCAGCCAGTAATGATCCCTCTCCTTGATACCACAAATCCTCTGCTGCTTTCGCAGGCTTTGCAGAATCAGGGTACCCATGCAGCATAATTTTGAAGAGGCCTGAGATTATGAGTCCTCTGGGTCACTAAGGATGACATTGTCAGGAACTACCTCCTCCCAGCCACATACAACTCCTTGGGTTTCTGGGGACTGAAAACCATCACTTGAAGACTGCTGTATGTTATCCTCTACACCCATGCTGACACAATCCTCCTCCTCTTGCTCCTGTGTGTTTGGTGGCCCCGCAGGAATGGAACCTGCCTAAAGGGGGCCTTGAGAGGAAAGGAAGTCGTCCTCTTCCTTCCGCTGTTCTACCTCAAGTGCTCTGTCCATGATTCCACGAAGCATGTGCTCCAGCAGGAAGACTAGAGGGACAGTGTCACTGATGCATGCTTTGTCGCTGCTCATTATCCTTGTAGCCTCCTCAAATGGTGACAGGACAGTGCATGCATCCTTAATCAGTAGCCACTGGCGTGGCGAAAAGAAGCCAAGCTCCCCTGAGCCTGTCCTGGTGCCATACTCACACAGGCACTCATTGATGGCACTCTGCTTTGTGTGCAGCTGCTGCAGCAAGTGTCTTTGTCGGAGGGCGGAGAGAAGGTTGGTGCTACTTTCGCATACAACCATTCCTGGCTCAAGCTGCCCCTACAGAGTTGACATAATCTCTGCCCCAGTGTGGCTCCTGTCCCCTAGACAGACCAACTGAAGCACTGAATGCCATCTTTTAGCCTGACTGCTTGCGTAGCCTCTTGAACGCTTAGACAGCACTGCTGGTTCAGAGGACAATTCAGCAGAAGAGACCATAGAGGAAGAAGAAGAGGGGATGGAGCAGACAGATGTTGCAGAATCACCACCAGATTTTTGGGGGCGTGGGGGCAGGAATAAGCTCCAACACTGAACCCTGTCCTGCATTCTTCCCAGCTGCCAGCAGAGTTACCAAGTGCGCCATGATAGAAATGTAACATCCCTGACCATGCCTGCTGGACCATGAGTCAGCAATAACGTGAACCTTGCTATTGACCGCCCTGTCCAATGATAGCAATTTGGCCAAGCTAGCATTTAGACGCTGAGCATGGGGATGGCTGGGACAGTATTTTTTTTACAGTTCAGCAACTCTGGTAGCGAAATCTGCCTGCTGAAATCAACAGTGTACTGCTAGCAGATTGGCTGCAAGTACTTGTGGCACCTATTGCTATAACTTCATTCCTCTCAGTGCAGATTTTTGAGAGGACTTGAGGTATAGTAGGGGTTGAGATTCCAGATAAGGAGCAAGAAGAAGTCCGCTTTTATTTATGATGTTGGTCTTTCAGGTGCTGTTGCCAATGGACTGCATGGCAGGTCATCATATGTTTTGTCAAGCATGTGGTACCCAAGCGGGTGGTGTTCTGGCCACGGTTGATCAACTTCAGACAGAGATTGCTAACAGCAAAGGTGCGATCTACTGCACAGGTGTTGAAAAAAGCCCACACCAATGAACTTTTGGAAGTCAGAGGAGAGTCAGAAGTGCCCTGCACCTGTGGAGCTCTGTGGTGTGATGCAATAGGGTGGCTGCCCTTAAGCTGGACCCTGGAGGAAATCCTGCCTCATTGGAGTTGAGCCTCTTCCTCACTTTCCTCCTCTCTTCTCTCGGGCACCCAGGTACAGTCAGTGACCTCATCATCCCCTCCCTCCTCATCACTGGAACAAACTTGATAGTATGCTGCAGCTGCGGGAACATGACTGCTAGTTTCTTGTCCTTCTGTGGCATGGAAGGAGTAACTGTGGACAAGGAGCTGGTGGAATAGTCCGCTTTGGCAGCTGCATTGGAAGGCAAACTAGTATGAGCCTGGGTGACAGAGGATGAGGAGAGCTTAGATATCCACTCCACCAACTCTTTTGCATGTTGTGGCTTAATAACACGGCCAGCAGCAGAAAAAAAAAGAACAAGCGTGCCCCGCCTGCAGAGGATGCACTATGTCCAAGACCACCAGTTTTCACTGTAGACACAGAGGCCGCTTGCCCTCTTTAGTGGCCTGTGAGCGTCTGCCTCTCCTTGGTGACCTTCCGGACATCATAGGGATTTTTTTCACACCGTACTACACTGTATTACATACTGTACATCTCCTGCACTGCACTATTATATACTGTTCACCGACTTCACTGTATTATGTACTGTACACCGACTGCATTGTATTATATACTGTACACACTATTTTATACTGTGTACACCGGCTGCACTGTATTATATACTGTACACCGCCTGCACTGTATTATATACTGTACACTGACTGCAATGTATTATATACTGTACACCGCCTGAAGTGTATTATATACTGTACACTGACTGCACTGTATTATATACTGTACACTGACTGCACTGTATTATATACTGTACACTGACTGCACTGTATTATATACTGTGTACACCGCCTGCACTGTATTATATACTGTACACCGACTGTACTGTATTAGATACTCTACGCTGCCTGAAGTGTATTAGATACTCTACACTGCCTGAAGTGTATTATATACTATACACCGACTGCACTGTATTATATACTGTACACCGGCTGCACTATGTTATATACTGTACCCTGCCTGCACTGTATTATATACTGTACCCTGCCTGCACTGTAATATATACTGTACCCTGCCTGCACTGTATTATATACTGTACACTGACTGCAATGTATTATATATTGTACACAGCCTGCACTGTATTATATACTGTACACCGCCTGCACAGCAATTCAATGGAACAATTTTATACCCACAGCTAAGAGACTCAAATATCTGTTTGCATTTGCCTATTGTGTCAACTAATACTTTAAATCCATGACCTAGAACACATTCAGATCCTTGTGTTGGGTCAGTGGTACTGGAAGCATTAAGGTAATAATACCGATGCACCCCAGCAGTTTTTAGATGGACGTGTCTTGTAATGGACAGCACAGGTATAAGTGTCCTTAACCACTTCAGCCCCGGAAGGTTTTACCCCCTTCATAATGAGGCCATTTTGTGCAATCGTACGGTCATGCTATGCTGTACCAAAACAAAAATTGATGTCCTTTTTTTTCCCCACAAATAGTGCTTTCTTTTGGTGGTATTTGATCACCTGTGTGTTTTTTATTTTTTGCGCTATAAACAAAAAAGACCATCAATTTTGAAAAAAAACTATATTTTTTACTTTCTGCTATAAAACATTTCCAGTAAAAAAATGTAAAAAATCTCACTGTACTAATGATACTGGCAGAGAAGGGGTTAACATCAGGGGCAATCAAAGGGTTAACTGTGCTCCTAACTGTGTGGGGGATGGCTTAACTAGGAGGAAGAGAGAGATCTGTGCTCCTGCTTAGCAGAAACACAAGATCTCCATTTTCCTCTCTGACAGAACGGCGATCTGCCTTGTTTACATAGGCAGATGGCCGTTCTGCCCCTCCTGCCAATGATCGGCGGGTCCCGGCAAGCATTGCGTTCGCCGGACCCACTAATTGGCTCCTGCTGTGTATAATCCCAGCAGAAGCAGATTGCCAACAGCGCATGCACACCCCAGATTCGGAAGAAGCCACAATATACAGGTACGTTGTTTCGCGCAGCTGGGCCGCCCTGCCGCAGTAAATGTGCGGTGGGCGGTCCGAAACTGGTTAAAGGATATGTTCACATTTCATAACATGTTACACTCGTATCCACGGTGTATCATGTTATTAAATGAGCAGCCTCCACACCCCCCTCCCCCCTTTGAGCCCCTTTTGTGACAGCAGGCTAAGGATCTTCTCCCTGTACTCAATGTCACAATTTTTTTTTAAATGCAGCCGTGAGGGGCTCCACCCACCTGGCCTTTACAGAGCTCAGTGAATAGGAGAACTTCAACTATCGTCAGACATTCTGGCTGATGGCTTGTAGATCTTAATGAACTACCAGGGCACTGGTGAGCACTCTAGTAGTTCATTGAGTCTTTCTGTCACTCAGTAACTGCCTGCCTGTGCATGGTTTTGGGCAGACAGCTACACAGGTAGTCTGGAGGAGTCGGAGATTGCACCTGTGATCTCTTGTTTGCGGGTACATTACTTTACAGGCTCCTAATAAAAAAATTATAAATCCATATTTTTTTTACCTGCAAAAAGATGTGCATATATTATTTTTGTAACAGGTGAACTTATTCTTTAAACTTTACTTTTACTTCTCAAGTTTTTTTCCTGGAGATTTTATTCATAATATTACAGGCAAAACTCAAGGCAAACAGTTTAGCAAACATTGCAAGTGAACAATTTGCAAAAACTTGTGTAATCACTCAAAAAAAGGGGAAACTGAGATATGTTCACGACCTCCAAAAGAAGATACAACTTCTGGGAAGAGTGTCTAAAGTTTTATTAAGATTCCATTACAGATAAGAACCAAAATTCAAACAAGAGCAGTTTAAGATTTTCCTCACTGTTTTCTAATGACAAAAATGTCAAGAAAAGACAATTCTTATGCTGTATGTTCTTTATAGACACTATTTTGCAATTAGTGAGCTTCTTGTGTTTGCTGAGTTTCATGGCTATGGTGGTCTTCTTCGACTTCTATGGTATTGTAATCTGTGGAAAAAATGGAATGTGCATTAGATATTGTTTAGAGCTTAATTGGTTAGCTAATGGAATGAAAAGTAATAGATTAGCCACTAAAAGAAAAGATATCCATCCTAAATAAAAATTGCAAGTTGTATCATGTGTGAACCATCCTAGATTTGCCTTTTTGGCACCATTCTTCATTAACAAAACGTTATACTGGTCTTTATTTAGAGCCACAAGAATGTGTCATGGAGAAAATAAACTGGGACTTTAAATGTGCATTAAAGAGGACATATAACACACAACTGACAAAACATGAACAACTTTATTACGTAATTAATATATTAATGAAACCACAAGAAGAGATGAGTTGCCATATCAAATTTAGAGCTACAGATGCATGTTTACAGTTTCAAGATGGTATAATGGATTGAAGTGTTTCCCGATATTATCCTTTCCACACACTGTCACACGTTGTGCAGAAAATGGCGTCCCAACCATTTCTGTAGACTAAGTGGCAGTGTGTGGACAGACGGGCCTTCCCCAAAAAAGGGAGTTCTAAACCATTAGGATTTCTTCTTTAACTCTAATGCCCCGTACACACGGTCGGACTTTGTTCGGACATTCTGACAACAAAATCCTAGGATTTTTTCCGACGGATGTTGGCTCAAACTTGTCTTGCATACACACGGTCACACAAAGTTGTCGGAAAATCCGATCGTTCTGAACGCGGTGACGTAAAACACGTACGCCGGGACTATAAACGGGGCAGTGGCCAATAGCTTTCATCTCTTTATTTATTCTGAGCATGCACGGCACTTTGTCCGTCGGATTTGTGTACACACGATCGGAATTTCCGACAACGGATTTTGTTGTCGGAAAATTTAATATCCTGCTCTCAAACTTTGTGTGTCGGAAAATCCGATGGAAAATGTCCGATGGAGCCCACATACGGTCGGAATTTCTGACAACACGCTCCGATCGGACATTTTCCATCGGAAAATCCGACCGTGTGTACGGGGCATTAGGCTGGGTTCACACCTATGCGAATTAGATGCGGGTTTCCCCGCATCCAATTCGCATAGCAGGAGAATGTGACTGGCTCCCTATGGAGCCGGTTCACATATCTCCGTTGCGGCTGCGGAGCGCACTGCACAGTGTGTCTTTGGCTCCATTTCAGGGCCAAATTCAGGCACTGATTCATCCCTGAAACAAGGAAGCACAGCGCTCCTGTGCAATCCGCAGCAGGTTACAGTGTGAACCCTGCCTGAAAGTAGCAGATGCATTTGGTTTTGAAACATTAGCACACTACTGGGCACAACAGATACCAAAAATACACTATCTTTGGGATGCACACGTTATTTTTGGAGGTTTATCATCTTGACACCTTTCTTTGATGTATGCCACTCTATTAAACAGTTTTTAGCCATATCATCTGTTTATACAAAGGCATGGATCCCGAAGACACGAGAATATTGCAAAATGCGTCGTTCCACTATGCCATCTTGAAACTGTAAAAGTGCATCTGCTGTACTAAATTTGATACGGCAACTCATCGTTCATGTTTTATCAATTGTGTTTTATATGTCTTCTTTAGGGTACATTTTAAGTCTCAATTTATTCTATCCATCACAAATTCTCGTGGCTCTGGAGAAAGACCATTATAGACATCCATCCTAACTTTTTTTTAAAAAGGTATACATCTGGCATTCATTCTTGCTGCCTCCTTCTACTACTTTTCCTGTGTGGTTCACTACATGGTCAAAAGTTAATAAACCTATATGAGCTTTTTGGACATCCCTTTCAAAAATCATGGCCATCAGGGTGTAGCTATAACAACCCCACTCATTTTTGAGTTTCCACAGCAGTTTGGTGTGTATGTGAGAATTTGTGCCCAATCAGCCAAAAGCGCATACGTGAAGTCAGGTATGGATATTGGATGAAATTACCCTAACCTGCAAATGACATTTTAGTTCTTCCCAAAGGTGATAAGTGGCATTGATGTCAGGAACACTGTGCAGGCCACTTAAATTCCTCCACACCAGAATCAATCTATATATTTATGGCCTTGTCAATGTACACAGGGGCACAGTCATGCCAAGACAGAAAAGGATCCTTTCATAAGTAGTTGGAAGTGCTTGTATAATATCTTTGTATGTTGTAGTAGTAACATCACCCGTCACTGGAAACACCAGAACTGACTTTGGAGGGCTGCCCACGTATTTTTGGTCATATAGTATAGCTCCTCATGGAAATCTGTGATTAAAACGGTTATGCAAAAGCTGTAGGTTGGCAGCACACCGTAGAATACTTGGAATAAAAATGCACTCCTGTTACAATATAGAACACTGTGTATGTCTGTGTAGTTGGCATGTGGTGCGATTTTTCTTCCTGACTGCATTTACTTTAAAATTTGTCATATTTAAAACAAAGAAATCTACATGCTAATTAAAGTGGTTGTATAGTGTTTTTTTTAACTTTTACCTACAGGTAAGCCTATAATAAGGCTTACCTGTAGGTAAAAAAAATATCTCCTAAACCTTTACAGTTTAGGAGATATTCCCCTTGCTATGCGCCGCTGACTGCAGTGGCGCATGCGTACAGGGGATTCTCGGCTGAAGGCCCGGCAACTGCCGGACCTTGCCGGGTAAGAAATCTCCCGCACGCATGCGCGGGAGTGATGACATTGTGGCTCCAGCCACTCACAGCGCTGGAACCGCGATACCCAGAAGACACGCCGAGGCAACATGACAGCTCCCTCGGCGTGGACCAGGTAAGATACCAACGCCTAATAGCTCATTATGCCTTTTGCTTTACAGGGGTAAAAAAAAAAAAAAAATTTCAGCGGGTATACAACCGCTTTAGGTCCTGAATAAGGTCCACATTGAAAATGCATCAATATGTATTTTTGATGCAGTGAGCATTCAGGACTGCATCATGGTTTCCATTTATTATCGCAAGACATTTTCAAAAAATCTAAAAGATAGTATGTCAAGAGGTATATATGGAAGCTGATCAGTCCCTCTGAGATGCTAGTGGCCTGTTTACCTTGCTGATTCTTCTGGAATCAACATTTTAATGGCACTGACCTGGAACAGGCATAGGCAAGAGCACAGGGTGTGTCAGGTGTGTCTGGGCACACCCTAATCACCCTATGTGGTGCAGATTTCCGGTTTAGACCCCTGATGGTTTGCCAAAGCCCCCTAATGGGGCTCCTAAAAAAATGGTTAAACAATAATAAAAAAAAAATAGTAAAAAATAAAATGATAAAAATAAAAACTACTGACACCGTCCACTGCCCTAGTGACACCAATCTCTGCCATACTGACACTGTCGATGTATATATACACAAGCACACACATGCATATGTGTTTGAGGTTTGGGGTGCACACCCTATTGCAACAGACTGCACACACATATGGGAACAGTTAGGAAAATAAGGATTTATTTTGCAATTGCCAGGACTGAATAATGACTTTGCAAGTCATTATTGAATCCAAGTAAGCCAGAAAATGTGCTTATTGAGAACATTATGTTTACTACCTGCTAACTGACAGCCTACAGCAAATATGTCTGCTTTTTTTGTAAAAATGATGTAGTGCCCTGCTCTAGATAGATTGAATTTTGTTTTTTGAATATGCTGTACCCAGCTGAGCAGTAATTTATATTCTAGGTCTGGTCAGTTTGTACCTAAACCTGGGGATCCCACTTGCCTCTGAAAGTAGGAGGATCAATCCCTGGGCTATAAATATTTATCTGACCTCAGTTGATCCCTGGGAGGACGGACCAGAATGTGTGGCTGAGAAGAAGAAAAATGTTTGGGAGGGATGATCAGAGGTCTCGCTCCTGGGGCCTCTGGCCTGGGGAGCAGCTGTGTTATTAAGTAGCTGTTGCCATTAGGCCCCAGCTTTTTTTTTTTTTTAAATAACAAACATGTCATACTTACCTGTTCTGTGCAATGGTCCTTCTCAGGTCCCCCGTCTGCATTCCTAGAACCCCTGAGCTGAGCGCCCCCATAACAAGCAGCTTGTTCTGGGGGCACTCGTGTGTGATCGCTCCCTATCCACCTGTCTGTAAGACACACAGAGCTCGGCCCCTGCCCCCAACTCTCTACTCACTGGCTGTGAATGCACCCTGCTTTATTACACCTTCCAGGAGCCCTTAGCACTGATACAAGAGTAGGCTGGCTCTTGTGGGAGGTTACATATCTATGGACTAAAAGCCAGTCTGGAGGAGTGGACATTTCTAGGAAGGATGCATTTGCATGCAGCCTGCTATAAGTAATGCTAAGTCTCCATGTTTAAAATAGGGTTGCCACCTTTTCATCAAGTCAAACCCGAACACTTTAACCACTTCAGCCCCGGAAGAATTTACCCCCTTCCTGACCAGGCCATTTTTTGCAATACGGCACTGCGTCGCTTTAACTGACAATTGCACGGTCGTGCGACGTTGTACCCAAACAAAATTGACTTCCTGTTTTCCCCACAAATAGAGCTTTCTTTTGGGGGTATTTGATCACCTCTGCAGTTTTTATTTTTTGCGCTATAAACAAAAGCACCACAGTCCCCTTATATCAGATATGACACCAGAGCCCCCCCCTTACATCAGATATAACACCAGAGCCCCCTCTTACATCAGATATGACACCAGAGCCCCCCTTACATCAGATAATATGAAAGCATGAGACTACCAAGCCAAAATAAATATATGTACAGAGCCCCTCACCTCATCCCAAAATAGTCACGGGAAAAATAGGAAAAAATTGCCCCGGGGATTGTATGGGTGGGGGGTTGAGTTCGTAAAAATTGGGTAAAGAAAGTAGAAGGATAGTAAAAAATATATAACTTTATTCAAAAATTACATGAGATACATGGTTAAAAGACAATATATTGAACAGTTCATACAGTTGAACTCCTGCACCATGTCAGAAGGGGCTCTAAGATGAAAGAACACGATTGAACATGATAATCAGGATACCCAACATGTTTCGGACTATTGGTAGTACAGTTCCTTCTTTAGGGGTTTTATAAGGATATACTGCACTGTCTATAATAAAAAATACATAGATAAAAAGTAATAATCATCATTCGAAAATGCATGAGGTAAAATGCAAATAGTGGGAATAAGAGCTTGGGAGATGACAAAAAGAGAGAACAACAATAATAAAAGGACTTACTAGTTCAAAGACAGTAACCGTGTCCTAGACAGATGGTAATTTGATGGTTTAACAGATGACACTCCAAGTTCCGGCCTCCATAGTACCAATCAATAATACACTTTTAAGAGAGTAGAGCAGTGCATAAGCCCATGTATTGGGGGCTGAAGAGTGGGAGGTATGTAGAGCTTCCCCAGTATATCTGGCATGCAGTATATCTGGTATATTCCACTCTTTGGTTATTTCTTTTATCTCATGACCAATATATGGCCTCTTCAGCCAGTGTCTGCATGCAAGCCTGTGACACTATTTGAAACTGCCTATACCGGTTGGCCGATTTACTAGTCATTTCGCCCTTTCCCTCTTTTTTATTATATACTATACATTGTCATTATTTTCAATTGTATACATCTACATCAAACATCTCTGCATTATACTTATATTATTATATATTTATGTTTAGGGGCCCGTACCCTTCTCTTTGCTGTTCCTTGTGGATTCCTTGGCCTGGCACGTCCAACTGGTCCCCACTTTGATGCTATGTTTTGCCAGATATACTGAGGAAGCTCTACATACCTCCCAGTCTTCAGCCCCCAATACATGGGCTTATGCACTGTTCTACTCTCTTAAAAGTGTATTATTGATTGGTACTATGGAGGCCGGAACTTGGAGTGTCATCTGTTCATCAAACCATCAAATTACCATCTGTCTAGGACATGGTTACTGTCTTTGAACTAGTAAGTCCTTTTATTATTGTTGTTCTCTCTTTTTGTCATCTCCCAAGCTCTTATCCCCACTATTTGCATTTTACCTCATGCATTTTCGAATGATGATTATTACTTTATATCTATGTATTTTTTATTATAGACCATACAGTGTATCCTCATAAAACCCCTGAAGAAGGAACTGTACTAACAATAGCCTGAAACATGTTGAGTATCCTGATTATCATTTTTGATCGTGTTCTTTCATCTTAGAGCCCCTTCTGACATAGTGCAGGAGTTTAACTGTATGAACTGTTCACTATATTGTCTTTTAACTATGTATCTCATGTAATTTTTGATTAAAGTTATATATTTTTTACTATCCTTCTACTCTCTTTACCCATTTTATACGAACTCAACCCCCCACCCGCACAATTTTTTCCTATTTTTCTCTTACATCAGATATGACACAATAGCCCCCCTTACATCAGATATGACACCAGAGCCTCCCCTTACATCAGATATGACACAATAGCCCCCCCTTACATCAGATATGACACCAGAGCCTCCCCTTACATCAGATATGACACAATAGCCCCCCCTTACATCAGATATGACACCAGAGCCTCCCCTTACATCAGATATGACACCAGAGCCTCCCCTTACATCAGATATGACACCATAGCCCCCCCTTACATCAGATATGACACCATAGCCCCCCCTTACATCAGATGTGACACCAGAGCCCCCCTCCCTTACATCAGATGTGACACCAGAGCCCCCCTCCCTTTCATCAGATGTGACACCAGAGCCCCCCCCCCTACATTAGCTGTGACACCAGAGCCCCCTACCCTTACATCAGATGTGACACCAGAGCCCGCTCTTACATCAGATATGACACCAGAGGCCCCCTTTCCCCCTGTACTCACTGATCATTAACTGCAAAGAAGTTCCTAATTTCTCTTTCCAGGCTCCACACACTCCGTGTTCGTTCCTCGGCAGTGCTGCTGAGACTTTTCAGTCAGTGCCGCTCTCTATTGCCACCTGCAGGCTGGAGGAAGGAGAACACCTAATCCTCTCTCCAGTTATGAGCCACGATCCTATGTGAATGTGTCCGGTTTTCAGGGGGGGCTCAAATTCGGGCACATGATTCAAATCCCGGACTGTACGGGTGAATTCCATACAGGTGGCAACCCTAGTTTAAAAGGCCTGAAACCCAAGGAATAAAAGGAGTGGGGTAGGGACAATCAAGCTTGGGAGAAAAATTGCTAGATGGTGCTGGATGTCCCCCAGCCAGGAAATGAGGCAGGCTCTTTCTGACTTGCTACAGCTTCTAATGAAAAGTTCACAGTGTGCAGTGGAAACAGGAGAGGAGCCTGTACAACTGTGCAGGACTGCAGGTAAGGCTGAAATTCAGTTTTTTACATAATTGGATATTTACTGATTATACTGACCATGGAAGAAGCACCATTTGGCATTCACAACGCTGGTATCATAGCAGCAATTGTTCCGCTCACACTCTTCCTTGGTGATTCCTGGTTTACCACAGTCCCTCCTCTCAGAGGCACGTACATTACAGTGAGCTATTAACAGAGAGAAAAATGTATAGGTCACCAGCAAGTTTAAGGTTGGGATCTCCTAAAGACTAATATTATATGAAGATTTAGCTGTGACTGCTGTGCAATAGATAAGACTAACACAAAAAAGCAAAACTCCTTACCTTTACTGCAAGGGGAATTATATGTAGCGTGAGCTTTAATCACTGAGGAAAAAAAGAACATACGGTTATGGTGAACAGGAGAGACATGGTAAACATTGACATTTCTGATGGCTGACTTCTCCTTTTAAATATACCCAGATTTAGAAATGATTAGAGGGCGATAGTGAGGAGAGGAGTGAGCAAGGAGTGGGAAGACAGAGCAAGTGGGTTGGGGGGGGGGGTTAAGCACATAACTATACGAGGGGCAGGGGAGTGAAGCTGTGAGTGGTGAAAGAAGAGTAATGAGGAACGAACAGGGAGTAAAAGCAAGGGAAAGGGTAAAGGTCTCAGCCATGGCAAGTGACTAGTAAAATGGAGAGAATAGGAAGAGCAGGGAAGGGGGAGGTAAATATTAGGCGATATCCTATCACAGGAAGGATGAATACTTTAGTGCAGGGATATGTAATTAGTGGACCTCCAGCTGTTGCAGAACTACAAGTCCCATGAGCAGACTCTGACAGCCACAAGCATGACACCCAGAGGCAGAGGCACGATGGGATATATTGAAGCCCTCTTATTTCTATTATGACAGGTTTCCTTTAAACTTACAAAGAGTACAGAATTGTATTTTTGTTTTAATCTGACAATGTTTTCCAGCATAATGACATAGATAAGAAAGAAAATATTATGGAGTCCTGGCAGAAACATAAAAATAATAAAACTGAAAGGAGCCTTCTGTGTGTAGTAGCCTCCCCAGCACCCCCTAATACTTATGTGAGCCCCAACTCTGTCCAGCGATGCCCATGAGTCCCATGGCCATCCGAAACTCTCCCTCCTGATTGGTCAAGGCACCGTAGTGGTGCCATTGGCTCCCACGGCTGTCAATCAAAGACAGTTAACCAATAGGGAGATAGAGGGGGTGGGGCCGAACAGCAGCTCTGTGTCTGAATGGACACACAGAGCTGCAGCTTGGCTCGAGTGCCCCCATAACAAGCTGCCTGCTGTGGGGGCACTCGACAGGAGGGAAGGTGCTAGGAGCAGTGAAGAGGGACCCGAGAAGAGGAGGATCTGGGCGGCTCTGTGCAAAACCACCGCACATGGGAGGTAAGTATAACATGTTTGTTTTTTTGTTTTTAAACAAGACTTTACAATCACTTGAAGTTTAGCTAAAACTCTGTTTTTTTCAATGGTTAAGCTTAACAATAAGGAGGTGACTGACAGGGAAGGGAAGATCAAGTTCTCTGTACTTAAAGTGGCGCTCCACCCAAAAGGGGAAGCTTTGCTTGTCTGCCTCCGGCACTACATTTGGCACCTTGTGGGGAGGAGGGGGTGCGGGTACCTGGTTTTAAGAGATACCCGCACCCACTTCCTTTTGAGTTTGCATCGGTATACTCAGCTGGAAGTCCGGCCCTCACCGCAGCCGGCCCATTAAGAAAGCGCTGCGCAATTCACGAATACGCAGTAGGAAACTAGCTGTGAAGCCGCAAGGCTTCACTGCCGGTTTACCTTACCCAAGATGGTGGTGTCAGCACCCGAGAGCCAATTCAAGAATCGTTTTGGGCAAGGACACCGCGGGATCCCTGAACTGGTAAGTGCCCTAATAGTAAAGGTCAGCAGCTGCAGTACTTTAGCTGCAGACTTTTAATTTTTAGGTGGGGGGGGGCTGGAGCTCCACTTTAAAACAGGACTTAAATATAAGGCCCCACGCACACTGGTTATTTGCCCAGCATTTCTCCTGGAAGGAGAAAAGCAGCGTCTAAAACACACCTAAAGTAGCATTTTGTAAATGCATTTAGGTGCGACAAGCACTAGGGCATTCTTTCATTTCATTGACCCAAATATTAATTAATTTATTAATTCTGGCCAGTGAAATGAATGAATGCTCAAGATCTTGTTGTGCCTAATGTTAATACACATTTAGGCACAGCAGTCATTTTTTTAGTCGTTAAACGTTCCAGTCCTGAATGCACTGGCTTTGGTTTTTATTTTCGGCCTCTAAATGCCCGTAAAAGCATATGTGTGCATGGACACATAGGCTAACATGGATGAGCATTTAGAAGTAGAACAAAATATATAAAATGCCCTTCAAAGTGGAGTTTTTGATGCCCAGTGTGCCTGAGACCTAAAACTTGGTTTTCTGCAAATATTTTTGTTCCACAAAATGCTTTATACAAGTAAGATACTAAATCTCAGTTGTAATTAAATGTTGTATTTATCAGAGCTTAAAAATAGTAGGTTTAGTATATGAAAACTTGGATACCATGCTAGGTTTTGTGTAGGCATCTTCACATTGAATATTCCCATAAATTATTATTTATGCCTTTTTTTAATTCCTACATACCTGGAACATAGTAATCAAGCACGACAACATTGGCGGGATGCAGGTTTTCTACATGTGTTTCTTGTTTGATAGTGAAAACATACTCTTTGGTTTCATGATCAAGCTTTTAGGAGAAAACAATAGTGACAGTGTTTAAGAATAAAAAAAAAAGTACCAAACCCGTGGTCAGCATCAGTAAAAGACAAAAAGAACAAAGCACAGATCCAGAGGAGGTGCTGGGAGCAGTCTGGATTGAATCCAGTTATCCATACATTAAGGGTCGGTTCACACATGGGCAACACGACTTTAGCGCGACTTTGCACTGCGGCTTCGACGCGACCTCGACGCGACTTTGACGCAACTCCGACGCGACTTCGGCAAATTACGAGGCGACTTGAAGTCGCCTCCATGACAGGCGACTTCGCCTGTGGCCAATCAGCTCTCTGGGAGGGAGGGGGGGGAGGGAGGGGTTTTCCCTGCAAAGTCGCTTGACTTTACAGAGAGATCCGACTTGGAGGCGACTTCCATTGATTTCTATGGTACAGGTCGCCTACCAAGTCGGATCAAAGTAATACAGGGAGTACGCTCTGAAGTCGGAGCGACTTCAGTAGTGTCTATTAAGACACTAGCGTTAACTCCCATCAAAACTATTTCTGGGGCGACTTGGGGCGACTTGAGGGCGTACAAGTCGGATCCCAAGTCGCCCCAGTGTGAACCGAGCCTAAGGGTCCCTTTATGCCTTTGCATTTTGGTAACAACATACACTCATTAGTGCCTTGTGCTGTTCATTTTGAATAGCGTCCCAACACACTTATGCCCCGTACACATGGTCGGATTTTCCAATGGAAAATGTGCAATCGGAGCGTGTTGTCGGAAATTCCGACCGTGTGTGGGCTCCATCAGACTTTTTCCATCGGATTTTCCGACACACAAAGTTTGAGAGCAGGCTATAAAATTTTCCGACAACAAAATCCGTTGTCGGAATTTCCGATCGTGTGTACACAAATCCGATGCACAAAGTGCCACGCATGCTCAGAATAAATAAAGAGATGAAAGCTATTGGCTACTGCCCCGTTTATAGTCCCGACGTACGTGTTTTACGTCACCACGTTCAGAATGATCGGATTTTCCGACATCTTTGTGTGACTGTGTGTATGAGCCAGCATCCGTCGGAAAAAATCCTAGGATTTTGTTGTCGGAATGTCCGATCAATGTCCGACCGTGTGTACGGGGCATAAGGCAACAGAACTCTGTTGCAGTGCAGAACATCATAATGCATTGGGGTATGCTGAGTGGTCAAAAAAGAGGTCATGTCTGGTTTCAGTTGTGCTGAAATCCACTGGCAGCCCATTCAAAATGATCGGTTCAAAAAATTCAACACGCATGTATTAATGCACAAGAATGCACCCCCTTAACTGAAACTTGTTTTGGAAAGTATAAAGGCTCCTATGACCGACCTTTTCTTCTGAAAAGTCTTGTTTCTTGGCGGTCATTTTGATATAATTCCTGAAGACACTAACTTGGAGCAGGTATTAAAAAGAAGAAGCACTGACCTCCCTCTGTTTTTTTTTTATTTGCATACCAGTTCCAAATCAGCATGTAAAAGTTCCGAAGCCAGAGACTGCCAGGCAATTAGTATTTTCCAAAAAAGGTCAGAGGTTAAATCCTCTTTTTTTTTATGTTAACACACCTGTGTCCCTCTTTATATAGACTGATAACATTAATTACCTGTGTTAAAAGATAAAATGGCTCCAAAATATTGGGAGGTGTAGAAGCATTTTAATAGAAAAAACAAACATACCGAATGAATACCCATTAAAAATGTAATGGGCAGGTATTGCGCCTACAATATAGCATGCATATCAAAAAACTCGTATAACACTTACATTATCCAAGTAGATTTGGACCTCTCCAGGTAAGACATCTACTCTTCTAACACCATAACGCCCCTTCAGCTAGAATAGAAAGCATATTTCAAGCATGAGTTCCTGTCAAAGGATCTGTTAGAGCATCTGTGACCTAGAGGACCTCATTTAATTAAAAAAAAAGTCTCTTCCTTCCTTCCTTCCTTGTAAGCCCACATGTGGTCGGCAGCTTTCCACTCCACTTAAAGCAGGCATGTCCAAAGTCTGGCCCGCAGTCCGGTTTTATACGGCCCCCACTTGCAATTTGCTTTTATCACATTTGTGGCCCCCAAGCTTCACACAGGGTAAGAATGAGCTCGGTTTTTTAAAATAAATATATATTCCCTTATCTCCTGACAAATGGGGTGTGTTTCTGGGGCGCGTTCCAAAGCCTGTTAGGAAGCTGAAAGCGAAGAGCGCCAATAACAGGCACTAAGTAATTCCCCGGTCCACAGTTGCAGAGCTCTCAGTGTCTCAGTGCCTGTGATTTTTGGCGGTGATTGGTGGCGGCGCTGCGCGTTGTCAGCGTCCTAGCATCAAATAGCATTTCAATTAGTTTTATCAAACCTGCAAGTGTCTTGGTGGTACTGCAGCACCCTGTGTGTGGATGGAGCTGCTTGGAACTTGTGAACTTATTGCCTTGAAATTTTCAGATGAATGGATGCAACACTAAATCGCATGGATGTTTGTTTTGAATTATCTATTAATGTTTGAAAATTGCAAAAGCTTTGTGGAATATTTGCAATACACAGGCTGATTGGAGCACTTTTACCTATTTATTCATTCATTGAAGATTATTGCACATCAATGTATAGTATTAATAGATTTTGTATATTTTGTATGTTAAGCACAATATCACTTTATTAATATTTTAGTAGAAATTTCTTACATTTTTATTTTGATAAGCGCAGCGTGTGTACTATTTGGTTTAAATGTTTATATCCATTTCCTGACCATGGTCCACCAATAAATTATAATGAACCTCTTTGATTTTCATAATCGTGGACTGACTGTGGATTTTCCTAACTTGATCTTGGCTTGCTTATCTATGAACTACTTCAGGTGAAGATTCCTTACTTCAATCTTTCTACAAGTATATGGCACCTACCCTCTTAATGCTTTTACCGTCTGGAACAAATCCTGATATAAGCTCTGCTTTAATCAGAATCATGTTGGTTTTAGATCGTTTCCCTTCGTATCTAAAAAAGAACAAATTAATTTAAGATGAATTAGCTCTCTTCTCTCATTTAACATTCTTTAAATCAGAAACAAGAAACAATATTATAACTCAACCACATTGCAGGTGTCATTACAATTATTTTTTTTAGCTTTTTTTTTTTTTAACAATGTATGTAGGTTCTGATGCATGGTAATCATATATGAATTAGTTTACCCCTTTGTGTACCAACCTGCAATACCCATTCATTATCAGACCATTTTTCAGTGCTGTGATAGTGTAACTGACAACCAATAGGTATTTTATTGTTTACAATATAAATAAAAAAAACACATCAAATAAAAATGCCACAGTTTTGGGAAATTAAGAAATATGTTGGTAATGAGGTGGTTAGAACATGGAGCTTGGTAATGGAGCTCTAAATACAGCACATTAATACAGTATAAAGGTAATGCACAGAGGGAGGAGGGGGTAAAGGGGTTAATGTACAGGTCAAAATTGGGGCATGGAGGTAAGGGGTTAATGTGCAGGATAAGGGAGGCAAAGGGTAAATATTGATATACATAGTGGTGTGATGGCACTGAGCTGTACAGGAGAAGAGGGGAGGTGAAAGGTTAAAAAAAAGAATTCCCACAATAAACCTAAACACCTTACCAGTAATCTGCCACAGTCTAAATACTACATCTTCCCGTTCTCCAATGTGAGTGTGTTTATATTTGTAATCATTGTGACTGATTATCACAGCAATCACAAGGTGCAGAGCCTCTCTGATCAGCTCTTTGCATTGGTATTGATTTACTAAAGGCAAAAAGAGTGTTCACCTTGCAATGAAAGTTGTACTTCGAATACAATTTTCCCCTTATCTTAGTGAAAGAAGTGAAGCGTTGCTGACTTATCATCCAATTATGTGCAAGCAAAAATGCAACTTTTAAAATTTCCTTGGATGTGATTGAGTATTTTATGCAAAGCAAAAATTCACCATATTAATCGAGCTAGAAAAAAAACATTGCAAAGTTAACAGCCTATTTGCCTTTCATAAATCAACCCTATTGTGACTATGGTCTGACACAAATGTGTCCGATGACTCAAATCACAGCGACTGGCAGCCTGTGTGTTTTCTAAAGTGCTGTTTTTTTAAGGCACTCTAGAAATATATGTCTCCCACTAGTGTTGGGCCAACAGTTCAAGCTGAGCCTGATTGGCTGAAGCAATGAAGGCTTTGCCCAAGCAGGGCACATAGCACTGTCAGAGCCATGATTGGACACATTCATGATTACTGTGCCCAATCATGGCTCATTGCTCATAGACCCACCCCACAATATAAAAGATTTCTTCCCAGAGCAGCCATTTGCAGTGTGATATTGTAGTGGAGATAGAACAGGGCTCTGTTCATTGCTACTAGCGAGTTGGTGTGCTATATTGTGCTATTGTGATTCTATTGTCAGTGTAAAATATCAGTGTAGTATAGGGATGGGCCGAAGGGACCCCTGTTCGGTTCCCCCCAGAACTTTCGAACACTGCAAAAGTTTGGATCCGAATAACGAACCCCATTAAAGTCAATGCGACCCAAACGTCAAAAATCAAAAGTGCCCATTTTGAAGGCTTATGCCCCGTACACACGGTCGGATTTTCCGATGGAAAATGTCCGATCGGAGCGTGTTGTCGGAAATTCCGACCGTGTGTGGGCTCCATCGGACATTTTCCATCGGATTTTCCGACACACAAAGTTGGAGAGCAGGAGATAAAATTTTCCGACAACAAAATCCGTTGTCGGAAATTCCGATCGTGTGTACACAAATCCGACGGACAAAGTGCCACGCATGCTCAGAATAAATAAAGAGATGAAAGCTATTGGCCACTGCCCCGTTTATAGTCCCGACGTACATGTTTTACGTCACTGCGTTTAGAACGATCGGATTTTCCGACAACTTTGTGTGACCGTGTGTATGCAAGACAAGTTTGAGCCAACATCCGTCGGAAAAAATCCTAGGATTTTGTTGTCGGAATGTCCGAACAAAGTCCGACCGTGTGTATGCCCTATAATATGCAAGTAATTGGGCATACAATGGTTATAGGGGGCTGGGTTCTGCCCTGGGGGACATGTATCAATAAAAGAAAAGTTTGTGAAAAACGTCATTTTTAAATGAGCAGTGATTTTTAGATTTTTAAAGTGAAAGCATAAAAATGAAAAATTCCTTCCAATACAGTGCCTGGGGGGTCCCCTTATGCTGTGTACACACAAGCGGACTTTTCGACAGTAAAGGTCCGATGGAACAAATCCGTCGGACTATTCGATGGTATGTGGGCTTCATCGGACCTTTACTGTCGAAAAATCAGACGGACTTTAGAAATAGAACATGTTTCAAATCTTTCCGACGGACTCGAGTCCGGTCGAAAAATCCGTTTCGTCTTTATGCTAGTCCGACAGACAAAAAGGGACGCAAGGGCAGCTATTGGCTACTGGCTATGAATTCTCCTTATTCTAGTCCGGTTGTACGTCATCACATTCGAATCAGTCGGACTTTGGTGTGATCATGTGTAGTCAAGTCCGTTGCGTCGGAACTCTGTCGGAATTCCGCCGAAAGTCAGTCAAAAAGTCCTTTGGAGTTCAGTCTGTCGAAAGTCCGCTCGTGTGTACACAGCATTAGTCTACCTTTAAAGTGGCAGATCTGTACCATGTCTAGAATCTGCTGCAGCAATAATTGCATTTATAAAGCCCCAAAAAATGACATTTTCCCTGCAATCTGCCTTTATTTTGCTCAGCAACAGCTGGGGAGCTAGTGTGTATGATGAGGCCACAATGTAGTGCACTGAGAATAAGATTTAGAGATTTTTTTTGGATACATTCTGGTGTCACTTTGACTTTGGATCGAAGTAACGGGTGCGTAAAAATTGGTCTTTGGGTGTCGGTGGCGCACACAGAATATATGGCGTTAAACTGTCAGTAACGCACAAAGAAGTAAATGGCGTTAAACTGGCAGTAACGCACACAGAACTATACGGGATTAAACTGTCTGTAACGCACGGAGTAGTAAATGGCATTAAACTGGCAGTAACGCAATCAAATACACAGTGTTCAACCGTCACTACACTGATGCTATCTGAACTGTCCCTACTCTAGCTATACACTAATGTAAAGGTTACTGACACAGTCTCACTATACTACACTGAAACTATCTGAGCTGTCCCTAATCTAGCTGCACACTATGCAAAGCTGAATGATGGTCCTGCTCACTACACTTACACTATCCCTAGACTGACACTAAACTAATATTCTACACTGACAATTGAAGCAAAATAGCACAGTATAGCACAATAATAGTACTGAACAGAACCCTGTTCTATCTCTCTCCACGCCAAAATCACACTGAAAATGGCTGGCATTGAAAGAATACTTTTATACTATGGGGGGGGGGGGGATGAGCCATGATTGGATAAAGTCATGATGACAGTGTCCAATCATGACTCTGACAGTGCTCTGTGCCCTGATTGGCTGAAGCTTTCACTGCTTCAGCCAATCAGGGCTTGCAACGCACTGTTCAGCGCCACAATGCATTGTGGTCGGTTCGGGGGGGGGGGGAACAAACAGTCGAATGATCCGAACAGCGAAAGTTCGGGCCGAACTTATGCTCGGGGCGAACCGTTCGCCCATCCCTAGTGTAGTGTGAATATAGTGATAATGCAGTGTGTGTGTAGTGTGACCATTCATTTTTACTGTAGTGTCAGTTTAGTGTGTCAGGGCAGTTTTACTGCAGTATATTGTAGTGCTTCAGGGCACTTTTACTGCAGTATAATAAATTTGGTTAGTGAACTTTTACTGCACTATATTGACGTGCGTTAGTGCACCTTTACTGCAGTATATTGTAGTGTGTTAGTGGAGTGTGTCTGTATAGTGAGTACCAAACACCACTTTCCATTGATTAAAGTGCATCCAAGTACACATTTCCCCATATCTAATAAGCCCCCCATCATGGCACTGGGGGGGGCAGCAGCGTCTGTGTCCACAGGCAAAGGTGGACATTGTCCATCCACAGGCAGGGCACCATTTCTTCCTCGGTTTAGTGATGTTGCCCATGCTATCCAGCCACAGCATGTAGAGGTGGTGGTGGACTGGTTTAATAAACAATCCTCATCCTTCTTATCCTCCATCACCCAAGCAGAGACTAGTGTGCAGTCCACCACAGCTGCCAGAGGAGCTTATTCTGCCTCCTTGTCCACAGCTTCTCTTGCCATAGCCCCAGCATCAGGCATGGAGGAGTCAGCTCAGTTAGTTGAACACAGAGTCAGCCACTTGCTCCTTGATGATGCACAGGCATGAGGTTGAGGCAGGTGGGAACATGAGCTTACAGAGAGGGGAGAACACTGATAAACATTACTACGTGTAATGCAAGTAGTAACGCAGTATATATCAGTGTGTTACTGCACATTTAACACAATATAGTAGTAGTGCGTCAGTGAAGTTTTACTGCAGTATATTGTAGTGTGTCAATGGAGTGTGTCTGTGTAGTGAGTACTCAAGTTAAAGTACACCAAACACCACTTTCCATTGATTAAAGTGCATCCATGTACAAATTCCACAACTTTATTACATTTTGTTAATAAGCACGTATTCTGCCTACTTGTCCACTACTGCCATAGCCTCAGCATTAGGCATGGAGGAGTCAGCTGAGTTATTTGAACACAGCGTCAGCCACTTGCATCTTGACGATGCACAGCCATTACTTGTTTTAGATCTTGGTTCTGAGGTTGAGGAAGGTAGGAACATGAAACTACAGAGAGGGGAGAACACTGATAAACAACAAATTGGCAGTCATGTTCCCCCAGCTGCAGAGTATAGCCAGTTGGCTCCAGTAAGGATGAGCATGGAGGGGATGAGGATGAGGTCACTGATGCGACTTGGGTGCCGGATATAGCAGAGGAGGAAAGTGAGGGTGAAGCACAACCCCAACGAGACAGCCATCATGGAAGAGAATCCACCATATTCCATCAGATTGTGGAGCTGTTATCTCCCGGCCCACTTCCCACAGCTCAGCTGTCTGGGCCTATTTTTGCACATGCACTGTTGCAATTTGCAAACTTTGCCTAAAGAAGATCAAGCGTGGTAAAAACACCAGCCATTTGGGTACCACATGCTTGACAAGGCATTTGACCTCCCACCACTCAGCCTGTTGGCAAGAGCACCTGACAGCCACAAAAAAGGAATGCAATTCTGCTCCTCCTCAACTTTCTGGTCTACCCCAGCTATATCTCATGACCTCTCAGCAGCCTCCACTGACAGGGGTAATGGTATAGCAAAGGGTGTCACAGGTCCTTGTATCACATCTGCCAGCAGCACATTACCAGCTGTAGAGTATAGCAGGCAAATATATCTGCACCAGCTGCTGCAGTGAACTGCCTTTCCGTCTGGTGGATTCTGACCCCTTCCGTGAATTTGCAGAATGTGCTGTACCACAATAGCAGGTTCCCAGTCGCTCTTTCTTTGCACGTAAGGCCATTCCAGCTCTGTATCATCCCATGGAAGGCAATGTTCTGGCATCGTAGGGAAAGGCAGTCAGCTGCGAGGTCCATGTTACTGCTGAAACAGGGTCCAGCAAGAATGGTCAGGGACGATACACATTATATTTCCAAAAGTATTGGGACACCTGCCTTTACACACACATGAACTTTAGTCTTATACCCAGTCTTAGTCTACAGGGTTCAATAATGAGTTTGCCCATCCTTTGCAGCTACACTTCTTCTAGGAAGGCTATCCCGGAAGGTCACAAGGTTTATGGAGTGTGTCTATGGGAATGTTTGCCTATTATTCCAGAAGTGCATTTGTGAGCTCAGGCACTGAAGTGGACAAGAAGGCCTGGCTCGCAGTCTCCCCTCTAATTCATCCCAAAGGTGTTCTATTGGATTGAGGTCAGGAATCTGTGCAGGCCATCTGTGCAGGTCAAATTCCTCAACCCCAAACTCGCCCATTCATGTTTTTATGGACCTTGTTTGTGCACTGGTGTGCAGTCATATTGGAACAGGAAGGGGCCATCTCCAAACTGTTTCCACAAAATTGGGAGCATGAAACCGTCCAAAATGTATTGGTATGCTGATGCTTTAAAAATTCCCTTCACTAGAACTAAGGGGCCAAGCCCAACCTCTGAAAAACAACTCCACACCATAATCCCCCCCTCCACCAAATGATTTGGACCAGTGCACAAAGCAAGGTCTATAAAGACATGTATGAGCAAGTTTGGGGTGGAGGAACGTGACTGGCTTGCACAGAGTCCTGACCTCAACCCGATAGAACACCTTTGAGATGAATTAGAGCAGAGACTGCGAGCCAGGCCTTCTCAGCAACATCGGTGCCTGAAATTCCCATATACACACTCCAAAACCTTGTTCACAGCACGCTGGGTAACTCTGCTTGCAATTCAGAAGGATGCAGGACAGGGCTGAGCGCTGGAGCTTGTTTTGCTGCCATGTCCTTATACAGCTGATGGTGATGATGTGAGATTTGTAAGCTCCTCCCCCTCCTCTGCTAAATTGTCCTGAACCACCAGTACCAGAGCAGAGGCAGAGCAGCGAGGGGAAGAGAAGAATTTCCTTTCCTAATAAGGCTCTCTATGCAGACACCATTCTTGCGGTGCCACAAAACACACAAGAGGAGAGGGAAGACCGGGATTCTGGTAGTTTTGGAGGTAGTAGAGGAAGACACACAGTATGTCAAACCTTATAAGATGGTTTTTTGTCCCCAGAACGCTTGGGAGTAGTATGTGGCTGGGAGGAGGCAGTTCCAGATACTGTAATCCTTTGTGACCCAGAGGACTCTGCTTCTTATGCCTCTGCAAACTTGCGGTGCATGGGTTCCCTCATTCTTCAAAGCCTGTGAGAGGACCCAAGAATTCATGGTATCAAGGAGAAGGATCACTATTGGTTGGAAACCCTCCTTGACCACCGTTACAAGGGGAAAGTCTCGTAACTCATCCCATCCCCACAGAGGGAGCATAGGATGAAATATCTTGAGGACACCTTAAAGAGGAGTTTATGTAACGCCTTTCCAGACTCTGTTGGGTTACAGTCTTGTGGAAAAGCTAGATTTGAGGCTTCTGTTGGTCAAGAGAGGAGGGGTGGAGAAGGGGGCTGCCTCAGTGATGCATTTAAACATTTTTAGTCCTTGGTGCCCAGGGCTGTCAGCTTTCATATCCCATCGGCAGCGTCTGCATCATATGATGGGCAATTATCTATGGGCGAAATCAGACATGGAGAGCTTTCCAATTGACGATCCACTGGGTTACTGGATCATGAGAATATACCGCTGGCCAGAACTTGCCCAGTATGCAGTTGAGCTGCTGGGCTGCCCTGCATCCAGCGTGCTTTCTGAACGGACATTCAGTGCTGCCAGAGGTTTTGTAACAGATAAAAGAGCACGTCTGTCCACAGACTCTGTTGACCAGCTCACATTTATCAAAATTTCAAATAAGTAATTTTTTATTTCATTTTCAAATTTACAACAAAAAAAAAACAACACACAGAAAGCTTGCAACGTTTATCAAAATTACTCATTTCTGGATTGTCAGCAGTAGGGATGAGCCGAACACCCCCCGGTTCGGTTCGCACCAGAACCCGCGAACGGACCGAAAGTTCGCACGAACGTTAGAACCCCATTGACGTCTATGGGACTCGAACGTTCGAAATCAAAAGTGCTCATTTTAAAGGCTAATTTGCATGGTATTGTCCTAAAAAGGGTTTGGGAACCCGGGTCCTACCCCAGGGGACATGTATCAATGCAAAAAAAACTTTTAAAAACGGCCGTTTTTTCGGGAGCAGTGATTTTAATGATGCTTAAAGTAAAAAAAAAAAGTGAAATATTCCTTTAAATATCGTACCTGGGGGGTGTCTATAGTATGCCTGTAAAGTGACGCGTGTTTCCCATGTTTAGAACAGTCCCTGCACCAAATGTCATTTTTAAAGGAAAAAATCTCATTTAAAACTGCTTGCGGGTTTAATGTCATGTCGGGTCATGGCAATAGGGATGAAAATCAGTGAGACAAACGGCATGGGTACCCCCCAGTCCATTACCAGGCCCTTTGGGTCTTGTATGGATATTAAGGGGAACCCCGCACCCAAATTAAAATAAGGAAAGGTGTGGGGCCACCAGGCCCTATATACTCTGAACAGCAGTATACAGGCGGTGCAAACAAGACAGGGACTGTAGGTTTGTTGTTAAGTAGAATCTGTTTGTAATTTTGAACATTTTTAACGTGTTTAGCTCCAGCCACTAGACACAGAGCCTGCTTGCCCTCTCTTATTGGCTTGTGACTGTCTGCCTCTCCTTCTTGGCCTTCCAGACATACTAATGGCCTGTAGCTGCACTAAGCTGGGATAGAACACCTGTAATTTTCTTCAAGTAGCTTTATATACTGTAACCAGACAAGCCTGCCTGTCAGTAGGAAGATAACAGGAACGGATCTAGCTGAACACTGTGAGCAGGACGCACTGTACTAAATGTAAATAGTCTAGCTGCCTGACCGTGGTACTAATAGGATCAAATAGAACACCTGTAATTTTCTTCAGGTAGCTTTATATACTGTAACCAGACAAGCCTGCCTGTCAGTAGGAAGATAACAGGAACGGATCTAGCTGTACACTGTGAGCAGGACGCACTGCACTAAATGTAAATAGTCTAGAAGATAACAGGAACGGATCTAGCTGTACACTGTGAGCAGGACGCACTGTACTAAATGTAAATAGTCTAGCTGCCTGACCGTGGTACTAATAGGATCAAATAGAACACCTGTAATTTTCTTCAGGTAGCTTTATATACTGTAACCAGACAAGCCTGCCTGTCAGTAGGAATTTAACAGGAACGGATCTAGCTGAACGCTGTGAGCAGGACGCACTGCACTAAATGTAAATAGTCTAGAAGATAACAGGAACGGATCTAGCTGAACACTGTGAGCAGGACGCACTGCACTAAATGTAAATAGTCTAGAAGATAACAGGAACGGATCTAGCTGAACACTGTGAGCAGGACGCACTGCACTAAATGTAAATAGTCTAGAAGATAACAGGAACGGATCTAGCTGAACACTGTGAGCAGGACGCACTGCACTAAATGTAAATAGTCTAGAAGATAACAGGAACGGATCTAGCTGAACACTGTGAGCAGGACGCACTGCACTAAATGTAAATAGCAGGAACGGATCTAGCTGAACACTGTGAGCAGGACGCACTGCACTAAATGTAAATAGCAGGAACGGATCTAGCTGAACACTGTGAGCAGGACGCACTGCACTAAATGTAAATTGCAGGAACGGATCTAGCTGAACACTGTGAGCAGGACGCACTGCACTAAATGTAAATAGTCTAGAAGATAACAGGAACGGATCTAGCTGAACACTGTGAGCAGGACGCACTGCACTAAATGTAAATAGTCTAGAAGATAACAGGAACGGATCTAGCTGAACACTGTGAGCAGGACGCACTGCACTAAATGTAAATAGTCTAGAAGATAACAGGAACGGATCTAGCTGAACACTGTGAGCAGGACGCACTGCACTAAATGTAAATAGTCTAGAAGATAACAGGAACGGATCTAGCTGAACACTGTGAGCAGGACGCACTGCACTAAATGTAAATAGCAGGAACGGATCTAGCTGAACACTGTGAGCAGGACGCACTGCACTAAATGTAAATAGCAGGAACGGATCTAGCTGAACACTGTGAGCAGGACGCACTGCACTAAATGTAAATTGCAGGAACGGATCTAGCTGAACACTGTGAGCAGGACGCACTGCACTAAATGTAAATAGTCTAGAAGATAACAGGAACGGATCTAGCTGAACACTGTGAGCAGGACGCACTGCACTAAATGTAAATAGTCTAGAAGATAACAGGAACGGATCTAGCTGAACACTGTGAGCAGGACGCACTGCACTAAATGTAAATAGCAGGAACGGATCTAGCTGAACACTGTGAGCAGGACGCACTGCACTAAATGTAAATAGTCTAGAAGATAACAGGAACGGATCTAGCTGAACACTGTGAGCAGGACGCACTGCACTAAATGTAAATAGCAGGAACGGCTCTAGCTGAACACTGTGAGCAGGACGCACTGCACTAAATGTAAATAGCAGGAACGGATCTAGCTGAACACTGTGAGCAGGACGCACTGCACTAAATGTAAATAGCAGGACCGGATCTAGCTGAACACTGTGAGCAGGACGCACTGCACTAAATGTAAATAGCAGGAACGGATCTAGCTGAACACTGTGAGCAGGACGCACTGCACTAAATGTAAATAGCAGGAACGGATCTAGCTGAACACTGTGAGCAGGACGCACTGCACTAAATGTAAATAGCAGGAACGGATCTAGCTGAACACTGTGAGCAGGACGCACTGCACTAAATGTAAATTGCAGGAACGGATCTAGCTGAACACTGTGAGCAGGACGCACTGCACTAAATGTAAATAGTCTAGAAGATAACAGGAACGGATCTAGCTGAACACTGTGAGCAGGACGCACTGCACTAAATGTAAATAGCAGGAACGGATCTAGCTGAACACTGTGAGCAGGACGCACTGCATTAAATGTAAATAGTCTAGATAGAAGATAACAGGAACGGATCTAGCTAAACTGAATACAGTGTATATATATATATATATGCAACACCTGGGATGCATATATATATACACAATACACTGTAAGTGCAGCTAACTGACTGACTGTTCTGCCTAATCTATCTAACTCAAATCAAATGACACTGTCTCTCTCTCTCTCTATCTCTCAGCACACCGGAACACACACTACACAGGGCCGCCGTGCAGGCGGCCTTATATAGTGTGGGGTGTGTACTAAATCCCCTGAGCCATAATTGGCCAAAGCCACCCTGGCTTTGGCCAATTACAGCTCTCTCTACTGACGGCGCTGTGATTGGCCAAGCATGCGGGTCATAGTGCATGCTTGGCCAATCATCAGCCAGCAATGCACTGCGATGCCGCAGTGAATTATGGGCCGTGACGCGCCACACGAATTTAGCGCGAACGGCCCATAACGTTCGCAATTTGGCGAACGATCGAACAGCCGATGTTCGAGTCGAACATGGGTTCGACTCGAACACGAAGCTCATCCCTAGTCAGCAGCTATCAAGCCCTTGATGCCGATGTCGCAGATTGAGTGTTTTCTGGATGTGGAAGACTGTCTATGCTGCCTTGATTTCTGTGTGTTGATTCTATCTAGAAGAAATGTTTTGGTATAGGTTTTATGGGCACAATAAACACCCAAGGACCAATTTTTCCGCACCTGTTTGACAGGTGCATATAATTTCAATTATTGATAGCCAGGCCAATTCTTGCTTTCATCAAGAGTACCTCTATAGGGTTACAGTGTGAAGGCACCACCAACAAACAAAGCCCAATTTTTCCACACCTGTTACTTCTATCCAAAGTCTGCGAAAAAAATCTCTAATCTTGTTCCGAGTGCACTAAATTGTGGCCTCATCATACAGACTGGATCCCCAAGCCGTTGTTTATTAAATAAACAAAGCTTGCAGGGAAAATGTAATTTTTTTTGGTTTTTATAAATGTAACTTTTGCTGCAGAAGGTTTTATACATGGTACCATTACTAGTAAAAAAAAAATAATAAAAATGCTATAAATCTATCCCCTATTTTATAGATGCTATAACTTTTGTGCAAACCAATCAATATACAGTTATTGCAATTTTTTTTTACCAAAAATATGTAGAAGAATACATATCGGCCTAAACTGAAAAAAAAAATTGTTTTAAAGAAAATAAATTGGATATTTATTATAGCAAAAAGTAAAAAATGTGTTTTTTTTCAAACTTGTCACTCTTCTTTTGTTTATAGAGCAAAAAATAAAAACCGCAGAGGTGATCAAATACCACCAAAATAAAGCTCTATTTGTGGGCAAAAAATGCTAACAATGTACAGTGTTGTATGACCGCGTAATTGTCATTCAAAATGTGACATCGCTGAAAGCTGAAAAATGGCTTGGGCAGGAAGGGGGTGAAAATGCCCTGTATTGAGGTGGTTAAAGTAAAGTCATGAAACTGATCTCTGTGTAGCTGTGGAGACAATTGGATCCTTAGCCCAGGCTGTACTGAGCTTTTCCTTCCCTCCAAATTTATTATAAAGCCTACCCCTTTCAAATGCTATGCTCCATCATTAAAATGTCAAACGGCAAAGTCCCTACACCCCACTGGGGATTTGGCTTTTGGACAGCTAAGTGAAAGGGTAGGACTTACTGTCAGAATACATGGAATAATCCTGACTTAGAAGCATTTCAAAGCCCCATGTAAAGCCCGGGCTTAAGATCTAAGGGACTCCAGAGGGATCTCAAGGTTCATTTCAAGACTTACACAGATAACTTGATGTCTGCACATGAGCACTGTTGTTACAGAAGGCCCTTTTTAGTCAATTTCACCTTCTATACACTGAATGTTTGATCTTACCTGGTTTCTATATGGACATCAAATTGTCTCTGTGCATCCCGGGTGCAGACAGCTGGCTCGGTGGTTACATTAACAGAAAAGTAGAGATCATGCTCGTCAGGAACCTCAGTATAATGTAGATGTGCCTACAGAGAGATATGCAATCAAGACATTTATATTTGTGTTTTTTTTTTTAATATTACATTCTGTTAGTGAAATCTTTACCTATACCTTAAAGCCCAACTCCACAATAAAAAATAAAATAATTAAAGTCCTCCCTTGCTGTGAAGCTGCACCCACACTGCAAAGATTAAAAGCTTGTTTCCGTCTACAGGATGGGAAACCTGATTTTACATATCCAATACTCAATTCTCCCAGCAGAATGCTCTCCTCTATGCTGCAGCAGTGGACTGTCCCTTTGAGTTTTTATATACAATGTGGTCTTGATGACACCAGAGGGCCTTAGACTGCTGGAGCATAGAGGAGTGCAGGTTGCAGGGACTTGTCTAGCAGCATACAGGAGATTGTGGGTGTGGAGGATCAGGTAAGGAAAATTGTTGTACTGAGTCCCCCTGGATATAAAACGAGTAGTTAAACTTTGAAACATCAATTGTCGATTATTTTGGTCATTCTCCAGAATGTTTTGATGGAGTAATTTTAACTGCTTAGCGACCGCCCACCATAAATTTACTGCGGCAGGGTGGCCGCTCTGCACCAGATCACGTACCAGGTACGTTATCTAAAAGTTCCGGGTCTGGGCCACACCCGCACGCTGCTGGCGACCCACTCCCACTGTGATTGGACACAGCGGGAGCCAATCAGCGGGTCCGGCGGGTGCGTTATCTGCCTGGACCTGCTGATCATTCAGGAGAAAGGCAGATCGCTGTTCTTTTGAGGGGAATATGCTAAACCTGTGTTCCTGCTAAGCAGAAACACAGATGTTTACATTCCCCCAGTCAAAGCACCTCCCCCACAGTTAGCAACCACTCCCAGGGAACACATTTAACCCTGTGATCGCCCCTGATGTTAAACCTTTCCCTGCCGCAATATCTCAGTCCCGCTATAAGTCAAAATATACCATAGTTTGTAGACGGTGTAACTTTTGTGCAAACCAATCAATATACACATTTTTTACCAAAAACATGTAACAGAATACATATTGGCCTAAGTTGTACAAAATTTAATTTCTTCATCATTTTTTTATTAGGAATGTTTTATAGCAGAAAGTAAAAAATATTGTTTCTTTTTCAAAATTGTCGGGCTTTTTTTGTATATAGCGCATAAAATAAAAACTGCAGAGGTGATCAAATACCACCAAAAGAAAGCTCTATCTATGGGGAAAAAAGGACATCAATTTTATTTGGGTAGAGCGTTGCACGTCCACGTAATTTTCTGTTAAAATTCTGCAGTGCCGTATTGCAACAAATGGCCTTGTCATGAAGGGGGGTAAACCTTCTGGAGTTGAAGTGGTTAATATGCATTGGTGTCTATATATATATATTTTTTTTTTTTTTTTCTATTTTTTAACCGTTTCTATAATAATTATTTTTTTTAATTGTAATGTTTATTGGTAAACATTGAGTTATTGGCACCTTTAAAAGTCTGAGCTCCAGAAGTGAGCAATTTTCTTGTGTCCAATTAATGGGATGCAATGCTTGTAAGCTTTCCTCTAAAACTTCTTCATATACATATATATATATATATATATATATATATATATATATATATATATATATATATATATACACTATATTGTCAAAAGTATTGGGACACATGCCTATACACTCACATGAACTTTAATGCCATCCCAGTCTTGGTCCATAGGATTCAGTATTGCGTTGGCCCACCCTTTAAAGCTATAACAGCTTCAACTTCACAAGGTTTAGGAGTGTGTCTATGGGAATGTTTGACCATTCTTCCAGAAACACATTTGTGAGGTCAGGCACTGATGTTGGATGAGAAGGCCTGGCTCGCAGTCTCCACTCTAATTCCAAAGGTGTTCTATCGGGTTGAGGTCAGGGCTTTGTGCAGGCCAGGCAAATTCCTCCACCCCAAACTAGCTCATCCATGCCTTTATGGACCTTGCTTTGTGCACTGGTCTAAATCATTTGGTGGAGGGGGGGGGGGGTTATAGTATGTGGTTGTTTTCCAGGGGCTGGGCTTTGCCCCCTAGTTCCAGTGGAGGGAACTCTTAAGGTGTCAGCATACCAAGACATTTTGGACAACTTCATGCTTCCAACTTTGTGGGAACAGTTTGGGGATGGCCCCTTCCAGTTCCAACAGGACTGTGCACCAGTGCACAAAGCAAGGTCCATAAAGACATGCATGAGTGAGTTTGGGGTGGAGGAACTTGACTGGCCTGCACAGAGTCCAGACCTCAACCTGATAGAACACCTTTGGGATTAGTGTTGGCACCCTTATCCCTTTAAACCAAAACACATATTAATTACACAGGTTCTCTGGCTGATTAAGGTGGTAATTAAACTCACGTGGTATTTTATCTGCATTAAATGATCCTCAGAACCTGTCTAATTTATATGTGTTCGAGTTTAAAGGAATGAGGTGGCAACCCTATTTGGGATGAATTAGAGCAGAGACTACAAGCCAGGCCTTCTCGTCCAACATCAGTGCCTGACCTCACAAATGCGCTTCTGGAAGAATGGTAAAACATTCCCAAAGACACACTCTTAAATTTTTTGGACAGCCTTCCCGGAAGAATTGTCCACAGAGATGTACAGTATCTCACATTTTTGTAAATATTTTATTATATTTTTTCATGTGACAACACCGAAGAAATGACACTTTGCTACAATGTAAAGTAGTGAGTGTACAGCTTGTATAACAATGTAAATTTGCTATCCCCTCAAAATAACTCAACACACAGCCATTAATGTCTAAACTGCTGGCAACAAAAGTGAGTACACCCCTAAGTGAAAATGTCAAAATTGGGCCCAAAGTGTCAATATTTTGTGTGGCCACCATTATTTTCCAGCACTGCCTTAACCCTCTTAGGCATGGAGTTCACCAGAGTTTCACAGGTTGCCACTGGAGTCCTCTTTCACTCTTCCATGATGACATCACGGAGCTGGTGGATGTTAGAGACCTTGCGCTCCTCCACCTTCCGTTCGAGGATGTCCCACAGATACTCAATAGGGTTTAGGTCTGGAGACATGCTGGGCCAGTCCACCGCCTTTAGCCTCAGCTTTTTTAGCAGGTCAGTGGTCATCTTGGAGGTGTGTTTGGGGTCATTATCATGTTGCAATACTGCCTTGTGGCCCAGTCTCCGAAGGGTGGAGATCATGCTCTGCTTCAGTATGTCACAGTACATAATCTATAAAATGCGGCACTAAAAGTAGCAACTGGTAGAGAGTTCAAAACTGAAAGGGAGGAGTAATCCAATCACCAGATATAGTGCATGTATAGAAAAGCACTCGGCACCACATGATAAGGTGATCTGCTTACCAGATGACTGAAAGAGATGGGCATGTGAAAGTAATCCCAGGTTCACCCTGCATGTTCGGCTTTATGGTTCCCCTCATAGGTTAAAAACAGCAATATACAGATCATATTCTCCCTCAATCAACTTCTCCAAAAACTCACACTAAAAGCAAGGCATGATCAGCAAATGCTATCAACTGGTCTATACAGTAAATGAGCGTTATCACACTGCTGGTGTCCTCCCTGCGCTCCCCTCCTCCTCCTCCAAGTCACCTGAACATCCCTTCCTCCAGTCCCTAGTGGCTCCTCCCTTTCAGTATGCTGGCTGCTTTTACTTATTTGATCTGTACAGAATAGCGCAGATATTTTTATTGTTTTATGCATGTCGCAGTACATGTTGGCATTCATAGTTCCCTCAATAAACTGTAGCTCCCCAGTGCCAGCAACATTCATGCAGCCCCAGACCATGACACTGCCACCACCATGTTTGACTGTAGGCAAGACACACTTGTCTTTGTACTCCTCACCTAGTTGCCGCCACACACGCTTGACACCATCTCAACCAAATAAGTTTATCTTGGTCTCATCCGACCACAGGAAATGGTTCCAGTAATCCATGTCCTTAGTCTGGTTGTCTTCAGCAAACTGTTTGAGGGTTTTGTTGTGCATCATCTTTAGAAGAGGCTTCCTTCTGGGACAACAGCCATGCAGATCAGTTTGATGCAATGTGGTCTGAGCACTGACAGGCTGCCCCCCACACCTTCAACCTCTGAGGCAATGCTGGCAGCACTCATACGTCTATTTTCCAAAGACAACCTCTGGATATGACTCTGAGCACGTGCACTCAACTTATTTCGTGCACTCAACTTATTTGGTCAACCATGGCGAGGCCTGTTCGGAGTGGAATCTGTCCTGTTAAACCGCTGTATGGTCTTGGCAATCTTCTTATAGCCTAGGCCATCTTTAGGTAGAGCAACAATTCTTTTTTTCAGATCCTCAGAGAGCTCTTTGCCTTGAGGTGCCATGTTGAACTTCCAGTGACCAGTATGAGAGAGTGCGAACAATCACTTCAAATTTAACACACCTTCTCCCCATTCACACCTGAGACCTTGAAAGAGGGAAAAAAAGGAGTAGATATGGCGCTGTTCCAGACCTGGTGAATTCAGGTGTGTGCTGCTGCCTTGATTGGGAGAAAGATATATGGTGGGGAAAGAAATAGTAGGTGCTTCCTATAAATATGTGAATTATACTCAAGAATCCATATAAAGGTTAGTGTGAAGCCTTGTTATAGACTCCTGTGTGTGTGTGAATATCAAATTGTATAACTGGTACAATAAAGTGCAATGTGTATGACAAAAACGTGTTCCATAAATAAATAAATAAAATACAGTGCAATATTCCTAATTATTATACATATGTGTGTGCCTTATTCGTGCTCTTATAATGACTGCACTCACCAGATCCTTCACCCCCTCTTGGGGACTCACACCTCCACAGTATATGCCACTGTGTAGCAACATAAGATATCTCCGTCCTCAATGTAAACTCTCCACAATGGACAGGACTTTTTATGCCATGAAGTCTTGTCCAATGATTAATTCATTGGAAAGTTCACCAGAATTGAAACTGACTTATTCACCGGCACTATAGCACCTATCTATCAGATGTTCACTTGTTTATCCACATTAGCACTTTAATTCACTTTGTTTATATTGTTTATATGGTTGATACATATGTATAATAATTAGGAATATTGCACTTTATTTTATTTATTTATTTATGGAACAAGTTGGTGTCATACACATTGCACTTTATTGTACCAGTTATACAATTTGATATTCACACACACTCAGGAGTCTATAACAAGGCTTCACACTAACCTCTATATGGATTCTTGAGTATAATACACATATTTATAGGAATCACCTACTATTTCTTTCCCCACCCAATATCTTCCTTCCAATCAAGGGAGCAGCACACACCTGAATTCACCAGGTCTGGAACAGCGCCATATCTACTCCTTTTTTTCCCTCTTTCAACATTACACTCCACCTAGTGGAAGTGCTTGGTAGTGGCAGCAGTTCTAACAGACTTTCTGTCTTTAATCTACATCCCATTGCGCGGGTATTTTCCTTTTTTCTCACACCTGAGACCTTGCAACGCTAACGAGTCACATGACACCGGAGAGGGAAAATGGCTAATTGGGCCCAATTTGAACATTTTCACTTTAGTTCACACAGTTTAGACATTAATGGCTGTGTGTTGAGTTATTTTGAGGGGACAGTGTGACAGACCTAGGCGGGAGAGAGACTTTTGGAGGGGACTGAATGCTAGGCTCTTGCCGATCGATCGTGGGCCCTGGCATTTGGGGGAACGGTGCTCTTTGTGAGCTGTATGCCTGGGGACCTTTGAGGTGGTATTACTGTGGATTCGGGTCCTGGTCCCCCAGGACACACAGACTCTGGGGACCCTGGATTTGCCATATTAGAAATAGTGGCTGATTCATAATGCTGGGACAAATACTGTTAGGAGATGCTGATGTCAATTCCAGCCACCTGTCTGTCTGTTTCCTGCTAGAATGTGTATTGTAAATAAGTCTAGTATGGGTTCTAAGAGTCATTAGATCCCCATTGTTGTTTGTGTTAATTAACTCTGCTATTGTGTGAAGAAGAGTCTGTGTTGATTTGTGATAATGTTGATTGGGTTTTCTGAGCTACAAGACGGCCAGTCTGGCCTAAAGGTCATGTCTGAGTCATCTAGGCTGTCTAAAGGGATTAGTTAATTAGCCCATGTTAATTAGGTTTCTGGTCACAGGTGTATGTTCAGAGTAATATGAGCAGGAGGTATGCACCTCCTCTTTGACTGTATAAAAGAGCCTGTATTCCTTTAAATAAAAGAGATTCCTGGTGGAACTTACATACAGCCTGCCTGGTGTTTGCTACACAACTGGATTAGAACGGCACATAGCTGTAGTTCTAGTCCCGGAGCATCGGATGACCGAACCATCAGATGTTGCGATCTGCAATCTGATTCTATAGCTGCAGAGGAGTGTCGGGAGAGTGGAACCGAGCGAGCAGGGGCTCGTTACAGACAGCAAATTTACACTGTTATACAAGCTGTACACTCACTAATTTACATTGTAGCAAAGTGTCATTTCTTCAGTGTTGTAAAAAAAGATATAATGAAATATTTACAAAAATGTGAGGGGTGTACTCACTTCTGTGAGATACTGTATATATACATACATACACACACATTTACAGTATTTGCAAAAGCACAACCATCATGTTGTTTCTCTTATCTATTTCCAGAACTGCCTGTATTGTTTTCTTATTTATCTTCAGTCCTTCCCATACTATTTTACCTATTTGCCTCTAGCAACAACCTGTGCTACTCCTCTCATTCATCCCCAGCACCCCTCTGTATTGCTACACTCTCATCTACCTCCATTCAGTGCCGGGACAAGCTAATCTAGAGCCCAGGGTGAACATACCAAACTGTGCCCCCCCCAAGATGTATGAGTATTATGTGTCAGCAAACCCCCCCCTCCAAAAAAAATTGAGCACTAATCTGCATGCTTACCCTCTAAACATAAAATCCCCCTCCTCCTAGGACAAATCCCACCACCTGCTGAAATCCTCCCTCCCAGAACAATTTTTTGCCCCCCCATCCCCCCTCCCAGCCCAAATTCTCTCTCTCTCATCAAATACCAACAGCAAAACCCTTCCCTCCTGAAAAATAGCATTGTTATGCACCGTACACACGGTCGGACTTTGTTCGAACATTCCGACAACAAAATCCTAGGATTTTTTCCGACGGATGTTGGCTCAAACTTGTCTTGCATACACACGGTCACACAAAGTTGTTGGAAAATCCGATCATTCAGAACGTGGTGACGTAAAACACGTACGTCGGGACTATAAACGGGGCAGTGGCCAATAGCTTTCATCTCTTTATTTATTCTAAGCATGCGTGGCACTTTGTCAGTCGGATTTGTGTACACACGATCGGAATTTCTGACAACGGATTTTGTTGTAGGAAAATTTTATAGCCTGCTCTCAAACTTTGTGTGTCGGAAAATTTAGATGGAAAATGTCCGATGGAGCCCACACACGGTCGGAATTTCTGACAACACGCTCCGATCGGACATTTTCCATCGGAAAATCCGACCGTGTGTACGGGGCATTAGAAGTACCTTATAATGATATATTCAATGTTATGTACCAACATTTTCCCAACAAAGAATAAAATACAAGTATTACATATGTTTTCAGTTATACCCTAATCACTGACTGCACCCAGCACTGCTTATACTCTTGAATAAGGTTCCCATTGCCGCCCCATTATGTAAGTTTGTCTTAAGTAACATCAACATATTTTTCCTTTTTGTCTCTACTCTGATTTGGAGAGCCACAGATTTATAGGTGATCTTCCTGTTCTCCTAAAAGGTACAATAAGCTCTACTATGTACGCGTTCTGGAAATATTAGCTCAAGGCAGATGAAATAACAGCATTCTACTCACTTGAGTGTAAACACAGCCATCTCCTTTGATAGAGGCGGTGTAAGTTCCTGGGACTTTAGGCAGATCCACTGTTTGGACAAGGAGGCTGTTCTGCTTGGTTACTTGAACCTCTCTGTGAAATCCTGAATCATCTTCAATAATAACAGTTGAGTCTCCCTTCTTGTGGTTGGTGGCCTTGGCATATTTAGCAAGAGCATGAAGAGCTACTGTAGTGTCCTGTAACATATAAAATCTTTATAAGCATCAAAGAATATATTGCAGCTCACTAGGCCTTAAAATGAGGCATCTACATAAGTTTTAGTTTTTTAGGGTTTTTTTTTTTGCTTTATATTACCCAGTAATACTGTGAATAACACATTTGCAGACCCTGGGTGGCTACGCTCACTCCTCCATTGTATTTATGAAAATGGCTATTGTTGCCATCCAGGCTGGACTTCAAACGTGTATTTCTCTCTTCAACTCCATTAGATGGTGTAGGGAGATCAGTAGTTTAAAGAAGAAAAATAACACTGGTTTATGCTTTCGGTGTGGCTCACAAAAAGTTAAATGGACACTGCATTTATGGCAAGAACAACAGGTATTTTTCTGTACTTGTGGAAATTGTTCTCAGCTTGATAAATGAAAACGAATGCAGCAACCAAGTTTAAGCAATGGTAAACTGAAATATATTCAATTTTTGTTCTTGGGTTTAATTATATTTAAACAAAAAACAAACAAACATTTTTTATCTAGTAAACCATAAATATAAAGCCAGAGATTATAAGACATTGTAGGGACTTTTTAGTTGCTACCTCATGCAGACAACACTGACCAGAAATTTTTCTTACATTTTTTTTTTACAATATTTTTTTTTCAATAACATACATAAAACATTTGAAAAATATGTCACTTAATTTCTCATCTATTTACACAACTTTGTATATCATACACATTCTCCCTTCTACTCTCAGATTCTGTTACAGACAATCAGTGCAATCAATAATAGCTAAAAGTAGCTAAAATTCAGCATAAATAATTCTGCAACCCAAGAGTGAACACAAACATGCTTCCTGCAGTTTTTAAGCAAATACTTAGATTTTTTTATACTCTATAAATTCCTGCAACCCAGTGTGAGTTCCTTTGTGTTTGCAGCAGAGAAATGTGAAATGGCAGGTGGACAATGATGTGTTTTTATAAGCCAAAAGTGGTGCCAAGCACTTACTGATGTGTTCTCTTATGCCGGGTACACACGATCGAGATTTTGGTCGGAAAAACATATGATGGCTTTTCCGACTGGATTCCGCTCAAGCTTGTCTTGCATACACACGGTCACACAAAAGTTCTCTGAACTTTCGACCGCCAAGAACGCGGTGACGTACAACACTACGATGAGCCGAGAAAATTAAGTTCAATGCTTCTGAGCATGCGTCGAATTGTTTCCGAGCATGCGTGATTTTTTTGCGCGTCTGAATTGCATACAGACGATCGCTTTTTCGGATAGGAACTTTTTCCGACCGAAAAATAGAGAACCTGCTCTCAATCTTTTGCTGATGGAATTCCGAAAGCAAAAGTCAGATGGAGCATACACACGGTCGCATTTTCTGACCAAAAGCTCACATCGGTCTTTTGCTGGCGGCATTTCCGATCGTGTGTACAGGGCATTAGGGAATAATGTTGGCTGGAAATAAACTCTCTCAGCCAAGGTGAACTATTTTAATCCTTATGATGCTAGCCTTAGTTAATAGATAGGAAGGTATATTATATTTACATTACTATGACATTATTATTTTACATTTCTTCAGTTGCTTCCTGATGCAACTGATGTCATGCTTCCCAAGAGTCTTCAAGGGCATTTTTTCTTTAATCTAGAGGAGGGGAGCAGGGGCTTTCTAAGCTAAGTACAGATGGATTCAGGAAGTAAATTCTATATAGTTAAAGCAGAACAATACCCATAACAACTTGCTAGAAAAAAATGTCCTTTAGCAAGGAACATACATTCCACATTAATAATTATGCTACCAAAATTAGTGTGTGCTGTAAATTGCCTCCAGTATTGCTATGGTTTCTTCTTGCTGGAGGTCGCCATTTTGCCCAGAGCCCCTAAACAGTAGTAAATCATAAAGCAAAACTAAACCCATTGATTTACCAGTTAAAAAAAAAATAGTTACATTCCTGGAATGCTGTGATTGCTAACTGTCACATTTGCTTGTGTCCTCAACCAAACTGTCAAACCATCAAATGGCTGGTGTCATAACTGATCAAATGTGCTACACCATGGCATCTGCAGATCAAACAGAAGCAGCTTCCTTGGCTGGAAAATATAAGAGGGTTTAGTTTCGCTTGAAGGCTGTCAGCAGATCAGCCTCTACAAACACAGCAGTGCCTACAAATGCCTAAAATGGAGAGCAACTGAGCATGTGCAGAGCAGAGCGAGACAGTGTATTACTGGATTTTAAACAGAATAGACACTTATTTTTAATGTTTTACATATCGACCTAAAACTCATGTAATATCAAAAATGGGACTTTTGAGGCACAACATTCTTATACTGAAAATACATTATTTATTTACTTCACATTAAAATATAGGGGGGGGGGGGCTATTTCCTTTTCCCCTCCGGTTTGTCTGGGCACACTTTTGATGATTCTGTTTATATAGAGGGTGACGGTGTAATTAAGAACTGTGTACAAATTATTTTTAATAAATTATTGTTCTACCTAGATTATAAGCTGTACAAATTGTGTATCATTGGCTCCTGAGGAAGTGAACTAAATCCAGGAAACACATTGAGCCTCTACGACAGTGGTTCTCAACTCCTGTCCTCAGGACCCACCAAAAGGCCAGGTTTGCAAGATAACCAAAATACATCACAGGTGATATAATTTGCTGCTCAGTGATTGCAGTATTCTGGTCTGCCTCTCCCCAAGGCAATACTTAAAATCTGGCCTGTTAGTGGGTCCTGAGGACAGGAGTTGAGAACCACTGCTCTACGATCATCATACATGGACAAGATATATACTATATTGACAATTTTGTCCGTTTCTGATCACATATTGCAATATGGAAATGTTTTTATGTAATATTTCTATATTTTAATGTGAAGTAAATAAATAATGTATTTTAAGTATAAGAATGTTGTGCCTCAAAAGTCCCATTTTTTTATATTACACAAGTTTTAAGTCAATAAATTATATAGGGTTGTGCTACTTTACCCTTTATGAATATTCGGGCTTAATGTTTTTCATAGCTATACCTGCAAAAGGGGCCAGCCTGAAGTGATCTAGCAGGACTTAATTTTCTGACTAAAGTCCCACTTTAAGTTCTGCCTTAACAGGGAAAAAGATTTCTGAATCGATCTGAGATCCTCAAGGTCAACGTATGTACTAAAGTAACAGTTATAATCAGAAGAAATAGAGAATTGTAAAGCAAATATATACCTGAGAAGAGGAGAAGCCACCCGATGGATTTTGTTGTGATGCAAGCCAATAGACAGAATAAGCACTTTGCTCAAGATCTTTGTGGGTTATTATCTTGTCAGAAAGCAGAGCCAAGATGGCGTATGAGGATATTTCGAGATCTCCATGACGATAGTCACTACCTATCCAGTGCTTGGTTTCACCTAAATTAAAATGTACAGTACAAATTAAAATATCTGCTTTGAGCAATATGATAAAGTACATAATTAGGAGAGACATGTAAAGGCTGCCAATGCTGACCTCTCACTTTCAGAATGCTAGTTCCCTAGCTGTAATGCAAAAAGTTTGGCCACAAATTATTTTGATTCACTCACCTGGAACATAGCATGGGTGGACCACGGGGACAGTTGCCCTGGGTGCAAAATTCTTAGGGGTGCAAAATTCCCCAGACCAGTAGTGATTATTGGGCACAGGATGATGACGGGGAAGATTGATAGAGCTGTATCCAGCTGGTGTTGCCCATAGACACACACTGTGTGCCACCCTCTGTCTGCCTGCCTGTACTGCACTGTGTGTGTCTCACACATGACAGGTACTAGGCGAGGAATTCCTCAGTGTCACTGTACCATATCCAACTCATTCTTAATTCATATATTTCTCAGTCAATGGAGACTAGACATACAGCATCTCACAAAAGTGAGTACACCCCTCAAATTTTTTTGGCAAATATTTTATTATATGTTTTCATGTGACAACACTGAAGAAATTATGCTTTGCTACAATGTAAAGCAGTGAGTGTACATTTGCTGTCCCCTCAAAATAACTCAACACACAGCCATTAATGTCTAAACCGCTGGCAACAAATGTCCAAATGTGAAAATGTCCAAAATGGGCCCAAAGTGTCAATATTTTGTGTGGCCACCATTATTTTCCAGCACTGCCTTAACCCTCTTGGGCATGGAGTTCACCAGAGCTTCACAGATTGCCACTGGAGTCCTCTTCCACTCCTCCATGACGACATCACTGAGCTGGTGGAAGTTAGAGACCTTGCACTCCTCCACCTTCCATTTGAGGATGCCCCACAGATGCTCAATACAGTTTAGGTGTGGAGACATGCTGGGCCAGTCCATAGCCTTTACCCTCAGCTTCTTTAGCAGTGCAGTGGTAGTCTTGGAGGTGTGTTTGGGGTCATTATCATGTGGGAATACTGCCCTAGGGCCCAGTCTCCAAGGGGAGGGTATCATCCTCTGCTTCAGTATGTCACAGTACATGTTGGCATTCATGGTTCCCTCAATGAACTGTAGCTCCCCAGTGCCGACAGCACTCATACAGCCCCAGACCATGACACTCCCACCACCATGCTTAACTGTATGCAAGACACACTTGTCTTTATACTCCTCACCTGGTTGCCGTGACACTGGCTTGACACCATCTGAACCACATAAGTTTATCTTGGTCTCATCAGACCACAGGGCTTGGTTCCAGTAATCCATGTCCTTAGTCTGCTTGTCTTCAGCAAACTGTTTGTGGGCTTTCTTGTGCATCATCTTTAGAAGGGCTTCCCTCTGGGACGACAGCCATGCAAGCCAATTTGATGCAGCATGCGGCGTATGGTCTGAGCACTGACAGGCTGATCCCCCACCCCTTCAACCTCGGCAGCAATGCTGGCAGCACTCATACATCTATTTCCCAAGACAACCTCTGGATATGACGCTGAGCATGTGCACTCAACTTCTTTGGTCGAGCATGGAAAAGCCTGTTCTGAGTGGAACCTATTCTGTTCAACCGCTGTATGTTCTCGGCCATAGTGCTGCAGCTCAGTTTCAGGGTCTTGGCAATCTTTTTTTAGCCTAGGCCATCTTTATGTAGAGCAACAATTCTTTTTTTCAGATCCTCAGAGTTCTTTGCCATGAGGTGCCATGTTGAATTTCCAGTGATCAGTATGAGAGTGTGAGAGCGATAACACCAAATTTAACACACCTGCTCCCCATTCACACCTGAGACCTTGTAACATTAACGAGTCACATGACACTGGGGAGGAAAAATGGCTAATTGGGCCCAATTTGCACATTTTCACTTAGGGGTGTACTCACCTTTGTTGCCAGCAGTTTAGACATGAATGGCTGTGTGTTGAGTTATTTTGAGGGGACAGCAAATTGGCACTGTTATACAAGCTGTACACTCACTACTTTACATTGTAGCAAAGTGTCATTCTTTCAGTGTTGTCACATGAAAAGATATAATAAAATATTTACAAAAATGTATGGGGTGTACTCACTTTTGTGAGATACTGTAAATCCTGTGATCAGAAATGTGCTCTGTATGTAATTGAGGTCTTGGGTCTCCATCACATGGGTGCTGTGGCCTAATGGGTGGTTTATTTATGCAGCTAGAGCTGAATATGTTATTCTTTTGGGATGCTTCGGTTGAATGAACACAGCTGTAGGTCCTACATTCACAGGTGTGTGGGTGAATAGCCCTGAATACAGAATTGTGCATTCAGAGTCACTCATCCGCACCTGTCAATATAGGACTTGCGGCTATATGATGAAAAGAAGGCTACCAAAATTTTGGGGATTTTTCAACAGAGCTGAGGAAAAAGTGTCCGGTCTCCTTGGACTCTAGCAAAAAACGGAGGCGTGCTGCAAAGAGGGGCTTTACAAGGGCCGGCTTGCAATTTTTATGTATGCCAGTGTAAAAACCTCCTGTAGGCAACAGTATAAGGTAATTGTACCTGTATTCTGGATTAATAATTTGAAAGAATAAAAATTTTGGCCTGAAATGCGTTATATGCAATTTTTTGGCTTTAGGTTTAAAGAGAATGGAAAGTGGTTGGTATTGATGTCTGTGTTTTTGTTTGGAAATGTTTCTGAGACACATTCAGATTTTGAAAGTGCTGGTTCTCTATGTATCATTGGGTGAATTCTCCTCATTTACCTTATTGTCTAACATCCATCCAATACTCAAGGAATGAGCAACAGTCTTCCCAGCAGTTAATCAGACACACAGTTTCTAACCCATCCCCACACTATAAAAAAAACAAACTGAAAAGGGTGCTGACTTTTGTTGGGGTTTAATAACTTGTGCAGTTTAAATTCTGTTCTTTACTCAATACTACTTACCCTCTATCTTAGCATGTTCATCCAGACGTTTTAGCATGAGTGCTCTCATCTCACTGTCTCCTAACAAGGTGAAGGCATATGCCAGGAGAGCCAATGCATGTGATGATTTTGCAGTTTCTGCTCCTTTCTTTATGCAAGATTGGGCTTTCTCTACAACACTTCTCTAGACACAAAAAGTGGGCCATAAGAGATAGCATTAATAAAAGAAGAAAAAAAAAATACTAGATAAATCTGGAGTACAAATATTACGGCAAAGAAATTGACCACCACATGCCTATATCTTCCTGTCTGAAAATGAGACTTATGCCGCGTACACACGATCATACATTCCGACAACAAAATCCATGTTTTTTTTCCAACGGATGTTGGCTCAAACTTGTCTTGCATACACACGGTCACACAAAGTTGGTCGGAAATTGCGAACGTCAAGAACGCGGTGATGTACAACACGTATGGCGAGCCGAGAAAAATGAAATTCAATAGTCAGTGTGGCTCTTCTGCTTGATTCCGAGCATGCGTGGAACTTTGTGCGTCAGAATTGTGTACACACGATTGGAATTTACGACAACGGATTTTGTTGTCGGAAAATTTTGAGAACCAGCTCTCAAATTTTGTGTGATGGAAATTCCGATGGAAAATGTGGAGCCTACACACAGTCAGAATTTCTGACAAAAAGCTCCCATCGAACATTTTCCATTGGAAAATCCAACCATGTGTATGGGGCATTAGGGTGGTATGGTGAATCAAGGTGGGTTTTTTAGAATTAGGATGGTTTTAAACTGCTCCAAGTTTTTTAAAGCTCAACTCCAGGCAAATAGCTAAATACACAGATGATATGCATACATGGAAGTTGTTTTACCTACCAAATTTTTTGTACTTCTGCCCATCCTTTTCTTTTTTTTTAACAGAAATGACATGCTTTAGGTTACATTCCCACTAGCGATTAAAGCTGGTGCAAATTGTAGCAGCATGAACCGTCTGTTTACAGCTGTAGAGTTAGAAATAGATGCAGCCACCGGTAACCTGTCATTATGGTGAAAGGGGCTGGCAGTTGCACTTAGCCGCTCTCATTTGCAGCTGTAAAACAGAAGATTCCTTGCGCTACGTTTCGCACCAACTTTAAAGCAGAGTTCCACCGAAAGGCAGAATTTCTGATTTAAGCACTCCTCACTTTTTTGGGGGGCGGGGTACCTAGTTTTGACAGGTACCCAGCTCCCACTTCCTGCTCTCGTCGCCCCGCCGCGTAAGCAACTCCTCCTCTCTCCCTAGGCAACTCCTCCTCTCCCCCTCCCTGCAATCTTCTGGGGCTTGTCACAGGTCCCAGAAGATTGCCTGGCTACTAAGAGAGCGCAGAACGATTCGCGTATGCGCACCCAGATGTGAAGCCGCAAGCGGTCACTGCCGGGTGCCCACACAATGCTGACGCCGCGGAGAGGCGGGGGAGAGGAGCGAGGCTTTAGGCGGCCACATCACTGGACCGGTGGGACAGGTGTGTGTGTTTATTAAAAGTCAGCAGCTACACTTTTTGTAGCTGCTGACTTTTAATAAACTTACAAATGAGTGGAACTCTGCTTAAATCACTGCTGTGAATGTAGCCTAAGACAACTGTGAAAATAGAAACAATTAGTTCTGGATTAATTCTATTTAAAATGTATTTAAACTGAGTTTTACTATATATCTATTTTTTTTAAATATTCGATTTACAAATATACATTTAAAACATAGAACACCTGTGACAAAGAATTTACAGAGAACTGCGGAATTTCTAAAGAGTATAGCAGAATCAGTTTGCTACATTGCATCAGTCAGACAGAGCCAACTGAATTAGGTGTAGGACTCTTTCACTTTTGGGTATATTCTTTTATGCTTGAGCTATCTAGCTCTGTAAATAACATGGTCATTGGTCACAAAGGAGCTAAGTAGTTCCTGGAAAACATAAGAAAGAAGCAGGAAACGTCATCTGCTGGCTACATAACAAAATGCATAATATTTATATGTAATATTTTAAAGCTGATCTCCAGCTGTACTTTCATTTTAACTTGTTTGCTTGGTCCAAGGTGGGCCAAATTAACTATTTCTTACTCTAGCAGGTGCTACTGCTGGGTGCACTGTATAAACTGTATGTAGCCTCAACCAAACAAAGTGTACAGTACTGTGTTCCAGTTGTGGGACACAAACTTCCCATTCTACACATGGAACAAAATGGGGTTGAGCTGAACAGTGCTCAGCCATTCATAGGCAGCTTTGTCTTTTCTGAAGGAATACAAAGCTTCCTCTGATTAACTGAGGCAGACAGATGATGTCACAATATCTGCCCCAGTCAAAGGAAACTTTGTAATCATTTAGAGAATACAAAGCTGTTCATGATTGGTTGAGCACCGCTCACTGCTTCTGGGTTCTGGGTGTGGGATGGGAAGTTCATTTACCACAGGAACATAGTGCTGTATACTTTATGTAGTTGAGGCTATATACAGTTTATACAACACGCCCAGCAGGTGCATCTTCCTAGTGAAGGTAATTGTTTGGGCCAGCTTGGCTCAAATAAGTTAGTTAAAATGAATGTAAAGCTGGAGATCAGCTTTCAGTGCTGGTTCACATTACAAAGTGGTACAGGAAACCCATGTTCTATGCATGCTTTCCGCATTGCATTCAAAACGTGCTGTGTCTGCTATCTGCAAATGGTGTCAGTGTAAATTTAATTATGGAAAAAATCTTGCGAGCCACAATCATCCAATGCCTTAATGGAAATTCAACCAAACAGCTACCCGGCTGCAGACGCAGATCACGTATTCATGACCGTGCGATAAATTGTGTATGAAAAAATGCGCCGCGCCTAGGGGTGTACCTGAATAACTGTAAATCTGAGTACAAATTACAAATAATATAACGTGCAAATCAAATAGAGCTTAAAAACTGTGATCACTTGCTAAGATCACCTGCTGTGTGAATCCTATAACCATGCACATTAAAAATGTCTAGTGCAATAAATCACAAAGTGCAATGTGCATAGAGAACCGTAATGTGGTAAATATAAAATCATCAGTGATTAAAATAAAATCATTCCTCATGAGGTGTACATACTAAAAAATGTTACACATATATAGATCCACTGTGATTAAAATAAAAGAGAAAAAATAAAACAATATATATAATCGTAAAAAATGGTGAGAAACACAAACAGAATAAATCAGTCACATGCGTGGGAAAATTGAAACTATAATCGCCCTAATTAAGGTGTTCAAATCACAATCGTGAAAAAATCTTCCAATCCAGTAACATAAAGTGACCAAGTTCAAATAAAAGTCAGTATAATGGTGATGGTTCAAAGAAAAAGTTCCAGTTTTGAATCAAACGTGCCAAAAGAAAACATGCTGTGAAGTGCCTTGGTGACCCCCAATGTGATTGCGCTCACCTTGGAGCGTGTGACACAGGTTTTAATTGTGTCAATACACGCTTTTGGAGCCACCCCTAGGCTCAGTTATAGGTACAGCTGATTCCCACACTAGATTCTTTATGGCTCCACTCATATCAGACCATATAAAAGAGAAAGGCTAATATAGTGTAATACCGTAGGATACTTTTATTAAAATCACAACCAATCCCCACATGGGGTACTCACATTTATAAGGTGCTCATGTGCACCAAACATAACATTGGAAAAAACGGCTGTGCGGCGTGCTGCGGGGTGTGAGAGCTCCACAACCCAGCTCTGTGCTGATCGCTCCGTCCTGGCCCCTCCCCTACGCGTCTTCGACACAGGGAGTCACGTGTCTTCATCAGGGGGATATATCCCCCTGATAAATGTGAGTACCCCATGTGGGGATTGGTTGTGATTTTAATAAAAGTATCCTACGGTATTACACTATATTAGCCTTTCTCTTTTATATGGTCTGATATGAGTGGAGCCATAAAGAATCTAGTGTGGGAATCAGCTGTACCTATAACTGAGCCTAGGGGTGGCTCCAAAAGCGTGTATTGACACAATTAAAACCTGTGTCACACGCTCCAAGGTGAGCGCAATCACATTAGGGGTCACCAAGGCACTTCACAGCATGTTTTCTTTTGGCACGTTTGATTCAAAACTGGAACTTTTTCTTTGAACCATCACCATTATACTGACTTTTATTTGAACTTGGTCACTTTATGTTACTGGATTGGAAGATTTTTTCACGATTGTGATTTGAACACCTTAATTAGGGCGATTATAGTTTCAATTTTCCCACGCATGTGACTGATTTATTCTGTTTGTGTTTCTCACCATTTTTTACGATTATATATATTGTTTTATTTTTTCTCTTTTATTTTAATCACAGTGGATCTATATATGTGTAATGTTTTTTAGTATGTACACCTCATGAGGAATGATTTTATTTTAATCACTGATGATTTTATATTTACCACATTACGGTTCTCTATGCACATTGCACTTTGTGATTTATTGCACTAGACATTTTTAATGTGCATGGTTATAGGATTCACACAGCAGGTGATCTTAGCAAGTGATCACAGTTTTTAAGCTCTATTTGATTTGCACGTTATATTATTTGTAATTTGTACTCAGATTTACAGTTATTCAGGTACACCCCTAGGCGCGGCGCATTTTTTAATACACAGTGTAAATTTAATGACACCCCAAATGCAGATAACAAATGCATTCTGTTTGCCTGCACCGGATATCATGGTACCATAGTACAATGCAATTCAGTTATAGTGCATTTTAAAAATTGGGCATGCGCTACTTTTGGTGTTGTGCAGTGCAATTTTAGCCTATTCAAATGAATAAATCAAAGAAAGAGCCGCGCTAAAAACAATATTGAGCTATAAAATAAAATTGCATTATTGAAAGCATCAAACAAATGTGATCTAAATATGCTGTGGTGCCAACTTGCTATATAATCACTTATAGGACACCTATGTGTGGCAGAATCCAAGAGCAGATACACCGATACACTGATATACTGTTACAGTTCTCAGAGTAAAGTTCATAGAAGTTTAAGTAATTCCTCTTCATGAGTGTAGAAGTGAGAGTAATCGAGCATCCAATCACCAATAGGTCTCCAAAGTGTGACACCCCCACCTTAATATAGATGCAAGCTTATCAAAAGCAGTGGACCCTCTAAAGAGAGGTCAGACGAGCATATGGCCAAACACCCTGGTCGGGGTAATCACAGGACTCTCCCACCAGGTCCACTCAGGGTTGAAGGTATGGGCTGTACTCCTTATTGTGATGTTGCCCCAATGAGACTGCACTCAACATAAGTAAAGAAGCTCCACAGTGTAAAACCACACTGGTTGTTTATTATAAAAAATGAATTGCACTTACATATCAGAACATAGCTCACAATTTTAAAAGCAGCCGGCTAAAAGCACAGAAGCGTCCCACACTTCCTGGAACACGCAATGACATCAGCGCGTCACTCCTCCCTACGCATTTCATCACACGTGACGCCATCGCGTGTTGCAGGAAGTGTGCGTCTGTGCTTTTAGCCGACCAGCTGCTTTTAAAATTGCAAGTTATGTTCTTCTGATATGTAAGTGCAATTCATTTTTTACAATAAACTACCAGTATGGTTTTACAATATGTGGAGCATCTTTCCTTATGTTGATTGTGGTCCCATTCGGGCACCATCGCGATAAGGAGTACAGCCCATACCTTCAACCCTGAGTGGACCTGGTGGGAGAGTCCTGTGATTACCCCGGCCAGGGTGTTTGGCAATACGCGCATCTGACCTCTCTCTAGTTAGAGGGTCCACTGCTTTTGGTAAGCTTGCATCTATATTAAGGTGGGGGTGTCACATTTTGGAGACCTATTGGTGATTTGGATGGTGACTCGATTACGTTTGTTTGAACACTCATGAAGAGGAGTTACTTAAACTTATATGAACTTTTATGAACTTTATAGCTTAGAACTGTATCACTATATCAGGTGTGTTGATGTATCTGCTCTTGGATTCTGCCACCCATGGGTGTCCTATAATTGATTACATAGCACGCTGGCACCACAGCATATTTATATCATATTTGTTTAATGTTTTAAGTAAATGCAATTTTATTTTATAGTTCAGTATTGTTTATAGTGCAATGCTTTCTTTGATTTATTACTTCTGGTCTGTGATAAAATATCTTGCAGCAGAGCTGCTGCTTTCTATTAGTACTTTTTTGTTAGCACTTTTTTTGGTAGCACCATTCGTATTTGCACTATTTCTTATCACTGTGATTTGTTGCTACTTCCAAGCACAGTTTTTCAAGTTGGTATAGCATGCAAATGATGAGGCTGAAAACGCACTGCACTCAAATCACACAGGAATGTGAGCACATGTAATGTAATGTAAGACATTTTGTGTAATTTGAATTTTTTAGTCCTGAACAGAATTAAGAATTAGAGAGGTTGAAAACCTCCCTCTAATGTTTGTACCTATAGGTAAGCCTAGAATAAGGCTTACCTATAGGTACTGTAAATATCTCCTAAACCTGCACAGTTTAGGAGACATTTACTGTATAGTGCACCGATTATGTCATTGGCACATGCACTCTGAAGGAACGGCTGCCCGTGCCATTTCTTCAGAAGTCAGTGCCGTGACTGACGGCTTCCGCGTGCATGCGCTGGAGTGACGTCATGCGGCTCAGGTTAGTCACACAGCCAGTCCCGCAGTCTCAGAAGGAAGATGGGTGAAGATGGATGCGTCCTGCAGTGGGGACGACGCGGGCTTCGGCTGCAGGTAATTGTCACATAACGTGCTAGTATGATGCATACTAGAGCGTTATGTGACAATTACTTACAAACTAAGCCCACAATGCATACTAGCACATTATGCCTTTACTTTGCAGGGAGGGGAAAAAAAGAAAAAATTACCAGAGTTCACTTACTCTTTTTTTCACATCATTTTTTGTGATGTTTTTGGTTTTCTGACTTATCAAGAAAATATGAAGACTAATAAGATCAAAGAACTTACATCATGGAGAAGTTGATGTTCCAGCAGAGAGATGAGAATAAAAGTAGTCTGTGTGATCGTCTCATCCTGAAAAAAAATCAGTTTAAAGGGTCAGCATTTCAACAGTGATACCACCAATTATGGAGACAACATAATTAAATCCCCACATTTCATGGGACTCCCCATCATATTTTCCTCTCTATTTACAGCCTCTATGGAGTCTCACTTTTCTTGTTAAAAGACAGTAGCAGAGTAAAGACATCACAACTTCTGTCAAGTTTTAATGCTGCCCATGTCCCCATTAGGGGTTTGATTGGTAATTATGACTTTTTAATTGTTTTATGCTTGTCCTATTGTGGGTATAGTTGATTTAAAATGAAATATGTCCTGTGTAATGTAATAACGTGCATTAGGTTGTGCTTTCTGTTTTTACTTGAAAATGCTTATTGGTTTTGGATTCTGTGTTGTTTCCAAGGGGAGAACATCTTTATCTTTGAAGGCTGCGCTAGTATTTGTAGGTTTGTGTGTTTCTATGAGGAAACATAAAAAACTTTGTCACTAGGAATGAACTGAGGGTTTGGTCCAAATGCAAGTTAGTTCTGGATGTTTGTCTGAGCTCCAGAATTGTAGGGAATTCAGCATTTATAAAAAAAGACAGCTTCCGTGTCGTCAATGGTTGCTATTGCTAATGAAGCATTGGGTGCCTGCACCTACTGTGTTCTTGGCAATCACTGATGTGATATGTGTGCACCTGCTCTTGTCAGTGCCTGCTGCATCTTCTGCAACCACTGGTGTCACCCTGGCCCAACTTGCCTACAAGGCCAAAAATCCTTGGCCACATATGCAAAAGGGCAGGGGATGGTAGTGACATCATTGCCTAAATATGTCATTGTTACATTTGACTCATCAAGTTTTTTTCTTGTGATGAAGTCAACAATGTGATTGATGATCAGTTTACACTGTGGGACATTTTTGGGGATTTTGATTTTTTTTAGTAAAAGACTTGTCAAATGTCTGGGTGTTGTAATCCATGTTCATCCTTCATACTTCTAACTAGTTTCTCACATGGTCTAGCAGATCAGTGACATTTACTAACAGGATGTTAATATACAAGGGTTCTTCAAAAAGCTTCCACACTTTTTTTAAGCTATATTAAATATAAAAAAGTTTGGAAACTTTTTGAAGACCCCTCGTACACATTGCAAGCAGGAGTTAAAAGAAACCTGTGATGACAGAAATATGGAGACTATTATTGCTAGCCTAAGCCTAGTTATGTCAATCTATTACTTTCAATACTTCATGACTTGAAAAACATATGTGAATTAGGTGTTCTGACTTTGACTTTGTTGGTTGCATACTCATTCTTTAATCGGTGAAAAAGTAGTTATTAGACACTTGAGACAGGCAACTGGTAGGAGGTTGGCCATAAGCACATGCATGTTTACCACATGGTAAGAGATTGCAGATTTATAAGATATGTGTCAATATACTGTATATTAGTATAGCAGATCTGAATTACTCACGTCTATGTCATTGTAGAAATAGGGCACAGAAGAATTAAAACATCCATTGGGCAACTGTATAGTTTCCAGCCAGTGGATAGCATCCTGAATGTTCTTCTCATCTACATGGATAAACTGCTTGGCACAATTAAGAGCCTTAATTACCAAGGCTGTGATCCTGCAAGAGAATAATGGTTAAAGAGAGGCTCTATTTAAACATAAAATCAACTGTTACAATTTCCATAGCCAGCCCTTGGTTTTTCCTAGGTCCCCAAATGTTACTGCTGAGAATCACTTTGGGGTAGGGATGAGCTTCGAGTTCGAGTCGAACTCATGTTCGACTCGAACATTGGCTGTTCGCAAGTTCACCGAACAGCGAACAATTTGGGGTGTTCGCGGCAAATTCGAATGCCGCGGAACACCCTTTAAAAGTCTATGGGAGAAATCAAAAGTGCTAATTTTAAAGGCTAATATGCAAGTTATTGTCATAAAAAGTGTTTGGGGACCTGGATCCTGCCCCAGGGGACATGGATCAATGCAAAAAAAAGTTTTAAAAACGGCCGTTTTTTCAGGAGCAGTGATTTTAATAATACTTAAAGTCAATCAATAAAAGTGTAATATCCCTTTAAATTTCGTACCTGGGGGGGTGTCTATAGTGTGCCTGTAAAGGGGCGCATGTTTCCTGTGTTTAGAACAGTCTGACAGCAAAATGACATTTTGAAGGAAAAAACTCATTTAAAACTACCCGCGGCTATTGCATTGCCGACAATACACATAGAAGTTCATTGATAAAAACGGCATGGGAATTCCCCAAAGGGGAACCCCGAACCAAAATTAAAAAAAAAAAATGACGTGGGGGTCCCCCTAAATTACATACCAGGCCCTTCAGGTCTGGTATGGATATTAAGGGGAACCCCGGCCAAAATTTAAAAAAAAAATGACGTGGGGTTCCCCCTAAATTCCATACCAGACCCTTCAGGTCTGGTATGGATTTTAAGGGGAACCCCGCGCCAAAAAAAAAAAAAAAAACGGCGTGGGGTCCCCCCAAAAATCCATACCAGACCCTTATCCGAGCACGCAACCTGGCAGGCCGCAGGAAAAGAGGGGGGGACGAGAATGCGGCCCCCCCTCCCTCCTGAACCGTACCAGGCCACATGCCCTCAACATTGGGAGGGTGCTTTGGGGTAGCCCCCCAAAACACCTTGTCCCCATGTTGATGAGGACAAGGGCCTCATCCCCACAACCCTGGCCGGTGGTTGTGGGGGTCTGCGGGCGGGGGGCTTATCGGAATCTGGAAGCCCCCTTTAACAAGGTGACCCCCAGATCCCGGCCCCCCCCCGTGTGAAATGGTAAGGGGGTACATAAGTACCCCTACCATTTCACGAAAAAAGTGTCAAAAATGTTAAAAATGACAAGAGACAGTTTTTGACAATTCCTTTATTTAAATGCTTCTTCTTTCTTCTATCTTCCTTCATCTTCTGGTTCTTCTGGCTCTTCTGGTTCTTCTGGTTCTTCCTCCGGCGTTCTCGTCCAGCATCTCCTCCGCGGCGTCTTCTGTCTTCTTCTCCTCGGGCCGCTCCGCACCCATGGCATGGGGGGGAGGCTCCCGCTCTTCTCTTCTTCTCTTCTTCTTTTCTTCTTTTCTTCTTTTCTTCTCTTCTTCTTTATTTTCTTCTCCGGGCCGCTCCGCAATCCATGCTGGCATGGAGGGAGGCTCCCGCTGTGTGACGGCGCTCCTCGTCTGACAGTTCTTAAATAACGGGTGGGCGGGGCCACCCGGTGACCCCGCCCCCCTCTGACGCACGGTGACTTGACGGGACTTCCCTGTGGCATTCCCCGTGACGTCAGTTTTAAATGAGTTTTTTCCTTCAAAATGTCATTTTGCTGTCAGACTGTTCTAAACACAGGAAACATGCGCCCCTTTACAGGCATACTATAGACACCCCCCAGGTATGAAATTTAAAGGGATATTACACTTTTATTGTTTGACTTTAAGCATTATTAAAATCACTGCTCCTGAAAAAACGGCCGTTTTTAAAACTTTTTTTTGCATTGATCCATGTCCCCTGGGGCAGGACCCAGGTCCCCAAACACTTTTTATGACAATAACTTGCATATAAGCCTTGAAAATTAGCACTTTTGATTATTCATGTTCGTGTCCCATAGACTTTAACGGTGTTCGCATGTTCGAACGAACTTTTTTCCTGTTCGCATGTTCTGGTGCGAACCGAACAGGGGGGTGTTCGGCTCATCCCTACTTTGGGGCATTTTTTAAAACATTTTTCTTATGATTGTAATAATTCCTTTCAGTCAATGTCCTTCTTCTCTGTCCTTCTCTTTACCAAACAAGAAGCCCCAATCCTCTTATTGTCTTCAAAGTCTGACTACCACTATGACATTTTTGTGAATTGCACATACCCAGGCCCAAGCACTGAGAACAATTGGTGACATGTAGATGTAAGTGAACCGAGTTAGAGCCAGATTTTGACAACTGACGTAAAAACATTGCTTGGCTGAACATTTTGCAGGCTTCCCTATGCTACATTCCTCTCCCACCCAATCCCATTGTGTCCTAACCTACAGACTGCAAAAAAAAGGTATTGTAGAAGCAAACTGAATTCTATTTTCTAAGTGAACTGAATGCATAGATGCTCTTAGTCCACTCAGTCAGTGCCATCATTTCACTATTATTATTCATCACTGTCACTGCATTTGCTATCTGCTGTATATTCGCACCTAGCTGTGTGTTATTGTTATTTTTTCTATCCAGTGTGCTGGAAGTGGTCACACGAGTCCACACACAGGCAAGCAGAAGCTAGGTGGGTCAGTCTGATGGTCTGGCTGTGACAGATGTCTTTGAAGGTTCTCATTTATCCAGGTAGTTATAGCTATTAGAAGTTAGTCACTTTTTCAGATGTTTTTTAATGTTGGTGAAGTTATCGCCATTCATTTCACTGACATTCAATTCAGTTGCACTTAGCTCATTTTACTGGCCTCAACCCACCCCCCTCCTTCCCGGCTTCACTTGTTGCTGGTATTACCCCTATGCTGCAGACTTTTTCTAAATCCAAGCTAAAGCCGCCCACAGATGGAGCGATTTTCTTTCCTGCAACAATAATTTGCAGGAAAGAAAATTGCTTGATTCCTCCATCAACAGAGCCAGTATTGATGATGGGGAGATTTACTAAAACTGGTGCACTCTGGAGCAGCTGAGCCTGGTAGCCAATCATCTTCTAAATTCAGCTTGTTCAATTAAGCTTTGGCAATAAAACCTGGAAACTGATTGGTTTCTATGCAGAGCTGCACCAGATTTTGCACCTTTCCAGTTCTAGTAAATAAACCCCATATTGTTGAGAGATGGATTTTGCATATAATTAAATTGTCACACTACTATATCGATTTTTTTGTTTTTTTTCACACTTTTTTTTCTACTTATTTGGTATTTTCCTCTGATTATAAGTGACTGCACATACTTATTGATTTTGAGGTTTATGTGGCACAATGTTGCATCAAGTAGCGCAGCTCTCTCGTAGACAGGACAGAACTATAAATGGTATGCCTTACAGATCATATATGGAGGGTACTTCAAGAATACAGATGATAGTTATAGTCAAAATTAAAATCTTGTCATCAAAGCAAAATTAACCTTCTATAGTTTATATTTTAAATGAATCAAAAAGAATCTCCAGCAAAGTACATCCTATACAAGGAGGGGTATGTGTGGGGGGGGGGGGGGGGCGCCAGAGCGTTTCGGACAACAGGTGTACACACATTCCATCATCCTGTTCAACATGTCCCTCATAAAACCCTAAGCTGTCCAAGGTGACCAAATACCCTCAAACTTCTTGGGGCACTTTCTATTCAAATATGTGATTTTATACAGTGGGAGAGCTTTGTTGATAATTTCTTCCCAAAGCGTCATGGTGGGGGGGGATGCAGAGGTCCACCTAAGAAGAGTCATTTTTTTTGCATAGTAGAGTAAAAAGGCAATGAGGAGTTTAGTATAACGTGGCCTTTGATCATCTTCCTGTACAACGAGCAGTGCCAACTCCGGCGACTGGATCAGCGACATTAATGGCCTCAAATACCACAGCCCAGAATTTAGCCACTTTAGGACAAGTCCAGAACATATGAAAATATGTCCCTACCTCCCTCTTGCACCTACCACATAGGGGGTCCCTCAATGGGTACAATCTGTGCAGTCGCTGCGGGGTGTAGTACACTCTATGAAGAAACTTAGCCTGAATTACTTTATCCCTAGACGAAATAACCAACCCAAAGCGCTCTTCATAACACTCGTTCCACTCCTCTCTCTCCAATGTGAGAATGTCAGCCTTCCACGGCTCCCACAGTCTCTCCAACCTGGGAGAGTCCAAGCTGAGTAGTGACAGATAGAGGGAGGAGAGAGGCTTGGAAAGTGACTCCTGAGCCAAGAGTTCCTCTATGGGATCCATGGACAGGACGATAGGTCCTGGGAACTGCGCTTGCGCTGCATGGCGCAACTGCTGATAGCGGAAATACATCCACCCGGCAACTTAAACTTGGCGGAGAGGTCTTTGTATGTCAATTTCCCTGCTGGCATAATGTCTCGAAGAGTCTTCACCCCATACTTTGCCCATATTTGTGGGTCCGGAATTGTTCGAAAGTGTGGGAAACTAGTATTACCCCACAGAGGTTGAAAGGGTGACCACTGGTTCGGCTTGAGAAACCTCCTCCTAGCTATCACCCACACCCTAAGCGTCGTCCTAGTTGGAAGCGGAAGATCAGCGTAAGCCCCAGGTCCCCTATATACGAGATTCCCAAGGTCTCCAAGAGATCCCAGAAGAGCCGCCTCCAGGCACACTGCAGCATTGGCTCTAGAGCGGACAAACCACCAGTGGACCGACACCAAAATGGCCGCCCAGTAGTAGACCCGAAAATTAGGCAACGTCAATCCCCCGCACCGCACAGGAAGACACAGGGTGAATCGCGTCAGCCGAGGGGTAGACCCTCCCCAAATGAAGGACCCGATACAACTGTCCAGTTCTCTAAAGAATGTGTTCGGGATCCACACTGGGGAATTTCTAAATAAATAGTTAAACTTGGGAAGAAAAACCATCTTTATCAGGTTAATGCATCCTAACAAATTAAGCGGGAGAGTTCCCCAGGAGGCACATCTAGCTCTAAGTTGTAAAAGCACTGGGCGCAGATTTAGCTCATAAAATTCATAAGGGTCTCAACTTATTTGAATACCAAGATAATTAAAACTAGAAACCCATTGCAATTGGGTGGAGGCCGCAGTAGCCCATGACAAGGGGTCAAGGGGGAATAATACAGACTTTGTCCAATTTATTCGGACCCCCGAGAAACGGGCAAACCTGTCGAAGAGCTCCAGAGCAGCCCGCAGGGAGGAGTCCGCGTCATGTAAGTATAACAGAGCATCATCGGCATATAATGACACCTTCTCCTCCAAGGGGCCGATCTACAGACCCTCCACCCCCTCGGGAAGCCCTAAGCAGGATAGCCAAGGGTTCCAGCGCCAGGGCAAACAGGGAAGGGGAAAGAGGGCAACCTTGATGCGTGCCACGTTGTAGTAGAAACCTTTCGGATCCCACCGTTAGTCCTTATACAAGCAATGGGTTTGTCATAGAGCAACTGCAGCCAGCGCAAAAAATGAGGGCCAAACCCATATCTACCCAGAACCTCCCAAAGGTAGCCCCACTCAACCGAGTCAAATGCCTTCTCGGCGTCCAGTGAGGCAATGACTCTGGTGCCGGCATTATCATGGGGGGTGGTTAAGTTGAGGTGCAGTCTTCTCAAATTGATATCAGTACCCTTGCCGGGCATGAATCCTGTCTGATCCACATGGACAAGCTCATCCAGGACCTGTGCCAGGAGGTTGGCCAATATCTTTGCCAGCAGCTTTGCGACGACATTAATTAAGGAAATCGGTCGATATGACGCGCAGTCCTCGGGGTCCTTACCCGGCTTGGGCACCAACACAATTACAGCTTCAGACATAGACTCCGGCAACGACCCAAGCTCAGCAAATTGGGCGAACAACCCGGTGAGCCTGGGAGCAAGAAATTCTTGATAAGTGGAATAAAACTCGATCGGGATGCCATCTGCACCAGGGGTTTTCCCAGGCTGCATCTGGGACATAGCGATCTGGACCTCTTCCAGGGTAATATCCTTTTCTAGATTCTCGCTGGCCTCCCGGGACAGAGCTGGAAAGTCCTCCCCATCCAAGTAGGCCTAGAGATCTGACAATTCATAATCCACTCTAGTAGAGTAAAGGGAACTATAATATCTCATAAATCTAGCAAGGATTTCGTCAGTGTTCGTGAGGGGAACTCCTCCCTCATCCCGGATGCACCCAACATGAGTGCTAGCATTCTGACCTCGGGACAACCATGACAGCAATTTGCCGTTTTTGTCTCCATATTCAAAGACCCGCTGGGCAGTACTAAGCATTGACTTCTTTGTCATTTCTATCCTGAGAAGTTCAACCACCCTGAGCGCAAATTGCCAGTCCCCATAGTTAAGAGGGATAGGAGCGGCAACATAACCTGCCTCTTTTTCCTTAAGCTCACTGTCATGACCTTGCAGTAATACATTCATGACCTGTCTGTCTCTTACCTGGTCTGTGTATCAGCCTTGAGGCTTGTACTCTCACACCTGCATGCTTAAGTAATCTTCCCTCTGTGTGGCTCCACCCTAGCCTCAACAGGAACCACTATTTAACACCGTATTCTCCAAGCCTGCCTTGCCGTGCAATATTGTGTGTTTGGCTTCCTGTTTGCCGTGTGCTCTAAGTTTGTCTCTGTCTCTGTTACCGATCTTGGCGTGTTCCTGACTATTCCTGTCTGCTTGTGACCCTGACCTTTGGCGCGTTCTCGACTATCCCTGTTTGCCTGTGACCCTGACTTTTGGCATGTTCTCTGTTATCCTTGTCTGCTAGTCGCCCCGACATCTGGCTACCTCCTTACTATTCCTTGCTGTCCTGGGCTGCTGTTTCCTCTCCATCCTCCTGTAGCCTACCGCGAGCGTGAGCTGGGAGACTCTGGGGGACGTGACCTGGAGCCAGTTGCAGCCCAGTCTATCCTCACCACTAGAGGCTCTGGTGAACACCAACTGGCTCTTAGACTCCACGCCGTGGGGAATCTATGCTCTAACTCACTGTGGGATCCGTGTTGGTGCTCCAGGGGACCAGCCTTCCTGAACCACCCCGAGTTCCATCTGCAGCAGTCAGCCTTAGGGTCCACTATCATAGCGGTGCACTCCTGACCCCAACGGGGTGCATCTGTCACCTGGATACAGGTGACCTGACAGTTTGCACGGCCATGGACCCGTCTGATGTGCCGCTACCTGCCGATGATCAGCTGCAGGGCATAGTCCACAGACTCGAGACCCAGGAATCTAATCAGACCCAGGTGATACGATTCCTTCAGGATCTGGCTTCCCGCTTTGAACAACTTCAAGCCTCCTTAGGCTCCCCAGTTCCACAACCGCAATCGGCTGCCGTATCAGCTCCGCTTACAGTCGCAGCCGCTAACCCTTTGCACTTACCAGCTCCGTCCTGTTACTTTGGGGATTCCAAGGCCTGCAGAGGGTTAGTTAGCCAGTGTACTATTCATTTCGAACTCCAACCCCAAAACTTCAAGTTTGATCGGGCAAAGGTAGCCTATATTATTTCTCTCCTGTCCGGCGAGGCTTTAGCTTGGGCTTCCCCTATGTGGGAGAGAAAAGACCCAGTGGTTTCCAGCCTCTCTAATTTTCTGAAACTCTTCCGGAATATCTTTGAGGAACCAGGTCGTGTCTCTTCAGTGGCCAGCGCCCTCTTACGTCTCCGCCAAGAGTCTGCTTCTATGGGACAGTATGCTCTTCGTTTCCGCATACTGACGGCTGAGCTGAGCTGGAACAATGAGGCCTTAGTCGCAACCTTTCTGCATGGCCTTTCTGATAGAGTGAAGGACGAATTAGCAGGAAGAACCATCCCCACTGATCTGGACGAAGTTATCTCCCTGTGTAACCAGATAGATATTCGTTTTCAGGAAAGGACCTTAGAAAAGCGACGCCAGCACTCCTCGGTTCTTAGTCAGCCCGAGCTCCCCTCTTTTCGTTCTGTGGAGCATCTCCTGCCAACTAAGGAACCCATGCAGCTGGGCCAGACCAGGCCATCCCCTGAGGAACGTGCTAGGCGCAGAACTCTGGGCCTGTGTCTCTGCTGTGGGGGCAAAGGTCATTTTCGTGACACATGCTCATTTCGTCCAGGAAAAGCTTGGGTAATACATCTGGAAGGTGGAGTATTGGACCAAGAAAAGTCATCTTCTCGTCTCCTTCTTTCGGTGTTTCTTCATGTTGGCGTTTCCTCCCACTCGACCTTGGCTTATCTGGATTCGGGAGCCGCTGGCAACTTTATGGACTGGAGAACTGCATCTTCCATGAACCTTACTCTTTTACCCCTCACCACTCCATTGGTGATCTCGGCGATTGATGGCACTGTTCTTCCAGGGGGGCCTTTCCGCTTCCAGACCCCTCCTGTTAAGATGTCGGTAGGGATACTCCACCAGGAGTGGATATCCTTTCTTATCCTTCCTAAGTCTCAACCCCTATCGTATTGGGGCTTCCTTGGTTGCAGCTCCACTCTCCACACATTGACTGGACTTCTGGGCAGATCCTGGCTTGGGGTCCCTCCTGCTTCTCTTCCTGCCTACTCAAGGTTGCCCCTAAGGGGAGACTTCCCGTGGCTACCACCTCAGTATCCTCTGCCCTTCCCGCTGCATATAGCGATTTCCGGGATGTGTTCTGTAAAAAGTCAGCTGAGGTGCTTCCTCCTCATAGGTCCTTTGACTGTGCCATTGACCTTGTTCCCAGAGCAGCTCTAACCAGGGGTTGTACCTACCCTCTGTCCATCCCAGAGACCCAGGCCATGTCGAGGTATGTTGCAGAAAATCTAGAAAAAGGATTCATCCGGAAATCCTCATCACCTGCAGGAGCAGGGTTCTTTTTTGTTGGCAAAAAGGATGGTACCCTAAGACCCTGCATTGACTACCGAGGCCTAAACGCAGGACTGATCAAAAATCGATACCCTCTACCCCTAATATCGGAACTGTTTGACAGGTTGAAAGGTGCCTCCATTTTTACCAAGTTGGATCTCAGGGGTACATACAATTTGATCCGAATACGGGAAGGGGATGAATGGAAAACTGTGTTTAACACTAGAGATGGGCATTACTGGGAGTACTTGGTCATGCCCTTTGGTTTGTGTAACGCCCCAGTGTTGTTCCAAAACTTTATTAACGAAATCTTCAGAGATCTGCTTTACAAATTTGTTGTCATCTACCTGGATGACATTCTCATCTTTTCGGATAGTCTGTCGGTTCACAGAGACCATGTCCGGATTGTACTTCAGCGCCTTCGAGAAAATAATCTGTATGCCAAGCTGGAGAAATGTTCTTTTGAATGTTCTGAAGTCCTGTTTCTGGGATGCTTCATCTCTAACTTTGGTCTTCGTATGGATCCTGGGAAGGTCTCGGCCATTACCAACTGGCCTCTTCCTGCCGACCTCAAGGCCACACAGCGCTTTCTTGGGTTCACTAATTATTACAGGCAGTTCATTAGGAATTACTCCTCTATTGCTGCGCCAATTATCGCCTTGACCAAGAAGGGTGCTAATGCCAAGGAGTGGTCCCCCGAAGCTGTCTCTGCCTTTCATGATTTGAAACAGGCCTTCACTTCTGGACCTTTGTTGAGGCGACCTGACCCGAAGGATCCATTTTTTATTGAAGTGGACGCTTCCTCAACTGGGGTGGGAGCTGTGCTTCTTCAATCCTTTTTGAAAAAACATCTACCATGTGCGTTTTTCTCCAGAAAATTTTCTCAGGTGGAGAAGAATTACGCTATTGGTGATTGAGAACTTCTTGCGATTAAATTGGTGTTGGAGGAGTGGCGTCATCTCTTGGAGGGTTCCCCACATTCCATAACAATTTTCACTGACCATAAAAATCTGCAGTACTTACAGAATGCCAAACGATTGAATCCCAGAAAAGCCAGGTGGAGTCTCTTCTTTTCCCGTTTTAACTTCACCATTACATTCAAACCTGGTTCCTGCAACAGTCGGGCTGATGCACTCTCTAGATCTTTTGACATTCAGGATGAGGAGCCTACCATTGAACCTGAGCTGATTATCCCTACTTCATGCATCCTTGCCCATTCAACCACCCTGAAGTCAAAAATTCCTTCTGGCAGGACCTTCGTCCCCACTGAGCTAAGAGCTAAGATCCTTCGTTGGGGACATGACTCCAAGGTGGCAGGTCATGCTGGGTTTCTTCGATCCTTCCTCCTCATCAGTTGCCACTACTGGTGGCCTACTCTCCGTTCGGATGTCAAAGACTATGTGAAGGCGTGTCATGTCTGTGCCCAGTCTAAGTCCTCCACGCAGGCTCCTGCTGGTCTTCTCATGCCCTTGCCCATTCCCAAGGAGCCCTGGTCTCACACAGCCATGGACTTCATCACCGATCTTCAACCTTCTGAGAAAAATACGGTCATTTGGGTGGTAATTGATCGATTCTCCAAGATGGCCCATTTTGTTCCTCTTCCTGGTCTCCCTTCTGCTCCTGCCTTGGTTCCCATTTTCGTACGAGAGATTTTCCATCTTCATGGTGTCCCTTCCCATGTAATTTCAGACAGGGGTGTTCAGTTTACTTCTCGCTTTTGGAGAGCCTTTTGCAAATCCCTCAACATTACCTTGGATTTTACCTCTTCTTACCATCCCCAATCCAATGGCCAGACTGAAAGGGTTAATCAAGAGTTGGAGGTCTTTCTCCGTACCTTGGTCTCGGCTCATCACGATGATTGGGTCTCATTACTCCCATGGGCAGAGTTCTCCCACAACAATCATGTCAATGTCAGTTCTCAGAAGACACCCTTTGTCACTGTTTATGGAAGACATCCTCAGCTCCCTTTTCCTATGACCTGTTCTTCTGACATCCCAGCTTTGGCTACTGTTCAGGAATCATTCAATTCCTTGTGGGCTGACATTCATGATTCCCTCCAGAAAGCTGCCAACAAGTTCAAAAGTTTTGCTGACCGTCGCAGGCGTAAGCTGCCTTCTCTACAGCCAGGAGACAAAGTTTGGCTTTCTACCAGGAACATCAGACTCCGGGTTCCTTCTCTCAAGTTTGCCCCGAGATTCATTGGTCCTTACAATATAATTTCTAAGCTGAATCCTGTTTGTTTTAAACTCCAGATCCCTAAAAGCCTCAGGATCTCAAACTCCTTTCATATATCCCTTCTGAAACCTTTAGTTTTCAATAAGTTCTCTCGACCTCTCCCTACCTTGGCTCCAGTCTCTGAAGATGATCAGGAGTATGAGGTTAGTCAAATTTTGGATTCTCGCTTCTATAAAGGTGTCCTTCAATATCTCGTGGATTGGAAAGGTTTCGGTCCTGAGGAGAGATCTTGGATTTCTGCATCTGAAGTCTTCGCACCTCGTCTTCTGAGGAAGTTCCATTTGAAGTTCCTCTCCAAGCCTGGTCCAAAGCGGGGGAGGGGGAGGCCTCGTAAGAGGGGGGGTACTGTCATGACCTTGCAGTAATACATTCATGACCTGTCTGTCTCTTACCTGGTCTGTGTATCAACCTTGAGGCTTGTACTCTCACACCTGCATGCTTAAGTAATCTTCCCTCTGTGTGGCTCCACCCTAGCCTCAACAGGAACCACTATTTAACACCGTATTCTCCAAGCCTGCCTTGCCGTGCAATATTGTGTGTTTGGCTTCCTGTTTGCCGTGTGCTCTAAGTTTGTCTCTGTTACCGATCTTGGTGTGTTCCCGACTATTCCTGTCTGCTTGTGACCCTGACCTTTGGCGCATTCTCGACTATCCCTGTTTGCCTGTGACCCTGACTTTTGGCGTGTTCTCTGTTATCCTTGTCTGCTAGTCGCCCCGACATTTGGCTACCTCCTTACTGTTCCTTGCTGTCCTGGGCGCCTTTTTCCTCTCCATCCTCCTGTAGCCTACCGTGAGCGTGAGCTGGGAGACCCAGGGGGCCGCGACCTGGAGCCAGTTGCAGCCCAGTCCATCCTCACCACTAGAGGCTCTGGTGAACACCAACTGGCTCTTAGACTCCGCGCCCTGGGGAATCTATGCTCTAACTCACTGTGGGATCTGTGTTGGTGCTCCAGGGGACCAGCCTTCCTGAACCACCCCGAGTTCCATCTGCAGCAGTCAGCCTTAGTGTCCACTATCATAGCGGTGCACTCCTGATGCCAACGGGGTGCATCTGTCACCTGGATACAGGTGACCTGACACTCACCCTCCAGTTCCCACAGCGACCGCACAGACTGCTTCTGGCTATGGGCAATGCGGGAAATATATTCTCCCCTCAGCCATCCCTTAAATGCATCCCAACCCACCAATGCCCCTTTTGAATCAGCATTTTCAAGCCAATAATGACACAAGGCCTCCGACATATCCTCCTGAACCTTAGAGTCTGCTATCCAGTGCCCCGACAGTCTCCACAGTTTCCGCCCAGCAGTGGGCCCCGATCGCACCATCATCATAATAGGAGCATGATCGGAAATTACTCTAGGGAGAATTTGTACCCTCGAAACCCTCTGCAGCACCGCCCGTGTAACAAACCCCAGGTCAATGCGGGAGAGGGTCCGAAAGGTAGACGAATGACATGTATACATTTTCTCAGATGGATTATAATGCCGCCACGCATCAATAAGCTCAAAGGTATCGGCCCACTGCATAAGGTCGGGAGTCCTGCGAGTCGACTGATGGAGCCTGTTTACCTCCGGACATGGAACCAAGTTATAATCCCCCAGCAACATGAAATGTGGAGTACCGTACAGTATAACCATACGCATAATATCATACAAAAGGGACATATCAGCAGGAGGCGGGAGATAAAGTCCCACAATCACATATGCCGTATTAGAGATTATCACATGCATAATGACATATCTTTCACCTGGGTCAGTTTTAACATCCTGAAGCTGAAAGGAAAGGGATCGGTGAACCAAAATGCTTACTCCCCGGGAATAACTGGAATATGTAGCATGATAATGTGAGCCCACCCAGGCCCTTCTGAGGCCAAGGACCCGCGAACCCACAAGGTGGGTCTCCTGTAATATACAGATTTGAGGGGCATACTTTTTTAGATAATTAAAAACCAGAGAACGTTTAACAGCCGAATTCAGTCCCCGGACATTCCAGGAAAGCACTGAGAAACTAGCCATAGTATTTATAAGCAAAATCAATGGTCCAGCAGTAACTACCATCCTGCACCATCCTCGGGGGCAGGATTAACCACCCAGGCGGAAGATCAGATACCAATGCCCACAGCCACAAGAGCCACAGGACTATCCTATCACAGATTTTTTACCACATCTAAAAGGTAAGGAATATTGGCACAGAAAACATTTTAGAAAAATATACCGTGAAAAACAAAAAAACGAAACCAAAACCAACAAGGGTCAGCAATGGCTGCCCACCCCACCCCCCACCCCGCAGACCCCTGAAACTGGGATCATGCATAATTCCCCAAAACCGAGTCCTTCAGAGTAGTTCACTCAGGGAGGCGTGCCCGAGTCAACTTAAAAGAAAGTCAGTCACCCCTCTACATCAAATACACAGAGGGGGGACCACAATCCAAGCCAACCAGGGGGGCACCTAACTTCCCAACGGGAGATGCTAGAGAACCATAGGTAACCAAACGTATATAAGTGTAGATAGTTCACCTGGATTAACCAGGGGCACAAAACTTCAGAGGGTTAGGTATATGATGACCTGGAATTGGTGAGGATGCCAGTCATATGGAGTCCTAACTTCAAAACCGACATGGAGACAGTCACCGGACACTGCAATTAATCCAGGGACCCCATTGCAGGCAAATCTGTACGGGCTGTCATCCCGGGACACCTTCATAACGTAAAGGCGGCATCTAAAAACCAGGGGATCAGCTAGGAATACAAAACCTGTAAAATCGAAACTGCATAAAGTCTGTTCCCAGTTCAAAACACTGAGGTGTAAGGATGCCCCCAGAATTCAAGCATGCCAGAATGATTCCAACCACGAGGAAGCTTCCCTGGGATTGGTGAAAAACCGCACCGTCTCGCCATCCACCACTCTCAACTTCACCGGGAAGAGGATGCTGTATTTAATCCCCTTCGCCCTCATGGCAGCCTTGACCGCATCGAAAGATCTGTGTTGCTTCTTGGTTTTGATGGTGTAGTCAGGAAACAAAAGCAGCCTTTTGATAGGAGATTTCCTTCATCCCTCATGCAGCCCGCAGAAGTTCATCCCTGTCCCTGAAATTTAGCAGACGCAGGATTGGTGTGCGGGGGGAAAACGGAGCTTCTTACCGCTCTTTGATCCGGCAGAGGATCGGGACGGCATAAGGGGATCCAATCGCCCAAGACAGGGGCAAACAATCCAGGCAGGATAAGTTAATAGGATCAGTCTCTAGCAGAGCTCCGGGAAGCACGTCTGCTCAAGCCGACATCTTGGACACGCCCCCAAATATGTTCGTTTTTACATATATATATACACACACATTTCACAGTTTTAGAGTGCTTATTAGGGGGAGCACAGATTGAGAGCAGCAGCTGGTTATATTAGGGTTCATAGCTGATGGACAAAACATCATGGTTTGCTGCAACTGCCTATAAATTGTTAGCTGGAGGCCAGCTTCAATTTGTTAGTGTTTCTAAATCCGCTAGTACATCCAACACTCCCCTCCCTGAGATTAACAATACTGCTGCCTAAGGGTGCCCCTATGCTCCTTCATCCTGAGAGGGGGCACTCTAATACAGGAGGTGTGTTACTGGCCACATTACCCAGTGAAGACAGATGGAAAAAAGCTTTAAAAAGGAAACTAATGCAGCCACCCCATCTGGATTTAATACCGTCTAAACCTTTCTGTTATATTTGCTATTATACATTTCTATCAGTGAAGGGGGTGACAACAATTAGCATGGGGAGGTGGACACTGACTTGGGAAACATGTACAAATGCCACATTTTTTATATTCCAATCAGCCTGGAACAGTAGGTTTGTAAATGTTTAAAGTTAAAGATTTAACATTTCTTTAAACAACATGTGTGGAGTTGTGCGTTTCTGTATAGCAGTCCTGACATTTTACAAAGGGAAAAAGGTTTAAAATTGATGGAAATGAAATGTCACTGTGTTCTTTGTAATTGTCACTTTTGCTGTAGAATATCCTACAGCAAGAATGTAAAAATTGGTGTAGAGTTCCCCCCCCCCCCCCAAACAAAAATACCCACCAATTGCTTTGAATCTGACGTGGATTTTAAGGGGTCCCCCAAAAAATCCAGACCCTTAACCAAAGCATGCAGCCTGGCTGCCCAGGAAATGGAGGGTAAGCATGTGCCATCCTTCTTAAAAGATACCTATCCTCATGTCCTCAACATGGGGAGTTCCATGTTAACGAGAACAAAGGCCTCTTCCTCACAACACTGACAAGGGATTGTGGAGGTCTGCAGGTGGAGGCTACCAGCCCCCTCCCTACATGAATGAGTATTGGTCCAAAGTACCACTACTCATTTGCAAAACAAAAAAGAATTGTAACCTAGAAATAATGCCTTCATTAATAAAATAAAAATTCCCTCAAAAAAGACCCACATTGTAAAACCATGGCCAATCTCGATGCCCGCCACCTGTTGACTTGCCAAAAGAAAAAAAAACGATAACCTGGGGCAGTTTTGACCAGTCACCACACTACTAATGGCCATATGACAGCTCCCCGAGTTGTTCTCAGCTATATAAAGGAAGGTGTGGGTGATGTCATTGCTATCCCTGTTCCCCTGCATAAGTGGCAGGGATTCTTGATCTCATTTAAAAAGCAACAATTCTAAGCCAACATTTGCTATTTTAAAAAAATAAATCATAATGATATCCAATTCATGACGATGATATCCAATTCAATGTACTAATGGATTCAAAATTACTATTGTAAATATTATAATTTATGGCACATATAAGGATGATACAAAAATAACAGATAATATTTGCTTTAGCATATTCTCTTTTTGGCATAAATGTATGTATTCTTCTTCAAAATAGAACAAAAGATACATTTCTGTCTTTAGTTGCTCAATAAATGCATACCATTGGTTAGGAGGGCCGCCAGGAAAGGTAGCATATCCCCCACTCTCATTTTTGAATGTTAGTTGTTTTTGGTAACCTGCAGAGAAAAAGGATATGTTTATATCGTAGTCTATACACAACTTTATGTTGACAAGTCATAGATAACACAGCAAATCATTAACACACATATTCCGCCTTATATCACAAACTGAAAATCTCTATATATTAGGGCTGGGAAAATTAAAGATTAATTCCTCGATTAATCGTTAATTTTTTGATCGATCAAAATTATTTTGATCGGTACTCACCTCTCCACCGGCTTCCGGGTCTTCAGGGAGTTCCGTCGGAGATCCGGTGACGTCGATGTCCGTGATCTCCTCCCCCCCTTCCCCAAGTGTCTCTGTCTGCTAACGAAAGGAAGGAGGGAGGAGTCCGGTGATGTCAATGTCCGTGAAATCATAAATTGAGGAAGACAGATCCTAACGATTTGATTGATCTTACTGGTCAAAGTATTCAGATAAACATCTATGTAAATCCTGGACTTGGCTATGAAAATCAACATATCTGAGGGCTTTCCTGGCTGTAAGTCAGTTTGATGATCAACTGACATTGATTGGTTATCCAGCAATCAAGAAACATTTATGATGAGGGCACTTTTTTTCCAAAGAGCTGACACTTTGCTGTCTCAGCAGGTGATGGATGTCTCTGGCTCTCCATCGGTCCCCCTGATGCACAACGGTGCTATTTAAGACTGTAGGGTGACGCCGTAGCCCTGCCCCGCTGAGGAAGTTCTGATTGAACGCAACGCGTACGGGGGAGGAGATACACATGACGTCAGCTAAAAGTAGTTTGATCTGTATGTGCTTTATAATTAATCGAAATTAGTCGATTAATCGATTAAAAAAAATCGATTAATCGAACACGAAAATTTTAATCAGTACCAGCTCTACTACTTTATATATAATGTAGCACTAACTTTTTTTAATTCATTTTGGATAGCGTAAGGGACAGTTAGAATATCCCTGTTAGTTTTTATTTTGCTATCTATATCGATTGAGGGGAAATTTCCCTTTACTTTCTGTACCACAGTAAAATGGGATGTGAGAGGAAATCCCTCCAACGTGAGGGAATACCTGGTTGTTACCAGAACTAGTGTCCTCATTGGGAGATTCCCCTCTATTCCTGTTTTGAGACAACCTAAAGTGTAGGATTTGCATTCACTTTCACTCCTGGTAAGAACAGTCAACAGGGCAAATAGAAATAACAAATATCACTAATGAAGGCATACAACCCTGACATGGGCTCTATAGTTACATAGTTACATAGTAAGTGAGGTTGAAAAATGACAAGTCCATCAAGTGCAACCTGTGTGTGTGCTTTTTTGTCAGTATTACATTGTATATCCCTGTATGTTGTGGTCATTCAGGTGCCTATCTAAAAGTTTTTTGAAATTATCAATGCTCCCTGCTGAAACCACCGCCTGTGGAAGAGAATTCCACATCCTTATTGCTCTTACAGTAAAGAACCCTCTATGCAGTTTAAGGTTAAACCGCTTCTCTTCTAATTTTAGTGAATGGCCGCATGTCTTTTTAAATTCCCTTTCGCAGAAACGTTTTATCCCTTATGTGGGGTCACCAGTATGGTATTTGTACATTGAAATCATATGCACTCTCAAGTGTCTTCTCCAGAGAGAAAAAGTTCAGTTCTCGTTAACCTTTCTTCATAACTAAGGTCCTCCAGTCTCTTTATTAGCTTTGTTGCACTTCTCTGGACTCGCTCCAGTTCCAGCACATCCTTCCTGAGGACTGGTGCCCAGAAGTGACAAATACTGAGATTGAGCTGTTTATCCCATCCTCCAATTCGTTTATGAATAAATTAAATAGGATTGGTCCCACCAACCTAAAAATGCATATAAAAGCAAAGGAGAAGGCCTTCAAAAAATACAAGGCTGAGGGATCATCACCAACTTTCCAACTTTACAAAGAATGCAACAAGAAATGTAAGGGTGTAATCAGGGCGGCTGAGAGAGAACACAAAAGGCACATATCAGGGGAGAGTAAAAAAAATCCCAAGGAATTCTTTAAGTATATAAATAGTAAGAAAGGGAGGTCAGATCATATTGGTCCCATAAAGAATGATGACGGGAATCTGGTTACCAAGGATGGAGAGATGGCGAAGGTATTGAATTTATTCTTCTCCTCAGTTTTTGCGAGGGAAACAGGGGGCTTCAGTAACCAAAACTGCAATGTTTATGCTCATGACATGTCACAGGTAGCAATCTCATGGCTAACAGAGGATAGAATTAGAAATAGACGTGAAAAACATAACATTAATAAGTTACCAGGACCAGATGGCTTGCACCTGAGGGTTCTTAAGGAACTCAGTCAAGTAACTGCCAGACCATTGTTCCTAATTTTTATGAACAGTCTACTGACTGGAATGGTACCAGCTGATTAAAGAAAAGCCAATGTAGTACCAATATTTAAAAAGGGCCAAGATACATCCCTGGTAATTACAGACCAGTTAGCCTAACATCAATAGTATGCAAGCTCTTGGAGGGGATGATAAGGGACTATATACAAGATTTTAGTAGTGAAAATGGTATCATTAGCAGTAATCAGCATGGATTCATGAAGAATCGTTCTTGCCAAACCAATCTATTATGCCCCGTACACACGGTCGGATTTTCCGACGGAAAATGTGTGATAGGACCTTGTTGTCGGAAATTCCGACCGTGTGTAGGCTCCATCACACATTTTCCATCGGATTTTCTGACACACAAAATTTGAGAGCAGGCTATAAAATTTTCCGACAACAAAATCCGTTGTCGAAATTTCCGATCGTGTGTACACAAATCCGACGCACAAAGTGCCACGCATGCTCAGAATAAATAAAGAGATGAAAGCTATTGGCTACTGCCCCGTTTATAGTCCCGACGTATGTGTTTTACGTCACCGCGTTCAGAACGATCGGATTTTCCGACAACTTTGTGTGACCGTGTGTATGCAAGACAAGTTTGAGCCAACATCCGTTGGAAAAAATCCTAGGATTTTGTTGTCGGAATGTCCGATCAATGTCCGACCGTGTGTATGGGGCATTAACCTTCTATAAGGAGGTGAGTTGCCATCTAGATGAAGGAAGGCTCGTAGACATGGCATATCTGGATTTTGCAAAGGCATTTGATACAGTTCCCCATAAATGCTATCATGACCGCTACGTTTTAACCTCTCTCCCTCTATCCAAAATTGAAAAAGTTATGCCTTCAGTTACACGTTAAGCCACAAGCTTGAACTGTCAAATTAATCTAGATCCTGCTCACATTTATATACACTTTTTTGTGTCACAATTTTATTTTAAAACAATTGTTACCACAGATTTAGTAAGAAAAAGAAAACCACAACAATAAAAAGAGAAAGTGTTTCTCCTAGTATTCATTAAAGGAGAACTACACGCCATCTGAGCACTACAAACCAAAAAAGCTATTTCATTCATTTTTGATATTCAAACCAAACTCACCCATCCATCCATGTCTCCATGTTTTATTTTGCTGGGAAATCACTTTGAAATATATTTATTATCATTTCTGGCTGTGACCATATACAGTAAGGGCAGATGAATCCTGTAGCCTTTACTTCCTGGAATCCATCTGCTCAGGCATGCAGACAGAAGGGTGCGCTTAGCTGAGAAAACCCCTCCTCCCCTCCTGAAGACTCCTGGGATGTATGACGTCAGAGATAAACATCCCATTGACTTTGATTGCTGCAAGCTTCCATTTTATTTTTTTGCTATTGTGGCCCCTGCCTGCAGGTTGCTGAACTGAACCAACACTTTGCTCCCTGCTTGGCAGATATTTTTAGCTGCATCTATTTCAGCCCAGGCCACTAAAGTGGGTGTTTCTGCTGCACAACTTCATCTCCTAAAGTGAACTGTGCCAACAACTTCATTTCAAAGAGGGACATGTGCCAATAACTTAGTCTTTTGAAAGGATCTGTCTCATTCGCATCACATCCTAAAGGGACACCGGGGTTTATTCTTCTAGCAATACTGGTGTGCAGGAAGTCTAACAGACTTCCGGGCTTAAACGTAGACTTTCTTGACTGAGGGCCTACAAGGGAGCTGGCCAGTTGCTTCCCTGCTATTCATATACGTTTCACTTGGGGAGTGATCCAATCAGAGGGCTATTGTTTATGCCTTTGGTCCTGCAGGACATAGGTGGTTGCACTTTAAAGGGTATTTTACTGCGCTTGATATTTAGCCATTTGTCTATTTTCTCCTGAATTGTAGTTTATGTAGTTTGCGCCATCCAGCTCTGAGCCCTGCCCCAATTATCTTGGATAGGACACTTAGAAGCCTGTCTTTTGAAGAACCTCTCTGCCATCTTGGATCTGCCATGTGGTGTAACATTTCTCCCAGCCTAAAGCCCCCAAACTACATCCAACGCCTGAGGTCATATTAAATAAAGGAATGCCCACACCAGCCCACACCATTGTATTTTCATCAGTGCTCTACTCCACTCCAGCACAGTTCTTAAAGTTGCAGGAATTTCTTAGTACACAACAATGCATTGGTCATTGTAAGAGGTCCAATGTGCAGAGCACTTTGACTAGATAAGAGTTTCTAAACAGTAACTCTTCAAATTCAGAACACTCTATTGTTATTGCAGCCATCTACCTCTTTGTCACATACCAGGTACCTTCTTGATGACACCATTCACAAGGGAAATCCTATGCTTCAGACTCTGAAGCCTTTCTGGACCAAGCTACAAATCCACAAAAGAGATTCAGGGGTAGTAAAGCCCACAAGCTGCATTCATTTGATATTATTTAAGAATCCCTCCCAACAGTCCTGCCCAGGCACTCTGATTCTCACCTACTGGACACTGAGCTACATCAGTTAAGAGTGACTGGTTTCCATACCCCATTCTACTGGGCCCCACTTACAGCTGACATTAGTATAGGCGCTAGCTCCGCCCTTGAAATCACTACAGGAAGGGCAAAACTAAAAGGGCACTAATCCCTACCAACAAGGATAAAAGCAACTGTATTGTGATTTACTATCGTCCCTATGAAGGTGCTTCTTTTGGCTTTCCAATGTTTTGAAGTCCTTGTTTTCGAAAGCCCAACTAACCTTCAACTATGTGTTCCAAAAACTTCTCTTTGGTTTCAGGTGTGAGTTCATTGGTACTTTGCAGATATTCAAGGGAATAGCAATATCTGGATAGTTTGGATACGCTTTGCTCCCCACATCCTTCTGGTAAACGAAGCATATGCTCCAAATTAATGATGATGTTGCCCATGATATCACCTGCCAAAATAGGATTGTTATAGTTAGAGAAAAGAAAGGAAAATATATGTCCTTACAAAATGATATTACAGTATCTGGTTCTCACCTACAACAATGATGTGGGCACGTTCAGTTCCTGGAATCAGCCGGTCTGGAATATTTAAGGTAAATGATACTTTTTGGGTGTGATCTGGTATGAAATGAGAGAAAGGGAAATAGGGTGAACAAAAGAAAACACCAAAACACTAGAAGACATTTTGAAAGCTGAAAGGTTACAAACACATCTAGAAAATAACACTGATATCTAACACTACATAAGAGCAGACAATATATGTAAAAGTTAAACTTCAGGCAAATAGCTAATTATACAGATAAAATGCATATACAGGAGCTGTTTTATTTACTGCAGTTCACTAATTCCTGCACGGTTTGTTCCTCCCCCCAGCTTATTATGGGACAATGAAAGTCTGAAAAACAGCACACTGATGAGCTCAACTCCGTCACTTCATTCTCCTCCTATCAGCATGTTTCTTTTTAGCATTAAAGCACTGCAGCACATCTAACTGGCTATTTGTTCTGCTTTACAGATAGGGGGAGAGAAAGACATAACCACAGGCTTCATTTGCAGCCACAGCTGCTTAAGGCACACTACCCAGGATACAGAGGCCTCATAATTGGCTGCATCGCAACCTGAGGAGAAATGGCCAAGCCTCCCTTGTCTGAGGACTGCTGGGAGGAGGAAAGACTTGTGGGGAAGGTAGTCCCCACATAGATTGGGCTCAGTGTTGTAAACCTATGTGAGACTTAAAGTCTCAGAAGCTGAGTGTTGGAGAAAGATGGAAAATTAAATAGAAACCAGGGCACAGGGGCAGTCTGGTGTCGGATCTAAGAGATGACCAGATAGTGGGCTGCTGTATTGGAGAGTAGGGATGAGCCGAACACCCCCCGGTTCGGTTCGCACCAGAACCCGCGAACGGACCGAAAGTTCGCACGAACGTTAGAACCCCATTGACGTCTATGGGACTCGAACGTTCGAAATCAAAAGTGCTCATTTTAAAGGCTAATTTGCATGGTATTGTCCTAAAAAGGGTTTGGGGACCCGGGTCCTACCCCAGGGGACATGTATCAATGCAAAAAAAACTTTTAAAAACGGCCGTTTTTTCGGGAGCAGTGATTTTAATGATGCTTAAAGTAAAAAAAAAAAGTGAAATATTCCTTTAAATATCGTACCTGGGGGGTGTCTATAGTATGCCTGTAAAGTGACGCGTGTTTCCCATGTTTAGAACAGTCCCTGCACCAAATGTCATTTTTAAAGGAAAAAATCTCATTTAAAACTGCTTGCGGGTTTAATGTCATGTCGGGTCATGGCAATATGGATGAAAATCAGTGAGACAAACGGCATGGGTACCCCCCAGTCCATTACCAGGCCCTTTGGGTCTTGTATGGATATTAAGGGGAACCCCGCACCCAAATTAAAATAAGGAAAGGTGTGGGGCCACCAGGCCCTATATACTCTGAACAGCAGTGCAAACAAGACAGGGACTGTAGGTTTGTTGTTAAGTAGAATCTGTTTGTAATTTTGAACATTTTTAACGTGTTTAGCTCCAGCCAAAAAATCTTTTCTAAGCTTTTTGGAAAACATAGGGAAGGGTTATCACCCCTGTGACATTTGTTTTGCTGTCTTTCCTCCTCTTCAGAAGATTTCACCTCACTTTTTTGTCCCAATGAAAAATGTTTTTTGAAAATTTGGGTTTTTTTGTGGAACAAGGATTGGAAAGCATCAGTGGAAAGGAGAAATTGTTTTCCCATATTAACTCTTACAGGAGAGAATTTCCCTTCCTAGGGGTAGATTTCATCTCACTTCCTGTTGTCTCCTTCCGTTTGCAAGTAGGAGTCATTTGTAAGTTAGATGTTTGAAAGTAGGGTCCTGCCCTATATACTCAGCAGAAATTTGGGCCTTAGGTATTGCTGTGGCCACAACACTGTAAGCCCTCACAGGGCCCTGCTGTGAAATATTAGATCAAGAATTGTAATTACATGCCCCTGTTGAACAGGAGCTGAAAAATTAGGCCTTAGGCACTGGTGCTGGTGCCACAACACTGCAACCCCTCACAGACACTCTAGTTGGAACGCAGGAATGAGCCCTGCTGCAAAGTATTGCTTCAAAAATTGTAATTACACGCCCCTGTTAGACAGGGGCAGAAAAATTGGGCCTTAGGCACTGGTGCTGGTGCCACAACACTGCAACCCCTCACAGACACTCTAGTTGGAACGCAGGAACGAGCCCTGCTGCAAAGTATTGCTTCAAAAATTGTAATTACACGCCCCTGTTAGACAGGGGCAGAAAAATTGGGCCTTAGGCACTGGTGCTGGTGCCACAACACTGCAACCCCTCACAGACACTCTAGTTGGAACGCAGGAACGAGCCCTGCTGCAAAGTATTGCATCAAAAATTGTAATTACACGCCCCTGTTAGACAGGGGCAGAAAAATTGGGCCTTAGGCACTGGTGCTGGTGCCACAACACTGCAACCCCTCACAGACACTCTAGTTGGAATGCAGGAACGAGCCCTGCTGCAAAGTATTACATCAAAAATTGTAATTACACGCCCCTGTTAAACAGGGGCTGAAAAATTGTGCCTTAGGCACTGGTGGTGGCGCCCAGAACCAAAAATGTTCTTACAAGCTATCAGCGTGATGATTGAGGAGGAAGAGGATAATTACTCAGGGATAGTCACTCAGCATCAGCATAGGCAGTCTTTGAAGGGATCTGAGATTTCAAAAAAAATTATTCGGTTACATCAGCATCAGGTGCTTGGTAGCTGGTGGTGATCCAAGACTCATTCATTTTTATGAAGGTCAGCCGATCGACCGAGTCGGTGGACAGACGCACCCTGTGATCGGTTACCACGCCTCCAGCAGCACTGAATGTGCGTTCCGAAAGAACGCTGGATGCAGGACAGGCCAGTAGCTCAATTGCATACTGTGCAAGCTCTGGCCAGTGATCCATCCTCAAGACCCAGTAACCCAGAGGATTTTCGGTGGGAAAGGTGTCCAAGTCTGATCTTGCCCCTAGGTATTCCTGCACCATATAAAACAGACGCTGGCGATGGTTGCTGGAACCGATCATACCTTGGGGCTGCGGACCAAAAAATTGTCTGAACGCATCGGTCAGACGGCCACCTTCTCTACCGCTCCTTCTTTGACTGACCGAAGCCTCAGCAACACGTTGTCCAGAAACAGGAGTTTGTAACCTCCCAGTCTCTGGGAACGCGTTGCACAGACCTTTCTGCAAGGCCTCCCGAAGATGTTTCATCCTCTGCTCCCTCTGCGATGGCAAGATAAGGTCCGCAACCTTACCCTTGTAACGTGGATCAAGGAGGGTTGCCAGCCAGTATTGGTCCTTCTCCTTGATACCACGAATACGAGGATCCTTACGCAGGCTTTGCAGGATCAGGGAGGCCATGCAGCGTAGGTTTGCTGAGGCATTCGGTCCGGAGTCCTCTGGGTCACTAAGAACGACATGGTCCGCAGCCACCTCCTCCCAGCCACGTACAAGTCCATGTGTTTCTTGGGACTGATCCCTTAAAGACTGCTGCTGATGCTGAGTGCCAGGCTCCACCTCCATACTGACACAATCTTCCTCCTCCTCCTCTTCCTCCTCGTCCTCTTCCTGTGTGATCGGCGGGCACGCAGGAACACTGTCTGGATAAAGGGGGCCTTGAGAGCTAAGGAAGTCCTCCTCTTCCTGCCTCTGTTCTGCCTCAAGTGCCCTGTCCATTATTCCACGCAGCGTGTGCTCCAACAGGTGGACAAGGGGGACAGTGTCACTGATGCATGCACTGTCACTGCTCACCATCCTCGTGGCCTCCTCGAATGGTGACAGGACAGTGCATGCATCCCTGATCATGGCCCACTGGCGTGGGGAAAAAAAACCAAGCTCCCCTGACCCTGTCCTGGTGCCATAGTCGCACAGGTACTCATTGATGGCCCTCTGCTGCGTGTGCAGCCGCTGCAGCATGGCCAACGTTGAGTTCCACCTGGTGGGCATGTCACAGATTAGGCGGTTCTTGGGCAGGTTAAACTCCTTTTGGAGGTCCGTCAGCCGAGCACTGGCATTATATGACCGGCGGAAATGCACACAGACTTTCCTGGCCTGCCTCAGGACATCCTGTAAGCCCGGGTACCTGCCCAAGAACCGCTGCACCACCAAGTTAAGGACGTGAGCCAAACAGGGCACATGGGTCATTTGTCCCTGTCGGAGGGCAGAGAGGAGGTTGGTGCCATTGTCGCAAACCACCATTCCTGCCTTAAGTTGGCGTGGCGTCAACCACCTCTGAACCTGCCCCTGCAGAGCTGACAAAACCTCTGCCCCAGTGTGGCTCCTGTCCCCCAAGCACACCAGCTCAAGCACCGCATGGCATCTTTTGGCCTGCGTACTTGCGTAGCCCCTTGAACGCCTACGGAGCACCGCTGGTTCCGAGGAAGAGGCCATAGAGGAAGAAGAAGAGGAGGGGGTGGAGGAGAGAGGTGTGTCACAATCAGCATTTTGGAGGCGTGGTGGCGGAACAACCTCCAACACTACTGCACCTTGTCCTGCATCCTTCCCAGCTGCCAGCAGAGTCACCCAATGCGCCGTGAAACTTAGGTAACGTCCCTGTCCATGCCTGCTGGACCATGAGTCAGCGGTAATATGCACCTTACCGCTGACCGCCCTGTCCAGCGAGGCATGGACATTGCCTTCCACATGCCGGTAGAGAGCCGGAATCGCCTTCCGTGGGAAAAAGTGGCGTTTGGGTACCTGCCACTGAGGAACCGCACATTCCACAAACTCACGGAAGGGGGCAGAGTCTACCAACTGAAAAGGCAGCAGTTGAAGTGCTAGCAATTTTGCCAAGCTAGCATTCAACCGCTGGGCATGTGGATGGCTGGGAGCAAACTTCTTTCGGCGGTGCAGCAGCTGGGGCAGGGAAATTTGCCTGGTACAATCTGACGTCGGTGTACCAAAAGCAGATTGCCCACAAGTACTTGGCTGTGACACACCTAATTCTACACCTTCATTCCTCTCACTGCAGGTCTCAGAGAGGACTGAAGGTCTAGTGGGGTTGGAAATCTCAGCTGATGAGGAGCAAGGAGAGATCCTCTTTGTTCTTTGGTGTGGGTCTTTTAGATACGCTTGCCAACGAACTGCATGGCAGGTCAACATATGTCTGGTCAAGCATGTGGTACCCAAGCGGGAGATGTTTTGGCCACGCGAGATACGCTTGAGACATATGTTGCAAATAGCAGCGGTGCGATCTGATGCACTCGTCTCAAAAAAGGCCCACACCAAAGAACTTTTTGAATAACGCGCAGAGACTGCAGCGCCCTGCACATGTGGAGCTTTGGGGTGTGATGCAGTCAATGTGCTGCTCTTAGGCTGGCCCCTGGAGGGCATCCTGCCTCGTTGGTGATGTGCCGCCGCCTCCTCCTCCTCCTCCTCCTCCTCCTCCTCCTCCTCTCTCCTATCAGGCACCCACGTTGAGTCAGTGACCTCATCATCCCCTCCCTCCTCATCACTGGAGCAAACCTGGCAGTATGCTGCAGCAGGGGGAGCATGACTGCCAGATTGCTGTCCTTCTTGGGCACCCCCTCTGTCCGTGCTCATGTTACTGCCTTCATCGAGCTCAGTATCGTCATCAGAGCCTTCCAAACGCTGGGCATCCTCCTGGAGCATGTACCCAACACTGTGGTCAAACAGTTCGAGGGAATCCTCATGAGGACATGGTGGAGCTAGGGAAGGAGTCACTGATGACATTGAGCTGAGGGAAGAGGCCGCTGCTTTGCCAGACAAAGCACCCTGGGCATGGGTGAGAGAGGATGAGGAGGATGAGGACGGCTTGGTCATCCACTCGACCAAGTCTTCCGCATGTTGCGGCTCAACACGGCCAGCTGCCGAAAAAAAGGCCAAGCGTGTCCCATGGCCACGTGCTGATGAGGATGCACCGTCTCCACGACCAGCACTAGACACAGAGCCTGCTTGCCCTCTCTTATTGGCTTGTGACTGTCTGCCTCTCCTTCTTGGCCTTCCAGACATACTAATGGCCTGTAGCTGCACTAAGCTGGGATAGAACACCTGTAATTTTCTTCAAGTAGCTTTATATACTGTAACCAGACAAGCCTGCCTGTCAGTAGGAAGATAACAGGAACGGATCTAGCTGAACACTGTGAGCAGGACGCACTGTACTAAATGTAAATAGTCTAGCTGCCTGACCGTGGTACTAATAGGATCAAATAGAACACCTGTAATTTTCTTCAGGTAGCTTTATATACTGTAACCAGACAAGCCTGCCTGTCAGTAGGAAGATAACAGGAACGGATCTAGCTGTACACTGTGAGCAGGACGCGCTGTACTAAATGTAAATAGTCTAGCTGCCTGACCGTGGTACTAATAGGATCAAATAGAACACCTGTAATTTTCTTCAGGTAGCTTTATATACTGTAACCAGACAAGCCTGCCTGTCAGTAGGAAGATAACAGGAACGGATCTAGCTGAACACTGTGAGCAGGACGCACTGCACTAAATGTAAATAGCAGGAACGGATCTAGCTGAACACTGTGAGCAGGACGCACTGCACTAAATGTAAATAGCAGGAACGGATCTAGCTGAACACTGTGAGCAGGACGCACTGCACTAAATGTAAATAGCAGGAACGGATCTAGCTGAACACTGTGAGCAGGACGCACTGCACTAAATGTAAATAACAGGAACGGATCTAGCTGAACACTGTGAGCAGGACGCACTGCACTAAATGTAAATAGCAGGAACGGATCTAGCTGAACACTGTGAGCAGGACGCACTGCACTAAATGTAAATAGCAGGAACGGATCTAGCTGAACACTGTGAGCAGGACGCACTGCACTAAATGTAAATTGCAGGAACGGATCTAGCTGAACACTGTGAGCAGGACGCACTGCACTAAATGTAAATAGTCTAGAAGATAACAGGAACGGATCTAGCTGAACACTGTGAGCAGGACGCACTGCACTAAATGTAAATAGCAGGAACGGATCTAGCTGAACACTGTGAGCAGGACGCACTGCACTAAATGTAAATAGCAGGAACGGATCTAGCTGAACACTGTGAGCAGGACGCACTGCACTAAATGTAAATAGCAGGAACGGATCTAGCTGAACACTGTGAGCAGGACGCACTGCACTAAATGTAAATAACAGGAACGGATCTAGCTGAACACTGTGAGCAGGACGCACTGCACTAAATGTAAATAGCAGGAACGGATCTAGCTGAACACTGTGAGCAGGACGCACTGCACTAAATGTAAATAGCAGGAACGGATCTAGCTGAACACTGTGAGCAGGACGCACTGCACTAAATGTAAATTGCAGGAACGGATCTAGCTGAACACTGTGAGCAGGACGCACTGCACTAAATGTAAATAGTCTAGAAGATAACAGGAACGGATCTAGCTGAACACTGTGAGCAGGACGCACTGCACTAAATGTAAATAGCAGGAACGGATCTAGCTGAACACTGTGAGCAGGACGCACTGCATTAAATGTAAATAGTCTAGATAGAAGATAACAGGAACGGATCTAGCTAAACTGAATACAGTGTATATATATATATGCAACACCTGGGATGCATATATATACACAATACACTGTAAGTGCAGCTAACTGACTGACTGTTCTGCCTAATCTATCTAACTCAAATCAAATGACACTGTCTCTCTCTCTCTCTATCTCTCAGCACACCGGAACACACACTACACAGGGCCGCCGTGCAGGCGGCCTTATATAGTGTGGGGTGTGTACTAAATCCCCTGAGCCATAATTGGCCAAAGCCACCCTGGCTTTGGCCAATTACAGCTCTCTCTACTGACGGCGCTGTGATTGGCCAAGCATGCGGGTCATAGTGCATGCTTGGCCAATCATCAGCCAGCAATGCACTGCGATGCCGCAGTGAATTATGGGCCGTGACGCGCCACACGAATTTAGCGCGAACGGCCCATAACGTTCGCAATTCGGCGAACGATCGAACAGCCGATGTTCGAGTCGAACATGGGTTCGACTCGAACACGAAGCTCATCCCTATTGGAGAGCTGTCTGTTGTAGTGTAGGGATGGACTCGTGTTTGGATCCTAGTCCCAACTCACCTGAGCAATCCTGCCAGGAAGCTGTAACTGCACACCACCAATCATGAGCAGCCTAGAAAGGGGCATAGGTATGTGCAGCTGCAGGAAATGCCTCACTGCCCATGATTGGCGGTGTGCAATCCTAACAGGATTGCTTAGGTGGGTTGGGACTAGAATCCGGACACGTCTGAGCCCATCCCTACTGTAGTGTTTGCCGTGGTGCAAGAGAGATAGAGACTGGGGGTGTTTCCCAAAATAAAACCTCTTTCTTTAGCCTTGGTGTGTTAGAGGATTTGGCACTGCCAGTAGGGTTGTTGTCATCTGGAATCAGGGGACCCCTACATCAGTGGCTTCTTAATGTCATTTAAACTCATTAACCTCTCTAAATCCCTAGAGAATCCCACTTGGTTTAATCCATCATTGAAAGCATACTATATAAATATTGGGTTACTGAATAAGAGTAGCGTAGATTTAGGATGTTTGTCTAGTTTCTGTTGCTGTCTGTGTCCTACTGCAAAGATTCACACTCTCTGTTTGTCCTGTGACCATTATCACTGGGATTGAGAATGAGAAGAAAATCTAAAATTTTGAGTGATCACTAGATCAGGAATAGAGGGGAAATCTTCAAATGGGAACACTTGTTCCAAAGACAACTAATCAAGGATTTCACTGTCCTCTCATTTTCTGTTGTCTACTCTATCCAAAACAGATATAGTTTAACACTTTCATTGCCACTGGTGTGTGCCATACATCAGCAGCAGTGGTGAGTTTTACACATACTCCTGGATATTACAGCAGCTGGGAGTATGTGTAAATCTGACAAACTGACTGTAAGGTGGATGTGCCACCAGATCACTTCCATTGACCTCGAGTAGTGCACATGCACTATGATCCCCATGTTCTGCTGTCCCGCCTGGCAGGCCTAGGACCCCCATAGTGGGTGCCGCTGGGTAGAGGGAAGGGAAACCAGTGAATGTCCAACTTGCTGATCTCCCCTATCTAGAATGAACTGCATAATGTTACTTCCGGGTTTCGGCTCTCACTTTCCCTGGCTCCTGTGGCTGGGGAAGAAGCTAATGAAGCATGATCTGTGCTCAGTGGAAGGCAGGTAAGACATTTGGTGTGTAATCGACCCTTGATGTCTCATTAAAGAAAACCTGTCATAATAAAATGTGATCACTAGGAGGACTTTTGGTTACACTCAAGCACTTAAACCCCCCAAAATTTTGAACCCCCACATAACTACAAACATAAAACACAATCATCAGGGTGCCTACTTAACTTACAAATATGTTGATTTGCATCTCCTATGGAACATTTTTGGTACACAAGTTTGTCGCCATTCCACAGGCGCACGCAGTTTTAAGGTTTGGCATGTTGGATAGCTATTTACTTGATGCAGTCTAACCTTTTATGGGTAATATATTGTGTCTGTGCCTCAAAATAACTTTTGTGTATTTTTTATCACAATCAAAGACATCTTTGCAAAATAAAGTGGCTAATAAATATCCCTTCCATGCACCGATCTCTTCATGAGCTGGCTGAATGATGAGTGGTCCTCTGCTGCGCTCTGTGTCCTGTAGTGATGCAGGGGTCACAGGACAGAACCACAGCATGCAGTGTGGGCTAGGCATCTGACACGCCAGGAATTTTGTAGCCAGTGTATCTGGTATAGACAGTGATAATTAGCAACTGGAGGGGTACGTATTATTCCTTTTCATTGCAGGGATGTCTTTGATGCCAAGATTTAAAAAAAATGATGGAGTCACTTTAAGATTATGGTATGCTGCAGGAAAACAATCTGGTTTAGGGAGGTGACTTTTTTCCATACTCCAAAAGAAAAAGCTATGGTACATACAGAGACTTTAAGTTAAAGAGGAACTGCAGTCTGCTCACATATTTTGTAATAAAAACATCTTTGCCATTCTGAAGCTTCCCTCCAACCACTTTGCATATTGTTTTATATATACTGTAATTCTGTACTTGCCAAATATGCTGCACAATTCTCCCACCATTTTAACTGTGGGCAGCTGAAGCTGCTGCCTGTTCACTTCCTGGATTTACACAGACACACAGAGGCACACCTCCAGCTCTGCAGCTCTCATTGGCCCTCTTATGACTCATCCCCCGTCCCTTCCTGGCAAACTCTCACAAGAGTGAGATAGAGAGCTGTTCATGATGTCATAAGCCTAGGCTTTTTATCAGACAAGAAACAGGAAGTGGGCTGTATAAGGTATTTACTGGCAGAAAAAAAATGTTTTACTATCCAAAGATAAAACAACAAGGACAGAAGATTTAATAAATGGAAGGATGAAAAAATGACCGAAGGTCCGCTTTAACTTTCTCTGAATACTCCCTGCAATTGAACACAAAGCCTCCCCCCCTCTTGATAAGTAAGGGATGACAGAGCTTTCCTGTCAAATTATGGTAGGAAAAAGGTAAAAAGCTCATTTGCTGGTATAGTAACATTTTCTAGAGGTAAACCCATACAGACTCAATATTTACATTGTATTTATTTTACATAACCAAGCTACCTACAGATTCCGGCTTTAAAAGTCATAGATAGAGGCAAATTTTAAATTTCTTTTGGAAATGTTTAGAAGTGTATTCATTGATGTCATCAGTCCACTTTATTTCCACTTTTTTCCAAAATTTTCATTGGAAGTTGTGCAATATGGGAACGGTTGGTGGCTCCCCTCAAGGTTTTTTTTCTTCATTTGTACTCACAAATTACTGGCATTTACGTGGAAGTTTTCAGTTTATTCAGCAATATCAGAGTGTGTGGTTTTGGTAGAGTTTCCTACCTTGTTTTATGAGAATAGTGGATGCCCCTTTAAAAAAATGTGGAATTTATAGTTAAAGCGGAACCAAACGCTTTCAATCAACATTAGCTGTTTTTAACCCCTATGCTGCTAGCATTAGCAAATAGATAGGGATGTATAGTATATTTACTAGTTTTAAACTTTATTTTTTACTTTTCTTCAGTTGCTTCCTGGCTAGGAGGGTGTTTTTAAAGTGATTTCTCAACAAAATAAAGCATGGAGACATGGACAGATGGGTAAGTTTGCTTTGAATAATAAAAATGAATTGAAAAGCGTTTTTAGTTTGCGGCACTCAAATACAGTTTAGTTCCACTTTAAGTTCCTCCTCAAGGATTAACAAAATATCCAATATACCTTCTGAATGATCACTAAGTGCTTTTTTGTCTGTAATATAACTGGAGGTCACTGTGGGATGGTTTGTAGCCATGGAATAATTAGATTTGTATTGTTATTTATTAAGCATGCTTGTTCTTTTTTCTTTTCCATAATTAAAAAAAGCTAATTAAAAGTATCTTTATATATCTACTGGGTACTTTTAACAGTTAAAGCAGATGTAAATCCGCATCGTGGTGGGAAAAGCTTAGCAATATTGAAATAAAAAGAAGTGAACTAATGAATGCACATAATATTTACACATTATGGTATGCTTATCTGTGGAATGGACCACAACTGACATGTTTGAATGGTGTTTTTCTGGGTTCTGTGAATTTGGCCATCTTGACTGGCCAGCCCTGGATGGAAGAAAATCCTATGCGTGTTCAGGAGAGTTACCTTATCTTGGCACCAAGGCATGCCGAGAATGAGCTAGAAATTGTGGCTCAGTGCACATTCAGAAGAAAGACTGCCGACAAGCAGAGGAGGAGATTTTATTGCAGAAGAGACATGCAGAGTTTCTTCTGCAATAAAAGCCTACCTGCCAGCAATGTTTCACAGCCAGTTGTATGGCTGAACTCACATTGGGTTTGCATGAAAAAGGTGCAGGAACCTTTATTTTCCCCCGCACTGTAATTGGATTGCATAGGTGTTCACACCCATGCGATCCCAATAGATTCGCACTGCAGTCTGTGAACTGATCTGGGGGTGTCATTACCTTGGTATTGACACCCACAGTGGTTCGCAGAGGGCAGCGTGAACTGCCTGCGAGGGAGATGCGTTGCAGGAACCGGCACTGGAATTGCGCTGGTTCCCGCATCGCACCACTGTGAACCCAGGCTAAATCAGAAGACTGGTATTGCATAGTAGATCCAATGGGTGAAAAAGTATAGGTATTTGTTTTGTGGTCGGCTAGGAATAAGCCAGTGGCCTATGTTACACTCTGTGCTTGCTATGTAACAAATAGCACATAAGTAAGACATGTCTTCACAGTCTGATTATTCAGAAAAGAAAGGACTAACATCCCCTATGTATATATTTAGCTCTGTCCATGAATATCCTGTGCCCACTATCTTTCCTTTACCTGTAGCATATAGAAGATGTGTCTCTGTGATTTCCTCTTCATATCCCATGGGCTGAAAAGAAATAAACATGATTAAAGTGTTGAAGTGATATGATTACTGAAGGCTGATATTGGGACAGAAATGTGTAATTTGGTCAATTGTATGTAAAAAAGTAGAGGTCAACCGATATATCAGCTGATTTTTGGCATTTTTTAATTAATCAGCCAATTGTGCTGCAAATTAGGCCTATTAATTTATGCACTAGCCGGTTCACACAGAGGCGATCCGACTTGCGGGATGACTCAGAGTGACCCCGCACAGAGCGACTTGCAAATGACTTCTGTAATAGAAGTCAATGTAAGTCGCCTGAAGTCTCCCCGTCGGAGCGACTTGAGTCTCTCCTATCTGGGCAGTCTGCCAAGTCTGAGAACATCAAGAAGCAAAGAGATACAATGTTTCCACTTATCAAAGGAATGAACTCTGGTGTGTAGAAGATCTCAGTTTAACCATTTAAAGACGAAATCTTTTCTGACATGTGTTGCTTAAGTATAAATCCAGTATTTTCTGCTAGAAAATCACTTAGAACCCCCAAACATTATATTTTTTTTAGCAGAGACCCTAGAGAATAAAATGGTGGTTGTTGCAATATTGTATGTCACATGGTATTTGCGCAGCGGTCTTTTAAACCCAATTTCTTTGGAAAAATTACACTTTAATGAATTAAAAAAAACTAAACAGTAAAGTTAGCCCATTTTTTTTTTCCTCTAAAAGTTTTGATTACCTGTTTTTGTGCATTTAATGTTTAAGATACATTTTTTTTTAACGAAATTATATATACAAGTGCACTGATTGGAGGCTTGTTGTGTTTAATAAAAGTTTAATATAGGAAATTTTCTGTATCACTTCTTATTACTTCACTGTTAGATTTTATGAGATGAAGGGAAAAAAAAAGAAGAAAAAAAGGACCAAAAAAATCAGCATCATATATCGACCATCGGCCGCCACGATTTCTAAATATCGGCATCGGCCAGAGAAAAACCCATATTGGCCGACCTCTCTTGATTTTTATGCACCCAATACCAAATTCACTGGTGAGATTATATATCAGCCTCATAGGCGTGCCCATGGGGTGTGCCGGGTGTGCCTAGGCACACCCTAATCATCCCTGTGTTCTGTCGGTGTTTCACACCTTTTGCTAGTGCTGACTGCCTGCAAAATGTCTGTCCTGTCCCTGTGTAACTCAGTCCCTGTGTAACCCTGTGTACCCCACTGGGGGGTACCCATCAATTGCTGCCAGTGTGCCCATCAATTGCTGCCAGTGTGCCCATCAATTGCTGACACTGTGTCCATCAATTGCCAGTACTGTGCCCATCAATTTTTGGGGGGGGTGCAAACAAACTGAAAAAAAAAACAAAACAACAATTGCAGCCAATGTGCACATCAAACACAGCTACTGTGCCCATCAATTGCCGCCACTGTGCCATCAAACGCAGCCACTGTGCCCATCAAATGCAGCCACTGTGCCCATCAAATGCAGCCACTGTACCCATAAATTGCCACCACTGTGCCATCAAACGCAGCTACTGTACCCATCAATTGCTGCCAGTGTGCCCATCAATTGCTGCCACTGTTTTCATCAATTGCCACCAGTGTGCCATCAAATGCAGCCACTGTGCCTATCAAGCGCAGCCACTGTGCCCATCAAATGCAGCCACTGTGCCCATCAAATGCAGCCACTGTGCCAAATGCGACAAATGTAATTGCTGCAGGCTTTCGCTAGTTATTATCATTCGGAAGGTGATATAACACCTATGATGCCTGTCAAATGCCTCTGAAAGGCAATCTACTACAGATTTATTTTTAGACGGGTGGGAAAAACCACTGCACATGTAATCGAGATCGAGGCCTTAGGATCTACAAGTCAAGGAACTCATGCCTTAAACATGGCAATAGATAAACCTACTCTTCAGATAAAAACTTTAACTATGTGTACATTGTCCAAATATATTCTTGACATTGCACTGTGGATTCCTTTTTATAACCTCCTTTGTTGTCAGATACCTGGTTGATCCCGCTAATCCCTCTTTTTCTTGGTGTACACTTACCATGGCAAGCATGGAAACAGGTCCATGTTTCTGTGGTCAGTTTGCATCCATACACTTGCTGTACAGAGGTACAGGATGCCATGCTAACACATGGCATGCCTATATTTCCTGTAGTCAGTTTATTCACTATACCTCCTGGCCATTCCTGCCTTGTTGATTGAGAGGGGCCCCAGCTGGAGCTTCACTGTCAAACTGCAGCTGCAGTCTATAGAAGAAGGCATGGCCTTCTAGAAACGCAGCAAACAGATGAGGAATTACATTCCACATCAATCAACTGCCTGCTCTGAGCTATACAGTTGTTCATTCACATATACTTTAATATACAACTTAAGGCAAACCTTTTTTGCATTGGACAAAGAGAGGGTCTATAACCCCTGTCAAGTTTTTATTGGCATCTGTACCTCTGTTAGAGAGATTCACCCTCTATCTGTCCTATTTGCAAATATCATCGAAAGTTAAAGTAAAACAAAATCCTTAATTTTGGGTTGTCTCCAGAACAGCAATAGAAGGGAAATCATCCAAGGGGATATTAGTTCTGGTAACACTAGTGACAATTAGGGATTTCTTCACTTAGAGGGGACTTTTTCTGACTTCCTGTTTTTGCTATAGGACAGAAAATAAAGGGGAATATCCCCAATTGGACACTGATGGCAAAAAAAAAAAAAAAAAAAACGACAGGGGTAAAAAAGTTTTGCATTTAGTTCTTCTTTAACCTTCATGTTGACTCCTCACCTTGACCACTATGGTTTTTTCAACGGAATCCATTCCGTGATCCTTTGTTATCAGAAGATGATCTTCCTTGCAGTCCCCTTCAATTTCCAGAGATCCACTTTTTATATGAATCTTTATTTCATCTGAAAAATGAAATAGGATGGCTTTATCATCCAACCAGATCCCTCATTATTAAATACAAATCCCTTAATTATTTTTTGTTTGTGGCTATTACATTTAAAGAGTATCAGTGTATAGTAAGACCATTGATCCTGGCCATGGGGTGGCACAGGAGGCACAGTACAGTCTAGTAGCTTAATCTTTTTCAGGTAAACCATAAAGAATAGATTTTGATCGCTTCATTTTATATCCATGCTTCCTGAGTCTTCGATATTGTTTCATGGTGGCCACTGAGTTTGATTTAAGAATAGTGGGCGGAGCTGTGCCCACCGTTTCTTGATACAATGTTGATGAACTTTTTATCCAGAACTCTGGTATATAATGAATAATTATTACTTTGTAAATTCCACACAATACAAGTCATTCGGGTTGATTTACTAAAGACAATTTAGGCTGTTCACTTAGCAAAATTGATTTTTCATACTGCAATGGAATTTTCTCTTCGCTTAGTGCATGAAGTGAAACTCTGATGACTTTTATCATTTAATTGCATGCAAGCAAAAATACCTTTTTTTTCCATTTTTGTTGTATGTGATTGAGTATTCTTTGCAAAATGAATTTTCACCACATTCACTAAGGATAAATGACCATGCCAAGTGAAGGTGTGCTATTCCTTAAAGTAGAACTAAAGACAAAACTTTTTTTTTTTCATTTTGGATAGAGCAAGAGAGGGTTATAATCCCTGTCAGATTTGTTTTTTCGCCATCTGCTTCCCATTGCATAGATTTTTCTACACTTCCTGTCCCGTAGTCAAACAGGAAGTTAGAGAAAATCCCTGCAAATTAAGGGAATTTCTTGGGGACCTACCAGGTTACCAGAACTAGTGTCCCCATTTGAAAATTTTCCCCCTATTACTTTTCTGGGGACGACCCAAAATTTGGGATTTTCTTTTATTTTCACATTCAATGATGATGGTAAACAGGACAAATAGAGGGGGGGTCTCCTTAATAGGGGGACAGACAGCAAACAAAACTGACAGGGGTTTTAATCCCTCTCCCCTCTGTCCAAAACAAAAACAAAAAGTTTTGCCTTTAGTTATACTTTAAGCAAATCAACTGAATTGCATTTATATCTTGCACAGAGATAGGTCTCTATTTTAGCTTGTAGCTTACTGAGGATTCTCAGCCCTCATCTACTTAAGGCTCGGTTCACATTGGAAATGGCCACAGAACGCACAGGAACACTGTGCGTCCCTGTTCTCCATTTCAGGGATGAATCAGGGCCGAATCTTTGCCAAAGACGCACAGCCGCTCCGCAGCCGCCCCGGAGATATGTGAACTGGCTCCAAAGAGAGACGGTCACATTCTCCTGGTATGTGAATTGGATGCGGTGAAACCCGTATCCAATTCGCATAGGTGTGAACCCAGCCTAAAAGATAAGGTCACCCTTTGAAAAAAAAAAAAGAAATGCACATTTTTTGCAGGTAAAAAGCCCACAGAGCATTGCATCTGTGATCAGCATGGGGGGGGGGGGATTATGGAAGAGGGGGTGCATGCTAAATACAGGTGTAACATGTACAGCCTTTAACTTTCATGCTAAAGATGAACAGCTAAAGCTCAGCCTTCCTGAGTTTCTTTCACTAATACATATATATTACTATCAGTATACAGTATCTCACAAAAGTAAGTACACCCCTCAAATTTTTGTAAATATTTGATTATATCTTTTCATGTGACAACACTGAAGAAATGACAAAAAAGTCGGAAATTTGAAAATTTGAATATTCGAAAAGTCGAAAATCTAAAATTCCAAAAATCTAAAATTCGAAGATTCGGAAATTAGAAAATTGAAAATTTGAAGATTTGAAAATTTGAAGATTCAGATATTTGAAAATCAGAAAATCCAAAAAATCCAAAAGAACGAAAACTCGAAAATAAGAACAAAAATCCGAAAATAAGAACGAAAATGAGAAAATTCAAAAAATCTGAAATAACTAACAATAACTATTACTAACTATTAAATTATAGGTGTAAGAATTTCCTTTCAAATTTGGCTGTTAGTGAACATAACAAATACGAATTTATCCGAAGTTACTAATTATCCGAAATAACGAATGCTGCATCTAAACAAATGGAAGATAATGACTAATGAATAATAATAATAATTTAAAAATGGTATTATTTATTGTTATTAATTCATTACGTTCCATCGTTTAGATGCAACATTAGTTATTTCGGATAATTCGTAACTCCGGATACATTTGTATTTGTTATGTTCACGAACAGCCAAATTTGAAAGGAAATTCCAATACCTATAATTTAATAGTTAATATTAGCTAGTTTGTTAGTTATTATTTTAGATTTTCGGATTTTCAAAATTTTGAATTTCTTCGAAAATAACAAATTTCGACTGTAACGAATGAACCGAAAAATGAAAAAACCCAAAAACGAGCACATTTTTTGGCAGTGCACATGTCTAGTTTGAATGTCAGCTGGTTCAACAGGAACCAGCCGAGGTTCGAATTGTGTGTGAGTAGACTGAATGTATCAAGTTGATCAATCAACTTGGGTACAACCAGCCTTCCGGATATAATTGTGATTATTGCTAGTGGCTGCTATAGCCGCTAGCAATAATCACTGTCTTCTCCAGGCGGTAATGGCTCCTCCCGCCCCCCCCTTCTGGGAGAATACAATGGCTTAATGGTAAGGTCTGGGTTGATGGGGGAATTGAGGGCTGCATTCCATGGTTGCAGGTAAGACATTTTCACCGTCTATGGCCTGCCTTAGAATCTGATTTATCATCCATTTTTTCTCAGTACAGCTTTAGTCAAAATCAAGTGAGAGCTAAAAGTCAATGAATGACAGCCTCCAGCCAGAGCTGCCAACTTCCCTTCCTGGGTAAAAGGAAAGTATATTGTAATAAATTGGAACAGTACTTAGTTTTGTAGCTGTGGCATCCCAGCTGAAGTGGCTGACATGACCATCACAGACACATCGGGCTTGGTCTTTGCCTTGAACTGTATGGATACCATCACTTTCAGATAGAGACACTGCCACCTGTAAGGATGAAAACACTTTAGAAAGTGTGATGACAAACTTATCTATGTGGAATTATTTAATATAATGATTCAAATAGCAGCATAAAAAAATCTCTTCCCACTGAATGCTGCTGAAACTGAATTCAAAGTTGCTCTTTGTTCTGTACTATGAGAAAAGCCTAAGATTGTCATTATCCTATAGTATAGTAGTTGCAGTCCAATGAAGCACCATATTACATTAATGGGTATGTAAAAAAACAGGAATTGAGGGAAAATCTTTCAATGGGCAAACTTGTCCTGGTGACAACTTAAAATATTCATTTAGCATCTTAGAAAAGACAGACCATGGAACACTGTTTTGTTGATGGATGCTATGGGTTTTGAGCAATGTAAAAATGCTTCATGTATCCAGACTCACAGTTAAATCATAGTTTTTGTTCAAACTTCAAGCCTTGCAAGCATGGACCTCAATCTTCCCCAAAAATGATGCTTGCAGGACTTTTTCTAACGTCCCGCCCCAGTATGAAAGCACTCAGGATTTCACACTGGGGTGGCATGGGAGGCGGTTTTCAGGCGTTATTTTTAGTGCTAAAACGCCTGAAAACCGCCTTTAGTGTGAAATTAGCTTAAGAGGGGATATCCTCTCACTTTGTAGATATCGTATCTGACTTCCAGCTCTCTCTACACTGGGAGAAGTGGTGAGGGGAACTCTTATGGGCATAGAGGGGAAAATAAAAAAGGAAAGGACTCTTAACCATGCCCTATGCTACATAATTTTAAAAGTAAAAAAAGTTTTGTCTTTATGTACACTTATTTGCTCATTTTATGTCTTTTGAAGCTCTGGACTGGAGCTAAAATATTGACCCCTGAAGTATAAAATACACCAGTATCATCTGTGTATTTTCTCATTGCCTTGACTGATAATTTGGTATAGAACTGAAGGACAAGTGCAGAATGTATGAAGGCTACAAAATTATTTCAGGGCTCGACTCCCCACAGGAGCTTATACCAGCCTTACTTTCTGTATTCTGAGACATACAAGCTCTTCTGGTACATCTCAAAGCTGTTTGATTGAGGTCCATGCTTGTAAGGCTTGAAGTTTGAACAAAAACTATGATTTAACTGTGAGTTTGGCTACATGAAGCACTTTTACATTGCTCAAAACCCATATCAACCATCAACAACACAGTGTTCCATGGTCTATCTTTTCTTAGATGCTAAATTAATATTTTTGGTTGGTTAGTATGGGTTACTGCAAGATACTATGCATTGGAGTATGTGATTAGATCATGGAGCTACTGACTGGTCTTACCAAAATACATTTCTTCTCATAGCTGAAGATCTGGGCATCAATTTTAAATTTTTCTCCTTGTACCACAGAGTAAGGTATAACTAGGTCAATGAAATAAGGTTGGAGGGTGACGAGCCCAACATTTCGGATCTCCCCAATACCAGATTTTCCCAGGCACACGGCATCTGTCTCCCATTTGGTGATACTGTCTGGTGTATTCAGGTTTAGCACAGTGTGGCCTTCTGGGCTGTAAGAGAAAAGAAGGGGCTGATGAAGGCAAACTGCTTAATACACAGTTGAAACCATTTTGTACAGAACTGTTTTATCTGCCAATAAATTTCTAGTGGCATAAATACTAGTATGATCCACCTACACCTGCAGTTCTACAAGGAGGGTGACAACATCTTTCAGAATCTGCAAGTTCGCAGTTGCTGCCACTACTGTCTCCTGTATGTAAGATGAGATATTAATGAACATATGATGACCACATTGGTGATGGATCATTATCATTTTGGTCAAATACGTTGGAGTCCATGGGAAAGGTAAAATTAAAAGAGAAGTATGGCCCAAGCTTTTTGGTGATACTTCTCAGTCACAGGAGGGCATTTACTTTTGCTCTCCTGTGACCCTAAAGCCCACTGTTGGCTGATGTCACCAGGCTCCGGAAAGACGCTGAACATTTTCTCAGGATCCATCCAGCTGCCTTATTGACAGCTAGCTCTGGCTCTCAGTGCATGGCTGAGAGCCAAAGCCAACTGCTCCCACGTTCTCCCCAGATTGGCACTCTAGTAAGCACTGGAGTGATTGGGCAGACAGTGGTGACTGACAGTCACTGATGTCAGCTCTGAGAAGAATGAGAGCTGACCGATCAGCAGTAATGTGATTGCTGAATTCTCTGTCTTAGAGCTGGCAGCTGTATCGAGGTGAGCATGGATGTCAATTTTATAATAACCCCAAAAGTTTCCTTTAGGGTAATCTTTTTCAAGGTTTTAAAGGGCACAATAGGCTTTAAATGGCTTCTGATGGCTACAGAAGCTCCCTTTGACTATTCTGGTGTCAATAAAAATATATACACTGAGAAAAATTATAAAACGCAACACTTTTGTGTTTGCTCATATTTATCATGAGCTGAACTCTGCGACTTTTTCTATGTACACAAAAGGCCTATTTCTCTCAAATATTATTCACAAATCTGTCTAAATCTGTGTCAGTGAGCACTTCTCCTTTGCCGAGATAATCCAACCACCTCACAAGTGTGGCATATCAAAATGCTGATTAGACAGCATGATTAATGCACAGGTGCGCCTTAGGCTGGCCACAATAAAAAGCCACTCTAAAATGTGCAGTTTTACTGTATTGGGGGTCAGGGAGGTCCGAAAACTAGTCAGTATCTGGTGTGACCACGATTTGCCTCACGCAGTGCAGCACATCTCCTTCGCATAGAGTTGATCAGGTTGTGGATTGTGGCCTGTGGAACGTTGGTCCATTCCTCTTCAATGGCCGTGCGAAATTGCTGGATATTGGCAGGAACTGGAAGACGCTGTCATATACGCCGATCCAGAGCATCCCAAACATGCTCAATGGGTGACATATCTGGTGAGTATGCTGGCCATGCAAGAACTGGGATGTTTTCAGCTTCCAGGAATTGTGTACAGATCCTTGCAACATGGGGCTGTGCATTATCATGCTGCAACATGAGGTGATGGTCGTGGATGAATGGCACAACAATGGCTCCTCAGGATCTCGTCACAGTACCTGTGCATTCAAATTAAAATGCACCTGTGTTTATAATCCATAGCATATGCCTGCCCATACCATAACCCCACTGCCATGGGCCACTTGATCCACAACTTTGACATCAACAAACTGCTCACCCACACAATGCCATACTGCCCAGTACAGTGAAAACCGGGATTCATCCGTGAAGAGAACACCTCTCCAAAGTGCCAGACGCCATTGAATGTGAGCATTTTCCCATTCAAGCCGGTTTCAACGACGAACTGCAGTCAGATCGAGACCCCTGATGAGGACGACGAGCATGCAGATGAGCTTCCCTGAGACAGTTTCTGACAGTTTGTGCAGAAATTCTTTGGTTATGCAAACCGATTGATGCAGTAGCTGTCCGGGTGGCTGGTCTCAGAGGATCTTGGAGGTGAAGATGCTGGATGTGGAGGTCCTGGGCTGGTGTGGTTACACGTGGTCTGCGGTTGTGAGGCCGGTTGGATGTACTGCCAAACTCTCTGAAACGCCTTTGGAGACAGCTTATGGTAGAGAAATGAACATTTAATTCAAGGGCAACAGCTCTGGTGGACATTCCTGCAGTCAGCATACCAATTGCACGCTTCCTTAAAACTTGCAACATCTTTGGCATTCTGCTGTGTGATAAAACTGCACATTTTAGAGTGGCCTTTTATTGTGGCCAGCCTAAGGCACACCTGTGCAATAATCATGCTGTCTAATCAGCATCTTGATATGCCACACCTGTGAGGTGGATGGATTATCTTGGCAAAGGAGAAGCACCCACTAACACAGATTCAGACAGATTTTGTGAACAATATTTGAGAGAAATAGGCTTTTTGTGTACATAGAAAAAGTTGTAGATCTTTAAGTTCAGCTCATGATAAATAGGGGCAAACACAAAAGTGTTGCGTTTATAATTTTGCTCAGTGTAAAACCCTATGCTTTTTACACCGATCAGCCCCTTGATGCTTCATATGTCACTCGGACCTTTTCTATTTGAATCTGTTACTATTAAAACCTTCAAAATCACATACATTTTTGTTTTAATGTATTAGTTCTTTAATCAATTAATAAAGCTGAGCAAAAGGGATGAGATAAACTAACAGTTTTTATTTCTCCAAAATCTCAGTGAAGTTCAAGAGATTTTGCCAAAATATTATAATTTTGGGCAAATGTGTTGGAGTCCATGGGAAAGGTGAAATTAAAAGAGAAGTATGGCCCAAGCTTTTTGGTGTTACTTTTGCTCTCTTGTGAGCTGACAGTGGGCTAAAGCCCACTGTTGGCTGATGTCACAGAGCTGCACCAGGCTACTAAACATATTCTCAGGATCCACCCAGCTGCCTTATTGACAGCTAGCTCTGGCTCTTAGTGCATTGGTGAGAGCCAAAGCCAACTGCTCTCACTCTCTTCCCAGATTGGCACTCTAGTAAGTACTGGAGCGACAGGGCAGAGAGTGGTGACTGACAGTCACTGATTTCAGCTCTGAGAAGAATGAGAGCTGACCGATCAGCAGTAATGTAATTGCTCAATTCTCTGTCTTAGAGCTGGCAGCTGTATTGAGGTGAGCATGGAGATGAGCTGAAAATAACAAAGAAGGAGATGAAAGGAGATGAGATGAGCATGTTCATCTTATATTAACCCCAAACGTTTCCTTTAGGTTATCTTTTTGATGGTTCTAAAGGGCGCAATAGGCTTTAAATGGCCCCTGATGGCTACAGAAGCTCCATTTGGCTATTCTGGTGTCAATAATTTATATTTATATATATATATATATATATATATATATATATATATACATACACAGTATATATTATATATATTTTTAAGGAAAAACAGACAGCAAAAGAAAGAGCAAAATAGCACATTTAACCATTTTACTGCAACCAAAGCAGAAACTGCGTTGGTGGCTTTGAGATGTTTTACATACAGTCCCAGTATGAGTCCCAGTCACTGTGTGTGTAAATCTGACAAGCTGGCTGTCAGGTGAAAGCAATCTGGAGGCTGTGCATCCACTGGATCACTTCCACATACCCCCATTACTCCTGGTCTCCCTTGTGGGCCCCTATCATTTTTCCCAGGCTCTGCATGCCCATTGATGGACCTGAGATGAGTTAAGCAGGTGCCTCCAGGTAGAGGGGAGGGAGACCAGAGAAGTCAGTTTGCTGATATTCACTTTCTTTGACTGACTGGAAGCAATGTATAAAACTTATTTTTTGGGTCTTGGTGTCAATGTCACTCGCCAGTATGGCCAGGGAACAATGTAAAGGAGTGAGATCTACACTCCATTACATGCATTAGAGGACAGGTGAAACATCAGGGGGCTTTTAGACCCTTGATGTCTTATTAAGGCAGAACCTGTCATTAAAATTTCATCACATAGGGGAATTTTTGTCATTTATGTGATTTAAAAAAGTCCAGTAATTTTTTTTTTAAAAAGTGTAAAAAATTACACCCAAACACTTATAAAAATCACTCCATATGCAATACGCATTACATATTGTCACACATGCCACAGTGAAAGCAATAATTCTAGGCCCATTATTCACAGTTAACTCTAAACTGATGACCTGACCTTTTTGGGGCTATGGAAATTATAGGGTACTGAAGTTTGTCTCCATTACATGGATGTATAAAATTTTAATATTTGACATATTGGGGTTTTTTTTAATCAGTGCAAACTTACCTTTTATATTTTTTCAAAAAAAAAAAGGTCAATTTATTGCATTTGTCTGCCCTACATTTTACATTAGTGTATTTTTCACTGAATGTTTGTGTGTCCTAAACCACTGTGCTTACATTGTGTGGCATAAAAAATGAAACTACCACTGTTTTGTTCTCTAGGGTGCCTGCTTTAAAAATATATATAATATTTTGGTGTCTTGTGTAATATTCAGACCTAAAATTATTTTTTTAAACATTTACACAAAAAATGCAAAACCACCTATGGCAGTGAAGCAACCCCTAAAAAAATGCAAATGCAAATTACATTTTATGAAGCAAACTAAGCCAAAATATCCGAAATACACCCTCCTTCCAAAAAACACTGTCTAAATTAAGAAATAAAATAAGGATGTTTTCGGTCAAGCAAATTTCACCCAAGCAACTCATTGAGCGAGATGTTACTTTGGTGACAACTTGCAGAAACCACTTCGCTCATCACTGCTGAGCAATAATGTACTTACCCCACCACCACTAATTCAAACAGCCAGGTATCTGGGAAGGAAATTCTTGGGGAACGCTGCTTGACCTCGTCTTCTTTGGCTTTAGGATACAAAATAGAATCATAAAGTAATAGTGATATGGTACAAGAAGCTGCTATGGAATGAAATAAAATTTGTCATAAAATAAAATGTAGAAGGCCCACCCATTGGGATTGATTTAGTAAAGACAAATTGGTCATCAACTTTGCAAAGGAATTTTCTTTTAGTTTAGTAAATGAGGTAGAGTTATACTGAATGTTATTATCCAATCATGTGCAAGCATGATTTTCCTTGCATGTGTTTGGGTATTCTTTGCAAAGTGAATATTAACCATATTTACTATGTTGTGTGACAGTGCTTTGTAAATTTCATGACTAGATGCGTAGTGGTTTTTCTGTAGTTGGAAAACAACTCCCTTAAAAGTATTTTAACATTGTGTTAGCTTTTTTTTATCTAGTGTTCAGCTATAAGGAGACTAAATGAAATGGTGCATTTGTAGACAGCAGAGCAATAAATATCAGATCAGAGACTAAATAAAATATATTAGGTCATGATATCTGCCTAAAGAGTTAAGTTGTAGGTGTGCAGTGTAACGTGTGAGGGGTCAGGGCCACATTCAAGAGAATTTCTGAGAAGACATACAACAAATTGGTATGAATTACCTGAATATTGTACATTGTTTATGTTATAACCTGCATTTAAAGTTAACATGAAGTAAAGAACTTGAAGTACCTTTCTGGCCATGTTTCCTCTTGATTCCCTGACGAGGGGCAACCAAATTATCAACACATTCCACTGGCTTCTTGACATGAGTGTTGGTGATTAACCTCAGTTGACTTATCTAGGTAGTCAAAGGTAGTTATTAAGTTTCATAAATAACTAACTAAAAAAATTAAATACCTAAATGCATAAACTGTTCCAGTTTGTCATTGTTGATTGTGTTCTGTTCAGGTGAACCTCTAGTTTAATTTTTTAAAAATGTCACCTATATACTTATTGCAAGGGCTTCAGCAAACTTTTTCTGAGTATAATTTTCGTGGGCTATGGTAGCTGCTAAATGTAAAAAAAAATGCATTCTGGGATCTTCTTAAATAATACACCAGTGAGTCATTTCCCACTGCATCTATAAAGAACCTGGCCAAATAAAGTTTTCATAACTGGGTCAAAGGGGGGTGGAATACATAGGCTGCCATTGTTAACATTCTCCATAAATTGCTAGTTCCTCAGCTTTACTACTTGGTGAGCAACTGATACTGAGCAAGTTAGGAACCCAGCTATTATAAGCTGCAAAATTGGTCCCAGGTATCGAATTACTAAGTAGTAAAGGCATTAGGACTGATATGAAATCCAGAGAACCAGCAAATTCTGAAGAAATTCAGTATTGTAGGCATAGCTATTTTGACAAGAAAGTGAACCTGAGACAGCCTTAAGGCTCGGTTTCCACTAGTGTGACTTGTCATGCAACACGGGACTGCAAAGTCGCATGACAAGTCATACCCCAACGATTTCCAATGAGTACCATTCATAACTGTGCAACTTCAAGTTGCAGAGACTTCAAAGTAGTCCCTGCACTACTTTGGTCACACTTTGATGCGACTTGAGGTCCATAGACCTCAAGAATACACAAGCATTGCTTCAAGTCACATCAAAATAGTGGCAAAATCGCACAACTTTCAGGTCGCAATAGTGGAAACCTAGCCTAAAGCAAAACTCTAGGAAAAATAGGATTTTTATAACAGCTTACCTGTAAAATCCTTTTCTTGGAGTACATCATGGGACACAGAGCACCACAGTAATAACTATATGTGTTATAGGCCACCTTTAGGTGAATGGACGCTGGTATAACCAAAAAGGAAACAGGAAGTGCCCCTCCCTATATAACCCCTCCCATACCGGGAGTATCTCAGTTTTTGTAGCATAGCAATATATACATATCCCAATAAGAGGAGAGGGACCTCTGTGTCCCGTGATGTACTCCAAGAAAGGGATTTTCCAGGTAAGCTGTTATAAAAATCCTATTTTCTTTATGGTACATCACGGGACTCATAACACCATAATAATAATTATATGGGATGTCCCAAAGCAATGCCACCTGAGGGGAGGGAGACACAAAGCAAATAGCCGCCTCCAGGCGTGAGGACCCTATACTGCTGCCTGCAGCACACTGCACCGAAGGTGGTGTCCTCCTGCCATCTTACATCCATTTGATAGAATCTCATGAATGTATGTACTGAGGACCAAGTAGCGGCCTTGCAAACCTGAGCCACAGAGGCTTAGTGATGCACTGCCCATGAAGTACTGACTGCACGGGTACAGTGCACTTTAATCTGAAAGGGAGGAACCTTTCTTTTCAGGCCATACGCCTGACTAATCACCTGATGAATCCACTTAGCAACAGTAGATTTCTATGCTGCCTGACCCTTTTTAGGGCCTTCCAGCAACACAAACAAAACATCAGTTTTCCGTATCTGAGCAGTCACTTTCAGACTTTAATTGCTCTCAGTACATTGAGAGAATTTTTCTTCTACAGAATGAGGTTCTGGGAAAAAGTAAGGTAAGGAAGTATCTTGATTCAGATGAAAACCAAACACTATCTTTGGTAAAAAGGTTGGGTGCAGATGCAGCACCACCTTATCCTTATGAATGATTAAGTATTGCTCTTTACAGGAGAAAGCAGCCAATTCTGATACTCTTCTTGCAGAGGTTATCGCAACTAGGAATACCAATTTCCTTATCAAAAAGGATCCAAAGAATATTCCGTATAGGTTCAAAGGGTTGCTTTTGCAACACCAACAAAACCAGATTCAAATCCCATGGGCACAAGGGTATGCTAACTGGCGGAGTTATCCGAGTTACCCCTTGTATGAATGCCTGGACTAAAGAATGCGAAGCAAGCGGCCTTTGGAAAAACACTGCCAAGGCCGAAATCTGACCCTTGATTGTACTCAAGGCCAGCCTAATTTCTACCCCTAATTGTAGAAAGGCCAGAATTCTTCCTATGACATACTTACGAGGATGCCAACCCTTGGTTTCGCACCAAGTGACATAAGCCTTCCAGACCCCGTAATAAATGGTCCTGGATACCGGCTTTCTGGCATTAATCAGGATGGTTACTACTGAACCTGAAAGCCCCCTATTTTTTAGAATGTAGAAAAGCCACACCATTAAATTTAGCATTTGTAAGGCAGGATGGAATACTGGTCCCTGCGACAGCAGGTCAGGACGAGGTGGAAGGGTCAAAGACTCCCCTACTGCCATTCTCACGATCCCTGCATACCAGGGTCTTCTGGGCCATGCCGGGGGCCACTAGGATTAACGGCTTCCCTTCTTCCCTGATCCTGTGAAGCAGCCATGTTAGCAGCTGTACTGGAGGGAATGCATAAATCAGTGAAAACTGATTCAATGGGATGACTAACGCATCTACTCTGAGTGCAAGTGGATCCCTTGCTCTTGCCACAAAGTTGTCCAACTTCTTGTTGAACCTGGACGCCAATAGATCTACGTCCGGCGTACCCCATGTTTGGCATATGGCCAAAAAGACATCTGGATGTAGAGACCATTCTCCCGGCAACAACTGTTGACGGCTCAGAAAATCTGCATGCCAATTTTCCACTCCTGGCGGCATGTAAACTGCAGAGTAGTAAGGAACATATTTCTCTGCCCAAGACAGAACATTGTCCACCTCCCTTTGGGCTGCGTGGCTTCTGGTGCCTCCTTGGTGATTGATATAGGCCACTGCTGTGGCATTGTCGGATTGTATACTGACAGGAGCATTCGAGCATTCCGCAATATGGACGTCCAGGCTATTAGAGCCAGGAGTACTGCCGAATCTCTAGGATATTGATGGGCAAGGTCTTTTCGGACTCTGACCACTTCCCTTGAACAGTGGTCTCTTCTAGAACTGCTCCCCAGCCCCATAAGCTGGCATCCATTGTTGCTACTTTCCAGAAAACTGGAATGAAGGATTTCCCCTTCTGTAAATTCCTGCTTATCAACCACCAGTTGAGACTCTGGCGTACCTTTGGAGCCAGATTCATTGGATAATCCAAGGCTTGGATCCGTTTGTTCCAAGCAGACAAAATGCTATGTTGCAACAGTCTTGAATGAAACTGGGCATAGGGAACCGCTTCAAAGGAAGCTACCATCTTCCCTAGTAGTCTCATGCAAAGGCAAATGGAAGGACCCTTCTTTGCCTTGACCGCATGGACCAGCTCTCTAATGCCTCGTACACACGGTCGGATTTTCCGACGAAAAATGTGTGATAGGACCTTGTTGTCGGAAATTCCGACCGTGTGTAGGCTCCATCACACATTTTCCATCGGATTTTCCGACACACAAAGTTTGAGAGCAGGATATAAAATTTTCCGACAACAAAATCCGCTGTCGGAAATTCCGATCGTGTGTACACAAATCCGACGGACAAAGTGCCACGCATGCTCAGAATAAATAAAGAGATGAAAGCTATTGGCTACTGCCCCGTTTATAGTCCCAACGTACGTGTTTTACGTCACCGCGTTCAGAACGATCGGATTTTCCGACAACTTTGTGTGACCGTGTGTATGCAAGACAAGTTTGAGCCAACATCCGTCGGAAAAAATCCTAGGATTTTGTTGTCGGAATGTCCGAACAAAGTCTGACCGTGTGTACGGGGCATTAGAGTATTGACCTTTGCAAGAACACCCTTTCCTGGGTTGTGTCTATGACCAGGCCCAAATACTGCAGCCTTCTTACCGGCTGTAAGGATTATTTCTCTAGTTTGAGAATCCAACCCAGGTGTCTCAGATTACTGACTGTTCTGGACACCCCCTGATTTAACCCTGCTATTGACTGATCTACCAGTAGCAGGTCGTTTAGGTATGCTATTGCTGCTATACTCTGGCCCCTTAGTCTTGCTAGTACTGGGGCTAACACTTTTGTAAACAGTCGGGGAGCGGTGGCTAACCCGAAAGGCAAGGCCACGAACCGAAAGTGGCGCTGCTCTGCCGCAAACTGCAGAAACTTCTGGTGAGCGGGAAATATTGGCACATGTAGATACGCATCCTTGATATCTATGGATGCTAGAACCTCTCCTCCCTGTAGGGTGGAAACAACTGACTGAGTCAACTCCATTCAAAATGAGCGGATGTTTAGGAAGTGATTCAGATTCCTGAGATCTAGAATGGGTCTGACATGGGTCTTTTGGTTTTGGTACCATAAAGAGATTTGAATAAAACCCCATGTCCCTCTTTTCTGAGGGAACCTCTATTATCACTCCCTGACACAGTAATCGGTCCAGTGCCAGAAATAAGGACTTTTTCTTTACTGGGTCCTTGGTAACGTTTGATTTTTGAAAATGCGATGTTGGAAATTCTTGGAACTCTAGTTTGTAGCCTAGGGCTACTACAGAGAGGACCCACTTGTCTTGGATTTCCTCTTGCCAAGTTTCTGAAAACCACCGCAGTCTTCCCCCCCACTCAATTGAGCGGGGGCGCCCCTTCACAAGGAAGCCTTGGGATTCTGTTTTGTGGACTTCTGACCCCAGGGCTTTTTGTAGCCCTGTGTCTGGTTATGAGGCTTACCCTTTGCCCCCGACTGTGGAAGCCAACGATACTGCCTGGAGGCTGTTGCCCCAGGCATAGGAGAGGAAGTCTTGAAAGAAGGCCGTCTATTCTTTTTATAAACCGGCAGAAGGGTACTCTTACCCCCAGAAATCTTTTGGGTATACTTACCCAAATCTTCCCCAAACAACCTTTCTTCATGAAAGGAAAACCCAGCCAAGAGCTTCTTGCATGGTAACTGGGCTGACCAATTTTTAAGCCACAGAGTCCTGCGCATATGTATCAACATAAGCACAGGGTGCCTGATGGATGAAATCCTTAATAGCGTACACTGAAAAGTATAGGGCCCTAGGTAGCTCAGCTAAACTTTCAGCCTCATCAGCTTGAGCAGGAACTTTTTTAATAATCTACTTGAGTTCATGCTGAAGGGATTGACAGATGCCTATTGCTGCTACTGCAGGCTGTACCACCGCACCGGCTACAGCAAATTAGGCTTTTAGTAGAGATTCCAACTTTTTATCAGCTGGATCTCTAAATACTTGTACATTGTCCACTGGACAAGTTAAACTCCTGTTCACAGAGGAGATACCAGCATCTACTGCTGGCAAATCCCATTTCTTTGAGAACTTTTTCTCCATAGAATAAAGAAATGAAAATTTCTTAGGGGGAGAAAATTGTTTATCTGGGTGATCCCAATCAGCATAAATCAGTTGCTCCAGTAACGAGTGCATAGGCAAAGCAAGAGAACCCTATGGGGGTTTTAGCAAACCCAAAAAGGAGAAGGAAACCTCATCCACATCTGCAGGAGGCAACTTATATCCAGAGCGGACCAAGTCCGTAAAGGATTGAATTAGCAATGTCTGAGATTGCAAAGTTGACAAAGGTTCTTCAGATGCTGAATCCTCAGAAGAGGAGTCACCTAACCTCCTTCCCTCAAAGGTACCCCACTATCATCTGCCCATTGTTGTTCCAAAACGGGAAGGTCAAGGGCAGGAGAAGGGGATCTGCCGCGTTTTCTCACATCCTGGGAGGAGGATGCGAACAAATCGGCTATTTGTCCCTCCAAACCAGCCAGAGCCAAAGCTAAATCGTCCTTAGTAAATCGTGCTCTGTGTCAGCCAACCAGACACTCCCAGAGTGTAAAGCTTTTAAGCAGTTAGCCTTGTGCTCCATGTGCTTGTGGTGGCGTTTAAGCCACGCCCCCGCAAACTTAGGCTTTGCCACTTTTTATATAAAGGATCCCTTTCCCGCGCTCTGCACAGAGATGCCGGCCCTGTAGTGAGGGCGGATCGAGGGGGGGGTGGGGGGTCTTCTGCAGGAGGGAACCTGACCTCTCTGATGGTGGATGGTCCCCCCAAACCCTTACTGGTGGCTGACAGAGCAGGAGAAATAGCAATGCTGCCACAGGAAGCCTTTGCTGACACTTGAGCAGATCACAGGGGAAGCATGGAATGCTGGAAGCCAGGTATGTAACTTTTACACCCTCTAGTGGCAAAACACAGGCAAGGCATAGAATACTCACACCAGAAAGATCAAGTGAATCATATATACATTACCTGTCTTTCTGACTTACCTGATCCCTGCCGCAGGACTGCTGGAAATTATCACAGACAGATCCAGCCTTTACCCATCACGGCGGGCTGTGTCATGCCAGACCTTCAAGGACCGGATCCCTTTTCACGGGTCCACTCCCTTGGACCTGTACAGCAGCACTGCTGGAAAACTCTTTGGCTTTATTAACATGACCAAGGTGCCAGGTCCCAGGGTCCAGCTCTCAAAAGAGAAGCATTACAGGCAAAAACCTTGTTTCTTCTTGTACGAGACCCGGGTACCATCCTTTTAGCTTTCAAGCACTTTAGATGGATCCGTTTGTACAGCTCCTTGATCCCATTAGGGATTGCTTAGCGGAGCTCTCTTAGTACTTCATCAACCGTGACCAACACCTTAGACACTGGCTAAAAAACTGAGATACTCCCGGTATGGGAGGGGTTATATAGGGAGGGGCACTTCCTGTTTCCTTTTTGGTTATACCAGTGTCCATTCACCTAAAGGTGGCCTATAACCCATATAGTCATTACTATGGTGCTCTGTGTCCCGTGATGTACGATAAAGAAATGTTTTTTCTTAAAACATGCTGGATAACTAGTTAAATCCCATGAGGTGTATATCACCTCCACCATCATTGTTGATGAGTTTGGGCCGAGTATTAGCTGTTTGCCTCTTGCGGCGAACACCCAAATTGTTAGGGTATTCAACTGTTTTTTCGACCCGCCAACCGCCCCACAATGCACTGTGTGCCGCACAGTGCGTTGGAAGCTCTGATTGGCTGAAACAATGAAGACTTTGCCCAGTCAGGGCATAGAACACTGTCAGAGCCATGATTGGAGAATGTAATGATGACAGTGTCCAATCATGGCTCATTGCTCATAGACCCACCCCACACTATAAATGCTTCCTTCCCAGAGCAGCCATTTGCAGTGAGATATTGGACTGGAGATAGCTAGAAAAGGGCTCCGTTCATTGCTACTTGCAAGTTAGTGTGCTTTTGTTTGCTACTGTGATTCTATTGTGAGTGTACAGTATCAGACTAGTGTGAATATATTGATAGTGCAGCGTGAATGTAGTACAACCTTTAGTGTGTCAGGGCAGGTTTACTGCAGTATATTGAAGTATATCAGTGTAGAGTGTCAGGGCACTTTTACTGCAGTATATTGAATTGCGTTACTGCACTTTTACTGCAGCATTATGAAGTGCGTTAGTGCACTTTTACTGCAGTATATTGAAGTGCATTAGTGCACTTTTACTGTAGTATATTGAAGTGCATCAGGGTACTTTTACTGTGGTATATTGTAGTGCGTTAGTGCACTTCTACATCAATATATTGAAGTGCGTTAGTGCACTTTTTTTCTGCCAGTAAATACCTTATACAGCCCACTTCCTGTTTCTTGTCTGGAAAAAAGCAGAAGCTTATGACATCATGCACAGCTCTCTCTCACTCTCGTGAGAGTTTGCCAGGAAGGGAGGGGCGAGTCATAAGAGGGCCAATGAGAGCTGCAGAGCTGGAGGTGTGTGTGTCTGTGTAAATCCAGGAAGTGAACAGGAAGCAGCTTCAGCTGTCCACAGCTAATATGATTGCAGCCAGACTCAGTGGAGGGAGATTTCTGCAGCATATTTGGCAAGTACAGAATCACAGTATATATAAAATAATATGCAAACTGGTTGGAGGTAAGCTTCAGAATGGCAAAGATGTTTTTATTACAAATTATGTGAGCAGACTGCAGTTCCTGTTTAAAAATCAGTAAATCACTGCTCATTTAAAAATTATATTTTTTACAAACTTTTTTTTCATTGATACATGTCCCCCAGGGCAGTATCTGGACCCTCATACCCTTTGTATGCCTAATCACTTACATATAAGCCTTCAAAATGGGCACTTTTGATTCTTCAAGTTCGGGTCCCATAGACTTCAATGGGATTTGTTGTTCGCTCTCAAAGACAGAAAACATCTTGTCCATGCCCCTCTCCCCTTGCCTGTTCACAGAATGCTTTGTATTTTATGAACTAGTCACAAAATACAAAGCATTCTGTAAATGGACAAGGGGAGAGGAGGGGTGGACAGTGCAGCTTCTGTGTATGGGAGCTGCAGATCTTCTGTTGTTGCAAAGTATTATGATAGCTAAACATTCTTCCATGGCTGAAACTAAATAATACAGAAATGGCAATGATCCTTGAGATGGTATACATCTCATGGAATTGGGCTAGCTGTTACCCAGCACATTGTCAGTATTTATGATTTTTTGCCTGAAATTCAGTAGAACTAAAGGCCATTTTTTGCATTTTGAATAAGAGTTGGGGTTTTTTTTGTTAAGAGAGGGTTATAACCCCTGTCAGTTTTTTTTTTAACCATCTGCGTCCCATTGTAGAAATTTACGTTCACTCTGTTCCATTGCCAAAACAGGAAGTGATAGGAAATCCCACCAAAGTGAGGAACTCCCTGGTTTCACCAGGATCCAAGTAACTAGTGTTCCCACTGGAAAATTTCCTCTATATTCCTGTTCTGGTGACAACTCTAAATTTGGGATTTTCTTTAACTTGCACTGTTGGTAATAATGAAGGATTAGGTAAGTATATATCCATTCCCCTAGACAAAAATGAGCAGTTGACCTGTGCATTGTGGGCACAGCTCCACTGCATGGGAAAAACATTTTTTTGGCTGGAGTTGGGCTTTAAGCACTTTTGTACAGGCACCTCGTAATGGCCTAGGATTCAAAAAGGCTCCATGGGGATCATTTTAAAAACTAACAGAGATACTTGTAGGCACCATTTACCTGCAAAATAATTTGCAGGGGTAGCGCCCTCCTCTAGGTAAGCTGCTAGGCTAAATCTGGTTTTAGGCTTCACTGTAGTGAGTGGCTTTGTCTGGTCGGGGTTTCCTGAGCTAGGTGTATGATTTTCCTCACCTGCTTCTGGAAGAAGCTTCCAGAATACAGGACAGGGAGAATCAGATACCTGGTTTGAATATTTATCATGCCCTAGACAATCCCTGGAGGGAGGTGAAGGTGCCTGGGGATGTGACAAAAATATTTAGGAGGCCTGAGCAGAGTGTTCTTTCCTCCGCAGGGAGGGTTCCAGTTCTGTTGGAGCTGAGGGTCTGAAAGAGATTACTAATATACTTTTTGCGAGGGCACTGTCCTGAAGTCCTAGTCTGGAGAAGGATCTTTTATTTCTCCACTGAGGATCTACCTGTGGATTCTGGGTGGCAGACAGCTCTTGGGGCATTGTGAGTATGACCTGGTTTTGTACTGTAGTGTGTGCTGCTCCTGTAGGGATTTTCTCCTAAAATGTCTGTCCTCTCATTGATTGTTATTAACATTTTGGAGCATCCTGTGACTACAAACCCCTTTCCTGTACTAGTTATTCAGCAATAGATTTAAAAAATGCATCCCCTAGACTGAGCCTGAATTGTCAGAGTGCATTGAACTGTGGTTGTGACTGGAAGCCTCTGTACTAGCAAGGGAGACCTGGGTATATTCTCAGCAGCCCCTCCAGGGGTGAGCACTACACATGGAATTTATATACATAAAATTAATATATACTGTACACGGTATAAATTTCAGGTGAACTGTTATAATTCAAGAGGAAAATGCATGCGTTTAAATAGACATACCTGAAACAGGAATGAAGTATCAAACACAGGTACCATTGACCTATGGATGGCTGTCTGATTTTCTGGGCATTGGTGATCTTCCTGATAAAAATCAGCACCATCAAATCCATGGGGTCTTGATAGACTCCTTTGCTGTAACATAAAGCAGATTACATTATATAAGTACTTGCAGTTCCAGTTAAAAAGTAAACTCAGAAAGTTAATTTCTGATAGGATCCAGGAAATACTGATAAAGAATAGCAGGGATTATGGTGTTTTTAGATAAATGAGTGCATGAATAAATAGATATGTGTTTATTTACGGGTCTGAATTTTTCCCCTTTTAAAATAGTCTCTGGCAACTGGTGATCTTTAGGGACAATACAGCAGCTCTCACACGAAAAACCCGAACAGGGAGCCATCAAAGGACACTCAAGAAGACATTGATAGGTACATGCCAAACTGGATGATGGCTTTCTTTATAATCCAGTAGCAGCTGTAGGTTAGTGTTGAAAAGCATTAACATTATCAACCACATCCATCCCAACAAAATACACTTTGCCCGTTACCCACCCAGATGAAAGTGCTGAATGGTTGTGGTTGGAAGGTCACATCTTTGTTACCTTGAAATCATATTTGTCTATTAATAATTTTAAACTAACAGCTAACAGTTGACAACAACAAATCAGTACCAGCCACAGAACTGAGGATACTAACAAAACTTTAAGGTAAAAGACCTGCCAAAAAGTGGATATAAACCCAATTCATGAAATTTGAGCTGGGCACATACAGCATCTCACAAAAGTGAGTACACCCCTCACATTTTTGTCAATATTTTATTATATCAACACTAAAGAAATGACACTTTGCCACAGTGTAAAGTAGTGAGTGTACATCTTGTATAACAGTGTAAATCTGCTGTCCTCTCAAAATAACTCAACACACAGCCATTAATGTCTAAACCGCTGGCAACAAAAGTGAGTACACCCCTAATTGAAAATGTGTAAATTGGGCCCAAAGTGTCAATATTTTGTGTGGCCACCATTATTTTCCAGCACTGCCTTAACCTTCTTGGACTTTGAGTTCACCAGAGCTTCACAGGATGCCACTGGAGTCCTCTTCCACTCCTCCATGACGGATGTTAGAGACCTTGCACTCCTCCACTTTCTGTTTGAGGATGCCCCACAGATGCTCAATAGGATTTAGGTCTGGAGACATGCTGGGCCAGTCCATCACCTTTACCCTTAGCTTCTTTAGCAAGGCAGTGGTTATTTTGGAGGTGTGTTTGGGATCGTTAACTTGTTGGAATACTGCCCTGTGGCCCAGTTTTCGCAGGGAGTGGATCATGCTCTGCTTCAGTATGTCACAGTACATGTTGGTATTCAGGGTTCCCCCAGTGAACTGTAGCTCCCGAGTGCCGGCAGCACTCTTTCAGCCCCAGACCATGACACTCCCACCACCATGCTTGACTGTAGGCAAGACACACTTGTCTTTGTACTCCTCACCTGGTTGCCACCACACACGCTTGACACCATCTGAACAAAATAAAATTATTTTGGTCTCATCATACCACAAGGCATAGTTCCAGTAATCTATGCCCTTAGTCTGCTTGTCTTCAGCAAACTTTTTGTAGGCTTTCTTGTGCATCATCTTTAGAAGAGGCTTCCTTCTGGGATGACCGCCATTCAGGCCAATTTGATGCAGTGTGCGGCGTATGGTCTGAGCACTGACAGGGTGACCCCCCTCCCCTTGAACCTCTGCAGCAATGCTGGCAGCACTCATACGTCTATTTCCCAAAGACAACCTCTGGATATGACCCTGAGCTTGTGCACTCAACTTCTTCGGTCGACCATGGCGAGGCCTGTTCTGAGTTAAACCGCTGTATGAGACCTGAGACCTTGTAACACCAACGAGTCACATGACAATAGGGAGGGAAAATGGCTAATTGGGCCCAATTTGGACATTTTCACTTAGGGGTGTACTCACTTTTGTTCCCAGCAGTTTAGACATTAATGGCTGTGTGTTGGGTTAATTTGAGGGAAAAGCAAATTTACACTATACAAGTTGTACACTCGCTACTTTATATTGTAGCAAAGTGTCATTTCTTCAGTGTTGTCACATGAAAAGATAAAACAAAATATTTACAAAAATGTGAGGGGTGTACTTACTTTTGTGAGATACTGTATATCTGTAGTGTTTTCTTATCTCTCTCCAAAGCACTGAGTCCCGTGCGTTTTCTGAGTTGTGGACACACGCCAGCGGCAGTGAATCGTACAGGCATAGAAGGACACCCGGATTACAGGCCACGATCTCCTGGAATGATGGGGAGATGGGGACACACACCGGCGATGATGCAGCAGGCAAAAGGTGCAGGAAACAGGAACTCGACCGAGATCTCATATAACACTGCCACATGGACCTCCGCTGTGGTGGCGCGACGTTCTACCTCTGAAATCCTTCCCTTCGCGATTCGCATGAAAATGCAGCCTCAGGGAGAGGATGCAGGAGATTCTCAGGACATCGTAGCCTGTAATCCGGGTGGCCTTCTATGCCTCTACGACTCACTGCCGCTGGCGTGTGTATCCACAACTCATGGTAACAGTACCTACCCCTCCCCGCACAGTCCTGGGTGCCTTCTTATTTGAACATTGGAATATAACCATCTGTGTTTTTAAGATCTATTAACATCTCTGTACCTCATCAAGAGTTTTCTCTGTGGAGCACATCCTGATATCAATTATTGATGGATTTATCACTGTGCCACAATGTGTTTTTGTTTATTTGAAAATTCACGGATATAGCATGTGCACTTTACATTGTCATATGTGCCTGTATTCAGCTTAGTTGGTTACTATGGTAGCACTTGACCTATGTTATTGATTTTAGCGTATTTTTATTGTTTAGCTTGTATAACCTCTTTACACATATACCCCCACTCTTTGGTTTAACTACTATGGCAATTTTTGCACCATTATAGGTGTGTATGTTTACCCTTCTCTAGGTTTATACCTGGGGTTTACATGTTAGTAGCGCTGCACACTTTTTACTCATACTTACATACAATTAGTCTTATTGTGGTGCTAGAAGCTTATCCTCAGCACTGGTAGTGCAGTCATTTTTTTCACACAATACAAACATATATTTCCACTTACAACTTGAGTTGCAAATGAGACATCATCATGTGGATATTGAAGTAGGTATCCTTTATCCACAGAGCGCACACTGCATAGTGACCCAGCCTCTGCCGACACGTCCAGATTCACCTTCCCTCCAGGATGGACTTGTTCTTCAGAGAATTTGAGCTGAACCTGAATGAAAAAGTTGCAGAATAGAAGGCTATATTCTCTGAATTTTCCTATACTGGTCACAAGTAGTACTCCACCAACTTAAAAGTTGTCTTTAAGGCCTGATTCACACCTATGCAGGTTGCAGTTTGCATATTCCAGGTGCATTTTGCATTTCTAAATACACACTTTTGATCCGTTGAAGTCTATGGAACCAAATACCAGAAAAAAATCCCTGGCCCTTTCCATAAAATGCACAGATGTGAACTACATCCATAGGAAACCATGTTAAATGGCCTGCAGTGTGTTTCTGTAAAACTGAAAACGCACTGAAAAATGCATAGGTGTGAACCAGCCTGACTTGGCATAAGATGTGCATGTTTGATGTGAATAAAACACTAAACAATCTTTTGCTAATTGCAAAAATAGTATAGTATATATGAATTTACAGTCATATATGGGCAAAACAGGCTCTACAATGGGGAGTTTTCTCTTCACTCATGGAGACAGAACAGAAAGTGAAAGTAAATCTCTACAAGGTGGGGAAATGCCTCTCTTACACCATTGTTGATTTCCCTTCTATTCCTCCTCTGGGGACAGCTGTACATTTTTGGATTTTCCATCTTTTTCTATTTCTCTGACAATAGATAGGACAAATCAAGAGACAGAATCTCTCTAGTGGGGTTACAGACAGCAATAAGAATTGTACACACGGTCGGATTTTCCGCCGGAAAAAGTGCGATTGGATTGTGTTGTCGGAAATTCCGATCGTGTGTGGGCTCCATTGGACTTTTTCCGTCGGAATTTCCGACAAACAAAGTTTGAGAGCAGGCTATAAAATTTTCCAACAACAAAATCTGATTGGTTAAATTCCAATCGTGTGTACACAAATCCCACGCACAAAGTGCCACGCAAGCTCAGAATAAATTAAGAGATGAAAGCTATTGGCTACTGCCCCGTTTATAGTCCCGATGTACATGTTTTACGTCACCGTGTTGAGAACGATCGGATTTTCCGACAATTTTGTGCGACTGTGTGTATGCAAGACAAGTTTGAGCCAACATCCGTCGGAAAAAATCCTAGGATTTTGTTGTCGGAATGTCCGATCAATGTCCGACCGTGTGTACGGGGCATAACCCTTCCCTCCGCTCCATCCAAAATGTAATGAAAAGTTTTGGCTATACATACACTTTAAGTATCTTTTTGGAATGTAAACATGCTGACATTGCAAGTTACAAATTCTGCATTAACCACTTCAGCCCCGGAAGGTTTCACCCCCTTCATGACCAGGTCATTTTTTGCGATACGGCACTGCATTGCTTAAACTGACAATTGCGTGGTTGTGCAATGCTGTACCCAAACAAAATGTATGTCCTTTTTTTTCCCAAAAATAGAGTTTTCTTTTGGTGGTATTTGATCACCTCTGCAGTTTTTATTTTTTGCGCTCTAAACAAAAAAAGACAGACAATTTAAAATATATATATATATGGCGGTGATTTTTAGCGGGATTGCGGCAGACAAATTGGACACTGACAGTTTTTGGGGACCAGTGACATTAATACAGTGATCAATGCTAAATAAATGCACTGTCACTGTACTAATGACACTGACAGAGAAGGGGTTAACATCAGGGTCGATCAAAGGGTTAAGTGTGCTCCTAAGGAGTTATTACTAACTGTGTAGGGCGTGGCTTAACTGGAGCAAGACCTCTATTTTCCTCTTTGACAGAACGGCGGTCTACCATTCTGCCTCTCCTGTCAACAATCGGCGGGTCCCGGAGAACATCGCGTCCGCCGGACACGCTGATTGGCTCCTGCGGTTTTCAGTCACAGCGAGAGCGGTCGCTGGCGGCGCACGCATGCGCCCCAGACCCAGGAAGAGGCAGGTACGTTGTTTCACATAGCCGGGTTGCCCTGCCGTAGTAAATGTGCGGTGGGCGGTCCTGAAGCGGTTAATGAAAATCTGTGTTTGCATTATTCATATTTCTTATTATCCATATATCTTTTTGCCTAGTCTGTTGATTGGTTTTGGCTGGCCATAGATTTTACAAATACCTTATTCCATTTTCCTTTAGATGTACCAAAACCATATAATATAAGAGCAAATCTAAACACTTTCGATTTTGTATGCAATCAGACAGGCCCTTGTACTACATAGTTGAAGGTAAATCTAAAGGAAATTGAATAAGAAAATTGTATATTGTATGGCCAGCCTATGTGGGAGGTGATGAAGGTGCGCCAATATCTGAGGGAAGCGATGTAAACATTCCCTCAAAGGAAGTTCTCTGTAGGGCAGGGCATGTAATAGGACAGTTTTATCCCCACCCAATCCTCCTCTCTCCTGCTCTTTTATCAGCCATTTATTACTTGTATAAAAATGCAACCGTGTATTGCATGAGACAACACAGGGCTTATATCATCCCCCTAGACCATTGATGGCGAACCTTGGCACCCCAGATGTTTTGGAACTACATTTCCCATGATGCTCAGCTACACTGCAGAGTGCTTGAGCATCATGGGAAATGTAGTTCCAAAACATCTGGGTTGCCAAGGTTTGCCATCACTGCCCTAGACAGTTTGATATTTGCATAGCTCCGTCCAAAAAACAGGCAACTGCTTGCATCAGAGATGAGGGCTCTTGAGTGGAGTACTGAGGCAGGATGCTGCAATGTTTTTAGGAAGCTATTTACAGCACTCTTGCCGGTCACTCCTAACCATGATCTGCCTGCATTGCATAGCAAAACACAGAGACTAATATAAGGTATGTAATGAAAATGGAAAGGATGTCATTAAAAAAATCATTTTTATGTTGATGAGGGGAGAAAGGATGAGTGAGCCAGGCAAAATATAAGCATCTTTAGTTATCCCTTTGATTGGCAGGCTATATAGGACACATCCTTGGCAGTCAAAGGGTTAACGGAAACCTGTGCTGACAGACATATGGAAGCGCTAACATTACTGCCCTTCTTAAAATGCTAATTGCCTGGCAGGCTTGCCTTATTCTGACTTCCTTTAGAACTTCTCTATTACATGATCCAGGTAAAGACTGCAGGATGGTTACATAATGAAAAATATAAAAGATCTGATGATGGGTCAAATTTTAACTGAGCTGGTCTTTTTAAAATGACCCTCAAACTTTCCTATTTAACAAAATGACTCAATGACTACTGTATATGCATACCATGCTAACATAGAGAAACCAGATGCTTTAAAAATAAAAAAAAATAAAAATGTGCTGTAGAGAATGCAATTTTTACTCACCTTGTTTCCAAAGCATGCCGAGACTTCAAAAAAGGTGAGGCCGCTGAGGGTTTCGCCTTTTGGCAGAATAGTATAGACAGACAAAGTAAAATGTGGGGATAATTTGGCATCTAGATGAACCTTGATAGGGAAAGATCCTTGGAGAGCTAGAGAGAAAAAAAAATATTGTAAATTAGGGAAAATGGTTAACATCTACCGTATATACTCGAGTATAAGTCGACCCGAATATAAGCCGAACCACAAAAAACTGGGAAAACGTATTGACTCGAGTATAAGCCTAGGGTGAGAAATGCACAGCTACTGTAAGTGGAAAAGAGGGTCAACAATGCCTATTTGCAGCCTCACTGTGCCCATTTGCATGCCTCACTGTGCCCATTTGCAGCTATAGGTCTTCCGAACTTCAAACTCGGTAGTTAAGGGTTCCTAGATGCCCCCTAGCTGCAGCCAAAATTTGGGATCTCTGGACCCAAAGGGTCCCGAAAAGACATTGCCGCAGATGGACACAGTTGACCGACTTTGGGGCCCCGTATTTCGGGGCCACTTGGTGCTAGGAACCGAATTTGGGGCCCCGTTCCTCGGGGCCACTTGGTGCTAGGTACCCCAGCTTTGGATATGTTGTAGTGCTAGTTCCAATGGATTTGCACACCACATTTGGGGTTCCTAGCACCAAGAAGTCTCGAGATACGGGGCCCCAAAGTCGGTTTGGAAAATGTCATTCTTTGCACCAGAAAAGTGCTTGACTCTATAAGCCGAGGGGGGCACTTTCAGCCCCAAAAAATGTGCTGAAAAACTCGGCTTATACTCGAGTATATACAGTAGTTACATCTCATAACAGGAGACAAAATCCTACATGTACATTGTCCCATAGGGGACAGAATAGTGATAAAAAATAACGATACTACTTCTTTAAAGGCACTCTGCACAGTCATTTGCATAGTAAACCAGTCTGAAACACAATATAAAACTTTTTTACAAACGTGGTCATCATTGCTTATTAACTACCAACGTATACAGATACAGTTAAACGTACACACAGTTAAGGCTGATTTACACGGCCATGGTGCAGCAAGTATCTAGTGAAAAAGTGCGGACTGGGAGCCCAGATGTGTGCAGACAGCCGTGGCCTTTAAGTAATGACAGTAGCTGCAACTGTCTGCTTGTGTTCTAAAGTAATCATAAAGGATTAAATTGCCTACAGTTATGTACAGATGATCAGGCCTGAAAGGGTAACCCCATTTTCGGGGGGAAAAAAATAGCAAATAAAAAAAAAATATATAGCGTATACAATTGCGACTCAAGTCATGATGTAATTTAATGTTATTAAAAATCACCTTTCCTTTTCAATCTGCAGTGGTGTAATTTTCTGTAAAATGTAATGCAATATGGCAACCTGGGGGTGTTCTGTGTACATAGATGGTGTACAGAACACCCCCTGAAAATTTAATGTCCTGCTTGTGTAATTCGCTCACTGATTTTCTCACAAGTCTGCACAAAGATACAGAAGTCAGATTTTTCACATCCTCTGCAACAAATGTCATTTTTAGTGAGATACTCCTAAAAGGGAAATCATGTCTAAAGGGATGCAGATCTTGCTAATGTCCTCATTAGGGATGAGCTTCGTGTTCGAGTCGAACCCATGTTCGACTCGAACATCGGCTGTTCGATCGTTCGCCGAATTGCGAACGTTATGGGCCGTTCGCGCTAAATTCGTGTGGCGCGTCACGGCCCATAATTCACTGCGGCATCGCAGTGCATTGCTGGCTGATGATTGGCCAAGCATGCACTATGACCCGCATGCTTGGCCAATCACAGCGCCGTCAGTAGAGAGAGCTGTAATTGGCCAAAGCCAGGGTGGCTTTGGCCAATTATGGCTCAGGGGATTTAGTACACACCCCACACTATATAAGGCCGCCTGCACGGCGGCCCTGTGTAGTGTGTGTTCCGGTGTGCTGAGAGATAGAGAGAGAGAGAGACAGTGTCATTTGATTTGAGTTAGATAGATTAGGCAGAACAGTCAGTCAGTTAGCTGCACTTACAGTGTATTGTGTATATATATGCATCCCAGGTGTTGCATATATATATATATACACTGTATTCAGTTTAGCTAGATCCGTTCCTGTTATCTTCTATCTAGACTATTTACATTTAATGCAGTGCGTCCTGCTCACAGTGTTCAGCTAGATCCGTTCCTGCTATTTACATTTAGTGCAGTGCGTCCTGCTCACAGTGTTCAGCTAGATCCGTTCCTGTTATCTTCTAGACTATTTACATTTAGTGCAGTGCGTCCTGCTCACAGTGTTCAGCTAGATCCGTTCCTGCAATTTACATTTAGTGCAGTGCGTCCTGCTCACAGTGTTCAGCTAGATCCGTTCCTGCTATTTACATTTAGTGCAGTGCGTCCTGCTCACAGTGTTCAGCTAGATCCGTTCCTGCTATTTACATTTAGTGCAGTGCGTCCTGCTCACAGTGTTCAGCTAGATCCGTTCCTGTTATTTACATTTAGTGCAGTGCGTCCTGCTCACAGTGTTCAGCTAGATCCGTTCCTGCTATTTACATTTAGTGCAGTGCGTCCTGCTCACAGTGTTCAGCTAGATCCGTTCCTGCTATTTACATTTAGTGCAGTGCGTCCTGCTCACAGTGTTCAGCTAGATCCGTTCCTGCTATTTACATTTAGTGCAGTGCGTCCTGCTCACAGTGTTCAGCTAGATCCGTTCCTGTTATCTTCTAGACTATTTACATTTAGTGCAGTGCGTCCTGCTCACAGTGTTCAGCTAGATCCGTTCCTGCAATTTACATTTAGTGCAGTGCGTCCTGCTCACAGTGTTCAGCTAGATCCGTTCCTGCTATTTACATTTAGTGCAGTGCGTCCTGCTCACAGTGTTCAGCTAGATCCGTTCCTGCTATTTACATTTAGTGCAGTGCGTCCTGCTCACAGTGTTCAGCTAGATCCGTTCCTGTTATTTACATTTAGTGCAGTGCGTCCTGCTCACAGTGTTCAGCTAGATCCGTTCCTGCTATTTACATTTAGTGCAGTGCGTCCTGCTCACAGTGTTCAGCTAGATCCGTTCCTGCTATTTACATTTAGTGCAGTGCGTCCTGCTCACAGTGTTCAGCTAGATCCGTTCCTGCTATTTACATTTAGTGCAGTGCGTCCTGCTCACAGTGTTCAGCTAGATCCGTTCCTGTTATCTTCCTACTGACAGGCAGGCTTGTCTGGTTACAGTATATAAAGCTACCTGAAGAAAATTACAGGTGTTCTATTTGATCCTATTAGTACCACGGTCAGGCAGCTAGACTATTTACATTTAGTACAGCGCGTCCTGCTCACAGTGTACAGCTAGATCCGTTCCTGTTATCTTCCTACTGACAGGCAGGCTTGTCTGGTTACAGTATATAAAGCTACCTGAAGAAAATTACAGGTGTTCTATTTGATCCTATTAGTACCACGGTCAGGCAGCTAGACTATTTACATTTAGTACAGTGCGTCCTGCTCACAGTGTTCAGCTAGATCCGTTCCTGTTATCTTCCTACTGACAGGCAGGCTTGTCTGGTTACAGTATATAAAGCTACTTGAAGAAAATTACAGGTGTTCTATCCCAGCTTAGTGCAGCTACAGGCCATTAGTATGTCTGGAAGGCCAAGAAGGAGAGGCAGACAGTCACAAGCCAATAAGAGAGGGCAAGCAGGCTCTGTGTCTAGTGCTGGTCGTGGAGACGGTGCATCCTCATCAGCACGTGGCCATGGGACACGCTTGGCCTTTTTTTCGGCAGCTGGCCGTGTTGAGCCGCAACATGCGGAAGACTTGGTCGAGTGGATGACCAAGCCGTCCTCATCCTCCTCATCCTCTCTCACCCATGCCCAGGGTGCTTTGTCTGGCAAAGCAGCGGCCTCTTCCCTCAGCTCAATGTCATCAGTGACTCCTTCCCTAGCTCCACCATGTCCTCATGAGGATTCCCTCGAACTGTTTGACCACAGTGTTGGGTACATGCTCCAGGAGGATGCCCAGCGTTTGGAAGGCTCTGATGACGATACTGAGCTCGATGAAGGCAGTAACATGAGCACGGACAGAGGGGGTGCCCAAGAAGGACAGCAATCTGGCAGTCATGCTCCCCCTGCTGCAGCATACTGCCAGGTTTGCTCCAGTGATGAGGAGGGAGGGGATGATGAGGTCACTGACTCAACGTGGGTGCCTGATAGGAGAGAGGAGGAGGAGGAGGAGGAGGAGGAGGAGGAGGAGGCGGCGGCACATCACCAACGAGGCAGGATGCCCTCCAGGGGCCAGCCTAAGAGCAGCACATTGACTGCATCACACCCCAAAGCTCCACATGTGCAGGGCGCTGCAGTCTCTGCGCGTTATTCAAAAAGTTCTTTGGTGTGGGCCTTTTTTGAGACGAGTGCATCAGATCGCACCGCTGCTATTTGCAACATATGTCTCAAGCGTATCTCGCGTGGCCAAAACATCTCCCGCTTGGGTACCACATGCTTGACCAGACATATGTTGACCTGCCATGCAGTTCGTTGGCAAGCGTATCTAAAAGACCCACACCAAAGAACAAAGAGGATCTCTCCTTGCTCCTCATCAGCTGAGATTTCCAACCCCACTAGACCTTCAGTCCTCTCTGAGACCTGCAGTGAGAGGAATGAAGGTGTAGAATTAGGTGTGTCACAGCCAAGTACTTGTGGGCAATCTGCTTTTGGTACACCGACGTCAGATTGTACCAGGCAAATTTCCCTGCCCCAGCTGCTGCACCGCCGAAAGAAGTTTGCTCCCAGCCATCCACATGCCCAGCGGTTGAATGCTAGCTTGGCAAAATTGCTAGCACTTCAACTGCTGCCTTTTCAGTTGGTAGACTCTGCCCCCTTCCGTGAGTTTGTGGAATGTGCGGTTCCTCAGTGGCAGGTACCCAAACGCCACTTTTTCTCACGGAAGGCGATTCCGGCTCTCTACCGGCATGTGGAAGGCAATGTCCATGCCTCGCTGGACAGGGCGGTCAGCGGTAAGGTGCATATTACCGCTGACTCATGGTCCAGCAGGCATGGACAGGGACGTTACCTAAGTTTCACGGCGCATTGGGTGACTCTGCTGGCAGCTGGGAAGGATGCAGGACAAGGTGCAGTAGTGTTGGAGGTTGTTCCGCCACCACGCCTCCAAAATGCTGATTGTGACACACCTCTCTCCTCCACCCCCTCCTCTTCTTCTTCCTCTATGGCCTCTTCCTCGGAACCAGCGGTGCTCCGTAGGCGTTCAAGGGGCTACGCAAGTACGCAGGCCAAAAGATGCCATGCGGTGCTTGAGCTGGTGTGCTTGGGGGACAGGAGCCACACTGGGGCAGAGGTTTTGTCAGCTCTGCAGGGGCAGGTTCAGAGGTGGTTGACGCCACGCCAACTTAAGGCAGGAATGGTGGTTTGCGACAATGGCACCAACCTCCTCTCTGCCCTCCGACAGGGACAAATGACCCATGTGCCCTGTTTGGCTCACGTCCTTAACTTGGTGGTGCAGCGGTTCTTGGGCAGGTACCCGGGCTTACAGGATGTCCTGAGGCAGGCCAGGAAAGTCTGTGTGCATTTCCGCCGGTCATATAATGCCAGTGCTCGGCTGACGGACCTCCAAAAGGAGTTTAACCTGCCCAAGAACCGCCTAATCTGTGACATGCCCACCAGGTGGAACTCAACGTTGGCCATGCTGCAGCGGCTGCACACGCAGCAGAGGGCCATCAATGAGTACCTGTGCGACTATGGCACCAGGACAGGGTCAGGGGAGCTTGGTTTTTTTTCCCCACGCCAGTGGGCCATGATCAGGGATGCATGCACTGTCCTGTCACCATTCGAGGAGGCCACGAGGATGGTGAGCAGTGACAGTGCATGCATCAGTGACACTGTCCCCCTTGTCCACCTGTTGGAGCACACGCTGCGTGGAATAATGGACAGGGCACTTGAGGCAGAACAGAGGCAGGAAGAGGAGGACTTCCTTAGCTCTCAAGGCCCCCTTTATCCAGACAGTGTTCCTGCGTGCCCGCCGATCACACAGGAAGAGGACGAGGAGGAAGAGGAGGAGGAGGAAGATTGTGTCAGTATGGAGGTGGAGCCTGGCACTCAGCATCAGCAGCAGTCTTTAAGGGATCAGTCCCAAGAAACACATGGACTTGTACGTGGCTGGGAGGAGGTGGCTGCGGACCATGTCGTTCTTAGTGACCCAGAGGACTCCGGACCGAATGCCTCAGCAAACCTACGCTGCATGGCCTCCCTGATCCTGCAAAGCCTGCGTAAGGATCCTCGTATTCGTGGTATCAAGGAGAAGGACCAATACTGGCTGGCAACCCTCCTTGATCCACGTTACAAGGGTAAGGTTGCGGACCTTATCTTGCCATCGCAGAGGGAGCAGAGGATGAAACATCTTCGGGAGGCCTTGCAGAAAGGTCTGTGCAACGCGTTCCCAGAGACTGGGAGGTTACAAACTCCTGTTTCTGGACAACGTGTTGCTGAGGCTTCGGTCAGTCAAAGAAGGAGCGGTGGAGAAGGTGGCCGTCTGACCGATGCGTTCAGACAATTTTTTGGTCCGCAGCCCCAAGGTATGATCGGTTCCAGCAACCATCGCCAGCGTCTGTTTTATATGGTGCAGGAATACCTAGGGGCAAGATCAGACTTGGACACCTTTCCCACCGAAAATCCTCTGGGTTACTGGGTCTTGAGGATGGATCACTGGCCAGAGCTTGCACAGTATGCAATTGAGCTACTGGCCTGTCCTGCATCCAGCGTTCTTTCGGAACGCACATTCAGTGCTGCTGGAGGCGTGGTAACCGATCACAGGGTGCGTCTGTCCACCGACTCGGTCGATCGGCTGACCTTCATAAAAATGAATGAGTCTTGGATCACCACCAGCTACCAAGCACCTGATGCTGATGTAACCGAATAATTTTTTTTGAAATCTCAGATCCCTTCAAAGACTGCCTATGCTGATGCTGAGTGACTATCCCTGAGTAATTATCCTCTTCCTCCTCAATCATCACGCTGATAGCTTGTAAGAACATTTTTGGTTCTGGGCGCCACCACCAGTGCCTAAGGCACAATTTTTCAGCCCCTGTTTAACAGGGGCGTGTAATTACAATTTTTGATGTAATACTTTGCAGCAGGGCTCGTTCCTGCATTCCAACTAGAGTGTCTGTGAGGGGTTGCAGTGTTGTGGCACCAGCACCAGTGCCTAAGGCCCAATTTTTCTGCCCCTGTCTAACAGGGGCGTGTAATTACAATTTTTGATGCAATACTTTGCAGCAGGGCTCGTTCCTGCGTTCCAACTAGAGTGTCTGTGAGGGGTTGCAGTGTTGTGGCACCAGCACCAGTGCCTAAGGCCCAATTTTTCTGCCCCTGTCTAACAGGGGCGTGTAATTACAATTTTTGAAGCAATACTTTGCAGCAGGGCTCGTTCCTGCGTTCCAACTAGAGTGTCTGTGAGGGGTTGCAGTGTTGTGGCACCAGCACCAGTGCCTAAGGCCCAATTTTTCTGCCCCTGTCTAACAGGGGCGTGTAATTACAATTTTTGAAGCAATACTTTGCAGCAGGGCTCATTCCTGCGTTCCAACTAGAGTGTCTGTGAGGGGTTGCAGTGTTGTGGCACCAGCACCAGTGCCTAAGGCCTAATTTTTCAGCTCCTGTTCAACAGGGGCATGTAATTACAATTCTTGATCTAATATTTCACAGCAGGGCCCTGTGAGGGCTTACAGTGTTGTGGCCACAGCAATACCTAAGGCCCAAATTTCTGCTGAGTATATAGGGCAGGACCCTACTTTCAAACATCTAACTTACAAATGACTCCTACTTGCAAACGGAAGGAGACAACAGGAAGTGAGATGAAATCTACCCCTAGGAAGGGAAATTCTCTCCTGTAAGAGTTAATATGGGAAAACAATTTCTCCTTTCCACTGATGCTTTCCAATCCTTGTTCCACAAAAAAACCCAAATTTTCAAAAAACATTTTTCATTGGGACAAAAAAGTGAGGTGAAATCTTCTGAAGAGGAGGAAAGACAGCAAAACAAATGTCACAGGGTGATAACCCTTCCCTATGTTTTCCAAAAAGCTTAGAAAAGATTTTTTGGCTGGAGCTAAACACGTTAAAAATGTTCAAAATTACAAACAGATTCTACTTAACAACAAACCTACAGTCCCTGTCTTGTTTGCACTGCTGTTCAGAGTATATAGGGCCTGGTGGCCCCACACCTTTCCTTATTTTAATTTGGGTGCGGGGTTCCCCTTAATATCCATACAAGACCCAAAGGGCCTGGTAATGGACTGGGGGGTACCCATGCCGTTTGTCTCACTGATTTTCATCCATATTGCCATGACCCGACATGACATTAAACCCGCAAGCAGTTTTAAATGAGATTTTTTCCTTTAAAAATGACATTTGGTGCAGGGACTGTTCTAAACATGGGAAACACGCGTCACTTTACAGGCATACTATAGACACCCCCCAGGTACGATATTTAAAGGAATATTTCACTTTTTTTTTTTACTTTAAGCATCATTAAAATCACTGCTCCCGAAAAAACGGCCGTTTTTAAAAGTTTTTTTTGCATTGATACATGTCCCCTGGGGTAGGACCCGGGTCCCCAAACCCTTTTTAGGACAATACCATGCAAATTAGCCTTTAAAATGAGCACTTTTGATTTAGAACGTTCGAGTCCCATAGACGTCAATGGGGTTCTAACGTTCGTGCGAACTTTCGGTCCGTTCGCGGGTTCTGGTGCGAACCGAACCGGGGGGTGTTCGGCTCATCCCTAGTCCTCATTAGAACCCTGCAGGTGCAGCAGCTGATCGATAATTATAAAACCACTCCCATACAAATTCACCAGGCACATGGACACAGACAAACAAACAGTCATTTCTTTAGAAGAACAAAAGGGAGGAATCTGCAACAAAGTTTGTTAAAATGACTGCAATTTACATAGATCACCCAGAGGGGAATGTTTTTTTTCTCAAAAAAAAGTGGAGTTACTCTTGAAAGCAAGCTGCTTCTGTCCAGGGGTGATCATCTATCACTAACCACATGTCATTGCATCCTTTGTGATTACCCCTGAACACCGATGGACAGTTTAGTTAATGCATTATTACAGAAAGCTTTCAGAGACTAAAGATAGACAACAGGGAATAGTCAGAAACTGAAAACATATGACTGGAATTGTTAGAGACTAGAGATGGGCCGAACAAACTCCTGTTCAGTTTGCGGAAGAACTATAGAACATCGCAAAAGTTCGGGACCGAATAACGAACCCCATTGAAATCTATGGGACCCGAACTGGAAACATCAAAAGTACCTTTTTTGAAGTCTTATATGCAAGTAATTGGGCATACAATGGTTTTGGGGGGTCCGGATACTGCCCTGGGGGACATGTATCAATGAAAAAAAATGAAAAATTCCTTTAAATATTGTGCCTGGGAGGTCCCCCTTAGTCTGCCTGTAATGTGGCACATCTGTACCGTGTATAGAGCCTGCTGCAGCAATAATGACATTTATAAAGCCAAAAAATGAAATTTTCCATTCAAGCTTTCTTTATTTTATAAACAACGGCTTGGGGAGGCCACAATTTAGTACACTTCGAACAAGATTAGAGATTTTTTTTGATACATTTTCTCAGACTTTGGATAGAAGTAGCAGGTGCAGAAAAAAATTGGGCTTTGGGTGTTGGTGGTACCTTCACACCATAACCCTATAGAGGTACTCTTGATGAAAGCAATAATTGGCCTTGCTGTCAAAAATTGCAATGATTTGCACCTGTGAAACAGGTGCGGAAAAATTGGTCTTTGGGTGTTGGTGGTGTCTTCACACCATAACCCTATACAGGTACTCTTGATGAAAGCAAGAATTGGCCTTGCTGTCAAAAACTGAAATGATATGCACCTGTCGAACAGGTACAGAAAAATTGGTCCTTGGGTGTTAACTGTGCCCATGAAACCTACACCAAAAACTTCTTCCAGATGAAATCAACACCTAGAAAGCTAGGCAGCCTAGACAGTCTTTCAGAGATTTGAGAACCAGAAAGCACTTAATCAGCGCCCTCAGCATCAGGGGCTTGATAGCTGCTGCTAATCCAGAACTGATTAATTTTGATAAATGTCAGACGGTCCACGAAATCTGTGGACAGACTCTTATCTGTCACAAAACCTCTGGCAGTACTGAATGGCTGTTCGGAAAGCATGCTGGATGCAGGGCAGCCCAGCAGGCTCTATTGCATACTGGGAGAGTTCTAGCCAGTGGTCTATTCTCATGACCCAGTAACCCAGTGGATCATCCACCGGAAAGCTCTTCATATCCGTTTGCGCCCCTAGATAATCTCCCACTATATGATGAAGATGCTGCCGATGGGATGTGGAAGCTGATAGCCCTAGGCGCCGAGGACTAAAAAAATTTTGAAATGCATCACTAAGGCGACCCCCTTCTCCATTGCTCTTCTCTTGACCAACAGAAGCCTCAAAACTACATTTTTCACCAGACTGTAACCTACCAGTCTGGAAAGGAGTTACATAAACTCCTCTTTAACCACTTCAGTACAGTGCACTTTCACCCCCTTCCTGCTCAGGCCAATTTTCAGCTTTCAGCACTCTAACATTTTGAATGACAATTGCGCGGTAATGCAACGCTGTACCCCAATGAAATTTTGATCATTTTTTTTTCACACAAATAGAGCTTTCTTTTGGTGGTATTTGATCACCTCTGCGGTTTTTATTTTTTGCACTATAAACAAAAAAAGAACGACATTTTTTTTTACTTTCTGCTATAATAAAAATCTAAATAAAAAAAAAAAAAAAAATCTTTTCCTCAGTTTAGGCCGATATGTATTCTTCTACAAATTTTTGGTAAAAAACAATAGCAATAAGCGTATATTGATTGGTTTGCCCAAAAGTTATAGTACCTACAAAATAGGTTATTGATTTATGGTATTTTTATTATGTTTTTTTTTCTTACTAGTAATGGCGGTGATCTGCAATTTTTATCGTGACCGCGACACTGCAGCGGACAGATCAGACACTTTTGACACTTTTTTTAAACCATTGACATTTATACAGCGATCAGTGCTATAAATAGCTAATGATTATTGTATATATGTCACTGGCAGGGAAGGGGTTAACACTAGGGGGCGATCAAGGGGTTAAATGTGTTCCCTGACTGTGTGTTTTAGCTGTGGGGGATGGGACTGACTGGGGGAGGAGACCGATCTGTGTTTCTATAAACTAGGATCTGTCTCCTCTCCCCTGACAGGATGTGGATCTCTCTGTTTACAAGGATCCGGGTACGAGCCGGGCACGCGCATCGGCTCCTTGGTGACGCAACAGGCACGTGTGCACACCCCTATGCCGTCGGGAAGCGGGGGACATCATATGACACACACCCGGGATGGGAGATCCCCTCTGTGGACGTCATATGACTATGGGCGGGATGGGAAGTGGTTAAGGTGTCCTCAAAAGATTTCATCTTCTGCTCCCTCTGTGAGGACGGGATGAGTTCTGAGACTTTCACCTTGTAACGGTGGTCAAGGAGGGTTGCGAACCAATAGTGATCTTCTCCTTGATGCCACATATTCTCGGGTCCTTTCGCAGACTTTGAATAAGGGGGCCCATGCACCGCAAGTTTGCGGAGGCATAAGAAGCAGACTCCTCGGGGTCACTGAGGATTACAGTATCTGGACTGGCCTTCTCCCAGCCACGTACTACTCCCAAGGATTCTAGGGATGGAAAACCATCTGTTAAGGGTTGATGTTTGTCTTGCTCTGCTTCAATGCCTCCAAAGCTGCCAGAATCCTTGTCTTCCTCCTCCCTCTCCCCTTGTGTGTTCTGTGGCGTAGGAAGAATGGTGCCTGCATAAAGCGGGCCTTGAGAGGAAAGAAAGACCTCCTCTTCCTCAAGTGCCCTGTCCATAATGCCATGCAGAGTCTGCTCAAGCATGAGCACAACAGGGATTGTGTCACTGATGCATGCATTGTCATGGCTCACTGTTCTTGTGGCCTCCTCAAATGGTGACAGTACAGTGCATGCATCTTTTATTAGCAGCCATTGGCATGGGAAAAAAAATGGCCACAGACCCTTCTGGCCTGCTTCAGCAGATCTTCCAACCCTGGGTACCTATTTAAAAAATGCTGCACCGCCAAATTGAGGACATGTGCCAGACATGGCACATGTGTCAACTTTCCCTGTCTAAGGGCGGACAGGTTGGTGCCATTATCGCAAATCACCATTCCTGGCTCCAGCTGGTGTGGCATGAACCACCTCTGGGCCTGCCGCTGCAGAGCTGCCAGAATCTTTGCTCCAGAGACACTGCATGGCACCTTTTAGCCTGACTCATTGAATAGCCCCTTAAACGCTTGGGGGGTACTTGTGGTTCATGGGTCAATTCAGCAGAGGAAGGCATGGAGGAGGAGAAGGAAAAATCTTGCATCATCACCACTAGCTGTATGGAGACATGGCCGCACAACAAGATCCAGCATTGAGCCCTGTCCTGCATCATTCCAAATTGCAAGCTGACCATGCTTGCTAGACCATGTGTCAGCAGTAACGTGGACCTTACGGCTGACTGCCTTGCCCAACGATGCCACAACATTGCCTTCCACGTGACAGAGAGCTGGAATAGCCTTATGTGAAAAGAAATAGCGACTGGGAACTTGCAATTGTGACACAGCACATTCTGCAAATTCACAGAAGGGGGCAGAATCTAGCAGATGGAAAGGCAGGAGTTGTAAAGCCAGCAGCTCTGACAAGCTTGAATTTAGATGCTGAGCATGTGGATGGCAGTGACTGTATTTTTTTTTTTTCACTGCAGCAGATGGGGCATGGAAATTTGCCTGCTGTAGTCTACAGCTGGTGGTGTGCTACTGGCAGATGTGCTGCAAGGACCTGGGACACCCTACGCTATACCATCATCCCTGTCAGTGGAGGCTGCTGAGAGGTCATGAGGTATAGTGGGTATAGACCGGAAAGGTGAGGAGTGAGGGGGAGCAGAATTGAGTCCCTTTTGTGTGGCTTTCAGGTGCTCTTGCCAACGGGTTGAGTGGTGGGAGGTTAAATGCCTTGTCAAGCATGTGGTACCCAAATGGCTGGTGTTTTTGCCACGTTTGATGTGCTTGAGACAAAGTTTGTAAATTGCAACAGTGTAATTGGCTGCACATGTGCTAAAAAAGCCCAAAACAGCTGAGCTGTGGGAAGTGGGCTAGAAGATAACAGCTCCACAATCTGTTGGAATAAGGTGGCTGTTCTCTACTCTTCCATGATGGCTGCCTCTTTGGGGTTGTGCCTCACCCTCGCTTTTCACCTCTGCTCTATCCAGCACCCAAGTCGCATCAGTGACCTCATCATCATCATAATCCCCTCCATCCTCATTATCACTGGAGAAAACTTGACAATACGCTGTGGCTGGGGGAACACGACTGCCAATTTGTTTACCAGTGTTCTCCCCTCTCTGTAGGTTCATGTTCCTACCTTCCTCAACCTCAGAACCAAGATCTAAATCAAGTAATGGCTGTGCATCGTCAAGATGCAAGTGGCTGACGCTGTGTTCAAATAACTCAGCTGACTCCTCCATGCCTAATGCTGGGGCTATGGCAGTAGTAGCTGTGGACAAGTAGGCAGAATATGTGCTTATTAACAAAATGCAATAAAGTTGTGGAAATGTGTACATGGATGCACTTTAATCAATCGAAAGTGGTGTTTGGTGCACTTTAACTTGAGTACTCACTACACAGACACACTCCACTGACACACTACAATATACTGCAGTAAAACTTCACTGACGCACTACAATATATTGCGTTAAACGTGCAGTAACACACTGATATATACTGCGTTAAACATGCAGTAACACACTGATATATACTACGTTACACGTGTAGTAATGCACGCATATATACCGCAGGAAACCCGCCCTGACAAATTAAACTGATACTAAAGTAAAAATGAATGGTCACACTACACTCACACTGAACTATCACTATATTCACACTAAAGTAAAAATGAATGGTCACACTGCATTTACACTGAACTGTCACTAGATTCACGCTAAACTGATATTCTACACTAAATCTGAATAGCACACTATAGCATACTAACTTGCTAGCCCTGTTTTACCTCTCTCCACATCAATATCACATTGCAAATGGCCACTATGGGAAGAATATTTTTATAGTGTGGGGTGAAACGAAGAGCAATGGGCCATGATTGGATAGAGTGATCATTACTTTGTCCAATCATGGCTCTGACAGGGCTCTGTGCCCTGATTGCTTCAGCCAATCAGGGCTTCCAATGCACTGGGTTATGGTGTGTAGTAGGGATGAGCCGAACACCCCCAGGTTCAGTTCGCAGCAGAACATGCAAACAGACGAAGAATTTGTGCGAACACCGTTAAAGTCTATGGGACACGAACGTGAAAAATCAAAAGTGCTCATTTTAAAGGCTTATATGCAAGTAATTGCCATAAAAATTGTATGGGGACCTTGGGACTACCCCAGGGAACATGTATCAATGCAAAAAAAAGTTTTAAAAATGGCCGTTTTTTCAGGAGCAGTGATTTTAATAATGCTTAAAGTGAACCAATAAAAATTAAATATTCCTTTAAATATCATGCCTGGGGGGTCCCCTTAGTCTGCCTGTAAAGTAGCACATCTTTCCCATGTTCATGACAGTCCTACAGCAAAATGACATTTCTAAAGGAAAAAACGTCATTTAAAATTGCTTGCGGCTTTAATGTATTGCCGGATCCCCACAATATACATAAAAATCATTGAAAAAACAGCGTTGGTTCCCCCCTCCCCAGTCCATTACCAGGCTCTTCAGGTCTGGTGTGGATATTAAGGGGAACCCCACGCCAAAATAAAAAAAATGGCGTGGGGGTCCCCCAGACACTATATACTCTGAACTGCAGAATATATACTGTACGGACTGCACTATATACTCTGCAGAAAAATTGGGCCTTAGGTGTTGCCAGAACACTGTAACCCCTCACAGTTACTCTTGTTGGGCGCAGGAACGGGCCCTGCTGTTAAATATTATTTCAAAAATTGCAATTACATGCCCCTGTTAAACAGGGGCAGAAAAATTTGGCCTTGATGGTGGTGGTGGTGCCACAACACTAACTCCTCACAGTTACTCTTGTTGGGGCGCAGGAACGGGCCCTGCTGTTAAAGATTTCAAAAAATGTAATTACATGCCCCTGTTAAACAGGGGCAGAAAAATTGGGCCTTGGGTGGTGGTGGTGCCCTAAACCAAAAATATTGTGGGAAGCTAACATCATCATGATTGAGGAGGAATAGGATAGGCAGCATAGGCATTCTTCAAGGGATCCCAGATCCATAGCAAATTCAATCAGTTACATCAGCATCAGGTGCTTGATAGCTGCTGATCCAAGACTGATTCATTTTTATAAATGTGAGCCTATCAAGGGAGTCTATGGACAGGTGCACTCTTTAACCTGTTACAAACCCTTCAGCAGCACTGAATGTGCGTTCAGAAAGCATGCTGGATGCAGGACAGGCCAGTAGCTCGATTTCATATTGAGCAAGTTCTGGCCAGTGGTCTATCCTCAAGACCCAGTAACCCAGTGGATGCTCTGTTGGAAAGGTCTCCAAGTCTGCTCTTGCCCCTAGATATTTCTGCACCATTTAATGCAGACCCTGGCGATGATTGCTTGAACTTATCAGACCTTGGCGCTGAGAACTGAAAAATAGTTTAAAGGCATCGGTCAGCCGGCCACCTTCTCCACCACTCTTCCTCCGACTGAACGAAGCCTCAGAAACACGCTGTCCAGCACCATGAAATGGTAACCTCCCAGGGTCTGGAAATGCATTACACAAACTTTTCTTCGAGTCCACCTGAAAATGTTTCATCCTCTACTCCCTCTGTGAAGTCAGGATGAGTTCTGCAACTTTACCCTTGTAACGTGGATCAAGAAGGGTTGCCAGCCAGTAATGATCTCTCTCCTTGATACCATGAATCCTAGGTTCCTTTCGCAGGCTTTGCAGAATCAGGGAGACCATGCAGCGTAAGTTTGCAGAGGCATTCGATTCTGAGTCCTCTGGGTCACCAAGGATCACATTATCCCAAAGTCCTCCCAGCAGCCACGTACAACTCCTTGGATTTCTGGAGACAGAAAACCATCCCTTGAAGACTGCTGCATGTTATCCTCTACATCCATGCTGACACAATCCTCCTCCTCTTCTTCCTGTGTGTTTGGCAGCCCCGCAGGAATGCTATCTGGATAAAGGGGGCCTTGAGAGGAAAGGAAGTCCTCCTCTTCTTCCCGCTGTTCTGCCTCAAGTGCCCTGTCCATGATTCCACGAAGCGTGTGCTCCAGCAGGAAGACTAGAGGGACAGTGTCACTGATGCATGCATTGTCGCTGCTCACCATCCTTGTGGCCTCCTCAAATGGTGACAGGACAGTGCATGCATCCTTGATCAGTAGCCACTGGCGTGACGAAAAGAAGCCAAGCTCCCCAGACCCTGTCCTGGTGCCACACTCACACAGGTACTCATTGATGGCCCTCTGCTGTGTGTGCAGCCGCTGCAGCATTGCCAACGTTGAGTTCCACCTGGTGGGCATGTCACAAACGAGGCGGTTGGTGGGCAGGTTGCATTCCCTGTGAATGTCAGCCAGCAGAGCACTGGCATTGTATGACTGGCAGAAATGACCACAGACTTTTCTGGCCTGCCTCAAGAGATCTTGTAATGTGTAATCCTGGGTACTTGGTCAAGAAACTCCACCAAATTCAGGACGTGTCCAAACATGGAACATGGGTCAAGTGTCCCTGTCGGAGGGTGATGAGAAGGTTATTGTCACATACAACCATTCCTGGCTGAAGCTGGCGTTGGGTCAACCACCTCTGAGCCTGCCCCTGCAGAGCTGACAGAATCTCTGCCCCAGTTTGGCTCCTGTCCCCTAGGCAGACCAACTCAAGCACCGCATGGCATCTTTTAGGCTGACTGCTTGCATAGCCCCTTGAGCGCTTAGAGAGCACTGCTGGTTCAGAGGACAGTTCTGCAGAAGAGGCCATAAAGGAAGAAGAGGAGGGAGGGGAACATACATGTGTTCTGGCAGAATCATTACCAGCTTTTGGAGGCATGATGGCGGAACAAGCTTCCAGCTGCCAGCAGAGTTATCCAGTGCGCCGTGAAGGAAAGGTAACGTCCCTGCCCATGCCTGCTGGACCTTGAGTCAGCTGTAATATGAACCTTACTGCTGACCGCCCTGTCCAATGAGGCCAAAACATTGCCTTCCCAATGCCAGTAGAAAGCCGGAATGGCTTTACGTGAAAAGAAATGCCTTTTTGGAACCTGCCACTGTGGTACAACACATTCCACAAATTCACGAAAGGGGGCAGAGTCTACCAGCTGAAAAGGCAGCAGTTGCAGTGCTAGCAATTTGGCCAGGCTAGCATTTAGACGCTGAGCATGTGGATGGCTGGGACCGAATTTCTTTTTATGGTTCAGCAACTGGGTTAAGGAAATTTGCGTGCTTATATCTATTGGTGGTGTACTGCTAGCAGATTGGCTGCAAGTACTTGTGACACCTATTGCTATACCTTCATTCCTCTCAATGCAGGTTTATGAAAGGACTGGAGGTATAGTAGGATTGGAGATCCCAGATGAGGAGCAAGGAGAAGTCCACCTTTTTCTATGATGTCGGTCTTTCAAGTGCTGTTGTCAATGGACTGCATGGCAGGTCGTCATATGTCTGGTCAAGCATGTGGTGCTGTTCTGGCCATGCTTGATCCGCTTCGGACATAGGTTGCAAACAGCAACAGTGTGATCTGCTGCACGTGTCAAAAAAGGCCTACACCAAGGAACTTTTAAAAGTCAGAGGGGAGTCAGCAGCGCCCTGCATCTGTGGAGCTCTGCGGTGTGATGCAATAGGGTAGCTGCCCTTGAGCTGCCCCCTGTAGGACATCCTGCCTCCTTGGAATTGTGCCTCCTTACTTTCCTCCTCTCTTCTCTCAGGCACCCAAGTACAGTCAGTGAACTCACCACCCCCCCCTCCTCGTCACTGGAGCAAACTTGGCAGTATGCTGCAGCTTGGGGAACATGACTGCCAGTTTCTTGTCCTTCTGTGGCACCCCCTCTCTCTAGGCTCACGTTTCTCCCTTCCTCAACCTAGGAACCAACATCGGAGCCTTCAAATCGCTGTTCATCCTCCAGCAGCATGTAACCGACACTGGGATCAAATAATTTTGGGGACTCCTCCATGCATGATGGTGGGATTACGGAAGGAGTGACTGTGGACAAGGAGCTGGTGGAATAGGCCGCTTTGGCAGCTACGTTGGAAGGCAAACTACGGTATTCTGAGCCTAGGTGACAGAGGATGAGGATGGCTTCGTTATCCACCAACTCTTCTGCATGTTGTGGCTCAATAACACAGCCAGCAGCAGAAAAAAAGGACAAGCGTGTCCCACGGCCACCTGCAGAGAATGCACCATGTCCACGACCATCACTGTTGACTGTAGACACAGAGGCTGCTTGCCCTTTTTTTCCCATGGCCTGTGAACATCTGCCTCTCCTTGGTGGCCTTCCGGACATGGTGTTTTTTTTTTTGTAACACCGCACTACACTATTATATACTGTGTACACTGCTTGAAGTGTATTAGAAACAGTACACCACCGAATGCACTGTACAGTATATATAGGCTACACTGAATGCAGAGTATATATATATATATATATATATATATATATATATATATATATATATATATATATATATATATATTGATACACTGCCTGGACTGAATGAATATAGAGTATACACTGAATATATAGTCTATGCTAAATGCAGAATATATATATATATATATATATATATATATATATATATATATATATATATATATATATATATATGGTATATACATATATATATTAGACTGACTGTATATCTACTGTATATCAAATATGCTGCCACTAACTAAAGAACCCGCCTGCTTAATCTAACTCAAGCTATCTCTCCGTCCATGCCACCAACACTACACGCGGCCACTATGTAAGCAGCCTTATATAGTGCGGGGAATGGACTTATTCCCCCTGAGCCATGATTGGCCAAAGGCACCCTGCCTTTGGCCAATCATGGCTCTCACAGCAGAGCGTGCTGTGATTGGCCAAAGCATGCAGGTCAGGTGCATGCTTTGTCCAATCCTCATACAGCAATGGAGTGCGATCTCGCAGTGCATTATGGGGCGTCCTGCGGGACTCAAATTTCCCGCGAATGCCCCATAATGTTCACTGTTCGGTGTACGAGCGAACACCCGATTTTACGTTCGACTCGAACATCGAGCTCATCCCTAGAGTGTAGTGAGATAGGCTAATCTTGTAGGAAATAAGTGGTCAGGGAGGATATGCAAGCATTGCTTACAGGGGTCAGACTAGGAAAGGCCATTCCAGAGAGTTCTACAGAGCTGACAGGTTGTCTCGCTTGCCCACCCCTCCTATATTTTGGTCATTTACATCAGGTTACATGTTAACAGCAGCCGTTGGGGTCTTTGGCCCTACAAAAACAGCAGGGTGGTTTTGATGATATGGAGCTCTCCTGTGTTGGTGGTTGTTGCAGGTTTTGTTTCTAGGGGTTGATTTACTAAAGGCAAATAGACAGTTTACTTTGCAAGTGCAGTTTCCCCAGAGCTTAGTGAATGAGTTGAAACTCGACTGACTTCCATCACCAATCATTTGCAAGCAGAAATACTTTTTTTTATTTTCCTTGCATGTGATTGGGTATTCTTTGCAAAGGGACATTTCACCACATACACTATGCTCTTGGGTAATTTCTCTTGCAAATTGCAACTCCCCATGCTAAGTGAACAGCCTATTTGCCTTTAGAAATCCAAGAAATGTCTCTTCTGCAATAAACACTCTAACCTGCCTGTTCATAAACTGCTTTAGAATGTACATTGAGCTGCTCATACATGTTCCTTGAAGGATCTTGTTGAAGTTCCATTGCTGGAGGGAAGATGTGTTGTGGCTTTAGTCTCACTTTAACACAATGCACATCAATGCGAGGAATACAGCATGTTAAAGTGGAACCAATTTTTATCAGTACCTGCTCCCTGTTCTTCAGTTCTCACCTAGGCAAAGCTGATTCTGCCTGTGTCACCCCTTCCTCTCCCACAGTCTCCTGGGATAAATCACATGTCCCAGGAGGCTGCAGGACCAGTCACAGAGTGCCATGCGAGCTTACACATTTACAGTGTAGAGCCGTCTGTGGTTCCTCAGGAAGCCATAGCTGGCTCCTATGCGAGCTGGCTCTTATAGCGATCTACCGAATGACTTCTGTACAACCACCCTGTCGGATTTTTCCTCCTAGATCAGCGCTGAAAGGAATTCTCTCCGCTGTCAGAATACAATAACTTAGAAGGGAGGATTCCCCCATCCATATCAAGTATGTGTAGTTGGCGGAATCTAATACGTTTTTTTTTTTGTTCAACCTACTGGTTGAACAAAAAAAACACTGATTAATCTATGGGCTGCCTTAGTCTAAAATAATATTCTGCTCTTAAATTAAACCCAAGTTGCGCTATCCATTTATTCCATGCTAAGGGCCATCTATAATAGAAAGGACTAAATACAACTCTGTTTATGTTTGATCTTAACTGCTATACTTACTTGAATGGCTTAATTGCTCTGTGATATCCACTTTATGTTCTTCATGAGAATAAATTCCATCTCCATTGGCTGTCTATAAAACAGGATAGAAAATAATATTGATATCAGTATTATTATCAATAGATAACAGGATTACTGTCCTGACTTTTATTGTAAAATGTAAAAAAAGTGGAGTAACATTTTATATGCTCAGCCTAATGGAAACACAATGTTCAATTTTTAGTTAATGCTGAAAAGATCGTGTCATGGTTTCCCGTGTTGCTCAGTGACAGTGGTCAGCATTTAACAAGGAGATCTGACTTTTCTTGTTGGATCTATTTAGTTGAATGCCAGAATGCCAGACAAGCAGCTGACCTGATATTATGGAGACTATGCTCAAGTCTGCAGACCAGAACAGAAAACATGGAAGTTGTAAGGGATCCATCAATAAATATACAGTATTTTGCTTTCTGTAACTGGCTGCCTGAAGACACATGGGATGGAAGATGGACAGGGTTTAGCTAATTTTATAAAGTGATATATACGGTATTTGTCCTGTCTAGTCATTACACAAGCACATTGTAATATAGCAATCAAACAGAGGGTTTGATGCACTGTAGACAAATAGGCTGTTCACTTTGCATTTGCTTTTGAAAGAGGGGGATGCTCACTCCTGTAATACTGAGGTTCGGTGTTCAATGTCTGCAGCACCCAGAAACTAGCCAGAATGGGAATGTGCACAAAGATGAGAATATTTCAGCTATCCTTCAGGGTGACAGAAATTGACCTACAGGTACAGTGCCTTGAAAAATTATTCATACCCCTTGAAATTTTCCACATTTTGTCATGTTACAACCAAAAAGGTAAATGTATTTTATTGGGATTTTATGTGATAGACCAACACAAAGTGGCACATAATTGTGAAGTGGAAGGAAAATGATAAATGGTTCTTAACATTTTTTTACAAATAAATATGTGAAAAGAGTGGTGTGCATTTGTATTCAGCCCCCCTGAGTCAATCCTTTGTAGTCTTTTTGGGGATGTATCTACCAGCTTTGCACATCTAGAGAGGGATATTTTTGCCCATTCTTCTTTGCAAAATAGCTCTGTCAGATTGGATGGATAGCGTCTGTGAACAGCAATTTTCAACTCTTGCCACAGATTCTCAATTGGATTTAAGTCTGGACTTTGACTGGGCCATTTTAACACACGAATATGCTTTGATCGAAACTATTCCATTGTAGCTCTGGCTGTATGTTTAGGGTCGTTGTCCTGCTGGAAGGCGAACCTCCGCTCCAGTCTCAAGTCTTTTGCAAACTTTTCTTCTAAGATTGCCCTGCATTTGGCTCCATCCATATTCCCATCAACTCTGACCAGCTTCCCTGTCCCTGCTGAAGAAAAGTATCCTCACAACATGATGCTGTCACCACCATGTTTCACAGTGGGGATGGTGTGTTCAGGGTGATGTGCAGGGTTAGTTTTCTGCCACACATACCGTTGTGCTTTTTGCCCAAAAATTTTCAATTTTGGTCTCGTCTGACCAGAGCACCTTCTTCCACATGTTTGCTGTGTCCCCCACATGACTTCTCCTAAACTGCTGGGATTTATTATGGCTTTCTTTCAACAATGGCTTTCTTTTTGCCACTCTTCTATAAAGGCCAGATTTGTGGAGTGCATGGCTAATAGTTGTCCTGTTGACAGATTCTCCCATCTGAGCTGTGGATCTCTGCAGCTCCACCAGAGTTACCATGGGCCTCTTGGCTGCTTCTCTGATCAATGCTATCCTTACTCGGCCTGTCAATTTAGGTGGACGGCCATGTCTTGGTAGGTTTGCAGTTGTGCCATACTCTTTCCATTTTCAGATGATGGATTGAAAAGTGCTCCGTGAGATGTTCAAAGCTTGAGATATATTTTTACACCCTAACCCTGCTTTAAACTTCTCCACAGCTTTATCCCTGACCTTTCTAGTGAGTTCCTTGGCTTTCATGATGCAGTTTGTTCACTAAGGTTCTCTAGGGCAGTGGTTCTCAACCTTTTTAGTGCCGTGACCCAAATTTCCCAAGTTGTGGGGACCCCTAACAGTAAAATTATTTTCGTAGCGTGGATTGTCAGCACCCAAGGCAAGACAATTAATTTGCGCCCCTAACCCACAGACATTTAGCGCTCCCCGAGTCCCTTCCACTCGTACAATATTAAAATCCCTTATGGTACATTTTAGGATGTACCACTCCTTCTCTTTGTTCTCCTTTCTTTCCCTTTTATCTCTCACTATCCTAATTTCTTGTTTTTTTTTTTTCCCCCATCCCTCTCTTTAGCCGTTTTTCTTGTTCTTTCTCTTATGCTTTCTCTCCCTATTTCTTTGTTCCTCCCCCTCTTTTCCTCTCCCTTCCATGTATTCTCTATTTTTATTCCTTCTCTTACTCCTTGGTGGGGGAATGGGATGACTGGCAGTGCTGGTGGGAGTTCTGATCAGCCAACTTAGGTTCTCTTGGTCAAGGTCATCTGCTGATCTGAGAACTGTAGTGGGGACTTTTAATGGCAACTATAATCACAGGTAGTGTTACTCACTGTGTCTCCGACTTTGTAATGTCTCGTAGCAGTGACACCTATGCCGAACTTAGGAGATAGGGTCTCCTCCAGCCCCTCCCACTTCACATTCCTCACCAGTCAGCTGACCTCTAGTCTCTGCCCCCCCAGCCATGCTGTGAACTGAATGGGCAGCTGCGAAGAGGCTGAGTGGGCGACCACAGGTTCCAGGAACAGCCCTGCTGGGCGACCGCAAAAAGAATGGGAGAGCGATGCAGGCTTCAGGAACAGCCCGGGATTCAGTGACCCCTGGCAAATCATCACTTGACCCCCGAGGGGGGTCCCGATCCCCAGGTTGAAAACCACTGCTCTAGGGCTTCACAGATCATCTGTATTTATACTGAGATTAAATTACACACCGGTAATAATTAATAATTAAGTGACTTCTGAAGGCAATTGCTTCCACTAGATTTCAGTTAGGTGTATCAAATAAAGGGGGCTGAATACAAATGCCCACCACACTTTTCACATATTTATTTGTAAAAAAAAATTGAAAACCATTTATTATTTTCCTTCTATTTTACAATTATGTACCACTTTGTGTTGGTCTATGACATAAAATCCGAATAAAATACACTTGTCTTTAGTTGTAACATGACAAAATGTGGAAAATGTCAAGGGGTATGAATACTTTTTCAAGGCACTGTGTGTCAACTACAGTATTCAATACAGGCAGTCCCCTACTTAGGAAGGGAAATTCTCTCCTGTAAGAGTTAATATGGGAAAAAGGTGTCTCCACTGATGCTTTATCACCAATCCTTGTTTCCCTACTAATCCAAAATTTTCAAAATCCAATTGTCATTGGGACAGAAAGTGAGGTGAAATCTTCTCAACAGGGGCACAGACAGCAAAACAAATGTTACAGGGGTGATAACCCTTCCATATGCTATCCAAAAACTTAAAACTAGATTTTTTGGCTGCAGCTACACTAAAAAAATGTACCTGTTCCAAATTACAAACAGATTCAACTTAAGAACAAACCTGCAGATCTTGTTTGTAACCCGGGGACCGCCTGTATTTTTAAACACACATCAGTTTGTTTTAACCTATGGGGACCCTTCTCTAAAAAAGGTGTGCCAAAGGTGAATGTAGCCTTTAACCCTTTCAATGCCATGGATGTAAGGCATACAGAGACACAAAACCTTTTCCAGCTTGCCAGGTCAGTATGCCTTACATCGGCTGTATTTCCCACTCTGCTATAACTACTACTATTGCTGCTCTCCTCTATCTCCTACTCTTTACCCGCTGCTGCAGGGTCCCCTGCTTTTTTGCTATCTCCCTCCCCCTCACTGAAACCGTCTGCCACTCCAATTCCCACTCCCTGTCTCCAATCCCCCTGGAGAGCTGCCAGCTTTTCCTCTTCTCACCCTCACTAGATGTCAGCTGCTGCCAGGGAACACGGGGGTCTATTTCAAGATGGAGAGCATGGGGGTGGGTAAATATGTAATATTTACAGTCCCCTTCCATTCCTGAATGAATACAGCAAGCAATTAGAACCACACACTCACTGTTTTCATTCGTGTTTCCCCAAAAATAAGACCTACCCTGATAAGATGTAAGACCTAGTGTGATTTTCGAAGAGGGCTGCAATATAAGCCCTACCCACGAAAATAAGACTTAGTTTAAGCTGGTTGTGGAATGCTAGAGTCCACTCTCCAGCAGTAGTATATGGTGTGGAGGGTGTGTGTTTCTGTGATACAGTTGTATCGGTACCTTCAGTGCGGCGCTAAGCTGATCCCCCGCTGATCTCCCTCTGCTCTTCTTTTCTGCCAGCTGAACTCAGGCCCCCTCCCTCTGCAGTGCTCTGGCGGGTCATGGGAGCGGCGCTATGGGAAGGCGTTTGTCACACATGGATTGCAGAAAGGTAGTTTTCATTGTGTGATACTGTAATACAGTGCATTCTGGAGTTTTGCAGCCACTTTTACTCGGTTTCACTGGCAACTGGGGATTCCTGACAGGCAGGGAGGGAGATGGGGAGAGAATAAGCCCTACTGGGTCTTTTGTTGCCAAAATGAATATAAGAACCGGGCTTATTTTCGGGGAAACATGGTAACTGAGGCATAGTAAGCTGTGTTTACTGTGCTTCAATTTGTGAATGAATAGGAAGCCTCAGAGCGCTTCCTGTTTATTTATTGATTCTCTTTCTGTGTCTCAAAAGTGAGACAAAAGTGAGAGTTATTAGGTGTCTGTTTAGACCCCTGATGTTTCACTAAAGCCCCTCCTTTAACAGATTTATGAAAACAAATAAATAACAAAATTGTAAAAAATAATTTTAACATTTAAAAAAATTAAATAAAATAAAAAATAATAATAAAAATGGCCATCGCACGGGTGTACTCCCATGTGACTAAGGCCCAAAGACTCATACATATGGGCATTCTTGCCCATACAGCATGATGTTGTTGGGCGAGTGGGTTGTACCGAGCATAAGTTTGGGCCCATCGCCCATTCGACCTTTTGGCAAACACCCGAATTTGCGGGGCGTTCGGCGGGAAAAATGTGAAAAAAACGGTGTGGGGTACCCCCAATCCATACCAAGCCCTTTGGGTCTGGTATGGATTTTATGGGGAATCTCATGCCAAAATAAATTTGGTCCCTCCCCCAAAATTTATTCGAAACCCTTATCCAAGCATGCAGCCTGGCAGGCCAGGAAAGAGGGGTGGGGGACGAGTGAGCGCCCCCCCCCTCCTGAACCATACCAGGCCACATGCCATCAACATGAGCGCCCCATCACCCCAAAGCACCATGTTGAAGGGGGGCAGCCCAGGGTTGTGGGAGTCTGCGAGCAGGGGGCTAATCAGAATCTGGAAGCCCCCTTCTAAAAGCCCCCAGGCTCCCAGCCCCCCGCATGTGAATGAGTATGGCAGGGATATGCAATTAGCAGACCTCCAGCTGTTGCAAAACTACAAATCCGATCATGCCTCTGCCTCTGGGTGTCATGCTCATGGCTGTTAGAGTCTTGCTATGCCTCATGGGACTTGTAGTTCCGCAACAGCTGAAGGTCCGCTAATTGCATATCCCTGGAGTATGGGGTACATTGTACCGCTACTCATTCACCAAAGAAAGTGTCAAAAAGAAATAAAAACACACACAATTTTTTGACAATTCTTTTATTAAAAATAAAAAAACAATGTCCCCCAGTGTAGATCCATCATCAATCTTAACGCCCACCGCACTGCCGGACCCGAGAAAAAAAAAAAAGCTTCACAAAGGCTAACCACCGAGTGCCTGCTTCGCTGTTTGACAGTTATTAAATAGGTAATGGGCAGGGCCACCTGGCGACTTTACCTGGTGGCACCCCCCAATGTGACGTCACCGACCCAGCATGCACCGGTCGGTGACGTCACATGGGGTGGTGCCACCAGGTGATGTCGCCAGGTGGCTTTGCCCCTTACCTATTTAAGAAATGTGAGATGGTGAGCAGGCAGATGGTGGTTAGCCTTCGTCGTGGGCAGAGCTTTATTTTTTTTGTGTTCGGTGGGGGTGGCAGGCGTCATAATTGATGATGGATTTACATCGGAGGACATTGTTTTTTATTTTTAATAAAAGAATTGTCAAAAACTGTGTGTGTGTGTTTTTATTTATTTTTTTACACTTTTTTTTTGGGAATGGGTAGGGGTATGCACCCCATACTCATTAACATGGGGGGACCAGGATCTTTGAGGGCCAGACTCCCACAACCACAGCCCAGGGTTGTTGGGAAGAGGCCCTTGTCCACATGTTGAGGGGAGGCGCTCACTTTTCCACCCCTTTTCCTGGCCTGCCAGGCTGCATGTTCAGATAAGGGCCTGGCATGGATTTGGGGGGGTGTCGTTTTATTTTTTTTAATTTTGGCATGGGGTTCCCCTTAAAATCCATACCACACACAAAGGGCCTGGTATGGATTTGGGGGGACCCCCATGCTGTTTTTTTTTGTCCTGCCGGTAGGGATGGGCGAACAGTTCGGCCCAAGCATGAGTTTGGGCCGAACTTTGGCTGTTCGGACGTTCTCCAAACAACCAAATTATCGAGTGGTTTGACTGTTTGTTCGGCCCGCCGAACGACCACAATGCACTGCGCCGCCGCACAGTGCATTAAAAAGCCCTGATTGGCTGAAGCAATTAAAGCTTCGCCAATTCAGGGCACAGAGCAATGTCAGAGCCATGATTGGACCCTGTCACGATGACTGTATCCAATCATGGCTCATTGCTCCTAATCCCGCCCCACACCATAAAAGTATTCTTTCCATAGGGGCCATTTGTAGTGTGATAGCGGCGTGGAGAGATAGAACAGGGCTCTGTTCAGTGCTATGGAGAGATAGAACAGGGCTCTGTTCAGTGCTATTAGACAGTTAGTGTGCTATTCTGATTCTTTTGTCAGTTTAGAATATCAGTTTAGTGTGAATCTAGGGATAGTTCAGTGTGAGTGTAGTGCGACCACCATTTATCTTTACATTAGTGTGAATGTAGGGATAGTTCAGTCAGTGTGAGTGTAGGGACCCTTTAACATAGTATATTTTATTGCATTACTGCAAGTTTAACGCCGTATATTTCAGTGCGTTACGTGCCATTTAATGCAGTACATTTCTGTGAGTTAGTGCACACTTAGTGCAGTATGTTTCAGTTGCATTGCTGCAAGCTTAACGCCATAAATTTCATTGCGTTACTGCAAGTTTAACGCCATACAGTTCTGTACGTTATTGTACGACTCAGTATATTGCAGTATATTATAGTGTATCTGTGTAGTGAATACTCAAATTAAAGTGCACCAAACACCACTTTCCACTGATTAAAGTGAATCCACGTACACATTTACACATCTTTATTACATTTTGTTAATAAGCTCCCTCCACTCCCCCATCATGTATGGGAGGACAGGAAGGAGAGGCAAACATTTCCTTGGCACTGTAAGGGAACCAGCAGCGTATGTGTCCACAGGCAAAGGTGGACGTGGTCAGTTATCAGGCAGGGCATCATTTCCTCTGTTTAGTGATGTTGCCAGTGCTATCCACAGCATGCAGAGAAGGTGGTGGACTGGCTTCCTAAACCTTCCTCATCCTCTGTCACCCAAGCAGAGTCAAGTGCGCAGTCCCCTGCAGCTGCAGAGTGGCAAAACCTGCCTCCTTGTCCACAGCAGTTCCTGCCATAGCCCCAGCATCATGCATGGAGGAGTCAGCTGAGTTATTTGAACACAGCATCAGCCACTTGCTCCTTGATGATGCACAGCCATTACTCGATTCAGATGTTGGTTCTGAGGTTGAGGAAGGCAGGGACATGAGACTACAGACAGGGGAGAACACTGATACACAAATTGGCATTCATGTTCCCCCAGCCGCAGTGTATTGCCAAGTTTCTGTGTTGCCAAGTCTCCAGTGGTAATGAGGATGTAGGAGATGATGATGATGAAGTCACTGACTCAACTTGGAACTTGGGTGCCAGACAGAGCAGAGGAGGAAAGTGAGGGTGAGGCACAACCCCAACGAGGCAGCCATCATGGAAGAGTAGAGAGCAGCCACCCTATTCCATCACATTGTGGAGCTGTTATCTCCCAGTCAACTTCCCACAGCTCAGCTGGCTGGGCCTTTCTTAGTACATGTGCAGCTGATCACACTGTTGCTATTTGCAAACTTTGTTTCAAGCACATCAAGCGTGGCAAAAACACCAACCATTTGGGTGCCAAATGCTTGACAAGGAATTTAACCGCCCACCACTCAGCCCATTGGGAAGAGCACCTAAAAGCCACACAAAAGGGACACAAATCTTTACCTTTTCCTTACTCACCTCAGTCTGTCCCTGCTATACCGCATGACCTCTCAGCAGCCTCCACTGACAGGGATGATGGTAAAGCGCCGGGTGTCCCAGGTCCTTGCAGCACATCTGCCAGCAGCACACCACCAGCTGTAGACTATAGCCGGCACATTTCTCTGCCCCATCTGCTGCAGCAGAAAAAAAATACAGACTCTGCCACCCACATGCCCAGCGTCTAAATGCAAGCTTGTCAAAGCTGCTGGCTTTACAACTTCTGCCCTTCTGCCTGGTTGATTCTGACTCCTTCCATGAATTTGCAGAATGTGCTGTACCACAATTGCAGGTTCTCAGTCACTATTACTTTTCACATAAGTCCATTCCAGCTCTCTACCATCACTTGTAAGGCAATGTTGTGGTATCGTTGGGCAAGGCAGTCAGCCGCAAAGTCCACATTACTGCTGACACGTGGTCCAGCAAGCATGGGCAGAGACTATATATTTTGTTCACAGCACACTGGGTAACTCTGCTTGCAACTCAGAAGGATGCAAGACAGGGCTCAGTGCTACAGCTTGTTGTCCCCCCACGTCTCCATACAGCTGCTGATGATGCCAAATTTGTCAGCTCTACCCCCTCCTCCTCAATGCCCTCCTCTGCTGAATTGTCCTATGAACCTCAAGTACCCCCTAAGAGCAGAGATTCTTGCAGCTCTGCAGGCCCAGAGGTGGTTCATGCCACCCACGCCAGCTGGGGCCAGGAATGGTGGTGTGTGATAATCGCACAAACCTCCTGTCCGCCCTTAGACAGGGAAAGTTGACACATGTGCCATGCCTGGCACATGTCCTCAATTTGGTGGTACAGCATTTCCTAAAAAGGTACCCAGGGTTGGAAGATTTACTAAAGCAGGCCAGAAGAGTCTGTAGCCATTTTAGGTAGTCATACACAGCCAGTGCTCGGTTGGCTGAAATTCAGCGGGAATTCCACCTGCCCGTAAACGGCCTGATTTGTGACATGCCCATCAGGTGAAACTCGACTTTGGCAATGCTGCAGCGGCTGCACATGCAGCAAAGGGCCTTCAACGAGTACCTGTGTGCGTATGACAGGCTCAGGCCAGCTCAGCTTTTTTTCCCCACGCCAATGGCTGCTCATAAAGGATGCATGCACTGTACTGTCACCATTTGAGGAGGCCACAAGGATGGTGAGCCATGACAATGCATGCATTACAAGAGGAAAGTCTCAGAACTCATCCCGTCCCCACAGAGAGTACAAAATATGAAATCTCTTGGGGACACCTTAAAGAGGCGGATAATCTAGGAAAAAAAACAGAGATGGAGAGCTTTCCAGTCGACAATCCACTGGCTTACTGGGTCATGAGAATAGACCACTGGCCAGAACTTGCCCAGTATGCAATTGAGCTACTGGGCTGCCCTGCATCCAGCATGCTTTCCGAATGGGCATTCAGTGCTGCTGGAGGTTTTGTTACTGATCATAGAATGCGTCTGTCCACAAACTCGGTGGACCGTCTGACATTTATCAAAATGAATCAGTCCTGGATTACCAGCAGCTATTAAGCCCCTGATGCCGATGTCGCTGATTAAGTGTTTTTGGGATGTGGAATCTCTGCAGGACTTCTAGGCTGGCTGCCTAGTGTTGTGAGTGTTGATTTCATCTGGAAGAATGCTTTTGGTGTAGGTTTCATGGGAACAATTAACACCCAAAGACCAATTTTTATGAACCTGTTTGACAGGTGCATATCATTGCAATTTTGACAGCAAGGCCAATTCTTACTTTCATCAAGAGTACCTCTATAGGGTTACGGTGTGAAGGTGCTTTATAAATGCAATTGTTGCTGCAGCAGCTTCTATACATAGTACAGCTGTACCACTTTACAGGTGGACTAAGGGGACCACCCAGGAACTATACTGAAAGGAATTTTTCATTTTTATACTTTCACTTTAAGCATAAAGAACTGCTCATTTAAAAATGACGTTTTTTACAAACTTTTTTTTCATTGATACATGTCCCCCAGGACAGTACCTGGACCCCCATAACCATTGTATGCCCAATTACTTGTATATAAGCCTTCAAAATGGGCACTTTTGATTTTTCACGTTCGGGTCCCATAGACTTCAATGGGGTTCGTTATTCGGTTCCGAACTATTGCGATGTTCTGGTGAGAACTGAACAGGGGGTCATTTGGCCCATCACTAATTGCTGGCAATGGCTTGCAGCCAGGAAAATCTTAAATGTATTTTTTTTTCTTTTATATAGTATATGTCAGTTTTTCTGCAGCAGGTTCTATACATGGTACAGATGCCCACTTTACAGGCAAACTAAGGGGAGGCACTATATTTAACCTGTTCCCGACCAGCCGCTGCAGTTGTACTTCAGCAGAATGGCACAGGCAGGCGAATCACTGTTATGCTACGTCGGGCGTGCGGCCAGCTAGGGGGCGCGTGCCCCCCTCCAGCCGTGACGATCGGATTTGATCAGGAACCAATCAATCTTCAGGCCCAGGCCAATGAAATCTGGCCTGGACCTCGTGATCGCTCCTGACCAATGATATTCTTCCCCTGTCTGTGTAACTGTAAACACTGACAGGGGAAGTGATGTCATCTCCCTCATGTCGGCCTTTTCCATTCCAGACCGAGAGAAGAGAGCATCAGAAAAGTGAGTTGAACAACACTACACTGACACCAGGTCACGTAGGCACATAATTCACCCCCGATCACCACGTGTCGCCCAGTACAACAATCAGATTTTTTTTTTATCGCTGTACTAGTGTCATTAGTGACACTAATCAGTGTTAGGGTAATTAGTCTTAGGCCCAGATAGGACTGGGGACTCCCCCTAACCCCCCCCATAAAGGTTTAACCCCTTGATTACCCCATCACCTGTGATCACAGTATAAGTGTCACGGGTGACGCAATCTAGCTAGATTTATTTGTATAGCGTCAGCGCCCCCCCCCTGTATTTTACCCAATTAAGGTTTAACCCCCTGATCACCCGGTGGGTGATCAAAGTTAGGTATTAGCGTCAGATTGGGTCTGCATAGCCCCAGGCAGCGTCAGATCAGTGCCAGTACCGCTAACACCCACGCAGCATACGCCTCCCTTAGTAGTATAGTGTCTGAACAGATCAATATCTGATCTGATCAGAACTATATAAGCGTCCCCAACAGTTTAGGGTTCCCAAAAACGCAGTGTTAGCTGGATCAGCCCAGATAGCACCTGCATTTAGCCCCTACAGATTAAAATGGTGGGTGTTTAATTTTTTTTCCCCACCCAAGTGCAGTATCAATCGATCACTGTCACTTACAAAACACAACACACATAACTGCAGCATTCACAGAGTCAGGCCTGATCCCTGCGAACGCTAACAGTTTTTTGGTAGCGTTTGAATCAGTCGCTAACAGTCAGGAGCTTTTTTACCTGTGAGTCTCACTACTGTACCAGTAAATTTAGAGACCAAAATGTCAAATCGAAGGTACAGTAGTGAAGAGGCCTACACATTTCTGAGCATGGCAGATAGTGAAGAGGAAGTCGCTCATCTGTCAGATTCAGGCTCAGAATACGATCCTGTAGACAAGAGCAGCACCCTGACAGATAGCTCTGACGACCGAGTTGTGGTCCCTGCCAAGGTCAGGCGTACCAGACCCCTATCTTCTTCTGCTGTTGTTGAGGTGCAAGAACCGCAGGTCCCTCGTATGGAGCAGAGAGCCAGTACTAGCGCTGCTATTCCTTCTGGTGAACTGGCAAGCACCAGCAGCCTAGTACATCCTGGTCGTACATCCAGCACTGCAGTAACACTTGGTGACGTGGCGAGTCCCATAAGTGCAGTTCAAGCTGGCGAGGTGGCAAGCACGAGTAGTGTCCGCTGCCACCAAGAAGAAGATAAAGACAGGCCCGTCAAGCCCATAGTGCCCTTCCTGCTGCATTCGCCAATCCTAATTGGGAACCCACCACTTCTGCAGCACTCGTACTTTCCCCATTCACTGGCCAACCTGGCATTCAGGTGGAAACAGTTGATTTTAAGTCAATTGATTTTTATTCGCTGTTTTTCACCGAAAATCTCTATAGATCTATTGTGGACCAAAGCAATTTGTATGCTGGTCAATTCATCGCCGCTAATCCCCAGCTGACCCTTGCCAGAGATTGGAGACCAATTACGGTCTCCGAATTTAAGACCTTCCTGGGCCTATCCTTTCTCATGGGCGTAACTAAAAAGAGTGAGTTGCGGTGATATTGGTCCACTGACCCAATTCACCATACGCCCGTTTTCTCTGCCTCCATGACCAGACACGATACGAGCAGATCTTGCGGTTCATGCACTTCAGTGACAATGAACTCTTTCGTTCCTCGGGGTGACCCTGAATTTGATCGCCTCTACAAAATTCGGCCCCTCGTAAACCCCTTCAACCAACGTTTTGCATCCTTGTTTACTCCCCATCAAGTTGTCTGCGTTGATGAGTCCCTGATTAAGTTTTCTGGCCGCTTGTCATTCAAACAGTATCTTCCCAGCAAGCGTGCCAGATACGAGGTCAAGATGTATAAGCTCTGTGACAGGGCTATACATGTAGTTTTATGGTTTACGAGGAAAGAGATAGTTACGTAGAGCCAGAGAACTGCCCTGACTACATAGGGACCGCTGGTAATATTGTGTGGGACTTGATGTCACCCTTATTCGGAAAGGGGTACCAGTTGTATGTGGACAATTATTACACAAGCGTGCCACTTTTTAGTCACTTGTTTGATCATCAAATTGGCGCATGTGGCACTGTGTGATCTAATCGCTGGGGCTTTCCCCAGCGGCTTGTAGATTCTTAGGCTGGGGGAGAGAGCCTGCTTGAGATGTAATAATTTGCTCGCTGTGAAGTGGAGGGATAACAAGAATGTTTTCGTTCTTTCCTCCCTTCACGCAGACACGACTGTCCAAATTACTACGGGGCTGGTGTTGTGGAGAAACCCCTCTGCTTCACGAATATAACCTCAATATAGGAGGGGTGGACCTCAACGATCAGTTGTTGGCGCCATATCTAATTGCCCGTAAGGCCAGACACTGGTATAAAAAGGTGTCTGTATACTTATTTCAATTAACTTTGCTGAACGCTCATGTGCTATACAGAGCTTCAGGACGAACTGGATCCTTCCTTAAATTCCAGGGAGAGATCATCAGAGCCCTTCTTTTTCCAGGAGGTGCTCTGGCCCAACTTCCCAACGCAAATGCAGTAAGCTGGCTGCATTAGAGGCATTTTCCGCATGTCCTCTCTGGTACCCCTGCCCAAAGAAACCCCCAAAGAAGATGTCGTGTCTGTAGAAAGTGCGGATTTAGGCGTGACACCTGCTTTTATTGTCCCTCCTGTCCTGACCAACCTGGTCTTTGCATTGGTAACTGTTTCAAACGCTATCACACACTAGTTGAGTATTAGCATAGGGTACAGCACCACACAGTCATCGGCACACGTACACAGGGTCTCGGGGTCAGTTTATAGTTTTTTTTACAGTTTTTATTAAAAGTGAAAAAAAAAAACCCAAAAAATAAATAAATAAAAAAGCCAAAAATAGTTGTGGTTGTATTTTTCTTCTTTCTCTCTATTGTTCTCTCTCTTATGGTCACTCTCTATTTTCCACTCTACTGTTCGCTCACTATTGTTCTGTATCTATCTTTCTCTCTCGGTTTTATTTTTACTATGTTTTACTGTAATTGCTTTGCAGGTATGATATGTTATACTGTAATGCTTGTTTTATTGTTAACCAACATTTGCTTAGCAGGTACGCCATTCAGCTGCAGCGTGGATTTATTTATCTTGACAGCTACAGAGTTTGCTCCCACAATAGATAAAGCCATGACTCCAGCACTGTAGGAGGTGATTTCACCAGCACAGTTAAAAACAAAATGGTGCATGTATGCCCATCATTAGAAGTGGGTGGATGAAGGAAGGTATTCTCTCTTTCATGTAAAAGCAATCCTAATTAGCCTCTAGACTGCTTTTACAAGCAGTAGGAGGGAATGCCCCCCCCCCCCCCACTGTCTTCCATGGTTTTCTCTGGCTCTCCTGTCCCAACAGGGAACCTGAGAATCCAGCTGGTGGTTCCGCCAGCTGATCATAGAGCTGATTAGAGACCAGCTCCAATCATTTCTATGGCCTAAGAAATCCGGAAGCTACAAGCATTTCATGACTTAGATTTCGCCAAATGTAAACAGCGCCATTGGGAAATTGGGAAAGCATTTTATCACACTGATCTTGGTGTGGTCAGATGCTTTGAGGGGAGAGGAGAGATCTAGGGTCTATTAGACCCCAATTTTTAAAAAAAAGAGTACCTGTCACTACCTTTTGCTATCATAGGGAATATTTACATTCCCTGAGATAACAATAAAAATGATTAAAAAAATGAAAGGAACTGTTTAAAAATAAGATAAAAAAAGCAAAAAAAATAATAATAATAATAAAAAGCACCCCTGACCCCCCCTGCTCTCGCGCAAAGGCGAACGCAATCGTCGGTCTGGCGTCATATGTAAACAGCAATTGTACCATGCATGTGAGCAGTAGACCTCCTCTGTAAATCTAAAGTGGTAACCTGTAAAGGCTATGAAAAATGTATGTAGTTTGTCGCCGATGCACGTTTGTGCGCAATTTTAAAGTATGTCATGTGTGGTATCCATGTACTCGGCCTAAAATCATCTTTTTTATTTCATCAAATATTTGGGCAATATAGTGTGTTTTAGTCCATTAAAATTAAAAAAAGTGTGTTTTCCAAAAAAATACGTTTGAAAAATCGCTGCGCAAATACTGTGTGGAAAAAAAAAAATGAAACACCCACCATTTTAATCTGTAGGGCCTTTGCTTTAAAAAATAAAGGTTCAAAGTAATTTTCTTGCAAAAAAAATATTTTTTCATGTAAACAAAAAGTGTCAGAAAGGGCTTTGTCTTCAAGTGGTTAGAAGAGTGGGTGATGTGTGACATAAGCTTCTAATTGTTGTGCATAAAATGCCAGGACAGTTCAACCCCCCCCCAAATTACCCCATTTTGGAAAGTAGACACCCCAAGCTATTTGCGAGAGGCATGTCGAGTCCATGGAATATTTTATATTTTGACACAAGTTGCGGGAAAATGACAAACTTTTTTTGTTCCCAAAAAGTCTCACACATGTGGTATCCCCGTACTCAGGAGAAGCAGCAGAATGTATTTTGGGGTGTAATTCCACATATGCCCATGGCATGTTTGAGCAATATATCATTTAGTGACACCTTTCTGCAAAAAAAAAAGTTTGTCATTTTCCCGCAACTTGTGGCAAAGTATAAAATGTTCTATGGACTCAACATGGCTCTCAGCAATTTCCTTAGGGTGTCTACTTTCCAACATGGGGTAATTTGTGGGGGTTTGTACTGCCCTGCCATTTTAGCACCTCAAGAAATGAGATAGGCAGTCATAAACTAAAAGCTGCGTAAATTCTAGAAAATCTACCCTAGTTTGCAGACGCTATAACTTTTGCGCAAACCAATAAATATACACTTATTGACATTTTTTTTCCCAAAGACATGTGGCCGAATACATTTTGGTTCAAATGTTTGACTAAAATTGAGTTTATTAAATTTTTTTTATAACAAAAAGTAGAAAATATTTTTTTTCAAAATTTTCGGTCTTTTTCCATTTATATCACAAAAAATAAAAATCGCATTGGCAATCAAATACCATCAAAAGAAAGCTCTATTTGTGGGAAAAAAAGGATGAAAATTTTATTTGGGTACAACATTGCATGACCGCGCAATTACGAGTTAAAGCAGCGCAGTGCCAAATTGTAAAAAGTCCTCTGGTCATTGAGCTGCCAAATGGTCCAGGGCTGAAGTGGTTAAAGGATTTTTTTATTTTTATTGTTTCACTTTAAGCATCATAATCACTGCTCCTGTAAAAATGATATTTAAAAAAAAAAAATATCATTAATACATGTCCCCAGGGCAGTTTCCGGGCCCCCATAGCCTTCTTATGGGCAATAACTTGCATATAAGCCTTCAAAATGAGGACCTTTTTTCCAAGTTTGGGTCCCATAGACTTTAATAGGGTACACGGCTTGGGTCAAAACTTTTTCCATGTTCGTGAGTTCTGGTACGAACCAAACCAGGGGGGGTGTTCGACCCATCACTAGTGGCTAGAGTCACCTGGAGCGGCTGTATAAGAGCTGCAAATCCTACATTAACAGGTGTGCAGGTGCGAATGAGCGACTCTGAATGCACAATTCTGTATTCAGGGCTACTCACCCACACACCTGTGAAATTAGGACCTGCAGCTGTGTTCATTCAACTGAAGCATTCCAAAAGAATAACATAGGTGGTTTTGCACAGAGTAACCCCAATCCTCCTCTTTCCGGGTCCCCCGCCAGCTCCCCTGGTTCCTCCTCTTCAGCCAGTGCCCCCAATAACAAGCTGCTTGCTCTGGGGGCACTGGTGCATGTTCACTCCTGAGCCCCACTCTATGTATCCATAAGACACAAAGAGCCGTGGCTTTGCCCCGCCCCCCACTCTCCTCATTGGCTCACTGGCTGTGATTGACAATAGCAGGAGCCAATGGCTCTCGCTGCTGTCTCAGCCAATGAGGAATGAGACCCAGGAGAAACTCACTCTCATTTGCACATAGCTGAATCTAGAGAATAGAATGCATGAAGGTGACAAAACCTTGAGCCTTTCAAACCACTTTAACTCAATAGAGTTTTATCCTTTAGACTCAGTAGGATTTAGCCGGAATTTTGTAAGTTTTGCTGTGATTATGTCATCTAATGGTGATTTTAGTGTATTTTTAGCAAAAATATAAACATTTGCACAACTATCATGAGACCTAAGAAAATCAGTAGCATCTTTTTATTTTACTGGTCCTTTGTTTTCAGAAAATGTTGGGGGGTCTTTTACAAACTCTGAAAGTTGTAAGGGAAAAAAAAAAAAATAAACAAAATTTGCAAAAAATGGTCCAGCCACCTGAGTATAAACTATAGTGCAGGGCCTGGAAGCAAAAGGGTTAAGAAAGACGAAGTAAAACATATGTTGCCTGCTAACATGTTTATACCTTCATTACAAATATTTCAGTATGCATAGCTCCCAACTGCACTGATTTCGAGGGACTGTCCCTCATTCGGAGGAAACTCCCTCTATCCTTCTTTCCTCCTCATTTGTCCCTCATTTTGGTCTGATCTATAAAGCTTAATGTAAAATACAATACTTGTCTGTCAAAAAGTGTTTCCCAATGCTAAACCTTTCATCCAATTTCTAAATTTCTGTAAATAAATAAAGATAAAGTTAATAAAGATAAAGATATAAAGAAATAGTTGTGGTAAAAAAAGCACTTGAGGGTGTAACCAATCTGTTATTTTTTCTCCTTTAAGGGGGGCTTGGCAGGGGGTGTGTCCTATGCCTACATATTTTTGCTAATAGTTGTCCCTCGTTCCCATCTCAGAAACTTGGAAGGTATGCAGTATGGCTGTTTATATGAAAAATTATGTGCACAGAATGTACATTTATATATTTTAATTAGCTGTATAATATCTTTACATACCATAATACTACAAGAAAAATAAAACTTACAAAGTAGAAGAATGAGATGTGGTCTGTTTTACTATCCAGCTGATCCTTATTGATGTGATAATCCACATTCACTGACAGATCAGAGTCACATGGCAGTTGGTCTCTTGCTCTATTTTCCAAATTCAGGAAGCTTTGACTTTCAGAGTAGTGGGGAAGAACCCATGTAATAGCCTCTGAAAACATTAGGTGTCTGAAATCCAGGTCTGCATCATCATTTTCTTCTTTTGATAGCAATACTGCCTATGGTAGAAAATAAATGGTTTTAGGCTTTGATTCGGTTACCAGGGTGAACCAGAGAACCTTCTAGCATTTTCCCAGAGACGAAAGACAATCAATATGATTTACAAATCATGTCTGGTCAGCCATTTGTCATTTTTTTAATCAGAGGTGGCTTCACATAATCGACGACATGGCCGAGGAGGAGAGAACTAAAAGAAAGACAGGTCTGTACTCTCACCCTCTCCCTCAGCAATAATAATCTTAATAAGAGGGAGTGCTGATAAGTATTGAGCCTTACCAGAAAAAATTGAGCAAGGAAGCTGTAAATTGCAGGGTATACTGGTCAATTTGTCTATAATCAATGGTGCAAAAATCAACGACCTATGATTTTAACTTATCTCTCTTTTTCAGTTCCAAAGTCCAAAAAATTTTCTTATTTTTTTAATTTTTTTTACACTGTCCCTTCATTTAAATTTTTCTTATCACTTTTATTGCTGTCACAATGAATGTAAATATCCTTTGTGACAGTAAAAGACAGTGACAGGTACTCTTTATGGAGGGATTTCGGGTCGAACCCCTCCCTCTGCACTTGAAAGTACTCAAAATGCCAAGATGTCATGGTTATGCAGTAATGTGTGTCTGTCAGTTCACCTTTCCTTCTGTGTTCACCTTTAGAGGCCAGCCACCCTCACCTGACTGTTTAAATAATCTTCCCTCAGCATAGCTCCACCCTGGTCTCTAATTAGGAACACTATATTAACCTGGGCATTGCAAGCCAACCTTGCTGATCAACCATTGTGTGTTAGCTTTCGTGTGTACTTGCTGTGTTTTCTACGTCTGATTCCAGTTACCGACCTTGGCCTGTTCTCGACTAACCCTGTCTGCTTGTGACCCTGACATTTGGCTTATCCCTTACTTTCCTTGTTGTTCCAGCCTGCTGCCTCCTACCTCTTCTCCTGTAGTCTACAGTGAGCGTGAGCTGTGAGACCCTGGGGGCCGCGACCTGGAGCCAGACTGCAGCGCAGTCCATCCTCACCACTAGAGGCTCTGGTGAACTCCACGCCCTGGGGAATCTATGCTCTAGATCCCAGTGGGATCTGTGTCAGTGTTCCAGTAGACCTGCTTCCTGAACCTCGCAGGGTTCAATTTGAAGCAGTCAGTCCTAGGGTCCACTACCTTAGCGGTGCACTCCTGACTTCCACGGAGTGCATCTGTCACCTGGTCTCAGGTGACCTGACACAAGATCAGCGTTTTTGAATACTTTTGATTTTTGAAAAATGGGGCCATTGGCTGCCAAGTAAACCTGAAGTGGACGTTGTGACATCTCTTCTGGGTTACTACATCCGAGACCTGATCAAAGCTGATTCCATATGTGTTCGGGCTCCGGCCAGCCAGCGGACAGGAGAGCCCGGGCGAGTGGCAGAAGGTGGCAGGAGGGCACGTCCCCTCCCGCTGCTTGTAGTAACTGCTGAGCGGCTGCTTAGCTGCATTGGTTTATATCACAAGAAAGCAGAACGTCTGCTCTAAAAAAACGGTACCAAGGTGATGCCTGCAGCTGCAGGCATCACTCCGGTACAACCACTTGAAGCCAATGACGTACAGTTATGTGATTTGGTGGCAAGTGATGGCTGTTCACATATGAGCACTCTGATGCCTCTAGCTCAATGCCTGAAGCTATGTGAACTATTTTGAGGCAGGTTTGGCTGTTTTTGGCCCCATAGAATTTAACAGAAACACCTTAAATTATGAAATCATGCGGGCATATTGCAAGCTTTTATTTGCTCGTTAAAACTGGTCTCTTTCCTCTAGTGCTTTCCATCACCTAAAACAAAAATGCTTAAAGTTTGAATACACAATTAAAATGCTGATAATATGCTTGTAAAATCTTTGTATACACTTGAAAAAAAGCTCCATTAAAATTTGCATGCTTGTAGTAGTAACTTACAGCTAACGATACGATATCAGTCCATGAATCAGTGTTAAATGTAAAATCAGCCACTCCATCTTTGTTGGTCTCTAGTGTTGCAAGCTTTTCAAAATGTTCACCCGATAGGATTCTCACTGCCGCTTTAGCCATGGGTTGATTATCCTTATCAGTAACTTTAATCTGGGGGAGAGAAAATTATTTTTTTGCTCAGAAAGTTGATATAAATAGCCAAACGTACTCATACAATATGTTGTGCCCATTTCTTCGCCCCAGGCTTAACCTGGAGCCAAACCTTTTTCAGTTTTGACTTGAGTAGGCAAGGGTTAAAACCTCTCAATTTTTTTACAGCTATCTGAGACACCCTTACAAAGATTTATCCTCACTTCCTGTCCTACTGACATTTTACTAGACAGAAATTGAAGGGACCTTTACCAACAGCAACACTGACAGGTAGTGTTTTTGTGACATTTGGCCAATAAGCAAGAGGGTGTAAAATGCACAGGGGGGTATGCACTGCCCTCAGGAACATGTACCAATGCAAAAAAATCAAAATGCAATGTCCGATTCCCTTCAATAACATGCCTGAGGGGTGTCCTAATCCTGCCTGTGAAGGGGTGCATCTCTGATGTACAGAAAGTTTTGCAGCAGCACTGACATTTACAAAGGAAAAACGTTTTAAAATTGCCAGCGAACAACATGTCATTGACAGCTTTTTTGTTTTTCTTTTAGAAAACCCCCAAATCCCGCAAAGAATCTGCTTTGTATTTTTGGGGACCTTTGGAGGGGTTTGTGTGCTGTCTAAAAAATGCTGACAATGAATGTAAGTTACATGGAATTTAAACTATCTTTTTTTTGTTTGTTTGTTTGTTTGTATGTTATGTAAGAATGAAGGAAACAAATTGTGTAGAGTCCCCCCAAAATACATGCCAGACCCTTTGAGTCTGGTATGGATTTCAAGGGGGTACATCATGCAAAAAAAATATATAAAAATGTATGAGGTCCCAAGGAAATCCATACCAGACTGTTCAGGTCTGGTACAGACTTTAAGGGGGACGCCAAATTAAAAAAAAAAAAAAAACAACACAATATGCATTTTAGAGGTCCCTCAAATTCCATACCAAACCCTTTACGCAAGCCCATGTTGATGAGAACAAGGTCCTCATCTCCCTGATCTGTCATAAGCTACAGTATATAAGGAAATTAGTGGGAATAGTGGTGACATCATTGACCAAATCTAGCCATATTTGGTGAATGTCTTTGCCCAAATATGGCCAGTGACAGATGCATGCAGCTTCCTTAGGAACCCGTTACAGCAGGAAGCTATCATATATACAGTATAAGGGGTAGAAAAAACACTTCTTTACAAGATGCCCATATCCCTCTGAACAGGGGGCTGAACGAGCTAACGCTTGGGCGTCTGAATGCCTGAACAGTCAAAGTTTGGTTGGAACCTAGGCTCGGTCTGAACCATTAGCTTATCCCTACTTATCACCTTTTTTAAATATATATTAATATATGTAATTTTTGTATAGTAATATGTAAATTGAGTTAGCATGTCATTGTTTAACCACTTGCCTACCGGGTATTTACACCCCCTTCCTGCCCAGGCCATTTTTCAGCTTTCAGTGCTGTCGCACTTTGAATGACAATTGCGCGGTCGTGCTACACTGTACTAAAACACATTTTTTATCATTTTCTTCACACAAATAGATCTTTCTTTTGGTGGTATTTAATCATTGCTGGGTTTTTTTTTGTAAAAAATAAAGACCAAAAATTTTGAAAAAAAATGTTTTTTACTTTTTTCTGTCAGTAAATTTTGTAACTAAGTAATTTTTCGCCTTCACTGATGTGCTCTCATGAGGCGGCATTGATGGGCACTGAGAGGCTGAACTGGTGGGCATTGATGAGGTGGCACTAATGGGCACTGATGAGGTGCCACTTTTGGGCACTGATGAGGTGGCATTGATGAGGAGGCACTAATATGCAGCACTTATGGGCACTGATATGTGGCACTGATGAGCACTGATAGGTGGCACTAGTGGGCACTGATAGGCAGCACTGGTGGGCACTGATAGGCAGCACGGATAGGCGGTACTGATGAGCATTGATGGGTGGCACTGCTGGGCGACACTGATGGGCATTGATGGGCAGCACTGATTGCCAGCACTGACTGACATCGCTAATGGGCACTAATTGGTGGCACTTGTGGGCACTGATTGCTGCCACTGATGGGCACTGATAGCTGGCATTGGTGGGCAATGATTTGTGACACTATTTTACAATATTGTAATCAGGGCATTGATGGTCAGTGCCCTGATTACATTCCTAGCTGTCCCCTGTGAGGAGATGCCGCTGAGCAGCTCTCCTCTCCTCACACTCTGTCAGTGTGAGGCGAGGAGCGCCATTTACTGGCACTTCCTTATTTACATGTGACCGGCTGTGATTGGACAAAGCCGATCACATGATTAAAGAGCCGCGGATGGCAAGCAGTTAAAAACATTACATGTTAAATTACACAATTTAAAAAAGTTACATTCATTTAGCACCTCCCAAGTCTCTGTCCTCAGAACCCTTCTGTTCTCTATCTAAACCTCTTCCTATGCCATGTTCGTAACATCCAAATGCATATTTACTACTCAGCTCACCCCTTCAGTCTCCTTGTACATCGCTAGATTATATTCTACTAATTGGCATATCAGTATTGACGTCAAGACACTATCTAAAACTAAATCTTTCAAAAACTGGGTAATATTATTTCCCCCAATGCCTAGACTTTTCCACTGGGCACAACTAACCTTCCCTCACCTCCTATCAAGGTTCTAAGTGTAATAATGGACTCCAGCATCTCCTTTCAGCCCCACATGCAATCACTGTCTCTATAACATTTCCACCACCAAGCTACTAATTTACTCTCTTGTTATCTCTCCCCTCAACTACTGCAACTCCCTTCATGTTTGTCTACCTCTACACAGACTATCCCCTCTTCAGTCTGTCATAAATGCTGCTGAAAGAACTTATCTATCTTACCATCCGTTCAGTGTCTGCCACCCTCTCTCCCAATCCTTCAACTGCCTTCCTATCACTCAATGAATAACAACAACTTACAAAAAAGTAATTCACAACTCTGCCCCAAGCTACAACACTAACCTTTTCTCAAAATATTAACCAGATCATCCATTCCACTCCTTCCAAGACCTTCTGCTCTCTAGCTCCCTTGCTAACTCCTCCCATGCTCATGTCCAGGACTTCTTTAGAGCCTCTCCCATCCTTTGTAACTCCCTATCCCCACCTGTACAGCGATCTCCTACTCTGCCTGCCTTTAGGTGATCCCTGAAAACCTATCTCTAACTATTGTATTATTTCCCCTTCATGTTTTAGATTGTATTGTAGGGCCTTCATGCCTTGGTTTGTATTGTAACCACACTGCACAAACTGTTGGCTTAAAATACATTTAGTATAATAATAGTATAATAAATACATGGTAAGTTGTGCTATCCCTCAGGGATGCAGCCTGCAAATGCAATAACCCAAATGTTACATCAAATCAATCACAATCAACCCCCCCCCCCCAAAAAAAAAAAAAAAAAAAAAAAGGTAAAGAAAATCCAGCCCTTCCCAAACTGCCAGAGTAGTAACTGTCCAATAAACCTCTTCACAATCCTATATAGCACTTGTAGTGCCTTACTTCTTACTGGAAGAGTGTTTCATGATTGTAGCACTCTCCCTCTCTACGCAACTAGATAACTAGATAATTAGATAGATAATTAGATAATTAGATAGATAGATAGATAGATAGATAGATAGATAGATAGATAGATAGATAGATAGATAGATAGATAGATAGATAGATAGACACACACACAAATATACTGTATATTTCTATGAATTTTTACTATTAAGAGAACAGTTGCTTTTGGACTACATTTTGGAGCTGCATAGTTGAGAAAGCAGTGTAATATAGCTGGGCTCTCTTATATTGTAGTAGAGAGGGAGAGTGCTGCAATTTGGAGACATTCTTCCAATGAGAAGTAAGGCATTACAAAGGCTATATTGGATTGTCAAATAGTTTACTGAATAATCACAGTATGTTTTACTATGCACCCCTGTGTTTTGCCGCTATAGAGTCTGGTTCTAGCTATGGCAATCCTTCCTGTACCATGCTGCCAGGCAGTATAGTTCCAGCCAACCACACAGTCCGAACAGAAAGAACTGCAGAAAAATTATATAATACCGCATTGGTTTCTTTAGCACAACCTATTGGAGTTTACAACTCAGGAAATGCCAAAGCGAATCCATATTTATAACAATACCTTGCAGTAGTAATTGACACTATAGGCTTAAAGTGGTTGTAAAGGCACAAGGTTTTTTACCTTCATGCATTCTATGCATGGAGGTAAAAAACCTTCTGTGTGTAGCAACCCCTCCAGCCTCCACTAATACCTGAGCCCCCTCTAGATCCAGCGATGTCCACGAGAGCCTTGTCTCTCTGGGGACTCGCACTCCTGATTGGCTTTTGATAGCAGCAGGAGCCATTGGCTCCCACTGCTGTCAATCACAGCCAGTGAGCCAATCAGGAGACATAAGGAGCGGGGATGAGTCGCGGCTCAATGTGTGAATGGACGCACAGAGCTGCAGGCTGGGAGTGTGTCTTCTTGGGTGCCCCCACAGCAAGCATCTTGCTGTGGGGGCACCCAGCATGAGCGAGGGGCCAGGAGCACTAGCGTGGGACCCTAAAAGAGGAGGATCCGGGCTGCACTGTGCAAAACCATTGCACAGAGCAGGTAAGTATAACATGTTTGTTATTTCAAAGGGGAAAAAAAACAAGACTTTAATATCCCTTTAAAGTAGAACTAGAAGCAAAACTTTTTTTTTTTCATGTTGGATATAGGTGGTTTATTTTTTGCCCCCTGTGGCCCATTGGGGAGATTTACCTTCACTTTCTGTCCCATAGCCAAAACAGGAAGTGAGAGAAAATCCCTGCAAATTAAGGGAATCCCTTGGGGACTTCCAGGACACCAGAACTAGTGCCCCCAAATGGAAAATTTCACCTCTATTACTTTTCTGGGGACAACACAAAATCTTTGAATTTCTTTTACTTTCAATTTTGATGCTAATCGTAAACAGGAGAAATAGAGAGGATGAATCTCCCTAGTGGGAGCACATACAACAATAAAAACTGATAAGTGCTCTAATCCCTCTCCATTCTATCTAAAAATAAAGTTTGGGGTTTAGTTATACTTTAAGCTGGCTATACACTGATTCAAATTCAGCTAGTCCAGCATTGACTTTCAATCAGTGTGTGGGCTCCCCCGATCAACACAAGTGGATTGTATAATCCACTTCTGTCAACTGCATCTATTGATCAGTGTATTCTGACAGCATAGGCTGCTGTTGTCAGAATACAATGCCCTGGCAGAGAGGGAAACCTCAATCCATCTCGTTTGTGTGGATAGAGGAATTGAATGGTGTAAGACCAGCCATCCGTGCACATACACGCCCCCAAAAGCAAAGAAATGCTTAGGTTGGCTACAGCTCCAGTTTTAAATAAAAAAATATGCCCAGACATTAAAAAAATAAATACAGCTCTTGCTGTAATATCCGCCTTGTCCCCAAAACTGTCCACTGCAGGAACTGCTGCCAAGCTTATGCTGGGTTAAAAGACAGTCCGAGTCATTCAGCCCACTTTTAGTGAGCCTAGCCTGCAATAGACAAACCTCCTGAGGGTAACCACATTGGCTACAGTACAATACTACAGAGGGCAGCTCTGACAAAATAACATCAGCGCCAAAATCAAATTGTCTTGCTTTGCTGCAGGAAGAAGAGGAAATGATGTATGAATTGAATTTTGGAAAAAGATGTGTAGGTGTTGTGGTGGTGAGGTTAAGCAGAGATAGGAGAAAACACACAACCAATTTGGCACACTACAAAGTCCAGTTTCCCCGGAACCAGTCAAAGGGATACGTACTGTAGATCATAATCAATTTTCTATACCAGAGGTCCTGCTGCTCGACAAAAAACGATCCGGGAAGATCACAGGAGCTCAGACGACAAATAGCAGCATGGGATCCTCATCAGCAAAATAGTAGTAAAATGCCTCGTGGAAAGGACAAAGGAGGAATAACCCTCTGAAACGCGTCGCCACCCACTTTCAGCACCACCCCCCCACCTTCCACGAGGCAGGCATTTCAGTGTAGATTACCGAAGAATGTCAGGACTTTTTGACAGCTGTCAAATCCAGGCTTTGTGAGGCGGTGGGGAGAGACATATACTAATGACGATCCACACTGATGGCTTTTTTGTTGCTAATAAAATGTTACTATTTTACTAATGAGGATCCCATGCTGCAATGTGTTTGTGGGTTGAGCAGAGGGGTGCTTAATAAAATGGAGATTGGTTTTATGTTGATCCCTGTAGGCAGAGAAGCAAAACAATTCATTACTGCAGGGATATGCAACCTTAGTACTCCAGCTGTGAAGTCACATGAGGCATGGTAAGACTGACAGCCACAATCTCCCAAAGGTAGATGCCTGAAAGGATTTGTAGTTTCACCACAGCTAGAAGGTCAAGGTTGACTGGCCCTGCGTTGCTGTTTGAAGCAGGGTCTCTATAGTACTAAAAATAAATGAAACATATTGTTATAAGTTGCATATTTTCCTAATCAATAGTAGTTACACATGTGGTAAACAGATTTTAACAAGATAACACCTCTTTGTTTCTTCCGATTTTCATTTTCTCTATACCTTGCCACTGAATGGAACTCCTCTTTGGTATAACATTCCAGTATGCTCAAATTTAATTTTCTGATAGCTACTGATGTGAAGCACAGCTGATGCTTCCTCCGTGTGGCCTGGAAGACACAGACATACTGTCACATTCTCTGCTAGTAAATTTTTAAGCTAATAGCTGTTTTCTAAATTCTTACCTGTACCATCTTCTGTCAGTGTAGATACAATCCGTATATGCTTGTTTTGATCTTCACCTGAGAAGTTGAAAGCATGGAGGTCGATCTCCCTGGATAGACACCCCTTACTGTCAGTCTAAAGGAAAGGACATGCTAAAAGTGTCAATAGGGTATAAAGCAATGGGCCAATTTAACTATAGAAAAATGCATTTAAAAAAGATAAAGTGCAACATTTCAGAGAGGAATGGAAGAAATTAAAGGCAAAGGAAGAGGAAATTAGCTTACAGATTTTATCACACAGCTGTAAACTTCATTCTGCATCCACTCACTATTCCAAATAAAGTGTCTAAATACTTTTTTATATCATAGGCCAAGCTTAACATTTAAGTCAAGCTGCAATTGTCACATACAGTACTTAAGATCTCTTTATATGCATATGAAGAACCCATAGGTATAGTGCGGGTAATTTAGCAAGCTTGTTTTTGTGCACTCCCAAGGGGATATTCCACAGGAAAATAAACAGTTATGTAAGGATGGTAACAGTTCAACTGAAAAGCCAATCTTGGATTTTCATCAGTATGCCAAAGGTGAAGGGAGATATCCCAGCTGGGGTCACAGAAAGAAATAAAGACTGACTGAGAACCACATCTTGCTTCACTCCTCTTAAAACATGGAGTTTGATATTAGGAGTATTTATTTCTAATTGTAGGAAAAAATCTTCTAAGAAAAGTAATTTACCTTAGCGTGTGTTATTTTTAGACATTTCTCTGAATCGTGGCCATCATCATCAAAGCGACTGCAGGGTCCGAAAGGGGAAGAACACCAATGATGATTTCCTGGACAGATTTCAATGTCTAGGTTACCTTGTACCGGCTTTCCGTAGGTGTAACTGGAAATTGAAGATGAGAAATAAGCTGTGTTTATGTACTAATGCTGATGTCCAACTAATGCTGATGTAGCACCCTCTAGCTTAGTGTGCTAGCGTAGTTTGTGAGTAGGTAAATTTGGCTTGGCAGGCAGCCAAGCCTGGGTTCATTCTGGGTTAGGGTTTGAGTGACTCACAGAGGCTGGATGACTCAGCAGTAGCTTATCTGGTAACTCCCCCTGTTTGCTGGAAACTTGGAGAAAATTCCAGAAGCAGCTGGGAGGGGTCTAGGAGGAGCTGTCTGGAGTATTCATGAGTGCCCCAGCCAATCCCCAGAAGGACTGGAAGGGGGGCAGGCACCTCTTAAATACTCGGGGTCAGGCCAGCAGGGGCAGTGGAGTTCGGTGGAAGCTGGAGATGGAGTGCTAAGGAAGCTGTCAGTAGCCCTTGAAGGTAGACCCCTAGTCTGGGGGGGTGACCTTGGGCCTGAGACTCGGGTTCAGGAGGGATCCTCTCAACACACAAGGAGGAGTCCTGTCCAGTGGCACGGTAGCAAGAGTGAGGACAGCAGGAACTAGTGAGCATGTCCAGGAGATCTCCAGAGAGAAGACTGCTGGGTGGCTGGTGAGTGAGGCAGTATGGGAGGACTGTGGGGAGTAGCCAGGAGGGCTAGAGAAAGGGGTTGCTGCAGCCAGGTGGGCTGGCAGTGCCTGAAGAGGTGGTGCTGGGATCAGTGGCCACAGGAGGAATTTAGCTGGACACTGGGACTTTTTCTACACACCAAAAGGGGCCTGCGGTCTCTGCCTGGAAATTCATTAATGATGCTTAAAGTGAAAAAAAAGTGAAATATTTGTTTAACTATCGTACCTGGGGGGTGTCTATAGTATGCCTGTAAAGTGGTGCTTGTTTCCCGTGCTTAGAACAGTCCCTGCACAAAATGACATTTTTAAAGGAATAAAAGTCATTTAAAACTGCTTACGGCTTTAATGTAATGTTCCGGTCCCGATAATATCGATGAAAATCAGTGAGACAAATGGCATAGGTACCCCCCCCCCTTAGTCCATTACCAGGCCCTTTGGGTCTTGTATGGATATTAAAGGGAACCCCGCACCCAAATTAAAAAAAAGAAAGGCGTGGGGCCCCAGGCCCTCTGAACAGCAGTATACAGGCTGTGCAAACAAGACAGGGACTATAGGTTTGTTGTTAAGTAGAATCTGTTTGTAATTTTGAACTGGTACATTTTTAAAGTGTAGCTCCAGCCAAAAAATCTATTTTTAAGCTTTTTGGAAAACATAGGGAAGGGTGATCACCCCTGTGCCATTTTTTTTTGCTGTCTGTGCACCTCTTAAGAAGATTTTACCTCACTTTCTGTCCCAATGACAAATGTTTTTTTACAATTTGGGGTTTTTAGTGAAACAAGGATTGGTGATAAAGCATCAGTGGAAAGGAGACACGTTTTTCCCATATTAACTCTTACAGGAGAGAATTTCCCTTCCTAGGGGTAGATTTCATCTCACTTCCTGTTGTCTCCTTCCATTTGCAAGTAGGAGTCGTTTCTAAGTTGGATATTTGAAAGTAGGGGCCTGCCCTATATACTCTGCAGAAATTGGGGTCTTAGGTGTTGGTGTTGCCACAACACTGTAAGCCCTCACAGTTACTCTTGGTGGGCGCAGGAACGGGCTCTGCTGTGAAATATTAGATCAAGAATTGTAATTACCGTATATACTCGAGTATAAGTCGAGTTTTTCAGCACATTTTTTTGTGCTGAAAGTGCCCCGCTCGACTTATACTCGAGTCAAGCACTTTTCTGCAGCAAAAAATTTCATTTTCCGAACCGAATGTGGGGCCCCGTATCTCAGGGCCACTTAGTGCTAGGAACCCCAAATTTAGTGTGCAAACTCAGTGGAACTGGTACCATAACATATCCAAAGCTGAAGTTCCTAGCACTAAGTGTTTCCCAGATACGGGGCTCCAAACCCAGTTCGGAAAATGTCATTCTCTGCTGCAGAAAAGTGCTTGACATTTTCTGAACTGATTTTGGGGCCCTGTATCTTGGGGCCAGTTGGTGCTAGAAACCCCAGCTTTGGAAATTTTATGGTGCTAGTTCCACTGGGTTTGCACACCAAATTTGGGGTTCTTAGCACTAAGTGGCCCCGAGATACAGGGCCCCAAATTCGGTCAACTGTGTCCATCTGCAGCAATGTCATTTCGGGACCCTTTGGGTTCAGAGACCCCAAATTTTGGCTGCAGCTAGAGGGCATCTAGGAACCCTTAACTACCGAGTTTGCAGTTCGGGGGACCTATGGCTGCAAATGGGCACAGTGAGGCATGCAAATGGGCACAGTGAGGCATGCAAATGGGCAATGTTGACCCTCTTTTCCACTTATGCCCTGTACACACGGTCGGACTTTGTTCGGACATTCCGACAACAAAATCCATGGATTTTTTCCGATGGATGTTGGCTCAAACTTGTCTTGCATACACACGGTCACACAAAGTTGTCGGAAAATCCGATCGTTTTAAACACGGTGACGTAAAACATGTACGTCGGGACTATAAACGGGGCAGTGGCCAATAGCTTTCATCTCTTTATTTATTCTGAGCATGCGTGGCACTTTGTCTGTCGGATTTGTGTACACACGATCGGAATTTCCGACAACGGATTTTGTTGTCGGAAAATTTTATCTCCTGCTCTCCAACTTTGTGTGTCAGAAAATCCGATGGAAAATGTCCGATGGAGCCTACACACGGTTGGAATATCCGACAACACGCTCCGATCGGACATTTTCCATCGGAAAATCCGACCGTGTGTACGGGGCATTACAGTAGCTGTGCATTTCTCACCCTCGTCTTATACTCGGGTCAATAAGTTTTTCCCATTTTTTGGTGGTAAATTAGGGCCTTGTCTTATACTCGGAACGACTTATACTCGAGTATATACGGTACATGCCCCTGTTGAACAGGGGCAGAAAAATTGGGCCTTTGGTGGTGGTGTTGCCACAACACTGTATGTCCTCACAGTTACTCTTGGTGGGCTCAGAAACGGGCCCTGCTATGAGATATTAGATCAAGAATTGTAATTACATGTCCCTGTTGAACAGGGGCAGAAAAATTGGGCCTTAGGCACTCTATACTCTAGTTGGAGCGCAGGAATGAGCCCTCCTGTAAAATATTGCATCAAAAATTGTAATTACACGCCCCTGCTAAACAGGGGCTGAAAAATTGGGCCTTAGGCACTTGTGCTGTTGCCACAACACTGCAACCCCTCACAGATACTCTAGTTGGAGCGCATGAACAAGCCGTCCTGTAAAATATTGCATCAAAAATTGTAATTACACGCCTCTGCTAAACAGGGGCTGAAAAATTGGGCCTTAGGCACTGGTGCTGGTGCCACAACACTGCAACCCCTCACAAATACTCTAGTTGAGTGCAGCAATGAACCCTCCTTTCAAAATATTGCATCAAAAAATTGTAATTACACGCCCCTGTTGAACAGGGGCTGAAAAATTGGGCCTTAGCCACTGGTGGCGGCACCCAGAACCAAAAATATTCTTACAAGCTATCAGCATGATCATTGAGGAGGAAGAGGATAGTCACTCAGCATAGGCAGTCTTGAAGGGATCTGACATTTCAGAAAAAAATTATTCGGTTACACCAGCATCAGGTGCTTGGTAGCTGGTGGTGATTCAAGACTGATTCATTTTTATGAAGGTCAGTCGATCGACCGAGTCGGTGGACAGACGCACCCCGTGATCGGTTACAAAACCTCCAGCAGCACTGAATGTGCGTTCCGAAAGAACGCTGGATGCAGGACAGGCCAGTAGCTCAATTGCATACTGTGCAAGCTCTGGCCAGTGATCCATCCTCAAGACCCAGCAACCCAGAGGATTTTCGGTGGGAAAGGTGTCCAAGTCAGATCTTGCCCCTAGGTATTCCTGCACCATGTAAAACAGACGCTGGCGATGGTTCCTGCAACCGATCATACTTTGGGGCTGCAGACTAAAAAATTGTCTGAATGCATCGGTCAGACGGCCACCTTCTCCACCGCTCCTTCTTTGACTGACCGAAGCCTCAGCAACACGTTGTCCAGGAACAGGAGTTTGTAACCTCCCAGTCTCTGGGAACGCGTTGCACAGACCTTTCTGCAAGGCCTCCCAAAGATGTTTCATTCTTTGCTCTCTCTGCGATGGCAAGATAAGGTCTGCAACCTTACCCTTGTAACGTGGATCAAAGAAGGTTGCCAGCCAGTATTGATCCCTCTCCTTGATACCACGAATACGAGGATCCTTCCGCAGGCTTTGCAGGATCAGGGAGGCCATGCAGCATAGGTTTGCTGAGGCATTTGATCCGGAGTCCTCTGGGTCACTAAGGACGACATGATCCGCAGCCACCTCCTCCCAGCCACGTACAAGTCCATTGGTTTCTTGGGACTGTAAATGATCCCTTAAAGACTGCTGCTGATGCTGAGTGCCAGGCTCCACCTCCAAGCTGACATAATCCTCCTCTTCCTCCTCCTCCTCTTCCTGTGTGATCGGCGGGCACGCAGGAACACTGTCTGAATAAAGGGGGCCTTGAGAGCTAAGGAAGTCCTCCTCTTCTTGCCTCTGATCATGCCTCAAGTGCCCTGTCCATTATTCCATGCAGCGTGTGCTCCAACAGGTGGACAAGCGGGACAATGTCACTAATGCATGCACTGTCACTGCTCACCATCCTCGTGGCCTCCTCAAATGGTGACAGGACAGTGCATGCATCCCTGATCATGGCCCACTGCTGTGGGGAAAAAAAAACCAAGCTCCCCTGACCCTGTCCTGGTGCCATAGTCGCACAGGTACTCATTGATGGCCCTCTGATGCGTGTGCAGCTGCTGCAGCATGGCCAAGGTTGAGTTCCACCTGGTGGGCATGTCACAGATTAGGCATTTCTTGGGCAGGTTAAATTCCTTTTGGAGGTCAACCAGCCAAGCACTGGCATTATATGACAGGCGGAAATGCACACAGACTTTCCTGGCCTGCCTCAGGACATCCTGTAAGCCCAGGTACCTGCCCAAGAACCGCTGCACCACCAAGTTAAGGACGTGAGCCAAACAGGGCACATGGGTCATTTGTCCCTGTCGGAGGGCGGAGAGGAGGTTGGTGCCATTGTCACAAACCACCATTCCTGCCTTAAGTTGGCGTGGCGTCAACCACTTCTGAACCTGCCCCTGCAGAGCTAACAGAACCTCTGCCCCAGTGTGGCTCCTGTCCCCCAAGCACAGCAGCTCAAGCACCGTATGGCATCTTTTGGCCTGTGTACTTGCGTAGCCCCTTGAATGCCTGTGGAGCACTGCTGGTTCCGAGGACAAAGCACAGGAAGAGGCCATGGAGGAAGAAGAAGAGGACGGGGTGGAGGAGAGAGGTGTGTCAGAATCACCAGTAGTAGCATTTTGGTGGTGTGGTGGTGGAACAACCTCCAACACTACTGCACCTTGTCCTGCATCCTTCCCAGCTGCCAGCAGAGTCACCCAATACGCCGTGAAACTTAGGTAACGTCCCTGTCCATGCCTGCTGGACCATGAATCATCGGTAATATGCAACTTACCGCTGACCGCCCTGTCCAGTGAGGCATGGACATTGCCTTCCACATGCCGGTAGAGAGCCGGAATCGCCTTCCATGAGAAAAAGTGGTGTTTGGGTACCTGCCACTGAGGAACCGCACATTCCACAAACTCACGGAAGGGGGCAGAGTCTACCAACTGAAAAGGTAGCAGTTGAAGTGCTAGCAATTTTGCCAAGCTAGCATTCAACCGCTGGGCATGTGGATGGCTGGGAGTGAACTTCTTTCGGCGGTACAGCAGCTGGGGCAGGGAAATTTGCCTGGTACAATCTGATGTCAGTGTACCGATAGCAGATTGCCCACAAGTACTTGGCTGTGACACACCTAATTCTACACCTTCATTCCTCTTAGTGCAGGTCTCAGAGAGGACTGAAGGTATAGTGGGGTTGGAGATCTCAGCTGATGAGAAGCAAGGAGAGGTCCTCTTTGTTCTTTGGTGTGGGTCTTTTAGGTACGCTTGCCAACGAACTGCATGGCAGGTCAACATATGTTTGGTCAAGCATGTGGTTCCCAAGCGGGAGATGTTTTGGCCACGCAAGATACGCTTGAGACATGTTGCAAATAGCAGCGGTGCAATTTGATGCACTCATCTCAAAAAAGGCCCACACCAAAGAACTTTTGGAATAACATGCAGAGACAGCAGCGCCCTGCACATGCGGAGCTTTGCGGTGTGATGCAGTCAGTGTGCTGCCCTTAAGCTGGCCCCTGGAGGGCATCCTGCCTCGTTGGTGATGTGCCTCCTCCTCCTCCTCCTCTCTCCTATCAGGCACTCACGTGGAGTCAGTGACCTCATCATCCCCTCCCTTCTCATCACTGGAGCAAACCTGGCAGTATGCTGCAGCACGGGCAACATGACTGCCAGATTGCTGTCCTTTTTGGGCACCCCCTCTGTCTGGGCTCATGTTACTGCCTTCCTCTAGCTGAGTACCATCATCGGAGCCTTCAAAACGCTGGGCATCCTCCTGGTGCATGTACCCAACACTGTGGTCAAACAGTTCGGGGGACTCCTCAGGAGGACATGGTGGGGCTAGGGAAGGAGTGACTGATTCCATTGAGCCGAGGGAAGAGGCCGGGTTGGCAGCTGCTTTACCAGACAAAGTACCCTGAGCATGGGTGAGAGAAGATGAGGAGGATGAGGATGGCTTGGTCATCCACTCGACCAAGTCTTCCGCATGTTGCGGCTCAACACGGCCACCTGCCAAAAAAAAGGCCAAGCGTGTCCCACGGCCACGTGCTGATGAGGATGCACCGTGTCCACGACCAGCACTGTTGCCTCTAGACACAGAGCCTGCTTGCCCTCTTTTATTGGCTTGTGACTGTCTGCCTCTCCTTGTTGGCCTTCCAGACATACTAATGGCCTGCAGTGAGATGTAGCTGCACTAAGCTGGGATAAATATATATATATATACTGATACTGCAGCTAGCAAAATCAACTGCCTGCCTGTAGTATTATTAGTATGAGAACACCACCAATCTTCTACAGGTAGCTTTAGCTGAACACTGTGCAGAGGTCGCACTACACTAACCTGTAGCTTTAGCTGAACACTGTGCAGAGGTCGCACTACACTAACTTGTAGCTTTAGCTGAACACTGTGCCGAGGTCGCACTACACTAACTTGTAAATAATGTATGAAGAAAAAATGCTTTGCGCTAGAGTAGATCACACTGTTACATAAACTTCCCAACGTGACTATAGCTATCAAAATGATATCAGAAAAAAATATAAAGACTGAAAAACCCTACAAAGTGCTTTCACGAAATCGCATAAAAGTGCAATGTGCATACAAGTATAAGTATAAATAGAAAACCCTACAGCATGTATTCATGAAATCGCATACAAGTGCAATGTGCATACAGATATAAATATAAATATATTATTATTATTATTATACAGGATTTATATAGCGCCAACAGTTTACGTAGCGCTTTACAACTTGAGGGTAGACAGTACAAATACAATACACTTTGATACAGTAGGAATTAGAGGGCCCTGCTCCTTAGAGCTTACAATCTTATATAGATGTATATGTAAATTCATAAAAAAATGTGTGACAAATTCATCAAAACCACACAAAGTGCGACATGCATATACATTTTCAATAAGTTACAAAGTGCATGAGTAAAAAAAATTATATAAAGTGCCCAGTGAACCACATATATATTAAATTAGCATGTAGAGAGTATATGTAAAAAAATTGCCAAAAAAGTGCATATATCAATGTCCAAAAAATGCATATAAAATGTCCAAATTAAGTGTCATCCAGCATGCTCAATCCAAGTGCTGCAAAAACATGCTCCAGTGTGCCTCAGTGACCCCCCCAAAGTGGTTGCGCTCACCTCAGAGCGTGTGACACAGTGATCAATGATGAAGACACATGATCCCTGTGTCGAACACGCGTAGGGGAGGGGACAGGACGGAGTTAGCAGCACTGAACCTGATCGGGAGAAGCGCATACTATACCACACGCCGACCGGTGTTTTTTTTTTTCAAACCTGTATAGAACGGTGCACTTACGCACCGGGGAAATGTGAGTACCCCTTTGCGGGGAGTGGGTTTATTTATAAATAAATATATTTTTTATGGTATCACACTATCTAGTCTCTTTCTATTTATGGCATGGAGCTGCATTGATCCAGGTTGGAGATCGGTACCAAACTAGCAGTATAGAGCCCGGGGGTGGCTCCACAGCGTGTTTTGACACAGCTAGTCACTGTGTCACACGCTCTGAGGTGAGCGCAACCACTTTGGGGGGGTCACCGAGGCACACTGGAGCATGTTTTTGCAGCACTTGGATTGAGCATGCTGGATGACACTTAATTTGGACATTTTATATGCATTTTTTGGACATTGATATATGCACTTTTTTGGCGATTTTTTTTACATACACTCTCTACATGCCAATTTAATATATATGTGGTTCACTGGGCACTTTATATACCTTTTTGTTACTCATGCACTTTGTAACTTATTGAAAATGTATATGCATGTCGCACTTTGTGTGGTTTTGATGAATTTGTCACAAGTTTTTTTATGAATTTATGTATACATCTATATATTTATATTTGTATGCACATTGCACTTGTATGCGATTTCATGAATACATGCTGTAGGGTTTTCTATTTATACTTATACTTGTATGCACATTGCACTTTTACGTGATTTCGTGAAAGCACTTTGTAGGGTTTTTCAGTCTTTATATTTTTTTCTGATATAATTTTGATATCTATAGTCTCGTTGGGAAGTTTATGTAACAGTGTGATCTACTCTAGCGCAACGCATTTTTTCTTTATACGGATTTGCACGGTTATGAAACATGGTCTGCGTTTGCTGCTGGGAATAAATATCTACATTTTTCTTGGTCACTGAATTATTGTGGCTCGTAAGACTCTCTTTTTATTTGTGTAAATAATGTAGCTGCCTGCGATAGTGATAGGATCAGAAAAACACCACCAATATTCTACAGGTAGCTTTAGCTGAACACTGTGCAGAGGTCACACTACACTAAATTGTAGCTTTAGCTGAGCACTGTGCAGAGGTCGCACTACACTAACTTGTAGCTTTAGCTGAACACTGTGCAGAGGTTGCAGTACACTAACTTGTAGCTTTAGCTGAACACTGTGAGGAGGACGCACTACACCAACGTGTAAATAATGTAGCTGCCTGCGGTAGTGATAAGATCAGAAAAACACCACCAATCTTCTACAGGTAGCTTTAGCTGAGCACTGTGCAGAGGTCGCACTACACTAACTTGTAGCTTTAGCTGAACACTGTGCAGAGGTCGCACTACACTAACTTGCAGCTTTAGCTGAACACTGTGCACTGTAAATACTGTAGCTGCTTGACTTTGGTACTAATAGGATCAGAAGAACACCAGCAATTTTCTTCAGGTAGCTGTAAATACTGTAACAACACCTGCCTGCCTGTTAGTAGGAAGATAATAACAGGAACAGATCTAGCTAAACTGAATACAGTGTATATATATATATATACACACACACACAACACCTGGGATGCATATATACACAAAATACACTGTAAGTGCAGCTAACTGACTGACTGTCCTGCCTAATCTATCTAACATAAATCAAATGACACTGTCTCTCTGTCTCTGTCTCTCAACTACGGAACACACTACACAGGGCCGACGTGCAGGCGGCCTTATATAGTGTGGGGCGTGTACTAAACCCCCTGAGCCATAATTGGCCAAAGCCACCCTGGCTTTGGCCAATTACAGCTCTCTGTACAGACGGCGCTGTGATTGGCCAAGCATGCGGGTCATAGTGCATGCTTGGCCAATCATCAGCCAGCAATGCACTGTGATGCCGCAGTGAATTATGGGCTGTGACGCTTCACTCGAATTTGGCGCGAACGTCCCATATCGTTCGCAATTCCGCAAACGACCGAACAGACGATGTTCGAGTCGAACATGGGTTCGACTCGAACATGAAGCTCATCCCTACTCTCATATATTTCAGGCCCGATGAGCTCTTCAATTTTGAAATATCCACTTCAATCCACTTGGACTCCACCCCTAACCAGAGACAACATTTTATTTACATCAGACCAGATTTTGGCTTGCTCTGGTCTATGTTTATGTGCATGAGAGTTGTCTTCCCACCAGCCAGCAGGCTGTCTAAGACCCCTAATTTCTCCTTCCATAAAGCATGCTATAATGCATCCATCCTGGCGGATGATCCACGAAATGCGTTGACCTTCTCACAAGATTTAATGAGCTTATCTTTGTAATATAAAACAGTAATAAAAAAACAAAAAATAATATTTCACAGACAACAAGATGTGTTTTTATATTGTAGTAAATAAAAAATGATTTTTATACAAACTGTGTGATATAGGATATTTTTTTTTTTTTTTTTGCATGGTAAGTGTGCACACTTACCATGGGGTATATTTAAAGTCTCAAAATACTCTGTCCTTTTGCAACCTTTAGTATAAGTAATGGAAGATTCTGAAAACATACAGGTACCTTGCTGAACCAAGTACCGCTGCTCTGTCAAAAACGAACGGCGGTATTTTTTTTTTCCCAGAGGTGAAGTTTCATTTTTTTAAATCTGGTGCTCAATTTGAGAGATTCTACTTCCAATAGGGGTTATTAAAAAAATAGAGCGAGAGAGAGAGAGAGAGAGAGAGAGCTGAATGTTGCAAGGCTATTCATCTACACGGAGTACAGTGAATCAGGAAAATGCTGCATTATGGCTTCTAGATGGGGCTGATGATCATAGACAACACAAATTTCCTATGATCATTAGCTCTATCTAGTGGCCATAATGTGGTATTTTCCTGACTCACTTTACTGTATTAATAAAAAAAATTTGACCTGGAGAGAAAATAGCCTAATAACATCCATTTTTGCCCCCAATAATACAGAACAAATGTACATGCAGTTTCACAGAATAAATAGCTCTGTGAATTTCTTATAAAGACATCCTTAACAGTTACAATGAGAAGGGTTTTACAGAGAGGAAGTGAAAAAATATCTTCATCAAAAACAATTTATTTTTATTTTTTTGGTAGAATAAGAGTAGTCTCCAGCAAGGCTGACATATCGGCCTTGGGATGCAACAAATAGAGATTGTGATGCAGAGATACCAGTAGGGCATGGACATTTGCAGATGTTTTCAACCATGGCTGTAAGTTACCGGGGCTGCCGCATAGTGGTGATCTCTGGACAATGATGTTCTATGTATGTATGACCTATAAGTGCGCTGGGGTGAGAGCTAGAGGTAGAAAAGGCAAGGTACACTATATGTGCACTTATCCTTAAGACTTGGTTCATACTTGTGCACATGGTTCCTACTGCAGGTCCACACCTATTCCCGCAGCTGCAACCACCCGCACAGAACAAATGCAATAGGTGCGTTAGTGTGCTTTTAATCCTAATGGCACCCACATGCACTGGAAGTCACAGTAGCCGCTTCCTGCACTGGGAACCACACTGCACTTATGATTTCCATGCAGGCTGCAATTTAAAAAATGGAGCAGGGACCTTTCTGTGTTTTCAGAAAGCACGGCAGCTCATTCAAATAAATCAGCTGCCATGCCCGAGCAAAAAGTGTAAACCAGGCATTAGGAAACCCAATTTGCCTGCATTGACCCTTCAGGCCTGCAAGCCTGTCAGCCTTTGGCTTGCTTGCTGAATCAGATATAATTTTAATCTTAAATATTTTTCATTCCTGCCTATTTTTCTTGGTCTAGATCAGCTAAATAAGGCTGTATATGAAATCTCACTTTCTTTCCACAATCACAATTTCCCCATCACCATTTTGTGAGTGCATGCAACCTACTTTATTGGATGCCAGTTTGGATTGCTAGCTGCCAGGAAGAGGACTGTAAGTGGTATATGGCCCTTGGGCTTTAGGGATCAAAACCAGTGCTGCCATTGATCTTACCTGCCACAAGCTTCCAGATTAAACGATTTTGCTGTAGAAGCCACAGTGGTTGGCAAGTTGATGTGTACCTCAAACCTCTTCAAAACTAAAACAAGTACATGTGGGAAAAGATAACATGTTTTATTTAAAGAAAAACTCTACACAAAGAGCAACTATGCTGTTATACCTAGTGTAAGTCACATCGACATTCAGCATTCAAAGCTGCGTGAATGAGAACTGAAACATCTTCAGAACAAGTCCTTTATAGAATAAGCCTAGTTTAGTGTGACTGGCTACTCCAAGCTAAACACGACCTGCAAAAATTACAAACTTTAGTTCCTTTTTCAGTATAGTGTTGGACAGAACTGGCACCAGACACAATCCAGAGGGAAACATATTGCGACTCACTTCCTTTCTGGCAGGACAGGAAGTGATGGTAAATCTCTCTTATGGTTACCCTTACCACTTTAGAAATAATAGGAAACGCAAGCTGTAGGATATGGAAGAAGGGGCATGTATTTAATTTGCCATCTCTCTTCCTCACCCTACAATCTTCCTCATCCAACAACAGGTCTCTTTTTAAATGAAAAAAACTAGTGTGAAGCTAATTTTGGGGAGTGGGGAGGTTAATTCCTCAGAATAAAATAATCTCATATACATTCCTTAAAGCTGAAATGGCTAAACAGGCTGAGAAAATACATTTGTTGGAAGTATTTTACATGCCAAAGAATATGTAACTTGGAAGTGGAATTACGGGAGATTCCTACAACTCCATTGCCAGTATATGATTTTTTGTCATCAATCATGGTGTCAAGTCTGTTTTTTTTTTAATTTTATTTACTCTTACCGGTGTTCTATAGCAGCAGCCAGTGTATGACAGCCCAGTCCTGTTTTTCATTCATTTCCAATTGCAGTCTTCATTTATAAATTTGTGTTATGTATAAATTGTAAAAAAAAAAACCCTCTTGTAACCCTTTGTTAACCCCAATTAGTTTGTATTAAAGTATATGTCATGCCAAAAAAACTTTTTTTTTTCTAGTTTTATATAGAGAGGTTATAAGATTATAAACTCCTCTTCAGTTTTTACTGCTATCAGGAACCCAATTGACTACCTTCACTTTCTGTTCTGCTGACAAGTTTCACCATACTGGAAGTGAGAAAAAATCTGCAACAAGGATAAAGAAGGTAATGGACATTTGTCAGGGGTTCTAGCCAATCATTTTGTTTCTGATTGTGGTGCAGTTGGAAAGTTCCCCTCACTTCCTTTCTGGAACAGGACAGAAAATGAGGTAAAATCATTAACGGATCCCCCGATAGCAATAGAAACCCGAGAGGGGTTCTAACAAATCAAACATTGCAATCTAAATCTAAGAAAAAATTGCAAATTGCATTTTAATTTATTTATAAAATTATTATTTAGTTTAGTTAGAAGCTTGTTCAGTCCCTGGATGTAAGAACAAATTTTGAGAGTCATATAATGTTGATGAAATTCTGGCTCAGTTTCATCATTCTCATTACGATTAAACCGCACTATGTTATTCATATTGCCCCTCTTTATTTTCCCATAGCCCTAAAAGTTGTAACTACTAAAAGTCAGTGGACAGTGGCTACAGATCCTAATAATTGAGGAAAGTAGAAAAATAGTACTGGAGCACTAGATTGGTATTGCTATCTTAAAGTACTAATGTTGATGTAAATGATGGGGTGCCTGGGCAGGCAGCTTCTATACCCCAGAGGATCACCAAATTCTACTTAGCTTGTAGTGTAATAAAACAAAAAATGAAATTGAAGCGCAAAACCTCTGCTAAAAGGTCCAGATACAACTTTATTCCTTAATTGCCAGGGAGACAATCCAAAAAGTAGCCAATGTGTGTCAGGGAGCCCACAAGCACCACCTTAATCAGGGTTTTTACAGTGCGACTGCACAGGCCTTGACAGCAGCTGGCTTGGCTATGTTTTTGGAATATCCCCCTGACTTATTTAACCGGTTCCCAACCGGCTCGTGTACATATACTGCGGCACAATGGCACCGCTGCGCAAAACCCCGTATATATACACAGGGTTCCTTTAGGATCCGCCAGAGGGTGTGCGCGTGCCGCCGGAGGGCGCGTGCATGCCCGCTGCACTGTGGGGGACCCGATGCATGTGGCTGGCGGTCCCCGCCGGCCAAGAGCAATCACGTGCACGAACACCAGCACGGGGATTTGTGTGTGTCAGAGGAAAGGAGACATGTCGTTTGTTCCTAGTAAGTAGGAACAGCAAAAAGTCTCCTCTCCTACTCAGTCCTATCCCCATACAGTTAGAACACGCTGAGGGAACATACATTTAACCCCTTGATCGCCCCCTAGTGTTAACTACTTCCCTACCAGTGTCATTTACACAGTAATCAGTGCATTTTTATAGCACTGATCACTGTATAAATGTCAATGGTCCCATAAATGTGTCAAAAGTGTCCAATCTGTCCGCCACAATGTCGAAATACAGCTAAAAATCGCAGATCACAGCCATTACTAGTAAAAAAAAATAAAAAAATAAAAGATGCCCAAAAAAATGCCATAAATCTTTACCATAGTTTGTAGACGCTATAACTTATGCGCAAACCAATCAATACTCGCTTATTACAATTTTTTTTCACCAAAAATATGTTGAAGAATATATATTGGCCTAAACTGATAAAGAAATTTGTTTTTTAAAAACTTTTTGGGGATATTATAGCAAACAGTAAAAAATATTGTTTTTTTTCAAAACGATCGCTCTTTTTTTGTGGATAGTGCAAGAAATGACAACCGCAGAGGTGATCAAATAGCACCGAAAAAAAAGCTCTATTTGTGGGGGAAAAAGGGCGCAAATTTAGTTTGGGTACAGCATTGTGTGACCCCACAATTATCAGTTAAAGCGACGGAGTGCCAAATTGTGAAAATTGCTCTGGTCAGGAAGGGGGTAAAACCTTCCGGGGCTGAAATGGTTAAATAAAGTTGTATCTGGACTCTTAGCAGTAGTGTGACATTTCTGTTTAAATATTTGCTACTTTACAATGATCCTACAATAGCCTAAACACTGTGCGTTCAGACGGAAAGCACAATCCATCTTGGGTGTGGACATACTGTATTTTGGCAGAAAACCTTGTCCTAGACTCCTGACACTGACAATGAGTATTTGCACATTGTGCAGATGTCAGGTCATGTTGGGATGTACAGTACTATTTGCATATCACATGAAATTAAAATTAAAAAGTTTCTCTGGAAGATTGTAATGATTTATTAGCCTCCTGGATCAGTGTCAAGCTTCTTCTGCCTGGCTACCCTACCTTCTCTCCTATGAAATACCCATTCTTGTGGACTTCAACATCCATGTTAATGTTTACACCCAAGCTACCTCTAAACTTTTCGAACTAACCTGATCTTTTGACATAACACAATGGATACACACCGCTACTCACTCTGGCAGCAATGCTTTTGAGATGTATGCTCCCTTCTCTGACCGCTTGCAAGCTCTCCACCACTCGTCATTTTCTCTGCAATCACAACCTTATTGGTTTTATGCTCACTCTGTCTTCAGTCTCCTATCTGTTCAGCCAGTAAAAAAATACCCATGGAAACCTTCACCACTTCAACCCTTCTCTTCTCTATTCTATATCCCCTACAACAAAAACTCATCCATGTCCTTCCCTGGCCACTTCTGTCTACAACAGCTCACTCATCCAGAACAAGCAGAACTATTTCATCACTCCCATTACATTCTCACATCCAGTCCTCATCAACTCTCTTCTGCCTTTATCACTCTATTTCATGCCTCACTGCCACCACACACTATTGCCCTGTACACACGGTCAGACATTGATCAGACGTTCCGACAACAAAATCCATGGATTTTTTCCGATGGATGTTGGCTCAAACTTGTCTTGCATACACACGGTCACACAAAGTTGTCGGAAAATCCGATCGTTCTGAACGCAGTGACGTAAAACACGTACGTCGGGACTATAAACGGGGCAGTAGCCAATAGCTTTCATCTCTTAATTTATTCTGAGCATACGTGGCACTTTGTGCGTCGGATTTGTGTACACACAATCGGAATTTCCGACAACAGATTTTGTTGTCGGAAAATTTTATAGCAAGCTCTCAAACTTTGTGTGTCGGAAATTCCTATGGAAAATGTCTGATGGAACCTACACACGGTCGAAATTTCCGACAACAAGGTCCTATCACACATTTTCCATCAGAAAATCCTATTGTGTGTACAGGGCATAACTCATTCACCGCCATGGTAATAGCTAGTCATTTGAAAAATAAGAGAGATGCAATTCATGATGAGATTGCTACAGTCTAGTTATCCCTCCCAATCCACATACCATCTCTATCACCACATTCAGCATTCTTCTCTGTAACTACAGAGAAGGTTGCAAAACATTTGTCTGAAGTACCACCTCACCCTTTTGCCCTGTTCTGCTCTCTCTTATTCACACATTCCATCTCTCTCTCCCTCTGCTGGCATCTTCTGTTCCCCTCTAAAGTATGCACTTGCCTCGCTAAATGTAAAAAGCCGTTGCTGGAACCCATCAGTCTAACCCATCTCCTTACTCCATTTTACTTCCAAACACTTTTAGAACACCTAGTGGTTGATTTACTAAAACAGCAAAATCTGGTGCAGCTCTGCATAGAAACCAGTCAGCTTCCAGTTTTCATTTGTCAAAGCTAAATTGAACAAACTGAAGTTACAGGCTGATTGGCTACCATGCACAGCTACGCCAGATTTTTCACTCTCCAATTTTAGTAAATCAACCCCCTTATCTACAACCATTTGAGCTACCACTTTACTGATAACAAGCTTCTTGAGAACTTACAGTCCAGCTTTTGCCCACAACACTGAAATTTCTTACTAATGATTTACTAACTGCTAAAACCAATAGCTGCTACTTGATACTCTTACTATTAGACCTTTCTGCTTCTTGTTGACAATTGACCACCCACTCTTCCTCAAAAAACTTCACTCCTTTGTGCTAGAAGATTTTTTTCTTTCCTTGTTCTTCTCCTAACTATTCAAACATTCCTACAACACTACCTCATCATATCCTTTTTTCCATTCTGTTGGGTCCCCCCAACAAGGCTCTGTCCTTGGGACCCCTTCTGTTCTCTATCTACACCTTTTCCCTTGATCAGTTAATAATCTTGCACGGCTTCCAAAACCATCTCTACGTGAACACAACATGTATCTCTCCACTCCTGAGCTCATCCCTTAAAGTGGATGTAAACCCTCACATATACCCAGTAAAGTGAACAGCCTCAGATGATACACAGAGATGAAACAAATCTCCCTACATAAGTTTTACATGTATATCTGCTGTCTTCAGCTTTATATACTGTTTAGAATGTGCACATCCTGTTTTAATTTTCTTTTCCTGATTCACCTATAGGTGTGGATTCTTGCCATACACTGTGTGACAGTTGATTGTAGTAAAGGCACACACCCCCTCTCCACATAGGCAGAAAAGGGAAGAAACAATACCGAGCTGTGCTGTGAATAGGCCAGCTGTCTGCTAATCTATTTAGAACATCCACCCGACACAAAATTCAGCTTGGTTTTATCTCCGTTGATGGAGAACTTGCCAGAAGTTATCATGCTGATAACAGAAAAATGGAGCAGGAGAAAGCCACGGGATTTAGGGCTTTGAAGAGAGATAAGTAAACACTACAGATATATGTGCCCAGGTCAAATTTCATGAATCAGGTTTACATCTACTTTAAGTCTCCTAGTGCATCACTAACTGACATATTAGTATGATTGTCAAACTACTTCCTAAAATGCAGTCTTTTAAAAACCGAGCCCTCTAACCATCTTGTCTTAAATGTATTGTAGCTTCACTGTCCTTTACATTATAAAGCTCTGTGCATACTGTTGGTGTTATAAAAATCCTGTATAATAATAGCAACAACATCACAGCAGCCTGCCACAGTAATCCTCTTAAGAGTCCTCAACAATGATGTAAGCAGTGGGCTGAATCTTCAGAGAAGTTGAAAATGTCAATATGCCCTTAATGGGTAAATGTCAGTCTGAAGGTGTGTGCATTCCCAGCTAGGCTGCACGTACATATAGACTGCCCTAGGTAATGTCCACATGTGATGCTGAGCCTCCATGATTGAAATAAAAAAGGGGTGGGCCAGGGACAAAAATGCCACATACACACGATCGGACATTCCAACAACAAAATCCTGGATTTGTTTCCGACGAATGTTGGCTCAAACTTGTCTTGCATACACACGGTCGCACAAATGTTTTGTTTTGACAAATTGTCGGAAATTCCGAACGTCAAAAACGCGGTGACGTAAAACACGTATGACGAGCCAAGAAAAATTAAGTTCAATAGCCAGTGTGGCTCTTCTGCCTGATTCCAAGCATGTGTGGAATTTTGAGTGTCGGAATTGTGTACACACGATCGGAATTTCCGACAACGGATTTTGTTGTGGGAAAATTTGAGAACCAGCTCACAAATTTTTGTTGTCGAAAATTCCGACAACAAATGTCCGATGAAGCCTACACACGGTCCGAATCTCCAACAACAAGCTCACATTGAACATTTGTTGTCGGAAATTCCAACCCTGTGTACGCAGCATAAGGCTGGAGAATAAAGGACTAGATTATGCTAGATGTCCTTCAGCCATGAAATGAGGCAGGTTCTGACATGCTGCAGCTTCTAATACACAATGTTAGAAGCTTACAGTGTGCAGGGAAATCAGATTAAGCGATTTCAGTACAGGAGAGGCGCCTCTACAACTAAGCAAGATTAAAGTTAAGGCTGGAATTCAGCTTTAATGAACAATATGATTTATTTTGCATGCTACATATAACAATGTTATTTGATTTAGTTCTGTAGAATTAGTTTGGACAGCTAGTAGCATTGTATTCATTATTTACCTTTATATCACAAATTACAAACACTCACCATATTCAGCCACAGTAAAGGTCTGATGGCATTTATTAGGTACAGCAAATTTGTAGATTCCAAGAGTTAATTCTTTTGACAAATGGTAAGACAAATCAGCAAACCCATGATTAGTAGTCACATTCATCCACTGTCCAATGTGGTGTCCATTTGGATCCTGTGAAAAAGAAAAAAATATTAAACTGCCAAACTAGCTTAAAGGGGATGAACAGTCTCTTCATTGATTTTTTTATTGGAAATTAGCTTGGTAGTAATAATCTTATCAATATATGTTAAAGGATAAGTTCACCTTTGGAACATGTAACACCTTCCAGCTCCTGCTCCCTCTACCCTGGTCCCCTCTTCAGTGTGACAGCAGGTGGGAGTTCTTCTCCCCTCACACACTGTCACTTTTAAAAAATAGCATGGCTGTGAATGAATAAACTACAAGAACCATCTTCCACCATGGCAGACGAACTTGTGGTTTGAATCAACTGCAGGCCTGCTGATCAGCACGCCCATAGTTCATTCACACTCCCTACATGTGGGAGGGTGCAGCGGCAGTACCTTACACACAGTCCAGTCACAAAAAGAAAGAACTTGGATGGTAGTCAGAATATAACAATTCACAACAAGCCCGGCAGTAGCCAGCCCAATTGGCTGAACTGACAGTGAACTGACAGTGTCTGTAATGAGGGGTGGAATGTGGCCTGACCGGTCTGAGCCCAAGCAGGGAAGTTTCCAGGAGAAATGGTGGATCCCTAGTCTTTCCCTAATCATTTGGATCTTTTCCCTGCCTCTATTACTGTCACTGACAGATGGGTGACCTGTCCCTACACTATCCACATGTTAAATGCGTGCCAAACTCAGGAGCCAAGGTCTTAAATAGACTCTGCCTGCCCCAAGATGGCTGCCAGAGTCATATGGGCCGTTGGAATCCAATCTGATTGCTGCCCCAGTGACCCAGGAAACCATAGAGAAACCATGTTGCTCTTGGCATCCTCTCCCTCTGCACTGCCATTGAGGTTTAGTGCCTGCAGTGGAGAAAATAGGCTGCACCTGCCTACATAGAGCTCTGAATAGGACAGCACTTACAGAGGTATGGACAACAGAGCTGTAGGCAGTGTGTGCAAAAGCCTGGCATTACAATACTTTACAGGCTCCTGTTTTAAATAATAATAAATGCACATTTTTTACCTGCACAGAATGTGTGCTTTTATTATTTTGCCTGTAAAGGTGAACTTCAGCTTTAAAGTTTTAGAAGCTCTGTTAGGGTCCTTTCACATGGGGCGGATCCGTGATGATCCGCCCGTGAACATCTGCTTGCTCAGCGGGGATCGCTCCGCCGATCCCCGCTGAGCAGGCAGATGACAGGTCCATCGCTGCACACTGTGCAGCGACGGACCTGTCAGAGCGCCGCTCTCCCCTATGGGGGATCAGATGACGACGGACCGTAGAGTCCGTCATCACCCGATCCGAAAACGGATGGAAAAGTAGGTTTTTCCTCCGTTACACTTTTTCGGATTGGAGCGGGTCGGATGTCAGCGGACATGTCACCACTGACATCCGACGCTCCATAGAGGTCTATGGAGGGTCCATTCAGGTCCGCCTAAAAAAACTGACAGGCGGACCTGAACAGATCGTTCATGTGAAAGAGGCCTTACTATGCTTTTGCTATTAAATATAAACAGGTGCAGCCATATTTGCTCATAAAACTTACAGGTTGTAGCTGCTTGGTTTGCACTGCTGCAGAATGGTTGTGCGTTTATGCTTTTCCTAAAGTGCAAGTGTATGGTTCAGCTTGTTCCTTGCAAACAATGGACTTCCTTTTTATATGTTTCTACTGTCCCGATTTGAAGTGAACAGTTTATTTAACCACTTCAGCCCCGGAAGGATTTACCCCCTTCCTGACCAGAGCACTTTTTACAATTCGGCACTGCGTCGCTTTAACTGCTAATTGCGCGGTCATGCAATGCTGTACCCAAACGAAATTTGCGTCCTTTTCTTCCCACAAATAGAGCTTTCTTTTGATGGTATTTAATTACCTCTGCCGTTTTTATTTTTTGCGCTATAAACGGAAAAAGACCGAAAATTTTGAAAAAAAATGATATTTTCTACTTTTTGTTATAAAAAAAATCCAATAAACTCAATTTTAGTCATACATTTAGGCCAAAATGTATTCGGCCACATGTCTTTGGTAAAAAAAATGTCAATAAGCGTATATTTATTGGTTTGCGCAAAAGTTATAGCGTCTACAAACTAGGGTACATTTTCTGGAATTTACACAGCTTTTAGTTTATGACTGCCTATGTCATTTCTTGAGACGCTAAAATGGCAGGGCAGTACAACCCCCCCCCAAATGACCCCATTTTGGAAAGTAGACACCCCAAGGAAATTGCTTAAAAGGCATGTTGAGCCCATTGAATATTTATTTTTTTTGTCCCAAGTGATTGAATAATGACAAAAAAAAAAATTTACAAAAAGTTGTCACTAAATGATATATTGCTCACACAGGCCATGGGCATATGTGGAATTGCACCCTAAAATACATTCAGCTGCTTCTCCTGAGTACGGGGATACCACGTTTTGGGAGCCTAGCCGCGTACGGGGCCCCGAAAACCAAGCACCGCCTTCAGGATTTCTAAGGGCATACATTTTTGATTTCACTCCTCACTACCTATCACAGTTTTGAAGGCCATAAAATGCCAAGATGGCACAAAACCCCCCCAAATGACCCCATTTTGGAAAGTAGACACCCCAAGCTATTTGCTGAGAGGCATGGTGAGTATTTTGCAGCTCTCATTTGTTTTTGAAAATGAAGAAAGTCCAGAAAAAAAAATATTTTTTTTTCTTTTTTCAATTTTCAAAACTTTGTGACAAAAAGTGAGGTCTGCAAAATACTCACTATACCTCTCAGCAAATAGCTTGGGGTGTCTACTTTCCAAAATGGGGTCATTTGGGGGGGTTTTGTGCCCCCTGGGCATTCCATGGCCTCCGAAACTGTGATAGGCAGTGAAGAGTAAAATCAAAAATTTACGCCCTTAGAAAGCCTGAAGGCGGTGCTTGGTTTTCGGGGTCCTGTGCGCAGCTAGGCTCCCAAAAAGTCCCACACATGTGGTATCCCCATATTAAGGAGAAGCAACAGAATGTATTTTGGAGTGTAATTTCACATATTCCCATGGCATGTTTGAGCAATATATCATTTAGTGACAACTTTGTGCAAAAAAAAAAAAAATTGTCTCTTTCCCGCAACTTGTGTCACAATATAAAATATTCCATGGACTCGACATGCCTCTCAGCAAATAGCTTGGAGTGTCTACTTTCCAAAATGGGGTCATTTGGGGGGGGGTTTGAACTGTCTTGGCATTTTATGCACAACATTTAGAAGCTTATGTCACACATCACCCACTCTTCTAACCACTTGAAGACAAAGCCCTTTCTGACACTTTTTGATTACATAAAAAAATTTTTTTTTTTGGGCAAGAAAATTACTTTGAACCCCCAAACATTATATATTTTTTTAAAGCAAATGTCCTACAGATTAAAATGGTGGGTGTTTAATTTTTTTTTTTCACACAGTATTTGCGCAGCGATTTTTCAAACGCATTTTTTGTGGAAAAAACACACTTTTTTAAATTTTAATGCACTAAAACACACTATATTGCCCAAATGTTTGATGAAATAAAAAAGATGATCTTAGGCCGAGTACATGGATACCAAACATGACATGCTTTAAAATTGCGCACAAACGTGCAGTGGCAACAAAATGAATACATTTTTAAAAGCCTTTAAAAGCCTTTACAGGTTACCACTTTAGATTTACAGAGGAGGTCTACTGCTAAAATTACTGCCCTCGATCTGACCTTCGTGGCGATACCTCACATGCATGGTGCAAATGCTGTTTACATTTGACGCCAGACCGACGCTTGCGTTCGCCTTAGCGCGAGAGCAGGGGGGACAGGGGTGCTTTTTTTTTTTCTTTTTTTTTTTTTCTTTTTTTATCTTATTTTTAAACTGTTCCTTTCATTTTTTTTTTTAAAATCATTTTTATTGTTATCTCAGGGAATGTAAATATCCCCTATGATAGCAATAGGTAGTGACAGGTACTCTTTTTTGAAAAAATTGGGGTCTATTAGACCCTAGATTTCTCCTCTGCCCTCAAAGCATCTGACCACACCAAGATCGGTGTGATAAAATGCTTCCCCAATTTCCCAATGGCGCTGTTTACATCCGGCGAAATCTAAGTCATAAAATGCTCGTAGCTTCCAGTTTCTTAGGCCATAGAGATGTTTGGAGCCACTCTGGTCTCTGATCAGCTCTATGGTCAGCTGGCTGAAGCACCGGCTTCATTCTCAGGTTCCCTGTTGAGACAGGAGAGCCAGAGAAAAACACGGAAGACGGTGGGGGCGCATTCCCTCCCACTGCTTGCAAAAGCAGTCTAGAGGTTAATTAGCCGCTAGGATTGCTTTTACATAAAAGCCGACCGCTGGCTGAAAAGAATGATACCAAGATGATACCTCATCATTCTGGTATAATCACTCAAAGTCGTGAATGGCGTACCTGAAGACAAAAAAATGGTTAACAATAAAGCACAGTAAACGGCAAAGTATAAAAAATTGCAAACCTGAAAAGCAAACATGATAAAACATAATAACAATAAAACATTGCAGAATAGAATACAGTAAAAAGAGCAGAACAATAGAGAGAATAGAGAGAGAGAGAACATTAAAACGACAACAATTTTTTTTTATTTTATATTTTTGTTTGTGTTTTTTTTACACTTTTTTTTGTACCTGTAACTTTTATAATGGTAACCGGTTCCAGGTTCGGGTCTCTCAAAATGCGATGGCATCTTGGGAGACCCTGTGAAAGTGCGCCTAGTCTGTGCAATGCTGTACCCTACGCTAATACACAACTAGTGAATGGTAGCGTTCAAAACATTCACCAATGCAAAGACCAGGATTGTCAGGACAGGAGGGACAATAATAGCGGGTGTCACGCCTATATCCGCGCTTGCTGCAGACATGACATCTTTTTTGGGGGGGTTCGTTGGGTAGGGGTACTCGGGAGGACATAAAAATGCCTCTCATGCAGCAGACTGCATTTGGTTGGGGATGTGAATGGGGGAAGTACGGGCGCTGCGGAAGTGGTGGGTTCCCAATTAGGATTGGCGAATGCAGCAGGAAGGGCACTATGGGCACAACGGGCCTGTGTTTGTCTTCTTGGTGGCAGCGGGACACTACTTGTGCTTGCCACCTCACCAGCTTGAACTGCACTTATGGGACTCGCCACGTCACCAAGTGTTACTGCAGTGCTGGTTTGACTACGACTGGGGTGTACTAGGCCGCTGGTGCTTGCCAGTTCACCAAAACGCTACCAAAAAAACTTAGCGATTGCAGGGATCAGGCCTGACTCTGCGAACGCTGCAGTTATGCGTTTAGTGTTTTGTAAGTGACAGTGATCGATCGATACTGCACTTGGGTGGGCTGGGCTGGGCCAGGCGGAGGGGCAAAACGCAGGTGCTAGCAGATATCTGGGCTGATCCCGCTAACACTGCGTTTTTGGGAACCCTAAACTGCTGGGGACGCTAGTATAGATCTGATCGGATCAGATATTGATCCGATCAGATACTATACCACTAAGGGAGGTGTACGGTGCGTGCGTGGGTGTTAGCGGTACTGGCACTAACCTGACGCTGCCTGGGGCTGGTGCTTGCCAGTTCACCAAACGCTACCAAAAAAACTGTTAGCGATCGCAGGGATCAGGCCTGACTCTGCGAACGCTGCAGTTATGCGTTTAGTGTTTTGTAAGTGACAGTGATCGATCGATACTGCACTTGAGTGGGCTGGGCTGGGCCGGGCGGAGGGGCAAAACGCAGGTGTTAGCAGGTATCTGGGCTGATCCCGCTAACACTGCGTTTTTGGGAACCCTAAACTGCTGGGGACGCTAGTATAGATCTGATCGGATCAGATATTGATGCGTTCAGATACTATACCACTAAGGGAGGCGTATGCTGCGTGCGTGGGTGTTAGCGGTACTGGCGCTAATCTGACGCTGCCTGGGGCGACGCATATCACCGCCGGGTGATCAGGGGGCTAAACCTTTATTCGGTAATAAACGGCGGATGCCCTGACACTATAAAAAATAAACGAACTAACCTGCGTCACCCGTAACGGTTATACGGTGATCAGTGGTGAAAGGGTTAACTAGGGGGCAATCAAGGGGTTAAAACATTTATTAGATAGTATATGGGGGTCCCTGACGCTATAAAACGCTGACGGCGAACCTAAATATTTACGTCCCTAACTAGTGTCACCAGTGACACTAATACAGCGATCAGAAAAATGATCGCTTAGTGACACTGGTGACAGGGGGTGATCAAGGGGTTAAAACTTTATTAGGGGGGGTTAGGGGGGTACCCTAGACCTAAAGGGGGCTAACCCTAACTGCTCTACCACTTCTGTCACAAACTGACACCAATGCAGTAATCAGGAAAAAAAAAAACCTGCTTGGTGTCAGTGTGACAGGGAGGGGGGAGGGGTGATTGGGGGGGGATCGGGGGGCGATCGGGGGGGGGATCGGGGGTGTAATGTATGCCTGGCATGTTCTACTGTGTTGTGTTTTACACTTACTCAGATGTCTTCTCTCCTCGGCGCCGGAACGGAAACTGCCGAGCCGAGGAGAGATGACATCACATCCTCTGCCTCTGTGTACTATACAGAGGCAGGGGATGTTTCTCATTGGCTTGGGAGCGATCGCGAGGGGGGGGCCACGATCGGATAGCCTCCCCCTCGCCTCTCAACGCTCCCAGACAAATGCCGACCGCCGCTGGCACTGGGGGGGGTCCGATCGGACCCCCCGCCAGCGGGAAGGCAATCACGTACCAGGTACGTGATTTTGCCTGCCCTTGCCATTCTGCTCACGTATAAAGGCGTGAGGCGGTCGGCAAGTGGTTACTGTCCGGTTCTTAAATATAGGAACAAAGCATACATTTATTGGATATCCTTTTGTGGAAGGTTGGTCTACTGCCTGATAATAGTCTGTGCATTTCTCTTCTTTTTAGATCCGCAGTTAAAATGACAGTAGATAGAAGCAGTCTTGGATTGCAGTTTGAAACATAGAAGAGTGAAGGCAGAAAAAAAGACCATTTGAGTCTGCCCCGTTTTTTAAAATGTTAAGGCTCCATCCAAGGCAGCAGAGGCCAAGAGGAGCAAGTGTCAGACACAACAGTGTAATTGCAAGGCAACTCAAATACACAAAGTGGCTGATATCTCAACATAGGTTAGGAGAGAAACAGAGCAATGCACTAAGCAACTGAGAGCTCCCCCTAGTGGTTAATTTATAAATCTTAATATATGCTCACTGGCATACTTTCCCTTTAAAACATGAGCAAAACTTCAGTCCATCATGACAGCATTTTTTTACTGAAAAAGTTTCTCTTTGCATAGTGAATATGGCAAAACATTCACTTTGGAAAGAATACCCAATCACATGCAAGGAAAAAAAACTGCTTATTTACCTTTAACAAATTATCCTTGTAGTATGTCTCTTCTGCAATGAAAAGCCTTCCTGCTCACATATTGTTTTAAAGCAAAGTTTCACTTTCATTCTGGGCAGCTGGTGCATGCTCCCCAAGCCTCCCTTGAAGTGCTCCATGTCTACAACACTGACATTGTAGCTGAGATAATGTATAAGGATTATTGATATGCCTTTCAGAGTCAGAAAGGTTAGGTTATCCATAGCTTCCCCACACAGAGCTATGACTGCTGAGAAGCATAGGCTCATTTATGACCAACTAATAAACCAATACCTTGCCCCCCCCCCCAAAAAAAAGACACAGAAGCTGATTAAGTTGGAAATAAGGCAAGGCCACAGCTTTATTGAACTTTTCAAAAGTACAACTTTCCAAATGTACCAAACAATGCCAGTCACAGTATACCATGAGCACCCATAAATATAAACTCACATAGTCTAAGAGGCCTGTCCTTACCATCAGTGCCAGACAGGCATTAGACGAACCCCAGAATTTACCAAACAACATGCCAGTCATAGCATACCGTGTGCACCCATAAACATAAACTCACATAGTCTAAGAGCCCTGTCCTTACCATCAGTGTCAGACAGGCATTAGACTGATCCCAGAATTTACCTTGAGGGCATAGCCCATAAAGCAACATCAACTGCTGGCAAGGTCAAACCACCAATAAAGCTGTGACAAAACATCACAACGGGCGGGAGGGTGGTCAACTCTTGTGACAGCTGAATCTCCTCAGAGCAGTTGGATGTGCCTAAGCATAGCCTTTTCTTAGAGTTCAGGCTCCACTCAGTCACCTCAGATCTTGTAGTCAATCCTAAGGGAGCTACGTAACTTCCCTTTTAGGTTCACACCCACAATGATGCCATGCTTACAGCAGTCAAGGCTCCCTTTGCCTAAAGGCGGTTCAAGGAGCCTTCATTGTCAGACTCTGCACCATATGACTTATGGCCACATGATGACAGGTTGTTACATGACAAAGCTAAATGCAGATCTGCATATAGGACTTTTTTATAAGGTACTTCAACACAGTGCATTGTGTTTGAAAACCATTTATTTTCCCATGTCCATGTATTTTGCTCTGTTTAACCACTTCAATACCAGGCACTTAGACACCTTCCCGCCCAGACCAATTTTCAGCTTTCAGCGCTGTCGCAATTTGAATGACAATTGCGCGGTCATGCTACACTGTACCCAAACAAATTTTTTATCATTTTGTTCCCACAAATAGAGCTTTCTTTTGGTGGTATTTGATCACCTCTGCGGTTTTTATTTTTTGCGCAACAAATAAAAAAAGACCGAAAATTTTGAAAAAAAACAAGTTTTTCTTTGTTTCTGTTAAAATTTTTTTGTAAATAAGTACGTTTTCTTCTTCAACGACGGGCACTGATATGGCTGCACTGACGGGCACTGACTGGCACTGATACGGCGGCACTGATGGGCACCGATGAGGTGGCACCAATGAGGTGGCACTGATGAGGTGGCACTGACGGGCACTAATGATGGGCACTGATAGGCGGCACTGATGGGCACTGATAGGCGGCACTGATGGGCACTGATAGCTGGCACTGGTAAGCGGCACTAATGGGCACTCATAGGTGGCACAGATGGGCACTCATAGGTGGCATTGATGGGCACTCATAGGTGGCATTGATGGTTACTTATGGGTGGCACTGATAGTTGGCACAGATGGGCATGGATGGGCACTGATAGATGGGCACTGATGGGCACGGATGGGCACTGACAGGTGGCATGAATGGACACTGATGGGTGGCACTGACGGCACTGGTTGTTTGCAGTGATGCCCCTAAGGGTGGCATTGTTGGGCATCACTGCAACATAATGGTGCCAATCAGTGCCCATTTGTGGGCACTGATTGGCACTGACTGGGCACACTGGGCACATGTGGATGGCCATGGGGTACATACCTGGCCATCCACATGTTGCCCCTTCCCTGGTGGTCCTAGTGGCGATCCCTGGTGGTCCAATGTGGTGATCTGAGGGGGGGCTGCACTGATAAACAATCAGCACAGACCCCCCCTGCCAGGAGAACCGCCGATCGGCTCTCCTCTAATCGCGTCTGTCAGACGCGAGTGAGGAAGAGCCGATCAACGGCTCTTCCTATTGACAGCGTGATCAGCCGTGAATGGACACGGCTGATCACGTGGTAAAGAGCCTCCGCCGGAGGCTTTTTACCAAGATCAGTGTAGCGGTGTGTCAGATTGACACACCGCTCCACCGATCGCCGCGATGCGCGCCCCCGGGGGCGCGCTGCGGCATGTTATCCTGCTGGACGTCATATGACGTCCAGTCAGGATAACACAACCACTTCCCGGACGTCAATCCGCTATAGGGCGGGCGGGAAGTGGTTAAAAATTGCATCAAAATGCATTTTTCCTCTGTGTTCCCACTCTTATGCCCCGTACACACGGTCGGATTTTCCGATGGAAAATGTCCGATCGGAGCGTGTTGTCGGAAATTCCGACCGTGTGTGGGCTCCATCGGACATTTTCCATCGGATTTTCTGACACACAAAGTTGGAGAGCAGGAGATAAAATTTTCCGACAACAAAATCCGTTGTCGGAAATTCCGATCGTGTGTACACAAATCCGACGGACAAAGTGCCACGCATGCTCAGAATAAATAAAGAGATGAAAGCTATTGGCCACTGCCCCGTTTATAGTCCCGACGTACGTGTTTTACGTCACTGCGTTTAAAACGATCGGATTTTCTGACAACTTTGTGTGACCGTGTGTATGCAAGACAAGTTTGAGCCAACATCCGTCGGAAAAAATCCTAGGATTTTGTTGTCGGAATGTCCGAACAAAGTCCGACCGTGTGTACGGGGCATTAGAATTCTCTGATTTGGCCTAATCTTCTCTGTCTGAGGATGATTTTAGGCCAAGTGTAAAAAGTCATCACATGTGGCTGAGCTTCAGTCTTCTTGACTCAATGCTGGTTACACAGTCTGTCTCCTGAATGCTCATAACAGTGTCTCATAATGAATCCCAGTAGTAATAACTACATCACTCCATGTTTGATGCTCTTAATGGGACTTTGTTGAAGAATTAGAAATAAAAAAAGCATTTCCTTCAAAAGAAAACACTGTGCTTTCTATTCCGGGAATCCTTGCACATCATTCACATCTTGCTGGCGGCTTTACGTTGCCAGGCAATGAAGATTCCAGAATAGCAAGAAGTATTCAAGAGAATAGAAACATAGAAAAGTGATGGCAGAAAAAGGGCCAAATAGCTCATTGAGTCTGCCCATTTTTTAAATTTTATTTTTATACTGTACATGTTTTGTATTTTTTTGTTTGTTTTTTTTAGTTAGTTGTTTTGTCTGAGTATAGATCTACAGTTGTGTTTAAAATAGCAGTGTGTTTAAATAAGTGAGTAAAGCTCAAAATCCTTATAATTTCCATACACGCAAGTGTATTGGGAACACTGCAAAGTCTATTCCAAATCAAAACATGAAGAAAAATATTTCAAATTTGTTATTACTTTACAGAAAGTGAAGACAAAGGAATATTTGGCTTTTCCAAAAAATAGCAGTGTCTGCATTTTTCTTTTCAAACATTTACTGTATAAACTGAAAAATGCTTGAAGATTTACCTTTCCTGTGAATCAATGTACTAATATTTAATTAAATAACCACTGTTTCTCAGAACTGCTTCACATCTGTATTGCAAGTCGACCAACTTCTGGCACCTGTTAACAGGTATTCTAGCCGAGGATGATCACACTACATTCCTCAATTCCTCTGCACTTCTTGGTTTTACCTCAGAAACAGCATTTTTGATGTCGCCCCACAAGTTTTCTATTGGATTAAGGCCCAGAGATTGGGCTGGCCACTCCATACCATTCATCTTGTTGGTCTGGAACCAAGATGCTGCTCCCTTACTGGTGTATTTGGGTTTGTCTTGTTGAAACACCCATTTCAAGGGCATTTCATCTTCAGCATAAGGCAACTTGGCCTCTTCAAGTATTTTAATGTATTCAAACTGATCCATGATCCCTGGTATGCGATAAATAGGCCCAACCCCATAGTATGAGATCCCCATATCATGATGCTTGCGCCACCATGCTTCACTGTCTTCACAGTGTACTGTGGCTTGAATTCAGTGTTTGGGGGGGGGGGGGGGGGGCGTCTGACAAACTGTCTGTAGCCCCTAGACCTAAATAGACCAATCTTGCTTTCATCAGTCCACAAATTGTTGCACCATTTCTCTTTAGGCTAGTCAAAGTGTTCTTTGACAAATTGTAACCTCTTCAGCACATGTTGTTTTTTTCAACAATGGGACTTTGCAGGGGCTTCTTGCCGATAGCTTGGTTTCACATAGGCATCTTCTAATTGTTACAGTACTCACAGGTAGCTTTAGACCTTCTTTGATCATCCTGGAGCTGATCATTTTGGCTACTCTTCCATCCATTCGAATGAGAGTTTCTTGTTTTCTTCCACGGCTTTCTGGATTTCGTTGCCATTTTAAAGCCTTTGAGATAATTTTAGCTGAGCAGCCTATAAGTTTCTGTACTTCTTTACATGTTTCTCCTCTCCAATCAGCTTTTTAATCAAAGTATGCTGTTCTTCTGAACAATGTCTGAAACAATCCATGTTACTCAGATTTTCAGAGAGAAATGCGCTATACCTGACATGTACAATATTTGCTGCCTTCGTCCTTAAGGTACACCTGTTTGACACCCGTTTTTTCACAAACTAAATGACCTCACTAATTGAAATTCACACTGCTTTCAATGAATGATTCAATTACACAGAATTAGCAGCCTGCATGTCATGATTGTTGGGTCTATTGGTTTTCTATTATTCTACTACACCTACTAGTAATTTTTTTGTCTAGAATTATAATTTATATCAAAAAGCAGTAAGTAACTGATCTGGTTAGTGATGTTGGACTACTATTATTTTGAACACAACTGTATGTTTGTCCCAAGCATGTTTTGAAGCCATTTACTATTGACTGACTCACTACCCCTGCTGGAAGTTTATTCAAAGCATCAACCACCTGTTCAGTAAAATAATAATTTCTATGATTAGTTTTGAACTTTTCTCCAGTTATTTTGAGGTCACATCCCCATCCTCTGAAAAAAAATGCCCTCCTGAGCTTTAATTACCCCCTTGATGTATTTAAACGTTTCAATCATGTCTCCCCTTTCTATTCTTTCCTCCAGACTGTACATATTAAGTTCCTTAAGTCATTCTTGATATGTTTTATCCCTCAGACCTTTCACCATTTTTGTTGCCCGTCTCTGGACTTGTTCTCTCTTGTCAACATCTTTTTGTAAGTGAGGTCTCCAGAACTGAACATAGTATTATAAATGAGGACTCGCTAAAGATCTATATAGTAGAATCAGGTTCCCCATTTCCTCCTGCTGGTGATCCCTCTAGTGATGCATCCTAGAATCTACTTGCTTTTCCCACTTCCTGGCCACAATATGCTCATTTTGTAATCATCTGAAATAAGTACCCTCAAATATTTATCCTCTGTAGACATTGCCAGATTGCTCATGTAGGGCAGTGACAGTGTCCCTGCAAAGGAAGTTCCCTGACCAACTTTTACTCACCTTCCCTGAGCTCCCTCACAGTTCCCTGCTCCTTGAAAGCCGGCATTAAAGTCAGCTGTGTTAGTGACCTGGGGGAGCAAGGAGATCTTCCCCCAGTCATGTGGCAGTGCCTCAGCCTAAAGATTGGTTACTCAGACTGGGCACTATCACATACTCCTAGTGCAGGTAGGGTGAGCATAAGAGGTCCAGGGAAGCCCCTTCCATAGACACTGTCACTTTGCCCTAAAATGCAAGACTTTTTCTTTGAAGGACTATTGCAGTGAGCAGATGTCTGATCTCAGTGGGCCTCTTGTCTTTGAATCTTAGTGCCAGGTGTCATCCTCAACTAAATAAAGCTAAATAAGTATTCTTTTTAAAACAAATGCCTACACAATTATAACAGAAGATAACATGTTCAGATCATTACATAAATTCACTTGTACCTGACTCTTTAAGCACCATGGCTAGCTAGCATGTTTCTTACAGTGTCACCTGCTAAGACGTAGGCAGGCCATACATGGCTTGAATTTCGAAAGAATTTTCTTTCGAAAATCTTATCTAAGAATTTTCATTGGTATTTTGCACCATAAGTGGGCTGCAGCAACAGCCGATTTCTGTGCGGCAATCAAATTTGAGTAATCGGGCATGTTGGAAAATTTTTGAAGGACTAACGATTTTCTAATCAATGATGGGTGAATCATGTGAGAAATTTAATCGAAAAAAGAAATGCGCATGTAAAATGAAAAGAAAATTCCAGTAAAGAAAAGAAGATTCCCAGCCACAAAAATTCTTTTCTCTAGCAACATGAGGTGAAATTAAAGGCTTGGTTGGCCGAATTTCGAAATCAATGGTGGCACCATTTGGATCAAAAAAACGCACAAATTTTCTGATTTTCGAAAGAAAATTATTTCGAAATTCGACCATGTATGGCCAACCTTAGATGATGTGTAACGTTATAATGCAGATGACATAGTAATGCTATTTCTGTATTTTTATTATAGAATAGGACTGTTCCCAATCTGACTACAATCAAAAAGAAAGAATCAAAAAGAAAATTAGTTTGAATATACAAATAATTCCATAACATATTTTTAAAAGTACTTACCAGCAGCAAGATTTGTTCATACTAAAATGCAAAGGTGAAAAAAATAAAATAAAGTTAGCAATTAGCAATACTATAGAAAAAAAGGCATTTTCTACATCCCTGCATATAACCATCTAATCTGGTGGGTTGCATTACCTACAAAATAAAAATCCTGTTCCTCCCCACAATACAATTGCAAAAAGATTTCCTGCGATATAAAATGCCATGAAAATACTGCTATGCAGTCAGGTAGCAGTTTAAGGACAGTGAATATCAACTCCATACATATGTTCCCAGGGAATGATATAGACCAAGAACAAATAGATCCAGTCTTAAACATGTCCTTGTAAATTTTGAACATAAATGCAAAGGTTAATTAGAAAGGATTTGAACCTCAATATAGGGAAATACATAAAAGAAAATCCTAGATCAAAAGAAAGTATGTTGCTGTCAGCCGATAAGTGTATGAAGTCAGGATTAATTTGCGCTTGGTATGTATTATTCCCTGTGATCATACACAGTATCTCACAAAAGTGAGTACACCCCTCACATTTTTGTAAATATTTTATTATATACATTTTAAATAAATTTACAGTGTAATTTGCTGTCCCCTCAAAATAACTCAACACACAGCCATTAGTGTCTAAACCACTGGTAACAAAAGTGAGTACACCCCTAAGTGAAAATGTCCAAATTGGGCCCCCAGTGTCAATATTTTGGGTGGCCACCATTATTTTCCAGCACTGCCTTAACCCTCTTGGGCATAGATTTCACCAGAGCTTTACAGGTTGCCACTGGAGTCCTCTTCCACTCCTCTATGACAACATCACGGAGCTGGTGGATGTTAGAGACCTTGCACGCCTCCACCTTCCATTTGAGGATGTTCCACAGATGCTCAATAGGGTTTAGGTCTGGAGACATGCTTGGCCAGTCCATCACCTTTACCCTCAGCTTCTTTAGCAAGGCAGTGGTCGCCTTAGAGGTGTGTTTGGGGTCATTATTATGTTGTTGTGGCCCAGTCTCCGAAGGGAGGGGGCTCATGCTCTGCTTCAGTATGTTACAGTACATTCATGGTTCCCTCAATGAGCTGTAGCTCCCCAGTGCTGGCAGCACTCATGCAGCTCCAGAACATGACACTCCCACCACCATGCTTGACTGTAGGCAAGACACACTTGTCTTTGTACTCCTCACCTGGTTGCCACCACACACGCTTGACACCATCTGAACCAAATAAGTTTATCCTATCAGACCATGGGACATGGTTTCAGTAATCCATGTCCTCATGGCTTCCTTCTGGGACGACAGCCATGCAGATCAATTTGATGCAGTGTGCGGCGTATGGTATGAGCACTGACAGGCTGACCCCCTACCCCTTCAACCTCTGAAGCAATGCTGGCAGCACTTATACGTATATTTCCCACCGTGCTGCAGCTCAGTTTCAGGAATCAGCGGCTAAGGAGACCAGACACGTAGCTACACAAGGGAACTGAGATCAAACAATCAAAGTATATATCTTTAACCACTTCAATACCAGGCACTTAGACTCCTTCCCGCCCAGGCCAATTTTCAGCTTTCAGCGCTGTTGCAATTTGAATGACAATTGCGCGGTCATGCTACACTGTACCCAAACAATTTTTTTATCATTTTGTTCCCACAAATAGAGCTTTCTTTTGGTGGTATTTGATCACCTCTGCGGTTTTTATTTTTTGCGCAACAAATAAAAAAAGACAGAAAATTTTAAAAAAAAAACAAGTTTTTCTTTGTTTCTGTTAAAACTTTTTGTAAATAAGTACGTTTTCTTCTTCAATGACGGGCACTGATATGGCTGCACTGACGGGCACTGATATGGCTGCACTGACGGGCACTGATACGGCGGCACTGATGGGCACCGATTAAGTGGCACCAATGAGGTGGCACTGACGGGCACTGATGATGGGCACTGATAGGCGGCACTGATGGGCACTGATAGGTGGCACTGATGGGCACTGATAGGTGGCACTGGTATGCGGCACTGATGGGCACTCATAGGTGGCACTGATGGGCACTCATAGGCGACACTGATGGGCACTCATAGGTGGCATTGATGGGCACTCGTAGGTGGCATTGATGGTTACTTATGGGTAGCACTGATAGTTGGCACAGATGGGCACGGATGGGCACTGATAGGTGGGCACTGATGGGCACGAATGGGCACTGACAGGTGGCACCGATGGACACTGATGGGTGGCACTGTGACACTGGTTATTTGCAGTGATGCCCCTAAGGGTGGCATTGCTGGGCATCACTGCAACATAATGGTGCCAATCACTGATTGGCACAGATTGGGCACACTGGGCACATGTGGATGGCCATGGGGTACATACCTGGCCATCCACATGTTGCCCCTTCCCTGGTGGTCCTAGTGGCGATCCCTGGTGGTCCAGTGTGGTGATCTGAGGGGGAGCTGCGCTGATAAACAATCAGCGCAGACCTCCCCTGCCAGGAGAGCCGCCGATCGGCTCTCCTCTACTTGCGTCTGTCAGACGCGAGTGAGGAAGAGCCAATCAATGGCTCTTCCTATTGGCAGCGTGATCAGCCATGATTGGACACGGCTGATCACGTGGGAAAGAGCCTCCGCCTACCAGGATCGGTGTAGCGGTGTGTCAGATTGACACATCGATCCACCGATCGCCGCGATGCGCGACCCCGTGGGTGCGCGGCGGCATGTTATCCTGCTGGACGTCATATGACGTCCAGTCAGGATAACGGAACCACTTCCCGGACGTCAATCCGCCATAGGGCGGGCGGGAAGTGGTTAAGGAGATATTTATTTACAGCGAAAAACAGCAAACCTTGAGTACAGCAAACAACAAACATGAACAACCCCAAAGACAAACAAGAACCAAACCCCCAATGCACAAGAACCAGAATAACTAATAAACCTAACTACTAATGGAATACAATATATATACAATATACTACTAAGGGTACAGAAAAATGCTGGGATGCGAGTTAGAGGAGATCAAGGCTGGGAACTTAAGCAGGAGTTAGGCAGAAGGGGGCAAGAGCAAGGCAGAGGAGTGCAGGCTGGATCTGGCAATCAGAAACAAACTGGTAGCAAGGAAGGGATCAGAATCATGACGCTCCGGGGAAGGGAGGAGCAGCCTTAAGTAGCCCCCTGGCAGCTGAATACTAATGTGCCTGATTACCACAGCCTGCTGGCTCCTGGGAGACACCTGCTGTGGACACTGGAGCTGTAGCAAACAGCCCAGAACAGGATAGTGCCACCAGCAGGTGAACTCAATCCTAACACTCAGTTTCAGGGTCTTGGCAATCTTCTTATAGCCTAGACCATCTTTATGTAGAGCAACAATTCTTTTTTTCAGATCCTCAGAGAGTTCTTTGCCATGTTCAACTCCCAGTGACCAGTATGAAAGAATGAGAGCGATAAAACCAAATTTAACACACCTGCTCCCCATTCACACCTAAAAACCTTGTAACCCTAACGAGTCACATGACAACAGGGAGGGAAAATGGCTAATTGGGCCCAATTTGGACATTTTCACTTAGGGGTGTACTCACTTTTGTTGCCAGCAGTTTAAACATTAATGCAGTGGTTCTCAACTCCGGTCCTCAGGGCCCACCAACAGGCCAGGTTTGCAAGATAACTGAAATACATCACAGGTGACATCATCTGCTGCTCAGTGATTGCAGTATTCTAGTCTGCATCTCCCCAAGGTAATACTTAAAATCTGTTCTGTTGGTGGGTCCTGAGGACTGGAGTTGAGAACCACTGCATTAATGGCTGTGTGTTGAGTTGTTTTGAGGGGACAGCAAATTTACACTGTTATACAAGCTGTACACTCACTACTTTACATTATCGCAAAGTGTCATTTCTTCAGTGTTGTCACATGAAAAGATATAATAGAATATATACAAAATGTGAGGGGTGTGCTCACTTTTGTGAGATACTCTACATATACAGTTTATACTGTATACATTGTCCTTTAAAGGTTATATGACTGGTAGCAGTATTTTTTTGAAATTATATCCCCAGGGAGTTTTTTTGACATTTTTATTTTAATTCTCAGAAGGAAGAGGTTTTTTAAGTGTAATTAAAAAGATTTTTTTTTTGTATAATAAAAGCTTTAATTTTTTTTTACTTTTTTGAGTTTTACTTTTTTCCCATCTATTTTGTTTACTATTACAATTAAATATAGGTTACAATTATATGTTACACTGAAGTATCCCCATATCTAACCATTATAATTTGTAAAATATTTTATATATTTGTATGTATTACCTATGAGTCCTTTAGACAGTAGGAGGTTTTAATCTGGATGTTGCCATTGATGTAATATATTTGGATTTCACTAAAGCATATAATGCCAGTTTCTTTAATAGCTTTGTATTGAAATTAAGAATACAACGATTAAGGAAAAACTTTTGTACATGGGTAAAGAAATGGATCAAAGTCACAAGTACAAGGGGTAGTTATAAATGGAATGTGTTGAAAATGGGCTATTAGTAGTGGTATAGCTCAGGGACCAGTGGTGGGCCCAATTAAAAAAAAAAATACCATTCTGCAGTATGACATATTACTGAAGGACCTTGACAGAATGGTGACATGGCAGGTAAATGGCAAATTAAATTAAATGTTGAAAAACAAAGTTAAACACCTAGCCTGTGGATATGGCCTCTAAACAAGAAATGGAATACAGTCAGGAAAACAGAGCTGCACTTGGAATTACTGATTAACATTATGCTTAGTAGCATTGCAAAGCACCAATTAGCAGCTGAAAAAGCTAACAGAGTTTTGGGATGTTTAAGAATGAGGGAGAAAGTATATGATGCTAATATTGTCTGGACTCTGTATGCATCACTTATAAATCTTGACTATCTGGTCCAGTTTTGGGCAATGGTTTGTTAAAAGGACATAGGAGTTTTGGAGAATGTTCATAACTTAATTAACATGTTTAACTAGTCATGGATACTGGGCATGCAGTACACCCCCCCCTTAAATCTTCATCAAAGTGCACAGGGCATGTGTAGTATGCTTGTCCATCTGCCCCAGTGTCACTCTGCACTACACTTGCTGGCAATTACTGGCTGTCATTATGACAGCTGGGATTTTCAGTGCAAAAACAGCAGCTTTATAAGCTGCTGCTGCTGTTAAAAATGAACAATGTACTCAATCTGCATATACTATCAGTTAAAGCAACCTAAACCCCTTATTTACCCTTTATTAACCCTTACATTACCCTAATCAGCCCTTTTTAACTCCTTCTGCACTTAACTGTTTATTTCTATTTTTCTAACCATAAATATTTAAGCTTTTCTTTTTTTTTTCCAATGTATCAAAAACTTTAAAAACACTGGTGAGCTGCGTTTTTGAGCATTAATCGGCATTGATCAGCGTTTTTTTGACGTTAGAGCAATTTTAAAGCTGAAAACAGCTGAAAAACTCCTCTCAGAAACCACTAGTTTTGGGGGGGTTTTTAAGCAACAAAACGCCCCAGCCCAAAACTGCTGATAACAGCCTATGTGTGCATGGACACATAGGATAACATGATGGGGAGTTTATTGACTGTAGAAAAAGATGTCTGAAGCCAAAAACAGCTGTTGTAAAAATGTCCAAAAACATCCAGTGTGCATGAGGCCTTTTTTCTGTTTACTGTCAATTCTTTATTATATTTGTCAATAACTTTGCAAAGATTTATCTGAGTTATAATTTTAGTATAATTTTAATCAAGGTAAATTATGAAATACTATGTATACTGTGCATTTAGTAACAATAATCCTTTTTTTAAACTAATCCTAATCAAAGTAGAAAAAAGTGTGTTTTTTTAGGTTTAACTTTTTGTCTATGGCTTGCATAAACAAAACTGGAAAATCAATTTAGCTAAATATAATATTATCAAAAGCCGTGTTTGTATTAAAAAAAAAAAGATATGTAATATATATATAACCTTGTTATATTAAAGGCAAACCCAACAACAATTTTTTTTTTCTATGGGCTTGTTTATCCTGTAATCACTTTGTCATTTCTTAAAGGCCAACTTTAGGAAAAATCTTAAATTATCCCTTTGCAGTGGGACTGTATCCACACTGCAAGGCCTAATTGTGCATTTAGGTCTAGGAGAACAGTAAAAGGTGATTTAATTCCCCAATCCTCTGCTCCTCCTCACGGTTAGAACTGTCCCCACAGTGTCTGCACTGCTACACTCCACCTATCTAGGGTCCTGACATCATCAAGACCAGAGCAGGGTCCATAGACCTGCAATCAGGGCCGGTGCTTCCAGTAGGCAAGCTAGGCAGCCGCCTAGGGCGCACTGCCACTTAGGGTGCATCCAGGGCTCTGCAGCCGTGCTCACTCATTGAGGTGGAGGAGATTTGCAGTCACTCAATCAGCCTCCTCTCCTCCTCTGTCCCTGGGATCTGTGCGGTGCCATGTCCAGCCACCCTGTCAGCTCACTGCCCGCATTCTTCCCTGGGCTACGTACAGCTACTACAAGAGCAGGGCGGGAGGCATTGTGCACGGAGACAGTCTTGTTGGATCCACCCCGGTCCGGACTGGACACAGAGCACACGCTGGGCATCTGCCCGGGCCGAGGCCGACGTGCCACTTGTCCTGATAGAGCCCAAAGTTAAGCTGCTCCTGCAGCTCACCCCGCTCACCCAGCATCTGTCCCATTGGGGCCTGGGGGGCGGAACCCTGAGATCAGCTGACCTGTCATGGGGAGGAGCTGGAGGAGGTCCCCATCTCCTGATCTTGTGGTGACACTGGCTGCCGCTGCCTTGTGGAGGGAGCTGGAAAAAAGTGCCAGGGTTAACATCCCTCAAGGTAAGAACTCCACCTTCTCCTGTCCACCTGGCTGCACCCCCTCCACTTGGCTGTACCCCTCCACCTGGCTGCATTCCCCCTCCACCTGGCTGCATTCTCCCTCCACCTGGCTGCATCCCCCCCTCCACCCAGCTTTACCCCCCCTCCACCTGGTTGAACCCCCCCTCCACCTGGCTGAACCCCCCTCCATCTGGCTGCACCCCACCCCTCCACCTGGATGCATCCCCCCTTCACCTGGCTGCATCCCCCTGCCCTGTCCACCTGGCTCTATCTATTCAATGAGTGAGAGCAATAAATCTAGCATCAGAACTACTGCATAACACTAGCCTGATGTCCTGCAGGGGCTTTTAAAGTGTTGCCTATGAAATAATATAGGGTGCTGATGTTTTGTGGTGCTTCATGTGTGCACACACGCAAAGCCCCTTATAGGTCATCAGTTTAGTGTTATGAAGGAGTTCTGGTGCTAGAATTATTGAATTTAATTTTTTTTTCTTGGGGTAGGGGGGCGCAAGTATCTGGTCTTGCCTAGGGCGCAAAATAGTCTAGCACTGGCCCTGCCTGCAATGGACATTAGGATGCTTGAGGGATAGTCCATTGCTGAATCAAGGGAGAGTGCCACTGCAACCCCACTAGAAGGGGTCATTTTAAATTTACCTGGAGTTGAGCTTTAAGTTATAACAAAGTTAAGGCCAAAAAAACAGACCCATAGTAGAAATATATAAAAAACTGAAATTCCAGCCTTTCAGTAAAACACTGGAATATATAACTGTCCCCAGGTGTTCCTGAGAATACAGAAGTTTGTGATTTTTTTGATTGGTTTTGTTCTGCTTACACCCTATAGCAAGGGCATTATTCACCTTTATTCAAAGCTGCACATTTTGTTTTTTGCTTTACAGATTTCCCTTGTCTGCATAGACAGTTTTTTAGTAAAGGTGAACTAACCCTTTAAAATGGCTGACAAGTTCATATGCAAGTACTACCTAACAATATACAAACACATTTATCCAGTACCCAAGGAGGACTCAAATTAGAGGTTAATGATGGATTGCTCTTTATAGTCTTGGTCCTCACATTTAAAGAGTTGCTGGTATCTTGGTGTGAGCATGTTAACTGTAATTCAGTTGAAGCTGACCACACATCTTATTGGCTGATTGTACAATCCCCATTAGATTAAAGTGAATGTAAACTCTCACATATACCCAGTGAAGTGAGCAGCCTCAGATAATACACAGAGATGAAACAAATCTCCCTACATGAGTTTTATTTGTATATCTGCTGTCTTCAGTTTTCTACACTGTTTAGAAAGTTAACATTGTGCTAGAAATTTTTCTTCCTGTTCCACCACTGGGTGGGGAGTCTGGGCATATACTGTGTGTGAGCTGATTGGAGGAAAATCACACACCCCCACTCCACATAGGCAGAGGAATGAAGAAACATGCAGAGCTGTGCTGTGAATAGACCAGCTCTCTGCTAATCTATCTCTATGCATCCACCCGACACAAATTTCCAGCTGCTTTTATCTCGTGTGTCGGAGAGCTTGTCAGAAGTTATCATGCTGACAACAGAAGATCGGAGCAGGTGAAAGACACAGGACTTGGAGAGAGATAAGTAAACACTACAAATATATGTGCTTAGGTCAGATTTCATAAATGGGGTTTACAACCAACAGGTATATAGATCAACTGCCTACCAGATTGGCAACATTGTTTTGCCTTCTCTACTTGTACAGTATATTCAAAATTAACAGAAATATAATGTTTCTACATCCTTTTATCAGTTTATGCTCTGTAAAATAATGACTTACATTTTCATCTGAAATGTGGAAATCGTGGTCAAGGGAAACCAGTCGCAACTTCACTGTAAAAATGAAATAGGTTTCAGTAATTATGATAAATAACACTTTCAATTTTGTAGATAAATATGTCCTCTGACAATACAAAGCAACTGAAAATAATAGCAAGCTTCTGTCATCCCCTGCACGTCTTTTGATTCAAATCAGATCCAAAATAGAAACATCCACATTCAGACAGAGGAAGCGATTGATGGGCCTAAAGTAGATCTACACTGTTTTGGTATATGTTTTCTTTCCCTATTTAATATTTGAATTGCTAAACTATGCATTTTTGTTTTTTTTATGCCATATATATGAAACATTGCAGGTGAAAATGTCATATTTACGATTTCCAATCAATAGACAGAGCTGTAGATTCCCCTTAGTTATGCATTAAGTGGGCAAGGGTTAGACCCTTTGTCAAGTTTTTACTACTGTCCTGCTTTGGATAGATCCAACTTTTTTTTTTCTACAGACCAGGGGCGTTGCTAGGTCTACAAGAGATCTGGGGCTAGAGCCCATAGCAGCGTAATAAATAAAAAAAAATAAAGTAAAAAATATGCTTGGGCGGGCATACACATGTATATAATATACATGTGTGTGTGTATATATCCCCAGAGAGCCTCCCCCTTAAATCAGGGTACCTAGAGAGCCTCCCCCTTAAATCAGGGTCCCCAGAGAGCCTCCCCCCCTTGGGGTCCCCTACAGAGGCTCGGGGCTATAGCCCCAAAAGCCACCCCCTAGCGACGCCACTGCTACAGACCATTGATAATGGGACAGTAAAGGGTCTTTCAGACAAGAGGCAGTGTCCACCACCCTTTAAAAAGTGACCTGTGGTGGATCGCCTTTCAGAGGGCAGTAGAGCACTATCTGCCAGGTATTCAGGGGGAGATGTCACCTCCTGAATGTCTGTTTTTTTCAAGGAGGACTTTGTATTCGACTACTACACAGCAATCACAAACCAAAAGTTTGGATTGCGGTTGGAATGTGTTCCCATTGACATTTTTTGGGTATGTTTGACAGGCGGTGCTGCTTGTCAAACTCTGCAAGCCGAGTTCAAATTGTAAAACGTGTACAGCCCATCCAGCAGCAATACTTGAATTGAGCTGGGTGGTTGCAGTAAAACTGTGGGTAAACTGTCCAAAGTTAGGGGAAATCAAAAAAGATGAGTTATACCAGGTTAAGGGGTGAAGGAGCAAATGTTCATATGACAACGCTCTAAGATAAAGGTTTTATTTACTTTGAATACATTTCTTCTCATTGCTAGTTGCAACTCCAGGACAGGAAGTCCATTCCATACTTAACCACTTCTCATCCAGGCCAATTCTGACATTTCTCTCTTACATGTAAAATTCATCTTTTTTTTGCTAGAAAATTACATAGCACCCGCAAACATTATATATTTTTTTTTAGCAAAGACCCTAGAGAATACAATGGCAGTCATTACAACTTTTTTTCTCGCATGGTATTTGCGCAGCAATTTTTTGAACACGTTTAAAAAAAAAAAAAAAACAGTTTCATGCTTTCAAAAAAAAAAAAAACATTAAAGTTAGCCCAATTTTTTTGCATAATGTGAAAGATGAAGTTATGCCGAATAAATATATACCTAACATGTCACACTTTAAAATTGCACATGCTCGTGGAATGGCGCTAAACTCGTGGAATCGGCGCTAAACTACTTAAAAATCCCCATAGGCAACAATTTAAAAATTTTTACTGGTTACAAGTTTTGAGTTACAGAGGAGGTCTAGGGCTATAACTATTGCTCTCGCTCTAACATTCGCAGCCATACCTCACATGTGTGGTTTGAACACAGTTTTCATATGTGGGCGGGACTTACGTATGCGTTTGCTTCTGCGTGCGAGCACACGGGGACAGGGGCGCTTTAAACTTTTTTTTATTATTGTTAATTTTACTTTGCTTTTTTTAGTTTGACACTTTAAAAAAAAAATAATAATAATTTTGATCACTTTTATTCCTATTACAAGGAATGTAAACATCCCTTGTAATAGGAATATGGCATGATCGGTCCTCTTTACAGTGAGATATGGGGTCAATAGGACCCCACATCTCACCTCTAGGCTGGAAAGCCTGAAATAAAAAATAAATAAAACGATCTCGGCTTCCCAGCCGAGGCGGCACCATTTGCTTGAATGCAGAGGCCAAGCATGACATCATAACATCGCGCCCGGCCTCCGAACGATCATAGAGACTCCGGCGACCATCTGGTTCGCAGGAAACCTCTATGGTCACCATTCGGATCCTGTCTCCGACTCACCGATGGAAGCGTTGAGTTGGTAGAAGCACCGGAGGGTGGCGGGAGGAGGGGGGCGTCCCCTCTCGCCACCCTGTAAAGAACGTTCAAGCAGCGTTCTTATGGTGTAGGGAATCACCGGCTAAAAAAGCTGATATCTGAATGATGTCTGTAGCTGCAGGCATCATTCAGATATACCCGCAACAAAGGCAGGATGTACCTTGGGTGGGAAGAGGTTAAAAAAAAAGTTTAAGCTTTACATACATTACAATAAGCTTTCTAAAAACAAACAAACTGAGCAAGAAGTCACTTCTCCCTCTCCTCCTCCCTTCTTTGTTCAGAATGTTCTATATGGTCAGAAGAGTCTCAATGCAAACAGTTTCTGCTGGCTTCTTTCATTAGAAAATACTCTTTCATCACTAGTCTCATAAGTGCACTCTGCACGTTTATTTGTAAAATAAAGATTTTATATAAATAGTAAAAAAAAAATATAAAAACAGTAGTTCAAACACTTATACATTTAAAATATAATGAACTTGAGCCAAATCCCTCACATTTCATGCACAGCAGTAAAAGAAGCAAGGGCTGGCCACACAGAAAAAATGGCTGCCTAGGATCACCACTTGAGCTGCATTTATATAGGGTCTTTTCAAAGACAGGACTGCATGGCACAGAAATCATTTGCATTAAAGTGGAACTTTAGATCAGTCTTACCTATATCATTGGGCTTGTATGTAGATTTGTCTGTCTGGATAACACAGGAATAATGTTTCTTGGCTATAGTAACCTTCCTGGTCTCATCGATTTTCAGGTCCTCTCCTTGCCAAGAGACATGGAATAACCAGTCTTTGCTACTGTGCTCCACTAAAGGGACCTATTCCAAAAAACAGAACAGATTTTGTTATAATTTTCAACATGAGACTTTGTAATTTCGGTCTCCTGTCCACTGTTATTGGTTATTGAGGACATAAATGGTAGTTACATCCCAGATAGCAAGAATAACTTGCCACAAATTTGTGGCAGTGTTGAATTTTAAGTTTGTTAACTTGCTGCACATTTTCACTGGAGAGTTGTACACTTGCAGAGCACTTGAAGCACAAGTTCTGGTTGACAATTTTCCAATTTGTAGCAAATTTGTGTGGCAAGTCTCTAGCAAGTCTCCGCAAGTCTACAGCATGAAAATTCAGCCACAGTGACCCCTGTGGTGGGATGACTATAGCACAACATAACTGAAACCAGAACTTGCAGCAGACTTGCAGAACGTTTGCAAAGAAAGTTGATCTGGAGTCATGCAGACTTGCTGCAATTGTGCAACGAAATTGGGAAGCCTGGCAAGTCTAGCAAAAGCTTAGCAAGTCATTTTTCAAAATTGCAACACAATTGCTTGCTATCTGGAATGCTGTATTCCTTACTCTCAATAGAAAAAACCTTGTGTCAATAATGACGCTTGGAACACAGCACTTAACTCACAATAAGTAGTCCCCGGAAAAAGTAAAAAGAATAAAATAATAATAGGTTAGGCAGCCTGTGTGCTGTCCAAGTTTGCTGGCTGGCTTCACATCGATCCGGACGCTGTGCACTGTCTAGACATGTACAGTTCGTTTCCTTCCCAATTAATATTCGGACAAATTTTTCGTTATTCGGATATATCCGAATGCTTGAATTAAAATATAAACAAATTTTACCGAATGCTCCGAATAACGTAAAGAAATTCGTCCAAATTTCGGAAATTCGGACTGAAATTCGAATTGAATTTTACATCGAACTCCAGTTGAATTCTAACTACACATATTACTGAAATCAAAGACTGTGGGTGTTATTAGAGTACCATTTCTAAATAATGTTGTTTTTGTTAAGTCAAAGGTGATATAAAGAGTTATTGTAATCATTTGATGAAGATTTTTCTTTTGTTTGATGACTTTGCTCCATTCAAATCAAAAACAATATAACATTTTAGTTTTGACAGATTCAAAAATTTATCTATTTGAACGTTTCGAAACGAAAAAAAAAAAAAAGGTAAATTCGAAGAAAATTCTAAAATCCTGAATACGAATTCCGCATACAAATTGAACACATCAACTTTATTTAACTAAATGAAATAACTAGATTAACGAATCAACTGGTGTGATGCAGCCTCAATCCTTATGGGCTTCAAATGCCTTCTTCCATGCTTACCCTTGTGAGTAGCTTACATTACTTTTAATATAGTTCACTGAGTAAAATGACACTATTTGTTGTGTGCTGTTTCTCCTCCTTGCCCTTCTTGTATTCCTTACTGTTCCTATTCTAAATGTATCTGCCATGATTTCTAGCACACCTTTTAGAAGAAAAATGACTAGTACAGTGGCTGATGATTTTTCTGTTAACCATTGTATGGATACCACCTGACCTAGGTCTCTGTCTGCTCTATGGGCCCAACAAGCTGCAGTTTTACCAGATCCACAGAGTTCCAGCATACTGTACTTGTGAGTTAAAATTCTCTCTGAATATCTAATTTTGCATTCCTACACTAAAACACAGTGAAGTCATAGCAAATGATGCTGTTGAGAATCCTAGCGCAGATGCTGGTAAACATCAACCTGCCACATAAAAAAAAGACTCTGTTGGTCTCTTCTGTCATAAATGCTTCTTCTCCCTGCCAGCTCCACATACATTTGCAGCACTGCTCTGTGCTGTGATTATGTGACTCCTGTGCACCTGTGCAGGAGTGACAACATTGGGGCCTGAAATAGCATCCTCCTGGGTAGGTGCTAGGATTAGTGTATTATAGTTTTTGGTTGCTCTGCTTAACAGAGAGACAGCTAGGTAAATTTATTTGCTGTCTGCTTAACAGAGAGCAGTGATCAGCTAGTATAATCTGCTCAGTGTGCTCTGGTGCTGCTGATGCTGTCTTGAAGTTTCACACTGTCGAAGCAGCTATGGCAAGTACTAGACAGTAGGCAGAAACCATGCAGATGGGAGCATAAATATTCATACAGTCCTGGCCAATTAGAAGGGGAGGTGCCCCTAGGCATGCTGGGTGCCTGTATTTATGTTAAAGTAGCACATGGGCTCTGGGTCACTCCTAGCAGAGGATTGAACCAAACGAAGAGAAAGAAAGAGGGCGCACCAGCCTCTGAAGAAGAAGGAACACCTTCGAAACGTGTCAGCCAGCAGCGGTTCGTAGGTCCTCTTCCTAGGACCTGGAAACTGCTACCAGTGGACCAATTGCCTTAGGATTGCTATAAGCGCAACGTTCTTTCTACCCTTGTGAGTAGATTTTAATCATGTTTTTATATAAATATACTAAAGGATAATGCACTAGGCTGGTGCGCCCTCTTTCTTTCTTTTCAATTGACTACTAGGATATCCCCATCCTGGAGGGCAGCAAGGCCGAAATTCATTGTCCATTTTGAATGCTTTGGATCATCTAGCTTACACACCTCTGCGCAAGAGTATTTGCTTTTGTAGAGGATTGAACCAGGCTCGGGGAGAGGTGGTGCTTCCCATAGCACTTGCGGCCATGTGGTCTTAGGTGGGTGACCTGAGGGCCTGAATTGCTGACATGTAGCCTCAGATGGGAGATTGGAGAGCCTGAAGTCTGTGTGGCAACCTTGGTTCTACCATAGTTTACAGAGGGACAGTCTACAGTGCATCTGGTCTGGTAGCACAGAGAGAAGGTTTCCAGTGGTGCTTCAGGATCCTTGTACAGACACCCTAAGGAACCTTAGACAGTTATCCCCCCTTGTGCTCTAAGTCAGCTGAGGCTCCACACAAAAAAAAATTGTGAGCTTTGTCCAGGACTGTCCACTATTTTACTAAGGGACATTGTTCAACTCTGCCAACAGTTTGATGCTGCTGTGAAGAAGTCTGACTGCCATCTGCAAGGACTTCAGCCAAGTTTAACTAGGAAAGGAAGTTAGAGTCCTCAGTGTGAATAGTTCAATCTGGAGTATCCCACTATATCCCTTCCCTATAAACAAAACCCCTAGACTGGTCACTGGAGACAATGGGGTTGGTTTACTAAATGAAAATCCACTCTACACTACAACTGTACTGCAAGTGCACTTAGAAGTGCAGTCGCTGTAGATCTGAGGGGAAGATCTGAAATGAGGGGAAGCTCTGCTGATTTTATCATCCAATCATGTGCAAGCTAAAATGCTGTTTTTTATTTTCCTTGCATGTCCCCCTTAGATCTACAGCAACTGCACTTCCAAGTGCACTTGCAATGCACTTGTAGTGCAAAGTGGATTTGCCTTTAATAAATAACCCCCAATGAGCGGAAGTGTGTGTGTGCACCTGGCTGTGTGAATCTACTGTGTGCCTGGCTGCAGAGCAAAAGTGGGGAAGACCCGGGCAAATTACCATTGGCTCCTGCGGGGGTAGCGCTGCACAGTGCAGAAGGGAATTGTTTGACAGGTACTTCTGACATAATGTGCTAATATGCAGTGCAAACTAGCACACTATGGCATGAAGCTACTGCTCCCAATGCTCTTCAGAACATCAAGGAGATATCTTTGCTATTACAGGTCCATTTCAGTTTGTGCGTGTTTAGTATGTTTCAGGTTTTCTAAATTATATCCTATAGAAAGAGAAAAATGGAAGAACGCCCTTAATACTATATACAGAACTTTACCAGCTGTGTAATTAAGAGTGGGGTAACACAATAAAGTTTAAAAAAACTTTAATACATAAATGTAGTAAAAAAAACTCATGGGTCATAAACGACCATAACAGTTAATTACAACCATAAAATATATCGCAAAACACCAAACAGGTATTGAACGTAAAAGTAGTAGATGCTTATAGTATTGGGTGGTTTATTCTGACATGTTTTGTAGGCCATTGCTGCTTCATTAGGGAAACCACACAGACAGCTGAACAAATTATTCAACAGTAAAATTCATTACATTGTACATATGGGCATCACCATTGATGTAATATGGAGGCTTACCATCTAAAATTTTCTTGCCAAACTTGCAATACTAGCAAGAGGACCACCCATATACAGCACGCCACCCAACCCCTACCAGAAGGAACAGGGGGTGGCAATACGGGCATTAGACCATCCAAGCAGGAAGCAGAGGCCGTGACTGAGCACACCACAGCAACTGCAAAAATTGAAATTCTCAAAACTAAAAATGTCTTCCTTCTAGTGGGGGTTGCCTGCCTGGTGTGCTGTATATAGATCGTCCTCTTGGACTGCAACTAATTATAAACGTTTGGCAAAAAATTGTAGTTGGTAAGGCCCCATATTACACCAATGGTGATGCCTGTATGTACAATGTAATGAATTGTATTGTAACTTACTGTTAAACAATTCTTTAGATGTCTGCGTAGTTTCCCTGATGAAGCAGCAATGGCCTGCCAAACATGTTCGAATAAACCACCCAATACTATGAGCATGAACTACATTTAGTTGTTCAATATATGTTTGGTGTTTTATGATGGACATATTTTTATGGTTGTAATTATCTGTTATGGTTGTTTATGACCCATGAGCTCTTGTAGTGAAGTTTGTTTTAAACTTTATTGTGTTACCTCACTTTTAATAACACAGCTGTTAAAGTCTCGTATATAGTATTAAGGGCCCTTTTTCTCTTTCTATAGATTCATTTTTGGGATGTGGCTGTGGGTCTCTATTTTCTTCAAGACTTGGTATAATTATCCATAATTTGCTCTAAATAATATCTGTATTCCCCAAATATCACCCATGCACATCCACTACTTAAATGGCCCTGTAATCTATTTTCATAGCAAAACTGATGGTCCACAAGTATACTGCCCTCCAACTCGCGTTACCCCCACTGCGCTTCTGGATATGTGAAAAAGTGTGTGTCTAAAGAAAAGCTATAGATGCCACTTTAAATACAACAAACATATGAACAAATTTAAACCTTTAAGGTAAGTGGAATAAATAGTGGAACTTCAAAAATCATCCAATACACCAAAAACTATAGTGAAACTGAATAAGCAGTGAAAAAATATGTAAATACTTAATAATGTACAACTATTAGTGTTCACAAATATAAATATCACCTGACAAAATCAATGAAAGAAAAAATGTGAGCAAACACATCATATCATATTAAAGTAAAAACACACCCTGTGACAGATGTGACATATTAAATAAAAAGTGTTGCTGTGAAGTCCATAAACAATGAATAATCCGATGAATGGTGTAAATTAAAAAATCTCTCTGTTGTTCTTGTGATCATCCACCACACCTCAGTGCTTGTGATTCCACTCCCACTTAAAGACTTGCACTCACCAGCTGCATTTGCCTCCAACTCTCGTGTTTGGCATAACTCACCTCAACCCACAGTTAATGGGGGTTAAATTTGATCTCCAAACTTCAAACTTAAATGCCACAATTCCTTTTTCCTCAAGAAATGATGTTCCACATGCAATTGAAAAAACGCTCCAAATAGTGTGATAAAGTACAGCAAATTTATTAAAACCTAAAAAATCTCACACCATTGCACTCACATGTGTAAATTTCAAAACAAGCCAAAGGTAAACACATCACGAAACTCCATGCACTGGTAAAGCGATCTATAGCGGTCGCGGCAGACCCATGATAGTGCATCAGCTGTAACAGTCTCACCCACTCCTTGTCCCCGACCTCCACTGTTCGATGTGGCGTGTCACATCACAACGTCCTCGCCGCTTATTCAGTTTCACTATTGTTTTTGGTGTATTAGATGATTTTTGAAGCGCCACTATTTATTCCACTTACCTTAGAGGTTTAAATTTGTTCATAAATCTATTTTCATTAAATTGTTTCTTACTGTGTTTTTCTGCCTCCTTGTGACATCCTCTGTGAGCTCCCAAACCTCTCCTTTTCCCATCATTCTGTTTACTTGGAACGAGCAGTGTGTATTAGTTGCAATCATACCCATAGTGCTCTCTATTTTCACATTTATTGATAAAAAACAGGAATAAAAACACTTACAGAGATCCTTAGAAATGCATGCAAAGGTACAATATTTCCTGGCTAATGACGTCACGGGCTCAGCTCCTCCCACCTATATGCATTGCGCCTCGTGATTGGGCTTCCTCAGTAGGCAGGGAACCGACTCATACTTAGCCCTTAAATACTCTCTCTGGTTGCTGTAGTAGAATTTTATAATATATTAATAGTATTGGGATGTAGATGCTTTTAGTAATAGATATGTGATGATTTTGAGTTGCACTGCACTTGATTGTGTTATATTTGATTTGCACTTTAGAGGGCGTTGTGAAATCACCTATATAGTGTTAAGGCTGCAACCACAGAAGATTATATAGAGGTTATTGAGTCAACATTTATGTGTGCAAACACTTTTACCTACACCTGTGGTTTTTAGATTTGTTTATTATTTTGAGATTGGATGGCATGGATTATAATTATTAGGTTTGTTTTGAGTCACTGAATTATCACAGTATAGTCCGGCAGCAACCTATATTGTGTATTTTATATTTCATATCACAGGGAGGTGAATTTTGAGGAAGTGTTTTCACTTCCTCCAAATTCCAGGAGTGAATCTGGAACAGGAGACCTGAACCCCTCCTTCAAAAAACGGAATCATATTTTTGAGAAGAAAATTAGAACATGGTGGGACACGGTCTCATTTGAGAGATACATTACCTCCAAAATGGTCCCCAAACGTCTAAGGTGGGATTTCCCACCTAATGACGGCCTTATGGATGATGAATCTATGAAGGAGTGGTTCAAGTTTTTTTAACTCCAAAGGACTGGAGCTTTTACTGTTTTTACTTAAGAGGAAGCAGAGGAAAATGAGGGCAATAGATACATAGATTACCGAATTAAAGAAAGGGGTAGAACCTTTTAAAGATAGCGCTGAATTTGGGAGACTATCAGGAGAGTTGAAAATAAAAATTGAGAAATTGGATAAAGAGGTACAAGAGAAAAAGCATAAAAAGTTTGTAAGGGATGTGAAGGATTTTAAAAAAGCAGAAGTTTTTAAAAGGCAATCTACAGTAAGTGATAAAGAGATGTCCTCTAATAACATTGGCCCAAGTGGGCAACAACGTGGGAACATCAGGGCCCATTCTACCCAAAATGGATACTAGGGGAACACACAAGGTTAGTTTTGACCTCAAACTTTTTATAAAGGACCCCAGAGGAAAAATGGGCAAAATAGGAGAGCATCTAATGGTGGGTGGGTTTATAGGAATCAAAATCCCCAGTATCATAATAATTCATAATATTTCTGAGGGACCAGGGAATAAATTACCCCAGAACTATAACCCATATCAGGGAGATCAGAGGTATAATTAGTATAGACCTGAATTACCGTTGTATAATAGATAAGTCCCTTGGAGAACTATAGAGAGGAACACAATAGGGATGATTTTTTAGGAGCATGGAGGACCCCGACGAGAGGGGGACCAGAGGGAGGTTACCCTGGAGAAGGAAGAGAGGGAGAAGAGCAGGCCGAAGAACTCAAAAACAAATAAAACATTAGGAAAGGATCATTAGGGGAAGGCATATATAATTTAAGTGGAGTAGAACTCACTATGGCTCAGTTTAAGGTTATGGAAAAGGGGCTTGAAATTTTCCCCTGTTAGGTTCCAAATGTATTTAGATTTCTATGTGAACATTCAGAAGTTCATTAGAACTCTGAATGTTAAGACATATTTCTTGTCTAATCCCATAGTGAGACCCCTAAAAAAGGTAATTTCACCAACCTGAGGAATAAATCGACATTTAACCATCCAAATATGGACAACAAATACATAGAATTATTCCAGAACATGGTGGTTAACGATTTGTAAACCTTAAAAGTTAAAAGGGTATATAACTCAAGGCACATTAAAAAAGCCATTCAAACATTGGAAGAGAGAAAGGAGGTGATAAGACCCGCCAATAAATGGGGTGGAATAGTGAAGGAAGAAATTAAGAGATTATAAGAGGATAGGGAGACCTACTATGTGTTACCAAGGAATCCAGTGTAGGAATTTAGAGGTAAGCTTGATAAATTGATCAACAAAGGGATTAAAAAAAGGTGTTTTAAACAAGAAAGAAATACAATATCTAAATCCCTCTTCATCTAGAACCCCAGCGATCTATTTCTTACCAAAGGTCCATAGGAGCACTATGGCACCTCCAGGGAGACCATAGTTAATGGGGTGGATTCTCTTTTGGTGCGTCTGGGGCACTATATAGACATATATCTGCAGCCATTAGTAAGCAACAGGAAGGCATACTTAAGAGACACTAAACATTTGTTACAGATTTTAAATGATTTTTCTGGTGTAAGTCAATGTTTTCTGATGACAGTTAACGTTAGCTCACTATACACGGTCATTAGACATAGAGATGCCATGGAGTCAGTGAGGTGGGCATTACAGTCATCGGATTTGTCTAGGAAGCAAATAAGTTTTGTGTTGGAGTGCCTAGATTACGGTCTCCGACACAATTACTTCTGGTATGATGAGTATTACTATCATCAGGTCACCGGAGTAGGGCTAGGTTTTCTCCCAGTGTGGCCAATATTTTTATGGCTCACTGGTAGGAAGATGCCATTTTTACTGACATGCCCAGGCAATTGATTTGCTATAAACGCTACATCAATGACCTATTCATGATTTGGCAAAGGGGGGGGACTAATCTTAGGAGGTTTATGAAAAAATTAGGTCAGAATAATAAAAATAAATTGTTGTCATGGCATTGGGACCCCCATAAAATCAAATATTTGAATCTGGAAGTAAGATATACCAATGGAAGTGTAATCACTAGGAACCATTTTAAACCCACAGATCGGAATAGCTTTATACCAATAGCGTTGCCACCACAAAACATGGCTGTTCAATATACCTAGGGGTCAGTTTATACGTTTGCGTAGAAACTGTACAGAGGAAGGAGATTTCATGCAATAGTAAGAGGTTTTAGAAGAAAGATTTGTACAGAAAGGATATAATCAGCAGTTGATCAAAAAGGGGATAGAAGAGGTCAAAAGTATGGACAGGAAAATATTGGTCACAGACAGGTTCAAATGAAGAAAATGTCCGAGATTTTAGGATCATTCTTGTTTTTTTTGTTTTTTTTTGTTTTGATCATAGTGTTCAAAGTAAAAAGGTGGAAAATATTATCAAGAAATATTGGAGCATTTTAAAAAGAGACATAGTATTGAGTAATGTCTGACCGCCCCATCCGAAATTCATCTACAGAAAAGCACCTGCTCTTAAGAGCATATTAGCCCAGAGTGTAGTAGATGCTTCTAAAAAGAAGTCTAGCAATACCCTTTTCCCATCCCTGGTTCGATTCCATTACTGTGGGAAATGCAAAGCTTGCAAGACCTCGAGGGTGAATAGTAAAAAGGAAAATCAATTTGTAGCCACAGCGACAGAGAAGTTGTATAAGATCAAGGATTTCATCACCAAAGGGGTCGTGTACATGTTGGAGTGCTTTTGTGGCATCCAATATATGGGAGGCACAACCAGACAATTATATGTGTTAGAGTCAGAGAGCATATGTCGAATATAAAGAAAGGTAAAAAAAAATACATGGTGTCCCCAAACATTTTAGACAGGCTCATAATAGGGATCCAACTGTATTAAATTTTGGGGGGATTGAGAGGGTGATGAAACATTGGAAGGGTGGAAAGTATAACAGACAAATTAGTAAGTGCGAGTCCTTTTGGATAGATGAGACTAGGGTGTTGGCACCCCAAGGTATGAATATGGAGTTTGACTTAAATTGCTTCATAAGTGATAGGTAGGATGGGAAGTATTAGTGGGTACTCGCTAGTGGAGAGCACCACATTAGTAGCAATTATTCCCTTCTCCCCTTTATATATATATATGGGCGAATAGTATGCGTGGTACTGATGGAGAGTTTTTAAGTTTTTAGTTTAACTTTATCCAGTGAGAGGAGGTACCTGAGCTATGCATTTTCCCCACTGCCATCTCCCCTCAGTGAGATGGCACTACAGTAGGTCCAATTTTGGTTATCTGTACAGTATACTGTATATATAGGAGCAAAAGTTGGGGTTTTATGTAGCAGTCTTAAAATATATTATGAGTATATGAATTCAGATTTCATGTGATCTATATTATCTATCACGAAGGTTTTATATTGTATATTTTGTCATTTATGATTTATTATCTATAATTGTGCAATACATGGATTCTGTGGGGTGGGTTCCGGAGAGGTGATGCTGGACAATGTGTGCACACCGGCTGTTTCCCCCATTTTCTCTCTGGTACTTCAAGTCATTTTGTATATTTTTTTTGCCTGTCTATGTCCGTCCCCGTATTGGAGGGTAATGCGGCGGCGTTGTCCCCAGTAGGGATGTGTTTTTTGTATTTCTGCATCCTGGGTGATTACTAAGATGGCCGTCGACATCACTTTCGGTCCTATGGAGGTCAGTTGTCTCTATGGGAACTAGACCTGATATGGAAATGAGGCATGGATGTGACGGAGTTGGAAAGTATGGCTAACGTCACTTCTGGGTACATACTAGTGGTCCGGTTTGCTGTCTACTGAGGAAGCCCAATCACGGAGTGTAACGCATAGTGGTGGGAGGAGCTGAGCCCATGACATCATTATCTAGGGCCTTTGTATACATTTATAATGATCTCTGTAAATGTTTTTTCCCATTTTTTATCAATACATGTAAAAATAGAGAGCACTATGGGTCTACTTCTTGTATGTCCCATTATTTGGATGTGCTGACTTTGGAATATGAGAGGATATGGTGGAGGAGGTCTGCGTTTCTGAGACTCAGAGAGGATGAGAATTGCTGATGCTTATTAGACTCTGTTGTGGGGTCTGAAGCTGGGTAAGCAGGTTTTTCACTTAGAGGTGATGGGCACTGAATGTGTCTCAAGACCGAAGACTGTTATTTGCCCTGAATGCACGGTGGTGTATATATTATTGGGACTCTACAATTGGAACCACACATTCATTTTATAATATGTTAATAGTATTGGGATGTAGATGTTTTTAGTAATAGATATGTGATGATTTTGATTTCCGCTTCGATTTATTGTGTTATATTTGATTTGCATTTCGGGAGACATGGACCCAAATCTGAAAAATTACCACTCCAAGGGTCCCCCAGGCACACACCTCCCAAACAGTAGTGTTCCCTTAAAAGCTAGGGCCCATAGTCAGTAGGCAGGAGGCCATCTGGCAGCCACCACCAAAAGCCCCTGTCCTGGTTGGGTCTATCACAGAATGGAAGTGTGTTATGAGTACAGAACAACGTCCCCTCTTCTCATCTCCTTATAGTGGAGGTGTTCTATAATTCACAGAATTTAACTGGGCAGGGTTTATAACACTTATTGGGATAACTCTGCAGTACACACAACATAAGACAGCGTTAGATTTCTTGCAGGGTTGACAGTTATTTCTTGTTTACTTATCAACCAAATATAACAAAATGTGTTCAATTGTATATCAAAGAGATAAATAAAAGAAGCTCATTGTTAGAGTTTGCATACATTTTCATAACAATATTTTAATATTTATCAATGAATACCTCCAACACAGGCAAATCCATAAAGTGTAGAAATCTTTTCTCATAAATGTTTGTGTTTTTTTCCTGGTTTAAACTGTCTAGGGTCAGTCAGTGGGTCCTATTCAGAAAACCACATTGGGGCCCGAGGTGGAATATGCAGCAGGCTAAGACAGTAGACTGCAAGAAAGTGCTGCTGACAGATGAGAGCATGTGGGTTAACCTCCCCCCATTGGACACAGCAAGAGGATGTCTTGTTTTGACTAGGACAATCTTTGTTCCAACATCCTTATTATACTAAGATTGGTGTCTGTGGACCTTGCTGAGTGAGATGTTCCTGGTCCCACTAGGGAGTGATGTTAATGCAACCCTCTGGTGTGATGTGTTTTATCAGTTGTATGCAATGTGATCCGTTGGGTTTTGTCTGTACCGTCTCATTTCTCTTGAAGAGAATATCTCAAAACGTGTCAAAATATGAGATATTGTTACCCAAGTTGTACTGTGATCACTATATGTTTTAATAGCTTTGTTTAATCTCACTGTTTTTTATATTATGTGACAAACTAACGTGTGTATTTTATGTATAATCTAGTAGTTGAAATGCCTCCAAAGTCCCAATCCAAAATCACTGTTGTGTTGTTTATTTAGTTGGGCAATAAACTATGGTGATTTAAAAAAAATTGCAGGTACACATGCTAAACAATGTACTTTAGAGTTTATTAGTTAATGTCCATGTTTTTTGCAGTACTATATTTCCACTTACCAGGAAAGAGTAGCAGTGGCTAAACTCAGATGTTTTTATATCTTGTTCGGCTATTTCATGGATGTGATCATCTTTCCGCAGTTCTAATTTAAGATGAAGCCCATTTTCTAGACCTTGAATGGTGACGCAAGCTTTCTCCTGAGATCCCTCCTCTAACGTTTGAGGTATAAAGATCACATAGTGGCTGTAGTTAGACAGAAAGGCCAATCACAGAATTATTGCATAGTTTACAGGAAAGCTGCTTTGTATTTTTTTTTCTTTAAATGGTCAATCTATCCAAGTCCATATTCTGGGCTATGCGGAACTAAATAGGCAAAGTGTAATGCTCTATGCCTCAAGAAACATATAAAAAGTAGGGGAAAAAATTGCGCTAAGATGAATATTAGAAGGGGCTATATCCGAAGCATGGCCCCCCAAAAGTTGCAATTCTCATGTAAACATAAATACAAGGAAAACAATCGGAAAAAAACAGGATCGCGCTAACAAAAAGTGATGTCAATATTCAAAATAAATGATCAAGATAAATCACAAGCATAAATAAATACCAAAAGTGCATTAGAATAAAAAACTCAAACATGTGCATGTGCACATATAAATTAATAAACTAAAATATGTGCTTTACAGAAAAAAATGTGCTATTTAAACCACCAATATTTGTCCAACTCTGGAATGTGAGTTTTTTATGTTTTTACATTTTATTATATAATGGAGACAAGTAAAATAAATTGGTATTTTATCAGCCTAAGCATTAAACTGAATTTAGATAAAGTGCTTTATATCGACCTGCCTGCCTTATCTATACACCAGAAGAAAACTGCCGAGCAATATATTACAGGAAATTATACTGTACTGTATATTCACATCTTTATCAGATGCATTAATATATTATTCATTCATGCATGCATAAAATCAGGGAAAGTCATTTGGACCATCTGATTAAGGCTGGCCCCACATCTATGCGTTGTGGGTACATGCATTTTGCTGGCACTCACTACAATGCAACTTAGAGCGTTATTATACCCAAATGAAAAAATGTTATATATTGCAGTTTACAAATCCGTAATTGTGGCGGCTACATTTTTTTTTCTCATTATTTTCACCCGGTGATCCTATAACACACCAACATGAAGCCCGGAAGTGATGTCACAGCCTGGTGGAAGGCTGGCTGTGACATCACTTCCGATCTTCGTACACAGTGGATGCGGCCGCTGTATACTGGCCCCAACAGTTACTGTGCCTCATTGGACCCCTGGCCTTACGGTCCTGGACAGCCCCCCCCCCCCCTCCACCAGCAGTGCTCCTGTGTTCTTTGTCCAACGGCTTTGGGCTGGGTTTCCCTAAGCCCCTGTGTCATCCATGTGGCTCCAGCCTCCAGGTACTGTCAGTTTTTTAATCCAAGTCTCTGCATGACCATCAATTGACTGCTGTATGCCTTGGTGAACATTTTTTTATATTTTTAACAATAATAAAAAGTTTTTACTTTGCCTCTGAGGGTCCTATTTATGTCTGCTGATCAGCTTTGTTCACCCCGGTGAATACATACGCACATGCCAATTATTTTTTTATTTCTCAAAAATTGTTTTATGTATATATTTTTCTAATTTTACTTCACCAACAATAAGCACAATACTAGTCCAGCTGCAGTAAAAAAAAATTGTCAAAATGGCAATAGAAAATATAGAAAACAGTCCACTGCGCTAGGTCCAATAAAAATAATATACACAAATATAGAACAGTCCCAGTAATATAGTGATATAAAGTGCTCGTGCTTAAATTTGAGATATTCGTGCTTCAATGTGCTCAGACTTGGGTGGTCCACATAGATGTAAACTCGCCTCCTGGAAATGACCAACTATCGCTAGTATGGTCCTTTAAGCATGTGGGGAGACCCCTGTAGAGATCCGCTGCTGGCGTCTCATGCAGTGCAGTTCCTCATACAGATAAACAAACCAAAAGAATCCTCATTGCGCAAAATATCGTTCCAAAACGTTTATTAAAAGCATTTAAAATAAAAAGTATCACTCACATGTTAAGGTCCCTGAACATCCTGGCACCAGGCGTGTGTAACAGGTGATTTTTTGGGGGGAAATCAGCCCACAATGGTGGTAATTACCGCTAACGCGATGCTGCTCGATTCCCTGTGTTCGTTTGGGCAGAAGTGTGTCACGGTGACGCGGTAATACCTCGACACATTTCAGCCAATTAGCGGGCCATCATCAGGAAGCTCTAGTTCTGCCATTTTGGGTGAGGGCATTTATACCCTCACTCAGGATTTTGTAATTGAATATTACAATCACCTGTTAGTACCTTGGCAGTGGGAACAATCTAATATTTACACACATGCAACCATATATTTCTTATTAGCACTGCAATGTCAAAGTATTTTATTGCGAAAAATAAAAAAATATAATTTAACGAGTTAATCCGTATGTCATGCAGTTTAACTTATACGAGGACCTCTGGTGGTGGTCATTAATATGCGTTTAAAAGTTACCTACAGAGTGGTCACTGGGTGAACAAAGGTGATATGCTAATTAGTGACCATCTAGTGTTCAAAAACAGGTAATGACTTCTAAAATAGCAAATTACACATATATACATATATATATATGGTTGCATGTGTGTAAATATTAGATTGTTCGCACTGCCAAGGTACTAACAGGTGATTGTAATATTCAATTACGAAATCCTGAGTGAGGGTATAAATGCCCTCACCCAAAATGGCAGAACTAGAGCTTCCTGATGATGGCCCGCTGATTGTCTGAAATGCGTTGAGGTATTATTGCGTCACAGCGACACACTTCTGCTCAAACGAACACAGGGAATCGAGCAGCACAGCGTTAACAGTAATTACCACCACTGCGGGACGATTTTCCCCCAAAAAATCACCTGTTACACACGCCGGGTGTCAAGATGTTCAGGGAACCTAACACGTGAGTGATACTTTTTACTTTTAAGTGCTTTTAATAAATGTTTTGGAATGATATTTTACGCAATGAGGATTATTTTGGTTTGTTTATCTGTATGAGGCACTGTACTGCATGACACTCCAGCTGCGGATCACTACAGAGGTCTCCCCACATGCTTAAAGAACCATACTAGCGATGGTTGGTCAACTCCAGGGGGTGAATTTACATCTATGTGGGGCACCCAAGTCTGAGCACATTGAAGCACGGATATATCAACTTTGAGCATGAGCACTATATATCACTATTTTACTGGGACTGTTCTATATTTGTGTATATCATTTTTACTGGACCTAGCATAGTGGACTGTTTTCCACATGTAAGGTTGCCACTTTTTTCTCAAGCCAAACTTTTATGGTGCACAGCATTTTTTTTTGTAGTATACACTATAGACAATAAGATTGTAAAAGACCTTGGACACCTTTGGGTGGTTTAAAAGTGAGTAGTACCACAATGTGCTGTGTACGCCACGGCGAACAGAGGGTGTAGCTACATTGCATTAACCGTGGAAGGGGCCTAAATTAACCCACCCTACCTACAACACCCCTTACTCTCCACTGCACCCCAACCTTCCACTGACAGTTCAAAGTAGCCCATCCTACTTATAGCAACCCACAGTATCAACTCCATACCAAAGTGGCCCATTCTATCTCAACACTCCAAAGCAGTCCATCATATCTAAGGCACCCCAAAGTGGACCACCCTAACCACAGCACCCCAAAGAACCCCACACCAGCGGGATGCACAAGGGGAGGCAGTGGGGCAGACTGGGGGGCTGCAGAGTGGTCGGGGGGGGCGCAGAGTAGTCAGAGGGACTGTGGGATCGACAGGTGGACAGTGGGATGGACAGGAGCACCGTAGGGTGAACAGGAGGACCGTGGGATGGACAGGGGATGGACGGGGGACAGGGGGACCTTGAGATGGATACTGGGACCGTGGGATGGACAGGAAGACCGTCGGATGGACAGGAAGACTGTGGGATGGACAGGAAGACCGTGGGATGGACAGGAAGACCGTGGGATGGACAGGGGGACCCTGGGATGGGCAGGGTGACCGTGGTGCTCAGTGGTGGACTGTATATACCTCTCTCCTGCTGTCCCATTCTGTAAGCTGTGGGTTGCTCCCTGTACTGAGGCTGATTGCTACACTGATTGCTCCTTTTGCTGGGCTCCTACAAATAGCCCTGCATTGACAGGGGCAAGGAGGGGACCAACCGGACTAGTCTCTAACTTACCTGTCACAATTTCGCAAACAAGACAGCACTGCTGAAGACTGGAGGAGCGGGGGAGAGCATGCTTCTGGTGGGAGAGAGCGTCCTGCATGCACATTGACAGGGGGGTGGGCAATGGGGGACTCACTTGGGAGTGCTGCTCACCATGGAAGGGGGGGTGGCTGCTGGCAGGAGAGAGCGCATTGGAGCGGGATGAGGCACTCACCACTGAAGCCACAGGAGCAGGGAGTGCTGCTGGTGGGACTCTGTAGAGAGCGAATTCAGCAGGGGGACTGCAGGTATTTTCCACACTGACTGGGACTGGAGCTTATGCTGTTGTGTCCGGGTTACAGGAGGATACAAACCCAGGCACAGCTGTCAAAATCCGGACTGTCCGGGTCATTCCCATATGGGTGGCAACCCTACCCACGTGGAGAGTGGGGTGCCCATGTGTGTTGAATGTGCTAGCTGCCATAGAGCCCAAATAAAAGGGACTGTTGAGCTGTTGTGTGCCAGCTGCTTTGCTGAGAGCTGCTGGCTGTGGTGACCAGGAGGAGGAGAACCATCTGGTGCTGCGAGAGGGGAGTAGCACTACTATCCAATGCTCACCAAAGACTAAGCTACTGTTTCAGAGACTGAGCTACTGTTCCAGAAATGCTATTGTTCCAGAGCTGCTGTTCCATAGTCACCATCATTCTGGTGGACATGTTAGGATCTTCACAGCTGTTGACCACCTTGAAGTCCTTAGACTGTCAAAGGGGACTGTTAAAGCGGAGTTCCACCCAAAAATGGAACTTCCGCTTTAAGTGTAGGTGACCCCCTGACATGCCACATTTGGCATGTCATTTTTTTGGGGGAGGAGTAGGTACCCTGTTTTTTACAGGCACCCAGCTCCCACTTCTACCCTGGCAGCGGAAGGAAGATCACCTCTCCCCCCTCCCTCCCTGCAATCTTCTGGGACCTGTCACAGGTTCCAGAAGACAGCGTGCAGCACGGCACACGCATGCGCAGTGCGCGCCCAGCTGTGAAGCCACAGCCGGGCGCCCACAGTAACAATGCTGGGAGGAGGGGGATAGGAGCGGCGACCATGGGACAGGTGAGTGTCTGATTATTAAAAGTCAACAGCTACACTTTTTGTAGCTGCTGACTTTTAAATGGGTGGAACTCCACTTTAATTTAAATTTCTACCCCAAGGTTACAGATAGGCCCTACAGTTGATATTGATCTAAGCCTGTTTCTCACACTGTGCTTTGGCCTCATCTCTATGATCTTTTTCAATATTTCATTGCATTACCAAATTACCTTTCCTGTTAATAAAGCATATATACAGTAAAACCTTGGTTTGAGAGTAACTTGGTTTGAGAGCGTTTTGCAAGACAAGCAAAAATTTGAAATAAACTTTGACTTGATATACAAGCGATGTCTTGATATACAAGTAGCATCACATCACTGCTGAGTATAAAAGAGAAGAGAGGCGCCTCTAAGTGTAGCAATATCGTTACATTTAATGAAGGTACAACATTTAGCAACATATTGCTACATTTAGAGGCGCCTTTCTTCTCTTTTATACTCTGTAGCTCCTGCTGGATTTTGCTTCTAATCCCCTTGCAGAGGCTTCCATTTGTGTATGGACATTTTATGGTTACACAATCACATTGCTATAATCTTTTTTATATGGACTATAAACTGAAGGACCTATAAATAAATGGTTGTAGAATTAATCATTTGAGTTTCCATTATTTCTTATGGGGAAATTTGCTTTGATATTCAAGTGCTTTGGATTGCAAGCATGTTTCTGGAACAAATTATACTTGCAATCTTACTATATATATATATATATATATATATATATATATATATATATATATATATATATATATATATATACACATATATATACACACACATATATATAATTGCAATCCAAGGATTTACTAATATATATATATATATACATACATATACATATACACACACAATATATACCGTTATAAAAGGCTATAGGGTATAACTATAAAACACTAAAAGCCCTGTTAACAATTACTACAGGGTAATCATTGTAATTTAAAACACATGCACCAGCAAAATTCACCTACACTTACAGATTGGTGCATATCACATTTACTGCTTTAAAAATAGATCCCTAAAGTTTTGCTTTAAAATAGCAAAGATTAATTGCCATAGTAATTGTCTTACGGATCTGTGGCTGATACAAGTGTTGAGCTGCAGATGGCCAGGCAGATGGACACCAGGAGAAGCTGCATGTTGGGACACGTCACCTTCAATGAGTCTGGGAAATTGATCCATTTTTATAGTAATGACAGACATGGAAAGTGCCAATACCTCCCACTATTACCCTCCCTATCTGGGGGCAAACATGTCCAATGGCAAATATTGGCTGAATAAAAAGGTTTCATCATTGACATATGACCTCTTATCTGTGGACTTTTATACTGTTTGTAAGTTTAAATATTGGAAATAAGCTGGTGCAAAAACCTGTACTTTTGATGGAAATCTACCAAAATAGTTTTTTTCCATTTAGACAATCCAGAGAGGTTTGCATATATGGAGCTATACATTATAAATAGTCATGTATTCACAAAAACTGATGGGGAAATCTTTTTCCTGTGCCATAGTGAGTTTTTTTGTCTTTTGTGATGCACTATAGTGCCAGAACAAGATACAATTTTTACATGCTTGTGTGCCCTCAGGTACTTCCAGTGCAAGAACGTAATCAATGCTGTGTTTGCCTATGCTGTACAGGAGCAGTATGGACTCCCCAGTTTCCTCCCAGAAATTAAATTATATACTATTAAGTTACTTGGACCTACTGCAAATACTCATAGCTGTAGTTAAGACCTTGTCTTTAGAGTAGCAACTGATTAAAAAAGGTTGTTGTATACACTGCCTAGGCCAGAAGGATTTGTATATGGCCTTGGTGAGAAAATGTATTATGCAGCAGAAGGCGGACAACACCAAAGATTTTCAATGTGGGCCTTAACATTAGGGCAGGACGAGAAAACTTGGTTTATGAAGAATATGCCCCTCCCCCTTTTTTCCCCAAACCAGACAGTAAGGAGAGGGGAATGTATATCTACATAGACTGGAACTTTGAATGAGGTGCACAGGAAGGGGGGCAGGCTGTAACACAATGTAGAAGTATATCCATTTATTAACAAGGGTAAAAAGGATGCATAGTAATGTACATGAAGTGTTAATGCTCAAAGCATGCAAAACACCATGAGTATCAAGTAAACTAAACTATTAAACCATACTAAACTATAAAACATTTTTACCATAACATGGGAGCAGATATACAAAATACATGAATGTGATGAAATAAAACCATATTGTACAGAAATGAGGAGGTGTCAGTAAGGCCAACTGTAAAAAGATGGGGACTGCATCCTTTGAAGCTCGACGCGTTTGGTCGATAATCCAACTCATCAGGAGCGGATGCTAGAGTGTCTGTAAAAAATATAAAATAGTCTAAATAGAAACCCATGTTATGGGAAAATTATGTATAAACAATATATAGCTGGTCTAATTCACAAACTTACATTCCATTAAAAGTTCAACCTGAGCGATACTGGTGTGCAAGAGTCGCCATACAAGTCTCCCCGGGAGCTGAGGTGTTTGGATCCACCAGAGCATCAGGCCCACACATGAACAAAACACTGTCCACTAGGAGTGCATACAAACCCAAAGATTGGGGTAAATAGAGACAATTTGGTGATAGAAGTATGAGTTAAAGCGCAGGCTTGGTGATATACATAAGGATCTGAAAAAGGGATACTTTTTGAACGTTCATATGCATGTCCGTGGGTTGGGTGGGACCATGTTTGGGTCCCCACCCTTTGGACATGTGGTGTGTTCATGGCTCTGGATGTCTACACAAATATAAAAAAAAAAAAAAAAAATTTTAAATCTAAATGTAAAAAAGAACAATTTTATAAAATAAAACAATTTTTTTAAAGCACCCAGCCACCCTCGCACATACACTATATAAAAATATATTTAACATCAATTGCACCACACGTGAGCTATTGTCGCAAATGTTGGTGTGAGAGCAATAACATTTTTCTTGAAAATACAGTATGTCTTTGATAAAGAACTGTGTGACATAAAAATTGCAACTACCTGGAGTGTTTACGGTAATTTATAGCAAAAAAATGCATTTTAACATGTGTGCAAAAAATTTAAAAATTGCCCAGGCAGACAACTGGCTAAATGGCAAATGAGTAAAGCCATCTTTAACATCTTCCCGCCCGGCCTATAGCAGAATGACGGCTGGGAAGTGGTTCAGCTATCCTGACTGGGCGTCATATGACGTCCAGCAGGATAAGCCGCGACAGCTCGCCTGTGGGGGTGCACAGCGCGGCGATCGGTGGTGTGGTGTATCAGTCTGACACACCACATCACCGATCTCGGTAAAGAGCCTCTGGCGAAGGCTCTTTACCACGTGATCAGCCATGTCCAAACACGGCTGATCACGATGTAAACAGGAAGAGCCGTTTATCGACTTTTCCTCACTCTCGTCTGACAGACACGAGTAGAGGAGAGCCAATCAGCGGCTCTCCTGACAGGGGGGTCTGTGCTGATTGTTTATCATTACTGCAACAGGTATGCCACCCTAGACCACCAGGGATATGCCAATCAGTGCCCAGGCAGCTGCCAATCAGTGCCCATTAATATTGCCTGCCAGTGCCATCAGTGATACACATCAGTGCAATCAGTGCCACCAGGGCCGGATTAACATAGGGGCTTTTGGAGCTGCAGCTGCAGGCCCCCATCATAATATAGGCCCAAACTCTCTAGGTACATACAATCACCACAGCTCGGCCGTCGGCCTCCGGCCGCTATACAACTTGACATTGTCCAGGCAGCTGCATTATTTAGGCCCATATGTATGAGTCTGTCAGCTCAAATGTAATTGCTGCTATATATTATGCAGAGAGAGCAGATGTTGCAGTGCGGGCTGTATCAGTGCAGTGCGCCGAGGCTGAGCGTGCTCGCACACTGTAGGCGGAGCTTGGCGTCCCGGCCGGCATGACGTCATCCGGAGACTTTCCCCGGCGTCCCGGAAGGCTTGATTGGGAAAGCACTGAGTGCTGTGTGCGGCGGTGCTGCGAGCCAGGAGGATCTGCATTCAGCATTCTGCATCTGCACAACTTCAAGTAAGCCATGGGCGCTGGGGAAGTCAATGTGAGGCTCAGGCAGATGAGTTATATTTGTGTGTGCAGCAGTGTGCAGGTGTGCTAGTACTGTGTGAAGTGGTTAACTTACTTTTTTTGGGGGGGGGCTATATCAGTGCAACTCATCACATCAGTGCAGGCAGCCCATCAGTGCCCATTTAGTGCATCTTGTCAGTGCCACCTATCAGAATCAGTGCCACCTATCAGTGCAGCTCATCAGTGCCATCCAATCAATGTCAGTGCTACCATAATTGCAGCTCATCAGTGCCACCCAATCAATGCCAGCGCCACCTATCAGTGCCATCCAATCAATGCCAGTGCCATCCAATCAATGCCAGTGCCACCTTTCAGTGTTCATCAGTGACATCCAATCAATGCCAATGCCAGTGCCACCTTTCAGTGTAGCTCATCAGTGCCACCTATCAGTGCCCATTAGTGCAGCTCATCAGTGCCAATGCCACCTATCAGTGCTGCCTAACAGTGCAGTTCATCAGCGCCGCCTATCAGTGCAGACCATCAGTGCCGCATAATAGTGCTGCCTCATCAGTGCCACCTTGTCAGTGCCCATAAGTGCTGCCTGTCAGTGCCGCCTATCAGAGCCCATCAGTGCTGCCCATCAGTGCCCATTAGTGCAGCTCATCAGTGCCACCTATCATTGACCATCAGTGATGACTGTCAGTGCCGCCTATCAGAGCCCATCAGTGCTGCCCATCAGTGCCCATTAGTGCAGTTCATCAGTGCCCATTAGTGCTGCCTATCAGTGCCCATTAGTGCAGTTCATCAGTGCCACCTATCATTGACCATCAGTGCAGCTCATCAGTGCCACCTATCATTTACCATCAGTGCCACCTATCAGTGCCACCCATCAGTGCTGCCTATAAGTGCCCATCAGCACCGCATAATAGTGCTGCCTCATCAGTGCCACCTTATCACTGCCCATAAGTGCTGCCTGTCAGTGCCGCCTATCAGAGCCCATCAGCGCTGCTCATCAGTGCCCATTAGCACAGCTCATCAAAGCCCATTAGTGCAGCTCATCAGTACCCATTAGTGCAGCTCATCAGTGCCAGTGCCAGTGCCAGCTATCATTGCCCATCAGTGCAGCTCATCAGAGCCCATCAGTTCTATCAGTTCTGCATATCAGTGCAGCCTCATCAGCGCCACCTTATCAATGCCCATCAGTGCTGCCTCATTGGTGCCCATCAGTGCCTATCAGTGCTGCCTCATCAGTGCCGCCTATCAGTGTAGCATCATCAGTGCACATCAGTGAAGAAAAATTTCTTATGGCAAAATATTATAACAAAATAAGAAAAACATTTTTTTTTTTTTTTAAAAAGACTGTCTGTCTTTTTTCATGTTTAGCAAAAAATAAAACCCCCAGTGGTGTTTAAATACCACCAAAAAAAGATCTATTTGTGTAAAAAAATGACAAAAATATCATAGGAGTACAGTGTTGCAGGACCGTGCAATTGTCATTCAAAGTGTGACAGCGCTAAAAGCTGAAAATTGGCCTGGGCAGGAAGGGTGTGAAAGTGCCCATAGGAAAGTGGTTAAAGGGTAATTTCACCTTTGGAGACATGTAACATGTTCTAACTGCATCATCTCCCCTATCCACTGGATCTAGTGACAGCAAGAGGAGAATCATTGTGGAAATAAATAGTGGAAATAATTGGATATGAGGGAATGTTAGTCTATGATGCTGGGGGCTATTATTGCTGCTACTGACACCAATGATATGGGTTGTTATTGTGTAAACTGCCACTGATGTCATGCTGGGGGTTATTATTGCTGCTACTGATATGAATGCTTTTGGTTGTTATTCTGTAAATTGGCACTGATGTTTTTGGTTATTATTATGGAAATTGCCATTTAGGATGGGGGTTATTATTTCCTAAACTAGCACTGATGCTGGGTGGATATAATTGCTGAAACTGGTACTAATGTGGTGGGTTATTATTGTGTAGACTGGCACTGATGCTGACGGTCCATAATTAATTATAGGTGATATGTCAAAAAATGTGTTTATGGCAACCATATGAATTGTGCAGTGCTTATACAAAGGGTAAAATAAGTATTTTTCAGTAACAACCCATGTATCCATAAATACAAAGAAACCAAAACAAATCGGTTCAGAAATGAAGTTCTGTGTAATAAAATGGAAGGACACGGGGAAAAAGTATTGAAGCCGCTAACTGAAATGTATTTAATACTTGGTACAAAATCCTTTGTTGGTAATGAAAGCTTCAAGACGCCGGCTCCTGTATGGAGAAACGAGTCGCATGTGTTGCTCAGATCTTCAAATCTTGTCTTCAAACCTTGAAGGTTCTGTGGGCCTCTTTTATGAACTCTGATCTTTAGTTCTTTCCATATATTTTCTATTGGATTCAAGTCAGGTGATTGGCTGGGCCATTCTAACAGCTTTATTTTCTTTCTTTGAAACCAATTGAGAGTTTCCTTGGCTTTGTATTTGGGATCATTGTCTTGCTGAAATGTCCTCCCTCATTTCATCTTCATCATCCTGGTAGATGGCAGCAGATTTTTATCAAGAATGTCTTGGTACATTTTTCCATTCATCCTTCCTTCAATGATATGAAGTTTGCCAGTACCGTCTGCTGAAAAAAGCCCCGCCCACACCATGATGTTCCCACCTCCAAACCTCACTGTTGGTATGGGGGTGTTTTTAGGGTGAAGCGACCCCCAAACATGGTGTGTAATATGGCATCCAAAGAGTTCCATTTTGGTCTCCTCTGACCAGACTATATTCTCCCAGTATTTCACAGGCTTGTCTAAATGTTGTGGAACAAATGTTAACCGAGCTTCAACATGTTTTTTCTTCAGCAATGGAGCGTGCATACAGGCCATGGTGAGGAGTGCATTACTTATTGTTTTCTTTGAAACAATTGTACCTGCCAATTTCAGGTACAATTTTTCATCTTCATTTTATTTATTTCCATAAAAAGGCCCACTGAAATCCTCAGCCCCAGGCCCATGATGCTCTTAATCTGGCCCTGAGTGCCACCCATCAGTGCTGCCTATCAGTGCCCAGCAGTGCCGCCTATCAGTGCCCAACAGAGCCACCTATCAGTACCCATCAGTGCAGCCTTTCAGTGCCCATAAGTGTTGCCTATCAGTGCCCACCAGTGCCACTTATGAGTGCCCATCGGTGCCGTCTATCAATGCCCATCAGTGCTGCATATCAGTGCCGCCTATCAGTGCCAATCGTCAATGCCACCTCATCAGTGCCACCTCATCGGTGCCGCCTTATCAGTGCAGCTTATCAGTACCCATCAGTGAAGGAGAAAACTTATTTTTTTACAAAGTTTTAAAGCAGAAACAATAGACAGACAATACTGCCATGTGAGACATCAACTTACACTACTCTAAAAAGCCATCACAGCTGAAGTGGAGGGCTTCGTCCATTTTCTGAAGAAGTTCCAAAACGTAAGAATCTTGTTCTGTGTTAGATGATTTATTTTCAAAAGATGTGATTCATTAAGACATGATTTGGCAGCAGCTGGGAGACCAGACACATGAAGCTACACACGGAAACAGACAAAACAATGAATTTGAGTATTTGGGACTGTAAATGAGGATAGTGGGGTTGTTTAAATCCCCTCCTCCATCCCGGTTCAATATTAGAGTAAAAAAGAGAGCAAGATGCAGGGCTTTAAATGTGGCACACGGGAGCAGAGGTGTAAATTGAATAAAAATGGCAGTTTTTAATAAATTCATTCAAATATTCATATATTTACATACTTATACACATAGCTATATAATGATAATTTGTATTCCATTAAAAAATACATTCCAACAAGGACTTCTTTGCAAACATATGAGGACATGGGTATATGGAAGAATAACAATAAATAAATAGATATGTGACACAAAAAAGTGTCACTAGGAAAAAATAACAGGAGCAGAAATTAAATAAAAATGAAATGGAACGACCATACATGGTTAATGATTGTGTACACATAACGGTAGTTGTAAGCTCTACGCGTTTCGGGACCTTATAGCCACTCATCAGGAGCAGAACCGTAGTGACCACCTATGAATAGCACTACACACCTTTTGGCTCTCATGCCCTTATTCACATTTCAACAGGAATGTTTTTCTTTCACTTCCTCCTTACTCACCTTTTTCTCTTTGTTCCGTCTTTCTTTTCCTCTGGCTATTTCCTTTACTGCCTTGGTCTTTCTCATAGGTCCTTTTCTTCCATTCCAATTCTTTTTAATCATTTCCTCTCCTTCCTCTTTTCCTCCCCATTTTCACTATCCCTACCCCACTTTTAGTCCATTTGTTTCCTTTCTCTTTCTCATTTTCCACACATCTCATCATCTATACTCACCCAGATAATGTTTGTTGTTTCAGGTTTTTTTCCCCTCCATTGAGGTCACCTACATCTATCACCCACATGCGTTTATTTCCCACACTTGACCCACTCTGGGGGTTTCTTTCTGCTGGGTGCCTTCACCCGGATACGCTCCCTCAGCTTCGGGATGTGGCATTTCTGGCTGGCTGGCTTGACATTCATGGCTGCACCGCCATTGCGCAGATATATTTGTGAGTCCATGGTTTAAATGTACTAATGTGGGAATTCATGTTTTACATTTGCCCACTTGCTTTTCAAACTATTTAAAATATTGCTATTTCCCCTATTCATAGGTGGTCACTACGGTTCTGCTCCTGATGAGTAGCTATAAGGTCCCGAAACGTGTAGAGTTTACAACTACCGTTATGTGTACACAATCATTAACCATGTATGGACGTTCCATTTTCATTTTTATTTAATCTCTGCTTCTGTTATTTTTTTCCATCCTCATATGTCCTCATATGTTTGCAAAAGAAGTCCTTGTTGGTATGTATTTTTTAATGGAATATAAATTACCATTATATAGCTATATGCATAAGCATGTAAATATATGAATATTTGAATGAATTTATTAAAAACTGCCATTTTTATTCAATTTACACCTCCTCTCCCGTGTGCCTCATTTAAAGTCCAGCATCTTGCTCTCCTTTTTACTCTGAGACAAAACAATGTATATATCTTTTAGGTGAGATTTATTCACAGTGAAACACACAAGCATTCACACTAAACAATCCCAATGACAAAAATGACTAATAAAACAAAAATAAAAAAAAAAAACTAAAAGAAAGAACTGACTATATACAAATATATACAATATAAGGACAAGGGTAACAGGGAATACAGGAACGCAAGGAAAGGGGGAAATAAGACTAGGGAACTAGGGAAGAGCAGGGGCAAGGCAGCAGGTTACAGGATGGATCGGGATAAGCAGGAACAAGGCTCTGGCAACAAGGAGGCACTGGAACTGTAGCAATCAGCCCAGAGCACCACCATTCCACCAGCAGATGAACTCAATCCTAACACAGAGTTAAATAGGGAGTCTACCTGTCCTCTGTGCCAAGAGCCCACCCTTTTTGAAGCTCTGTGCCCCGTATGGAATGGTTTGGAGAAATTTCCTCTCACTTCCTGTCTTGGCTATGGAAAGGAAGTGAAAGGAAACCTCCCCAAAGGGGGAAAGAGATGGAAAAAAATGATTAGAGTTATAACCCTTACCCTGAGAGGCTGAGATCCATTCATTCACCCATACATCCCCTTTTGGTATATTCCTGTGCAATCTTAGCCCAATTGATTTAATCTTGGGCATTAGGAGCTGGTGAGTATGAGACCAATAAGGTGGTGGGCTACACTAGATTGGATTTTGTTCACAGTGGTGAATAAGAAGTTTCAAAAAAGGTTGTTTGAAGTGTGCACATAAGGAGTTGACAAGAAACATGGACTGTGCACCTAAACAAATGGACACTGTGTTTCATCCCAATAAGTGGGATAGAGACATTTCACATTTATGACCACTTTTTGGATGTTATTTATTTATGAATGCAGTTCTATTGTGGTGTAGCACTGTATAGAACAAGGATAAGCCTTGTATTTATGGTCATCGAAGGGTATTTCTATACAGCTACTGCTTTTATTTTTTATCACCATTAATTATGTTATTAATTCTTTTGTTTCTACCTTTTGTTTAGATTGCAGTTACAATTAAGCGCAGAGTGGAGCTACTAATGGTTTTTACACTGATAGTTACTTAGGTCTCAAAGCGCGTACCCCACCTTAATATTACTGCAAATAATTAACCATACTCCTTTGCACCGGTGCCACCCGGCCCTTTAAGAGGTTTCAGATGCTGAGAGGCAGGGCAGGGTTTATGATCATGTGACCGCCATGATTGGCTGTTACGGTGATCACATGATCAGAAAGCTCCTGATCGCAAGAACTCTTGGTTTACATAATAGAATCCAGCAACTACTTTAGCAGCTGGCTCTGTGAGGTTCAGTTTATGTTCATCCAAACAAAATAAGAAAAAAATATGTTCTACACACATTTTCTGTTGTGCGGGAAATGGTGGTTTTAGCATCTCACAAAGGGCCCTTTCATACATGATATCTGATCAGGTCCACCTGTCAGTTTTTCAGGCGGACCCAATCAGACATTGCATTGTCCTCTATGGAGCGGTGGATGTCAGCAGACACATGTTCCTGTCCACCAAAAACAGATGGATGGTGGTCCTATTTTCCATCTGTCTGGCAGATTGGATGGAAACGTATAAAAGTCAAATACAAGCAGAAACAGAAGAGATGCTTTGTGATACAATGTGGGCGTAGCTCCACAGGATGAGGTAAAGGATTTTAAAGGTTGCCATGAATAACCCCAACAGAGAAGGACTATAGCCATATAAAATTATACAAAAGTTTATTTCATATCAGCATTAAAACCATAAAACATATACAGATTACATCGTAATCTGCTTGCATTTAAGCTAAGTATAGCATTCTGTTTACCGGGTGGCCCAATCGACTTATTGAAAGAATAAGTGAAGATTTCCACATAGTGGGCCAGGTGCAGGAATCTGCATGTCACCACAGGTATGGATCTCTACGCATTTCACCAAATGGCTTCCTCAGGGATCTTATTAATGATATTATGAATAGAGTTGCAGACTTAAAGAGGAAGTAAACCCTCATAGGTTTTACTTCTTCTTTATTCCCCTGCAAAGTAAAAGCATAATGGGGTAGTCTACATCACACACTAGCCCATTATGTTGCACTTACCTGCAAACGAAGCCCGCAACGTCCCCGCTGGTGGAAGCATCCATCTTCACCCCTCTTCCTTCCGGGGCTGCAGACTCCGGCTCTGTGATTGGCCGGAGTCGCGTGACGTCGCTCCCGCGATTATGTCGGTGCAAGCGTATATGGTAAATATCTCCTAAACCGTGCAGGTTTAGGAGATACTACCAGTACCTATAGGTAAGCCTTATTATAGGCTTACCTGTAAGTAAAATTGGTCTGTAAAGGTTTTCAACCACTTTAAGCCGTGGGGGGAGGGAGGGCTCCACTCCGGGTGGAAGTTAAGGATAAAGGCACAGATATACAGTCACACACGAGGAGGCATCACACTAGGGTAAAGACTTCAAGAGGGCTCTTCCTAGGGCCAATCTATTCATTCCCACATAGTAGGGGAGATAAACCCTAGGAAAGGGAAATCCAAAGTTGTAATGATATTTGCAGTCTATTAAGAACTGGGTAAGTGTTTCATCCTCCTGGTATAGCACTTCGATGTGATCTTATTAAGGTTGTCCTGAACAAAGATCCGGTCCTGGAATGGTGCCCCCAACCACCATAGAAAAGAGCCGCGTCACTCAATCTTGGGATTTTCACACACTGCACTCTTATAGATACTAACTTATAGATAATGAAGAAAGAAAGTAACAAGCAATCCTTTGAAAAAAAAGCAGCTTGTAAAATAATTTAAGAGGTCAGAGAATAATGAACAGATTTGAACAAGCTGGCAGGAAGTCCTTAACTGATTACATAATTGCTCTTTACCACCAGTAAATATCAAATATCTTAATTTATCTGCAAGTTTCAGTACTCTAAGGGTCCATTCACACTATGTGCAGTTACCTGCATTTTCCTCATGGAAAAACACAGGTAACTGCAAAACACACAGAAAATAACACACTGATCACATGATCCTTATAATGGAATTGATATTTGGGTGCGGTAATCCATTAAAGAGATCCAACTGAAACATTAAAGTGGTAGTAAATCCTAATTTTAAAAAACCTTCTGTCCCCATGCAATGGAATGTTATAATATGCTAGTATGCAACGCATACTAGCACATTATGAAAGACTTACCTATAAAACAAAGTTCTCCAGCGACGCACTGTGACCACTGACAGGGCTTTCATCTTCCCCTGGTCTTCCTTTCAGGTTCGCAGGCTCCGGCTGTTTGAAAGAGCGGGCCATGCCGATGTTATTGGCTGCTAGTCATTGGAACATCTCCAAAATGGTGCAGGTTTAGGAGATATTAATTTTACCTACAGTTAAGCTTTATTATAAGCTTACCTGTCTATAAACATGGCAGAATGGATTTACTACCACTTTAAAGCGGTTGTAAACACTGAAGTAAAACTTTACCATACAGGTAAGCTTATATTAAAGTGATTGTAAGGTTTATTATTTTTATAGGAAAAAAAAAACAAAAATGTCATACTTACTTTCTCTGTTGATCATCACTGGCACACAAGCAGTGAGCTCTGCATTCAGGGCGCACTGGATGTCCCCTTAATGCAGAGAGCACCATGCCATGATTAGTGGTGGATGGCGCTCAATTATTTTGGGGGGTAAGCAAAAAAACCTGGCCCCCCCACTAAAGCCCACCCACTCATCGCTCAATCAATTTGCTCGCCGCCCACCACTTTGCCCGCCAGCCCCGCAGTTATATCATCCAGGATGCAGCTTTGGTGGCTTCCCCCCTGCATCTCCTCCTGAGTCCCGATGGTTGCTTCTCCTCCTGGCCAGTTGGGTCTTAGGACTCCTGACCATACGGGTCTCAGGATCCACTTCCTGATTGGAGAAGCAGGAAGACATTAGTGAATATTAATTTGTTAATGTCACACAAGTGAGTGGGCTCAGGGCGCAGTGCTCTGTGTCCCTAGCCCACCGTTTTTTAAGCCAGTTAGAGCCTCGGGGTATAATCATGTGCTTCAAAAAAAAAAAAAAAAAACAGTTGAAATCCATGCGTTCGGCACCCTGCATGGAGATTAGGGGCCAGGCACATGGATTAGCGGGGCGGCGCCCCTGTGCCCCTCATGAGCGGCCACCACTGGCCATGATGGTGAGTTCTGTGTGCATGTGTGGGAGTGACAAATAATAAATAACGCCACAGATATAATAGGGAGTTTCCCAGCACCACATCCCTAAACTAATACAGAACAGAAAAGTGACAGCCAAAACACAGTCAAAAGGTACTAAGGGGTTGATTTATTAAGAATAAATTGAAGCAATAGACATTAGACTCAATTAGACTCTTTCAAGTCAGCATCATGTCACATTTGCATAATAGAAAATGCCAAATGTGGTCCCCAGAGGGCACAGGACTGCAGGATTACATAGAATAAACCTCAAGCAACCATCGCCAGCATCTGCATTAAATGGTGCAGGAATATCTAGGGCATAGGTGTGCGCAGCCTCTTGCATTAGGGTGTGCACCCCCAAAGCTCACATACATATGCATGTGTATATGTACTGATGGTGTCAGTAGGGCAGTGGACAGTTTCCTTAATTTTATTTTATTTTTAAATAAATTATTTTATTTTGTAACATTTTTTTGGGGGATGAAATATCAGTGGTCTAAACAGGGGGGAATATGCACCACACAAGACGATTAGGGTGTGCCCAGGCACACCTGGCACACCCTGTGCGCACGCCTATGATCTAGGGGCAAGAGCAGACTTGGAGACCTTTCCAACAGAGCATCCACTGGTTTACTGGGTCTTGAGGATGGACCACTGGCCAGAACTTGCTCAATATGCAATTGAGCTACTGGCCTGTCCTGCATCCTGCATGCTTTCTGAACGCACATTCAGTGCTGCTGAAGGGTTTGTAACGGATCAAAGAGTGCCCACAGACTCTGTCGATAGGCTCACATTCATAAAAATGAATCAGTCTTATCTCAGCAGCTATCAAGCACCTGATGCTGATGTAACTGATTGAATTTGCATTTGATCTGGGATCTCTTGAAGACTGCCTATGCTGACTATCCTATTCCTCCTCAATCTTGATGATGCTAGCTTCCAACAATATTTTTGGTTTAGGGCACCACCACCATTGCTTAAGGCCCGATTTTTCTGTCACTGTTTAACAGGGGCATGTAATTACAATTTTTGATCTAATATTTCACAGCAGGGCCCATTCCTGCGCCCAACAAGAGTATCTGTGAGGGGTTACAGTGTTATGGCACCACCACCAAAGGCCCAATTTTTCTGCCCCTGCAGCAGAAAAAAAGGACAAGTGTGCCCCATGGCCACCTGCAGAAGATGCACCATGTCCATGACCAGCACTGTTCACTATAGACACAGAGCCTGCTTGCCCTCTTTTAGTGGCCTGTGAGCATCTGCCTCTCCTTGGTGGCCTTCCGGACATGATGTATATTTTGTTTTGCAACACCACACTGCACTGTATTGTGTACTTGGATGCAGAGTATATATCTCAAATACACTGCCACTAACTGAATAACCTGCCTGCTTAATCTAAAATCAAGCTATCTCTCCGTCCATGCTAACAACACTACACAGGGCCACCATGTAGGCAGCCTTATATAGTGTGGGGCATGGACTTAGTCCCCCTGAGCCATGATTGGAAAAAAGGCACCCTGCTTTTGGCCAATTATGGCTCTCTTAGCAGAGGGCGCTGGGATTGGCCAAAGCATGCAGGTCAGATGCATGCTTTGGCCAATCATACAGCAATGCACTGAGATCTCGCAGTGCATTATGGGTCATTCCGTGGGCGCTCGAATTTCCTGTGAACGTTCTTCGGCGAACACCCGATGTTCGAGTCGAAAACATGTAAGACCCGAACATCAAGCTCATCCCTAGTGGCCATAGATCTTCTATGTTACTTTGTCTCTGGCTACAAAATAACATCTGGGATAGTGTTCCCTTCATCTAACTAGCAAGGTAATAACTTAGTTTTCAACACCTTAAATCAGTACCCATACAGGATGTATACACAATTCCATTTCTCTTTTTTATTCTATTTCTATTTTATTTATTTTTCTATTCCATTTTATCTTGCATCACTTTGTAATCATTTTTTCACCCCATTTTTTTCACGTCATCCGCTATTTACTTTCCTTTTATACAATTATCCATTCTTTCTATCATCTGTCCACATTGCTTCCCACCCATTCACTGCCCCCATCACATTATCCTTTTTTACTCACATCGTTCACTTCACATTTTCTCTCACTCCTTTTACGTTCCCTTTTCCTTCCTCCTCTCAATGCCCCACATCTTCCCCACCACCACACATTCCCTCACTCATTTGTTTTTGCATGCACCAGTTGTGGACACTCTTTTCCCCGCCAGTCATCACTTCCCCCCTGCACTTCACTTTCCTTTTCACCTCTCCCACCACTTCATCATTCCCTTTTCACCCCTATTCACTTCCACACCCACACTCCTTATTTTCACGCTTCTCACTCATTTTCTATGTCACCTGTCATTTACTCACTTTTTTGTTCCAATTAGGCCTTTTCATTCTATATTGGCTCTTTCTTTCTTTTGGTGTTTTTCATTCTTGCCCATCTTCATTCACACCATTTCACATTATCACCACTCCTTTAATTCATATAGTTGGTACATGAGGCCATTCATGGCCTGGCCGTCATTACATTATTAGCATTACTTATGAATTATTACCCCTTTATCATCTACCTATCTTCTCAAATCTAATGAATAAGGACATATATGAAATATAGACAATAGATCTTTGTGATTCTTTCTGACCATTCAATAATACATTTTAAATTCAATATGGACACTTCTGTATACACCACGAGTTAACGCTCTGGGAATCTGCCACAGGTGCTGACCTCGCCCAGTCTGGTGCACCCATAGGGGGTGTTTGAATGTGTGACTCCTTGTAAGCCGCATTCAGTGGATTGACGCCTTTCCCCGGGGTGCTGTTCTGGCTTGGAGGCACGCGGGATTGTCGGACAATTTTTAAGGAAATTCTGGTTTGAGGACTTTTCCATAATTATGTATACGTTATACTTTTAAAATTTGAAATGCTAAATGCTATCTCTTTTCAGCAAACTTATCCTCTGAAGAAGACCCCATGGGTCGAAACTCGTCATTCTTATACATCAGACATTATGTAATGTTGTGTATAAATTTTGTGTTTGCAACCATTTGTATTTGGTATGGGCATGTCCCCACCAGAGCTCATATTTTAACTATTATAAAATATTAAACTTGAATTTTGAATAAAGAATTAATTTTTCTAAACCAACGTACTCCTTACCAACTACTTTACTCTGCTGCTTAAAACCCCCATATTATGCCAGAACCTTTTTGTGTTTCGCACAGTTAGAGCAGCACATTAAAAAAAACGGATGTGCTGGAACACACAAAAAAGTACACATGCAGACGCACTTCCTGGTGTGAACAATCCATCAGACTGGTGTGCACCGAAATTGTGCCTTGGCTTGAAAAAAAAAAAAAAGGTTGAGGAACACTACTCTAAAATATACAGTATCTCATATAAGTGAGTATACCCCTCACATTTTTGTAAATATTTTATTATTTCTTTTCATGTGACAACACTGAAGAAATTACACTTTGCTACAATGTAAAGTAATGAATGTACAGCTTGTATAACAGTGTGAATTTGCTGTCCCCTCAAAATAACTCAACACAGCCATTAATGTCTAAACCTCTGGCAACAAAAGTGAGTACACCCCTAAGTGAAAATGTCCAAATTTGGCCCAATTAGCCATTTTCCCTCCCTGGTTTCATGTGACTCGTTAGTGTTACAAGGTCTCGGGTGTGCAGGTTAAATTTGGTGTTAGTGATCTCACTCTCTCATAGTGGTCACTAGAAGTTCAACATGGCACCTAATGGCAAAGAACTCTCTGAGGATCTGAAAAAAAGAATTGTTGCTCTGCATAAAGATGGCCTAGGCTATAAGAAGATTGCCAAGACCTTGAAACTGAGCTGTAGCATGGTGGCCAAGACCATACAGCGGTTAAACAAGACAGGTTCCACTCAGAAAAGGCCTCGCCTTGGTCGACCAAAGTGCACATGCTTAAAGTCATATCCAGAGGTTGTCTTTGGGAAATAGACATACGAGTGCTGCCAAATTTGAAGGGGTGGGGGGGTCAGCCTGTCAGTGCACAGACCATACGATGCACAATGGATCAAATTAGTCTGCATGGCTGTCATCCCAGAAAAAAGCCTCTTCTGAAGATGATGCACAAGAAAGCCTGCAAACAGTTTGCTGAAGACAAGCAGATTAAGAACATGGATTACTGGAACCATGTCCTGTGGTCTGTTCTGACCAAGATAAACTTATTTGGTTCAGATGGTGCCAAGTGAGTGTGGCGACAACTAGGTGAGGAGTACAAAGACAAATGTGTCTTGCCTAAGTCAATCATGGTGGTGGGAGTGTCATGGTCTTGGGCTGCATGAATATTGCCGGCACTGGGGAGCTACTGTTCATTGAGGGAACCATGAATGCCAACATCTACTATGACATATTGAAGCAGAGCATGATCCTCTCCCTTCGGAGACTGGGCCGCAGGGCAGTATTCCAACATGATAACAACCCCAAACACACTTCCAAGACAACCACTGCCTTGCTAAAGAAGCTGAGATTAAAGGTGATGGACTGGCCAAGCATGATTCCAGACCTAAACCCACTTGACCATCTGTGGGAAATCCCCAAATGGAAGGTGGAGGAGCGCAAGGTCTCTAACATCCACCAGCTCCATGATGTCTTTATGGAGGAGAGGAAGAGGGCTTCAGTGGCAACCTGTGAAGCTCTTGTAAACTCCATGCCCAAGAGGGTTAAGGCAGTGCTGGAAAATAATGGTGGCCACACAAAATATTGACACTTTGGGCCCAATTTGGACATTTTCACTTAGGGGTGTACTCACTTTTGTTGCCAGCAGTTTAGACATTAATGGCTGTGTGTTGAGTTATTTTGAGAGGACAGCAAATTCACACTGTACAAGCTGTACACTCACTACTTTACCCACTTCAGCTCCGGAAGGTTTTAACTCCTTATGACCAGAGAAGTTTTTGCGATTTGGCACTGCGTCGCTTTAACTGACAATTGCGTGGTCGTGCGACGTTGTATCCAATCAAAATTGTCCTTTTTTCCCCGCAAATAGAGCTTTCTTTTGGTGGAATTTGATCACCTCTGCGGTTTTTATTTTTTGCAATATAAACAGAAAAAGAGCAACAATTTAAAAAAAAAAACAATATTTTTTTTGCTATAGTAAATATCCCATATTTATTTTTTTATCAGTTTAGGCCAATATGCATTCTTCTAAATATTTTTTGGTAAAAAGGGAAAAAAAAAAAAAGAAAAGAAAAAAAAAAAATCGCAATAAGCATATATTGATTGTTTTGCGCAAAAATTATAGCGTCTACAAAATACGGAATAGATTTATGACATTTTTATTATCATTTTTTTAACTAGTTATGGCGGTGGTCCACGATTTTTAGTGGGACTTCGACATTGCGGCGGACAGATTGGACACTTTTGACACTTTTTTGGGACCATTGATATTTATACAGCGATCAGAGCTAAAAATAGCCACCGATCACTGTATAAATGTCACTGGCAGGGAAGGGGTTAACACTAGGGAGCGATCAAGGGGTTAAATGTGTTCCCTATGAGTATTTCTAACTGTAGGGGGGATGGGCTTACTGGAACATGACAGAGATCACTGTTCTCGACCACTGGGAATAGTGGGTCCCTGTCATATCGCCTGTCAGAACAAGGAAATGCCTTGTTTACATAGGCATCTCCCAGTTCTGCCTGTGCACAAGGCAATCGCGGGCCGCCAGAGGACATAGAATCCTCCCAACCCGCGGGCACGCTCCCGCAGCGTGCAGCACGCCCGCAACTGAGCCTGCGCAAGCCGGGTAAACCTATGGCGATTCACGCAGGAGAGCCATTTTGCCCCTGGGCAAAGTAATGCACTAGGGCCCCTACCAGGGAGATGGTGACCTGTGGGATGCTATGTGCATGGTGGCAAGGAGAGGGCGTGGCTAAATTATGCTACATATTGGGCGTGGCTTATGAGCCTGATTAGAAAAAAACTACACACAACCAGGGAATTATCCCAAATTAAATTCACCCCCTATACACACTGTCCCGCCTTCTCTACACACTGCCCCCCCCACCCCATATACACTGACCCTCTGTATACATTGACTTTTTCTCTGTACACACTGCTTCCACTCCTTTTTGAAACTATCCCCCTCCCTGTACACACTGCCCACCTGTCATAAATATCAGCGTCCTGTATTTATGTATGACAGTACACAGTACGGGGGGGCAGTACAGAGGGGTTGGAGGACACAGTAAAGGGGAGGTCAGGAGGGTACAGTATAGGGTGTAGGTTTGGGTAGTATAGGGTGGTATAGTGGAAGGTTTGTTAGTAAAGGTGGTATAGTGGCAGGTTTGGGTAGTAAAGTGTGAGGTTTGGGTAGTATAGGGTGGTATAGTGGAAGGTTTGGGTAGTATAGTGGAAGGTTTGGGTAGTATAGGTGGTATATTGGGAGGTTTGGGTAGTATAAGGTGGTATAGTTGGATGTTTGGGTGGTATAGTGGGAGGTTTGGATAGTATAGGGTGGTATAGTGGAAGGTTTGGGTAGTATAGGTGCTATAGTGGGAGGTTTGGGTAGTGTAGGGTGGTATGGTGGAAGGTTTGGGTAGTATAGGGTGGTATGGTGGAAGGTTTGGGGAGTATAGTGGGAGGTTTAGGTAGTATAGATGGTATAGTGGCAGGTTTGGGTAGTATAGTGGCAGGTTTGGGTAGTATAGGGGGTATAGTGGCAGGTTTGGGCAGTAAAAGTAGTATAGTGGCAGGTGTGGGTAGTATAGATGATATAGTGGGACGTTTGGGTAGTATAGGGAGGCATAGTAAAAGGTTTGGGTAGTATAGGGTGGTATAGTAAAAGGTTTGGGTAGTATAGGGCAATAAAGTAGCAGGTATAGGTAGTATAGGGTGGTATAGTGGCAGTTTTGGGTAGTATAGGGCAATATAGTGGCAGATGTGAGTAGTATAGGGTGGTATAGTGGCAGATGTGAGTAGTATAGGGTGGTATAGTGGCAGATGTGGTCATATAGGGTGGTATAGTGGCAGATGTGAGTAGTGTAAGGTGGTATAATGGAAGATGTGAGTACTATAGGGTGGTATAGTGGCAGATGTGGTAGTATAGGGTCTTTTAGTGGCAGGGGTGTTTATAAGCAGGAAAAAAACCCCAGGGCCAGTGCGTCACGGAGCAGCAGCGTTTTGGCAGAAAAAATGCTTCACATGTGTAAATGTGGCGCTTGTAAAAGTGTCTAATGCTTTTACAAGCATTTAGGCACGTTTACAGGTGTTTAGCGCTTGAGCGTTAATTAATTTCAATGACCAGAATAAATTATTATTCTGGCCAATGAAATTAACGCCCACGTGCTTTACGTGCTTGATGCCTGTAAAAGCGTTGGACACTTTTACAATTGTCAGAGCCCATTCACACAGGGGCAACACGACTTCCAGCGTGACTTTGGGAGGCAACATGGACACAACTTGAGTATGAATCACAGCGCGACTTGGGGCGACTTCAACGTGACTTACAACCCGCCTGGAAGTCACCTCCAGGACAGGGAGCTGAACAAACCAGGCTCTTAGGTCTGGTGTGGATGTTGAGGGGAACCCCCTAAGCCGAAAAAATGGCATGGGGGTCCCCCCAAAATCCATACCAGACCCTTATCCGAGCACGCAGCCCGGCCGGTCAGGAAAGGGGGTGGGGACGACCGAGCTCCGCCCCCCTCCTGAACCATACCAGGCCACATGCCCTCAACATGGGGGGGTTGGTGCTTTGGTGAAGGGGGGCGCTCTGCGGCCCCCCACCCCAAAACACCTTGTCCCCATGTTGATGAGGACAAGGGCCTCTTCCCGACAACCCTGGCCGTTGGTTGTCGGGGTCTGCGGGGGGCTTATCAGAATCTGGGAGCCCCCTTTAATATGGGGGGGCCCCAGATCCCTGCCCCCCACCCTATGTGAATGAGTATGGAGTACATCGTACCCCTACCCATTCACCTGGGGGGAAAAAAGTGTAAAAAAAAACACTACACAAGTTTTTAAAGTAATTTATTAGGCAGCTCCGGGGGTCTTCTTCCGACTTCAGGGGTCTCTTCCGACTTCTCTTCTCCCGCTCTTCGGTACTTTTGCCGGGCTCCTCCGCTTGTTCTCATCACAAGGCGCTTTGGGGTGGGGAGCCGCAGGGCGCCCCCTTTCCCCAAAGCACCCATCCCCCCATGTTGAGGGCATGTAGCATGGTACGGTTCAGGAGGAGGAGGGGGCGCTCGCTCGTCCCCACCCCCTTTCCTGACCGGCCAGGCTGCGTGCTCGGATAAGGGTCTGGTATGGATTTTGGGGGGACCCCCTTGCCGTTTTTTTGGCATAGGGGGTCCCCCTTAAAATCCATACCAGATCTAAGTGCCTGGTATGCTCCTGGAGGGGAACCCATGCCGTTTTTTTATTTAAAATTTGGCGTGGAGTTCCCCTTCATGATTCATACCAAACACATGTCAGTATTGCTTGTCGCTCATTGGGAAAGGAAAAAACATATCGTGGTCGCTCTTCCTGGGTAAATTCTTTTCTTTTTCCTGTAAAGTTGCCTCACTATGAACGGGCATCCAACTTGGAGGCGACTTCCACTGAAATCAATGGGTACAAGTCGCCTAGAAGTCAGATTGAAGTAGTACAGGAACCTTTTCTGAAGTCGGAGCGAATGCAGTAGTGTGCATTAAGATGGATCTATTCACTTACATTGATTTTTTCATGTAGCGCGACTTGAGGCGACTAGGGGCGACTTGAAGTTGGATCCAAAGTTGCCCCTGTGTGAATGGACTCTCAGGCTTTTTTTCTGCCAAGAGGAGGATTTTTTAGACATCCTGTGTGCATTACTGTACGTCTTATAGCTTTAGGATAATCATCCACACAGGACAGCAGGTGCTCTATGACTTTGTGTCACATGGATGTTGGGTGCTGACTTTGTTCATTTATAGCTGTCCTGTGTGTTACAGATTGTACCCCACAGTACATCCACAACAAAATCAGCAATTGTCATGTGACACATTTTGACTAAGCCATAGAGCACCTGCTGTCCTCTGTGGATGATTATCCTAAAGCTATAAGATGTTAAAGGGCACTGTGAGGACTTTGGATGATTCTATTAGGATATCACAACGGGTATGACACCTCACTCACTGTGTGCTGCCCAGTGCCGGCCGCGCTACCCGCCGCTCCGCTCGTATTCGTTTTACTGCTCCCTCTCTGCCAGCTCTCTCACATCAATCCCGGCACCTGTAAGAGCAGAGCAGCCGCAGCACTTTACATATCACTCCGCCAAACACCGACACCAGGGAAGAAAGATAGCAGCCAGGCAGGGCAGGAATATGAGCATTATGGGCCTGGTGCTGAGGATTTTGGTGAGCCTTTTTATGAAAATAAATAAAATGAAAACAAACATTTTTTTGTTAAAACAAATTAAATTAAAGAGAGAGAGAGGGGGGTTGAGAGAGGGGGGGGGGGTGATAGCACAGTACATTACATGGGTGGTACAGCAGAGTGTGTTACATGTGGGGGGGGGGGGGGGGCGCAAAGCATGGTACATTACATGGTGGGCACAGCACATTATATGGCGGATACATGAATACAGCACATTACATGGTGGGCACAACACATGAATTTGGGCACTGCACAGCACATTCAATGGTGAGCATGGCACAGCACATTACATGGTTGGCACAGGACATTACACGGTTGGCATTGCACAATACAGCACATTACGTGGTGGGCACAGCACATGATATGGTGGGCACAGGACGACATTGTTGATACTGCACAACACAGCACATTACTCGGTGGGCACAACACAGCACATGCACACGGTGAGCACAGCACCTTATATGGTGGGCACATCACATGAGATGGCGGGCACAGCTGAGCACATTACTCGGTGAGCACTGCACATTAAAAGTGGGCACTGCACAGCACATTATATGGTGGGCACAGCATATTATATAGTGGGTACTGCATGACACCACATGACATGGTGGGAACTGCATGGCACAGAACATGGTGGGCACTACACGACACAGCACAGCACATTACATGGTGGGCACAGGACATTAAATGGTGGGCACTGCACAGCACATTCCATTGTGGGTACTGCATGGCACATGACATGGTGGGCAATGCACGGGACATGACATGGTGGGCAATGCAGTGGACATGACATGGTGGGCAATGCATGGAACATGACATGGTGTGTACAGCACATTACATGGTAGGCACTACATGGTGCAGCACATGACATGGTTGGGGCAACACAGCAAATTACATGGTGGTCACTGCACAGCAATTTATATGGTGGGAACTGCACGACATAGAGGGCACTGCATGGCACAGCACATTACGTGGTGGGCACAGCACATGATATGGTGGGCACAGCACGACATAGTTGATACTGCACAACACAGCACATTACCTGATGGGCACAACACAGCACATGCACACGGTGAGCACAGCACCTTATATGGTGGGCACATCACGTGAGATGGTAGACACAGCTGAGCACAATACCTGGTGGGCACTGCACAGCACATTATATGGTGGGCACAGCATATTATATAGTGGGTACTGCATGACACCACATGACATGGTGGGCACTGCATAGCACAGCACATGACATGGTGGGCACTGCACGACACAGCACATTACATGGTGGACACAGAACATTAAATGGTGGGCACTGCAGAGCACATTCCATTGTGGGTACTGCATGGCACATGACATGGTGGGCAATGAACGGCACATGACATGGTGTGTACAGCTGTCATGAAGATCCTGCCAGTAATCGGCGATCCAGACGCACGGGACATGACCACTGCGCATGCGCGCGCGTTCACGGGTGCTGTCACGCACGGGCATGCGCGCGCACTCCAGCTAGTGCCAGGCGGGCTATTTAAACCGGCCTGTCACACTCAATCCCCGCTGTCTGCTCTACAGCATTCCGTGTGCCTTAACCTGATCTGACCTGTGTACTCTGCTATCTGACCCGGCTTCCTGTTAGACCATCCTGCTATCCGCCTGCACCAGACCCTCTTGCCTTGCCTGACCATCCCTCTGTGTAATCTCTGGTACCTCTGCTGCTCGACCGATACCGACCTCCGGCTTGTTTGACCATCCCTCTGTCTGATACCTGTATCCAGTCTGCTACCTGCTGCCTTGTTCCTGGTTCCAGTCCAGCGTTCCAGGCTACTACCTGCTGCTTTGTTCCTGGTTCCAGTCCAGCGTTCCAGTCTATTACCTGCTGCCTTGTTCCTGGTTCCAGTCCAGCGTTCCAGACTACTACCTGCTGCTTGTTCCTGGTTCCAGTCCAGCGTTCCAGGCTACTACCTGCTGCTTTGTTCCTGGTTCCAGTCCAGCGTTCCAGCCTACTACCTGCTGCTTTGTTCCTGGTTCCAGTCCAGCGTTCCAGTCTACTACCTGCTGCTTTGTTCCTGGTTCCAGTCCAGCGTTCCAGTCTACTACCTGCTGCTTGTTCCTGGTTCCAGTCCAGCGTTCCAGGCTACTACCTGCTGCTTTGTTCCTTGTTCCAGTCCAGCTCTTCAGTCCTGCTTACTTACTTGCTGTGGTTCCTGGTCCTCTCTGCATTCCAGTCTCCTCTTCAGCTTCAGGTTCCAGAGGGTGCCACCACTCCTGAACTTCCGGTGACTGTTGATCCTGCCAGGCACCCATACCACTCCTCACTCCTGGGCCCTCTGTCTCCATTCCAGGGGAACGGGAGTGGGAGCTGTAAGGGAGGTCTTTCTCTGCACTTCAGGCTCAAAACCTACCAGGTACGTGACAGTAGCAGACAGCCATGTCTGAGCCTGAGCAGGGAACATCTCCCATGGAGGAACTTTGTGCACACCTGGCAGGATTGACTGAAGCAGTCAAGAATCTGCAGCAAGGATACACCTGGCTGGAGGAACGAGTGCTAACCTTGTCTAATCCCATTGGGGTCCAGGGAGTTCCTTCCGCTCCTGCTCCTGCTCCTTCAGTCGGGCCTTCCTCAACGGTGGTGATGCCCCCTCCAGAACCCAAAGTCCCGACGCCTGAACGTTTCTCTGGGGATCGCCTTAAATTCAGGGCTTTCCGCAACTCCTGTGAATTGTTCTTTGCTCTTCAGCCACGTACCTTTTCCCTGGAGGCTACCAGGTGGGCTACATAATTTCTCTGCTTTCTGGTGACCCCCAAACCTGGGCCCATCGCCTCTTGGAGCAAAAGGACGTATCCCTGACTAATCTCTCCACCTTCTTTGGCGCATTGGGTCAGCTGTATGATGACCCCCAGCTGTCCGTGACTGCAGAAGCGGCTTTGCACACCCTTCAACAGGGTCGCAGGGCTGCAGAGGACTATGTGGCTGAAATCAGAAAATGGAGTGCGGACACAAATTGGAATGATGCGGCTCTCCGCTATCAGTTTCGGATGGGATTCTCTGACTCTCTGAAGGATGAATTGGCCAGGGTGGGTACTCCACAGACTTTAAATGTACTGATCGATCTAGCCATCCAGATCGATCAACGCCTAAGAGAACGTAGGACTGAGAGAGCTATGGGATCTTCTCGCCCAACTTGGGTTACCCCTAAAGTTCTTCATCATACATCACCAACACCACCTACCTCCACATTTAACCCACCTGAGCCAATGCAATCAGGGGTGCTGCGGCCTTCTCTTACCCAGGAGGAACGACAACATCGTCGAGTGAATAATCTGTGCCTGTATTGTGGGGAACCTGGGAACTATGTCAGGAACTGTCCCCTTAAACTCCGTAAGTGCCTATCCCTGTCCACTGACTATGTTGCACCTCTGGCTAAGAATACTACTCACCTTGCTCTCTCTATCCTGTTACAGCTTCCAGGAGAGACTCTGCAAATAACTGCCATTATTGACTCTGGAGCTTGCAGTTGTTTCATGGACTCTCTTTTTGCTACCCAATACCAGATACCTTTGTTGCCTAAGGCCCATGGACTTTCCATCCATCTAGCTGATGGAACCGCCATTAAATCTGGACCTGTTACCCAAGAGACTGTTCCAATACCCGTCTCCATCTCCAATTCTCATCAAGAACTGCTACGCCTGGATATCATCGCCTCACCCCTGTTTCCCATAATCCTCGGCATGCCATGGTTACAGGCTCACAATCCTGACATTAATTGGATCACAGGTGAAGTTACCTTTTCTTCTCCATATTGCCAACAGTCTTGCAGATTTTAGAACGCCTAGGAGAACCCTACCTTGCTCTGCTTAGATACAGATCCTAGTCTACACCTCTCCATCCCTTCTGCCTATCATGATTTCTTAGATGTATTCAGCAAGCAGGGGGCAGAGGTCTTATCCCCTCACCTGGCCTATGACTGTCCTATCGAATTACTTCCCAGTGCTGAGATTCCTTTTGGAAGAATCTTTCCTTTGACTGAAGTAGAACAAGGGGCTTTAAAGGAATATATCAATGAGAACCAAAAAAAAAAAAGGCTTCATTCGTCCATCCACGTCTCCAGCAGGTGCAGGCATCTTCTTTGTACAGAAGAAAGATAAGACCCTCAGACCATGTGTGGATTACCGCGAGCTAAATAAAATCACTGTAAAAACGTTACCCTCTTCCCCTGGTACCAGAATTGTTCCAAAGACTTGGGACAGCTACCATATTCACTAAGCTTAACCTCCGCGGAGCCTACAATTTAGTTCGTATTAGGGATGGAGACGAATGGAAGACCGCCTTTCGCACCCGTTATGGATATTTTGAGTACCTAGTGATGCCTTTCGATCTGTGCAATGCCCCTGCTACATTTCAGTACTTCATCAATGATGTTTTACGAGACTTTCTAGATCTGTTTGTTATCGTCTATTTAGATGACATATTAATTTTTTCTTGTTCCCTTGAATCCCATCGCAGGCACGTCAGAAGTGTGAATTTGAACAGGAAAGTATTCCATTTTTGGGGTTAATCATTTCCAGTAGAGGCATTAAGATGGACCCTCAAAAGGTTGCTGCAGTTTTAGATTGGCCAGTCCCGACAGACAAGAAGGGAATCCAGCGATTCGTTGGATTCGCTAATTTTTACCATAAATTTATTAAGGGGTTCTCAGCCATCATCACACCCATCACACAGCTAACTAAACAAGGTACACGCTTTCACTGGTCTGCTGAGGCCCAAAAGGCTTTTGAGACTCTCAAGGGCCTTTTTACTTCCGCCTCCGTACTAAAGCATCCAGATTCCTCTCTGCCGTTCGTACTAGAGATGGACGCATACGAAATTGCAGTAGGGGCAGTGTTGTCCCAAAGACAGGGAACTAAGGCCCTGTTATATCCTGTGGCCTTCTTCTCTCGTAAATTGTCCACGGCAGAGAGAAATTATGATGTAGGTGACAGAGAGTTGTTGGCAATCAAATCAGCGTTGTAAGAGTGGCGCTATCTGCTGGAGGGTGCTGCTCATCCAGTCTTAATTTTTACAGATCATAAGAACCTGGAGTATTTGAGATCTGCAAAAAGGTTGAAGCCACGTCAAGCCAGGTGGGCTCTTTTTCTCGAGGTTCTCCTTTCATGTCACTTACCGCCCTGGCTCCAAAAATACCAAACCTGATGCCCTATCCAGGATGTTTCACAAGTCCCAAGAGGTTTCCCCTCCGGACACCATTCTGTCCCCGGGGAATTTTCTTTTGCTTCAGGGAAACCTGCTTTCCCAGATTAAGCAGGCTTCCGCGGAATTGGGATCTTCAATTAGGTCAGAACTCCAAGTTAAGGATGGGTTACTGTGGCACGAGAATAGGATCTTTATACCTGAAACACTAAGAGTTTCAGTACTAGAACTCTGTCATGATCATGCATTGGCTGGGCATTTTGGCATGGCTAAGACCACTGATCTGGTACAGCGTACCTTATGGTGGCCTCAGTTACGCGAAGTTTGTAGGAAATTTGTTGAGTTCTGTACCACCTGTATCAGGAACAAGGGGCACAGAACCAAGGCATGGGGATTGCTAAAGCCATTACCTGTCCCAGATAGGCCTTGGAAAATGCTTTCTATAGACTTTATTGTGGAATTACCTCCGGCTGGGGGCTTCACCTCAATTTTTGTCATAGTAGACCGGTTGTCGAAAATGGCCTACTTTGTCCCAATGAAGGGCACCCCCTCAGCTACAGAAACGGCACAGGCATTCATTAAAGAAGTCATCAGGCTCCATGGGGTACCGGTTAATATCGTTTCAGATCGGGGGGTACAGTTTACCTCCCTATTCTGGAGGTCTCTGTGCAAAACACTGAACATTGAACTCTCATTTTCATCTGCTTATCATCCCCAGACTAATGGGCAAACAGAAAGAACAAACCAGACTCTTGAACAATATTTACGCTGTTTTTCTTCTTTTGCCCAAGATGATTGGATTTCTGTTCTCCCATTGGCTGAATTCGCCTACAACAATTCTATTCATTCCGCTATCAAACAAATTCCATTTTTTGCAAATTATGGTTTTTGCCTAATTCTCTTCCAGAGTGCACAGTACCCGCAGTTCAGGAGAGGTTGGACTTCTTTACTTCCAACAACCAAGTTTTGCAGGAGACCATGACCAGGACCCAGGAATATAATAACGCAATCTTCAATAAGAAGAGGCGAGGTGAGCTGTTACTTACACCCGGGGACCAGGTATGGTTATCTACAGTAAATCTCAGGATGGCTTGCCCGTCAAAGAAATTGGGTCCCAAGTATCTTGGACCATTTCCTGTCAAGCGGAGAATTAATGAGGTGGCATACGAACTTGAACTTCCGGATTCACTAAAAGTGCATCCAGTATTTCATGTGTCCCTGCTCAGACCCTCTATTTCTAATCCATTTCCAGGCTGAAGGATCCTCCGGTCCAATTTTGGTAGATGGGGAGGAGGAATTCGAGGTGGAGGCTATCATGGACCATAGGAAAAGAGGTAACCAAAATCAATTTCTGATAAAATGGAGGGGGTTTGGCCCAAAAGAAAATTCTTGGGAACCTGAGGATAATATTAATGCTGAAGATCTGTTGCCATCTTTTAAAAGATCCCATCCAGAGAAATTTCTTCAAAGGGGCATCCGGAGGCTGCCCCTTGGGGGGGGGCAATGTCATGAAGATCCTGCCAGTAATCGGCGATCCAGACGCACGGGGACATGGCCACGGGTTCCACTGCGCATGCGTGCGCGTTCACGGGTGCTGCCACGCACGGGCGCGCGCACTCCCGCTAGTGCCAGGCGGGCTATTTAAACCGGCCTGTCACACTCAATCCCCACTGTCTGCTCTACAGCGTTCCGTGTGCCTTAACCTGATCTGACCTGTGTACTCTGCTATCTGACCCGGCTTCCTGTTAGACCATCCTGCTATCCGCCTGCACCAGACCCTCTTGGCTTGCCTGACCATCCCTCTGTGTAATCCCTGGTACCTCTGCTGCTCGACCGATACCGACCTCCAGCTTGTTTGACCATCCCTCTGTCTGATACCAGTATCCAGTCTGTTTACCTGCTGCCTTGTTCCTGGTTCCAGTCCAGCGTTCCAGGCTACTACCTGCTGCTTTGTTCCTGGTTCCAGTCCAGCTCTTCAGTCCTGCTTACTTACCTGCTGTGGTTCCTGGTCCTCTCTGCATTCCAGTCTCCAGTCTCCTCTTCAGCTTCAGGTTCCAGAGGGTGCCACCACTCCTGAACTTCCGGTGACTGTTGATCCTGCCAGGCACCCATACCACTCCTCACTCCTTTGCCCTCTGTCTCCATTCCAGGGGAACGGGAGTGGGAGCTGTAAGGGAGGTCTTTCTCTGCACTTCAGGCTCAAAACCTACCAGGTACGTGACAACAGCACTTTACATGGTAGGCACTGCATGGCGCAGCACATGACACGGTTGGTGCAACACAGTAAATTACATGGTGGGCACTGCACGACATAGTGGGCACTGCAAAGCACAGCACATTACGTGGTGGGCACTTCATGTTGCATCACATGACACGGTGGCCACTGCATTGGACAGCACATTACATGGTGGGCACAACACATTACATGGTGGACACTGCATGAAATAGCACATTACATGGGGGGGGCACTGCACATGGCATCGTGGGCACTGCACATGACATAGTGGGCACTGCATATGACATAGTGGGCACTTCATGGCACAGCACATGACATAGTGGGCACAGCACATGACATTAGTGTTGCCACCTTTTCTTCAAGTCAAACCCAAACACTTTAGCAGCACACAGCAATTTTTTTATAGTATAAACTATACATATATTTTTCTATTAAATAATATTTCTAATCATTTGAAGTTAATAACAAGAGTCCCCCCTTACATCAGAGTCCACAGAGTTCCTCATTTACATCTGAACTTGCAAAGTTCCCTTTCACTGTATGGGGAGACTCTGCAGACTCTGATGTAAGGGAGAACTCTGGGGACTCTAACACAAGGGATGCTCTGAGAACCCTGATCTAAGGGGGAATACTGAGAACTCTGATGTACGGAGAGGACTCTGATATAAGGGGGGACACTGCAGCCTCTGGTGTAAAGGGGAACTCTGATGTAAGGGGTGCTCTGAGAACCCTGAATTACCTTAGTGTACTCACTTAGAGGCAGGAGAGAGAAGGAGGGAGAATTCAGTCAGACAGGGATGGATGGTGAGCTCACTCACCTCTTGGCGGTCAGTCCCTCTCTCCAAGCGTATCTGGAAGCCATAGTCCTGTCTGAATAATGTGTCCAGGTTTCCGAAACCTGGACGTATGATTTGGAACCTGAACTGTCCGGGTGAATCCCAGACAGGTGGCAACCCTATATGACATAAAGGGCACAAGAGAGCACATTACATGGGGGGGGGGGGAGCAGCAGTCTGTCCCCTAGCACAATCATTGCACCCACCCAGGTCAGTTTCTACACAATCCTCCCTCCCTATTAAGTTTATTTACCTCATCTATTCTCAACAGCATGGCAGATGTCCTTCCTCCCGGGCTCCTGCTGGTTAGGATGACATCAGCGCCCCTCCCCCAGACAGCTGCCTGCAGTTTCCAGACACTGAGGATCTGTGTGAGTGGAACAGATCCTGTGATATTAGGCATCGGCAGAGAAAGGACCCGGCTGCAGCGGCTGACACTTGTTTCCTCCATGTGTGCAGAGCACAGAGGGCTCCTCCTCCTTCAGAACGGAACACAGATAAACCACTGCTATGGGCCTATATTGGGGAAGGGGCCTAGAGCTGCAGCTCCAATAGCCCCTAAGTTAATCCGGCCCGACAGCCGGGAACTCTAGAGCATGCGGCTGGGTGCAGGATGGTGTGCCTCCACCCGGAAAATGAAAAAAAAAAATAGTCGCTCAGCTCCCACCTTCTGGGCCCCTCTATTGAACTGACGGGGCCCAGAAAAATATATTTATTCACCCCCTACGCAAGAAGGAGCTTGGGAAGGAGCAGTACATGTTTACAAGGGGACAGGTAAAGTGCAGGGGCCCCCCATGCAGCTGGGGCCCCGGTGCCTGCTTATTAGGACGGCCCTGGTCAAACGATGGCGGCTGGTCCTAAAGTGGTTACATTGTAGCAAAGTGTAATTTCTTTAGTGTTGTCACATGAAAAGATATAACAAAATATTTACAAAAATGTGAGGGGTGTACTCACTTTTGTGGGATGTAGCTTTTAGAGGTTATTTCACATGATCTTTAGAATTGAATTTGTTTTTGGTGTGGTGGTCCATCAAAGAGACCCAGCTGTAACATCAGTTTTAATCTCTATAACTGATCTCTGCAATCTTGCTTCACTTTCCTAGTTGTTCTGCCAACCTGACTTTGGCCGGGCTGAGTTGGGAAAGATATTGACAGTGTGGGCTTGGGAGAAGGTCATTGATAGCCTTAATCACTGATTACAGTTCTCTTCCAATATTAATAAATAAGAATAATGCCATTTCTTGGGATATGTGAGTTGTCAACAGTATATAATCGCTTATTGCGACCTTTTAGCTTGGGCTTCTAGGTTTATTCACTTACACGCACTTTTTATTTTTAAAAAAATAAATATCTTATACTTACCTGCTTTATGCAATGGTTTTGCACAGAGCAGCCCCAATCCTCCTCCTCCCGGGCCCCTCGCCAGTGCTCCTGCCCCCTCCTCTTCTCTGGGTGCCCCCACAGCAAGCCTCTTGTAGACTTGCAAACCTCCATAAGACACCCAGAATGGGGCTCGACCCTGCCCCTCTATCCCTCCTTACTGGCTGTGATTGACAGCAGCAGGAGCCATTGACTGCCTATCAACCAATGAAGAGGCAGAGACCCATGAACATTATTGGATCGTGATCAGGCTTGGGCAAGTATTTGGGCACTGTGGGGGAAGCTGCATACTGAAGGTTTTTCTACCTTCATTATTAGAATGTATGAAGGTAAAAAATCTTCAGCCTTTACAACCACTTTAACCCCTTTATGGCACAGTAATACATACATGCGGCATCCAGGAAGTGGGATTTAAACCTGGGCACTACATATACACTCTATTCCCAAAAGTATTGGGACATCTGCCTTTACACACACATGAATTTTAATGGCATCCCAGTCTTAGTCCGTAGAGTTCAATATTGAGTTGGCCCACCCTTTGCCGCTATAAGGCCCCTTTCACACTGGGGCGGTTTGCAGGCGGTATTGCGCTAAAAATACCGCCTGCAAACCGTCCCTAAACAGCCTCCGCTGTTTGTTCAGTGTGAAAGCCCGAGGGCTTTCACACTGAAGCGGTGCGCTGGCAGGACGGTAAAAAAAGTCCTGCCAACCGCTTCTTTGGAGCGGTGAAGGAGCGGTGTATTCACCGCTCCTAAACCGCTCCTGCCCATTGAAATCAATGGGACAGCGTGGCTATACCGCGTTAATACCGCGGCTATAGCCGCGCTGTACGAGCGGATTTAACCCTTTTTCGGCCGCCAGCGGGGATTAAAACCGCACCGCTAGCGGCCGAATACAGCCACAAAAACAACGGTAAAATAGCGCTGTTTTACCGCCGACGCCCCCACCGCCCCAGTGTGAAAGGGGCCTAACAGCTTCAACTCTTCTGGGAAGGCTGTCCACAAGGTTTAGGAGTGTGTCTATGGGAATGTTTGACCATTCTTCCAGAAGCGCATTTGTGAGATCAGGCACAGATGTTGGATGAGAAGGCCTGGCTCGCAGTCTCCGCTCTAATTCATCTCAAAGGTGTTCTGTCGGGTTGAGGTCAGGACTCTGTGCAGGCCAGTCAATTTTCTCCACCCCAAACACGCTCATCCATGTCTTTATGGGCCTTGTTTGTGCACTGGTGCACACAGTCATGTTGGTACAGGAAGGGGCCATTCCCAAACTGTTCCCACAAAGTTGGGAACATGAAATTGTCCAAAATGTCTTGGTATGCTGACACCTTAAGCGTTCCCTTCACTGAAACTAAGGGGCCAAGCCCAACCCCTGAAAAACAATTCCACAGCCTAATTCCCCCCTCCACCAAACTTTACACTTAGCACAGTGCAGTCAGGCAAGTACTGTTCTTCTGACAACAGCTAAACTCAGACGCATCCATTGGATTGCCAGACAGAGAAGCATGATTCATCACTCCAGAGAACACGTCTCCACTGCTCTAGAGCCAGTGGCGGTGTGCTTTACACCACTGCATTCAACATTTTGCATTGCACTTGGTGATGTAAGGCTTGGATACAGCTGCTTGGCCATGAAAACCCATTCCATGAAGCTCTGTACGCACTATTGAAAAAAAGGGAATTTTCCCCCAAAAGGGGTTTTCTAGGCAACAGGCAATGTGGGAATGATAACACCAGATTAAAATATGTAAACTGTATTGAACTTTATTGAAACATGATTTCAAGGAATGGCAATAGAGTTAAAATATGAGCTATGGTACAGGAGATATTGAAAGCGCAAAGGTGCATGGAAAAACTATACACAATGATACTATTATTCATGCGCTTGGATGAATCCTGACGTGTTTCGACCCCATCGAAACACCCCATTTAATTTATGCTATTGTATCTAATTATTGCGACCAGCAACATAAAGGTGTGTACTTAATAGTAATAATGAATGTAGTAATACTAATAAAGATAATAACTGGAGATAATCAGGTTAACATGTGTCCAAAAGATATGTGTGTGTCAACAGACATAATGATAAGACTTGTTGGGTAAATGGGATAAATTGGAGGAAGAAAAGAGAAAAGTGAAAAGAAATAGAAAAAGGAAAAGAGGAGAAAGAAAAGGAAAAGAAAAGAAAAGGAAATACTCCGACAAGTGAGGGAAAATGGGAAAGTGGGGGGGAGTGAGGGAATGAGGGGATGAAGGAAAGGGGGGGAGGGAAGATGAAAGGGAGAACAAAGAGAAAAAGAGAGGAAAAGAGAAAAAAAGGAAAAGAAAAAGAAGAAAAAAGAAAAGGGAATGGAAAAAGTTGAACAAAAACAAAAAGAAAAAAATAATAGTGAAGTGTCAGTGAGTGCAAGACAAACAAGTAAAGTGAAAAGTGAAAACCATGCGTGAAAGGAGGTGCAAAAGTGATGGAAGAGGATATGGAGTGAAACAACTAAAACTGAAAAAGTTGTGAAAGAAAATATGAGCTTATGTGAAATATGTAAGGAAAGGGGGGGGTTGGTGATAAGTAGGTGAAGTGAAGCCGGGGCAAAGTGAAGAGAGTGGAATCCCATGGACAATATAACAGTCGAGAAGTGAAAGATGGGGTACAAAAAAAAAGTGTGTGCATGTAATGTGAAAAAGGATAATAGATTATTACCTTGTAATTGCAAGGAGGATAGGCGGTGTACCAGCAAAGAAAGAACAATGGTGGAATTGCACAAAGATGGATGTTAGGAGCAGGAAAATGCCAGATCTGGAATGTTCAAAAAATTGTTTTAAAAGATTTTAAACGCCATCAAGCATTAAAGGGATAGGGACCTACAATGCGTAATGTGCAGCGTCAGGTCCAGACCTTAAAAGTGTAGAAGTGTAGCATAATATTACCTGTCACAGGGCTACTCATGGGTCAGTGGACCTCCTGTTGGAGCAATGGGGTTCAAATAAGAAATCCCCCCGATTGCTACCAACATTAAATGTAGGAAGCTGGACGCTGGTTGATTGCCACAGTGAGTTGCAGGTGCATGCCAGCCACCCCCACCTCGCTCACCTAAGTAGGGACAGTGCTGACAATGTCAGCACTCCACATGTAGCTTGCCCGGCGTTCAGGAAGACAAATGTCCCGGCATCCCAGTCACTTCCGCCGCAATTGCGTGCGCGCCATGCACGCACGCTGGCATGGTCACGGTGCCCGGAGAGATCCGGAACGTCGCTGGCAGGGGAAACCATGTCCACGATGGTCCAGCCATTTAGTGAATGTGTAAGGGAAGCGCAGGGCCTTGCGCTTGCCTCCCCCTGCCAGGAAGAAACACAGCGGCAGGCCAAATTCCCCATGGAGGTGGCGAACCAGAAACCCAGACCGGAACCTAGGTGGGGGGGGGGAAGAAACCACAGGAAGTATTACATATATAAGAAGGTATCTGCAATACCTGTACAATATAAGAAACCACAGGGCAAATTGCCAACCAGGGACAAATAATGGCACCTGCAGCAACCTGCACAGTGTGTTTGTATATAAAGAGAGATTGTTTTTTGGAAGCTGAGAGCCATTTGGAATGCAATTGGGGAGTCCATAAATCGTCTTCACCGAAATCTATTCCTATACAAAATGGAGATATTAGTACTACAAGTTGTCTAGAATATGTACATTAAAATGGAACAACAATTTATCCCAAAAGGGGACACGCTATGTTTAGCAATCATTAAAAATGCACAGTGTAAAACTGCGCCGGCTGGTCGGCAAGTGGTTAAAATAGATACCCACATGCATAGGTTGAATAAGTGGCATAGAAAACCTTAGGAATCCACGGGCACAATGCCTGAACTCTGTTACCATGTAGGTGTGTTTCCTGAAGGAAAAAAATGTCAGGTTATATGGGTTTCAGATATTGGAACATCAAGGCTCTCCGAAATTTACTGTTTAGGCCTCGGGCATTCCAAGACAGTAAGTTAAGTGTTGACATTGACATAATCTAGCCATAGAAACTTGTTGGTACAGGATAATAGCTGTTGTCAAAGTTTACCAACATTTCCAGAGAGCTACACAGTGGATATATCTAGGGTTTCCACCTTTTCTTCAAATCAAACCTGAACACTTTAGCAGCGCATAGCAATTTTTATTTTTTTTATAGTATAAACTATACATATATTTTGCTATTAAATAACATTTCTAAATGACATGATGTTAACAAGAGTCCCCCTTTACATCAGAGTCCATAGAGTTCCTCTATTACATCTGAACTCGCAGAGTTCTGTTTCACTGTAAGGGGGGACTCTGCAGACTCTGATGTAAAGGAGAACTCTGGGGACTCTAAAGCCTCGTACACACGATTGGATTTTCTGATGGGAAATGTGTGATGACAGGCTGTTGGCAGAAAATCCGACCATTTGTATGCTCCATCGGACAAATGTTGACGGATTTTCCGCAGACAAATGTTGGATAGCAGGCTTTAAAATTTTCCACTGACAAATGTCTGTTGTTGGATTTTCCGATTGTGTGTACACAAGTCCATTGGACAAAAGTCCAAAGTACAAACATGAATGCTCGGAAGCAAGGACGAGCCAGAAGCGGTCGGTCTTGTAAACTAGCATTCGTAATGGAGAATTAACATTCATGACATGGCAAATAATGAAATCTCAAAATGCAGCGCACAATTATCTTCTTCTTTAATGGGATAATAATCAAGCTGCTTTGCTGGTGATACTGATCGAGTTATTGCAAACAAATTTTCAAAGGCTTTTTTTTTCTAGTGATATCAAGAATAATATTTTTGCTGCAAGTTACCACAGCACCATTATCCTGTATTTTTTAAGATCAGGAATACAACTATGTTGGTGTTTCTTGTTAATTTTACATTGTATTTTATAAAATGTAACGGCCTACTCCCAAACTGTCATTTGAAGTAAAACACATAGCCAAGTATTATTCTCCACTATTTTTTTTATTGTGCATTAAAAAAGGAAATAAAATTAGACATGCTATCTGCCAATAGAACTTAACCAAAAAGTGCATTCTATACATCCAAAAATATAGAAAATATACCAAATCAAATCATTATTCAACCAAAAAAATAAAATAAAAGTCTCATGCATGTGTCCTGCTTCTTAATACAGGGGGTCAATATTGCCAAGAGTTGGTGAAAGCAGGGGTCCGTCATCCAGAGAGAATTCCGAAAATCATCTGAATTATTCTCCTGGAGCTCCCACAGACAAAGGCATATGACATAATTGGTCACAATTAATAAAGCAACCAATTTTTGGTCCAAGAAATCCTCCTCCTCCTCCTGTTCCTGGACTGGACTTGGGTCAAAGCAATAACTCCAAGGCCAATAATATATAACACGTTATCTCCTCCGATTCCGCAACATGACTGGTTGACAAACGGCTGTTGAGAATGAAAAAGTGCGAACTGAAAAGCGTGAATCAACACTCAAACTTCTAACACAAAATTAGCAGAAGGAGCCCAAAGGGTGGCACCTGACAATTGAACGTCATCTTTTTCGGCTCGTAGTATGTCTAGTACAACACTACGTTCGCGTTTGTTGGCCGACAGTTTTGTACCGTTTGTATCAAAGACAAAATCCAGGCACACGCCTTCGGACAAAAGTCTGAGGCTTTGTCTGCGGAAAATCCAATCGTGTGTACGAGGCTTAAGGGATGCTCTGGGAACCCTGATTTAAGGACAGGGGAACTCTGATGAAGGGAGTGCTCTGAGAACCCTGATTTACCTTAGTGTACTCACTCAGAAGGAGAGAGAAGGGAGGAGACTTCAGTCACAGACCGCAATGGATGGTGAGCTCAATCCCCCCTTGGCAGTCAGCACCTCTCATTCAAATGTATTTGAGGCTGCTAGACTTCCAATTTCTGCCCCCCACTTTTCTTTTCTGAGGCACAGCACCAGGGATTTTAGTGTGGGCAGACACAGGGGGTAGGGGTGGGAGAAAGAGGTGCAGATCATGCCCTCTCTCCTCTCCCGTCTGTGTGGTTTCGGGGGGCGGATTGTTAGTGCTGGCTTAGGGCAGTGTGAAAGTGTAACAGACACTCTTAGCTTAGCTAAATGCAGCCAGCAAACCTGCTGGGAAGCCATAGTCCAGTCTGAATAATGTGTCCGGGTTTCAGGCAGTCTGAAACCTGGACACGATTCCAAACCCGAACTATCTGGGTGAATCCTGGACAGGTGGCAACCCTAGATATATCACATCCTATAAGTAGCAGACTATTGCACAACAGAATGTTTAACATAAACTCAACCCCATTGCAAAACTCCCTGCTGCTGTGTAAAACTGATAACTGATACATGCAGCCTTGACCCTGGACTGCACTCAAAATGTAAGAAACATGACCCTAACAATGTCCACTAGTCCACCAACAACTGTAGATCAGCCGAAGCTCCTTGCCTCAGAAGGTAAAGTAGGGGCTTGTGTGCAGGATCAAAAAGTCTCTCAAAGTTGAATTGCAAAAACAAAATGAAAAACAGTAATGCAGCAAACAGGCTCCACATAGACTTGATGTAAAAAGAACCTGAGAACAGTCAATTCACTACAGCTGATCAACACTACAATATAGACACATATTCCAGAAGCAATGCTTATACAGAATGTACAAGGCCTTCAAGTGTCGATCAACTCATTAGCCTCCAGGGGGGTATCGAAAACCTGAACAGTACCTTGTTGTGGGTCTGAGCCGACTGGGGTAACACATACTATAGTCGATGACCTTCTTGCATAGCCTTGGGCGAACCTCAGTGGCGCTTTTTGTGTTCTAGCATCACTTTAGTATTCTCAAATAGAAGTTCTGCCTGCTTCCTGGCCTCAACAAGGATCATATCTCTGTACCTAAAGTTCAGAAAGCGGGTCAAAAAGAACCTAGGTGGTAGAGGGGCGACTACTAGTGCGGACTCTATGAGACTTCTAACATCATAAGTGGGTGCTATCTCTGGCATATTAAGCAACGGTTCAAAAAAGGATTTAGCAAAAATGGCGGGGTGCAAACCACCAGTAGGCCTACCACTCTCGAGGTCTATTTTCAGCATGCTCCACCTTGCTTGTCAGGGAGTGAACAAGGGATTGATTGCAAATCCGACAGCTGTGCTGTATGAGAGCCACGGAGATCCTCCATAGAGCTAATACGATGGCAGCTCTGACTAAGAAAGCTGCCTTTTGATCTTGTCTAAGTCATGGCAGATTAACCTAGACTCTCAGACAAGATACATCACAGGTGATCATTTGCTTCTCAGTGATTGCAGTATTCTAGTCTGCATCTCCCCAAGGTAATACCTAAAATTTGGCCTGTTAGTGGGTCCCAAGGACTGGAGTTGAGAACCACTGCTCTATGGCATCTAGGATAGGTTTTGTAATTGTCGGAATCTGCATCAGCCAGTGATGGAGACCCGGATACAGCAGCCGGCGGTAAGGAGGTGGTACCCCATAGATAACTACTTCCTATGGGGTACCACCTGCGGGCTCGCTCCTGAGGTGTGCTGCCTGCATCTATAGAAGCAGACAGAGTGGCTCGGCCATGCCTCCTTCTCCCTCATCACAGGATTTGACTGACAGTGGCAGGAGGCAATGGCTCCTGCTGCCTCAGCAAACCCTGTGAGAGCAGGAGAGCTGTACAGGTGGGCATAGTGCTGTATTGAGTGAATGCTCAGGTAAGTATAAAGGGGGGGAGGGATTGGGGGGGATACTGTTACCTAAACATTTTTTACCTCAACTAGTTGACCTCCGGAAGATTTACCCCTTCACGACCAGGCCTTTTTTTGCGATACGGCACTGAGTTATTTTAACTGAAAATGGCGCGGCTGTGCAACGCTGTACCGAAATAAAATTTGTGTATTTTTTTTCCCAGAAAAAGCGTTTTCTTTTGAAGGTATTTGATCACCTCTGTGTTTTTTTATCTTTTGCGCTATAAACAAAAAAAGACCAACAATTTTAAAAAGAAACATTTTTTACTTTCGGCTTTTGAACATATCCAATAAAATATAAAAAAAAAAAAATCTAATATCTTCATAAATGTATGCCAATATGCATTCTGCTACATATTTTTGGAAAATGTATGTCTCTCCTCGCCGATCAGCGGGTGCTGGCGGACATCCATTGGCCGGCACCTGCTGATTGGCTTGTGCTGTGTCAAATCACAGCACAGCTGTGGCGCCCTCCTTTTACCGGTGAGTGCTTAGTACATGATCTGGCATAGGAGAGCCACTCTGCTGCCACATAACTATGTTATGCTGTTGGGAAGCGGATACAGTATTTACTCGAGATGTTTCTGCACTTCTTCCTCCAAATGTGAAACCAGTATTTCCACCACAGTGCACCACCAATTCAAGGAGCCTCTTACCAGATGAAATGGACCATTAGATTATAAATGGTCAATAACACTCAAGCTTAGTCCATGTCACAAGGCCTCCTGGTATGAACTGCATCTTTAACATAGATCCCCTCTGCCACCATTAAAAGTTAAAACCCTATGCGCCCCACTACAAAGCAAGAAAAAAATTCAGCATTTACACAAACATGCCAAAAGAATAAAACATCCAATTCTGTATTACACACGGGGCGGATCAGTTGGACGGGCTCCGCTATCCGGTGGATCACAGGTCCGTCTCTGCTCACTTTGCAGTGACAGACCTGTCAGAGTCCCGCTGTTCTCTATAAGCAGATCAGATGAAAACGGAGTGCATGCCCATTTTTATCCGATCTGATCCGCTGGATGGATGGCGAACGTATCGCCATCCATCTGTTATGATCTGTGGTACGATATTCGGATCGTGTGTACGGGCCATTAAGTTGTTTATCCACACCAGACTTTGCACAGGCTGAGTTGCCGCAGCTGTTTGCATACACCTGTCATCTCAGCTGCAAGAATCCCCTTGCCCTAATTATCTAAAATTTCATTATCTATAAACCGGAGGAAATTCTTTTAAAATTTTTCTCAGGACTTGATTACACCAGATGCTTTCATGTGCATTTTTAAAAGCATCCTGAATTCATACACAGTAAAATGTTTCCAATCGGCCTATTTAACACCACTGCAGCCAGTTCCAGTGGTTTCAAAAAAGTACAGTAGCATGCTTTTTTTGTACCAGATGCTATGTAAACACACTATAACCCCAATTTTCAAGTAAACAAAGAAAAAAACGCACTGGAATGCATTAAAAATGTCAAACCCATTAAAACCATGTGTAAATGTACATGTGGAAATGTACACTGAATGCAGGGATTAGCACTCAGTCATAATGACAAATTGCCATCAATGCTTTATTAAACTCATCCCACTGTATCTAGTTTTGGAGATCTTACTTACAAAAAGATTGATAAGGTAGAATGAGTCAGAGATGGGGAAACAAATGGTAGAACGTCTGATAGCTAAAATCTCACATATCTGGAGAGATTGCAAGAACCTAATCGGGTGAATTCAAAATGGCCCCAATGAGCATTTTCTGCATCTAATTCAGACAAGCATTTGTGCCAGTGTTGGTAACATTACCAAAACATGTGGCCAATCCAGGTAGTTCTTCTTACTACTGCCACTTTAAGAATTTATCGCTGTGACAGTGAAACATTCTTACAGAATCTCTGCCTGTTCTCCATTTAGGAAACTGGTGGTAATTAAGACCAACTCTGATCTGGTGTATAGAGGTATATACTACCAATTGGTCTACAAAGTAATAATACCCACCTATACCTTGTTTCCCACCACTGTGCCTCGGAGTATACACCAACTTATTTAATAAAAAATGTTGATGCAAGTATCTGACTACAGCTGCCACATTGTAAGAAAATATATACCGAATAGTTTTTATCTATAACGTGTCTGATGTATGTGAATCACACGTGCAATAAAATAGTGGCGCTTCCTAAAAAAAAAAAAAAGAGTTTACACCCTTACAGTGACTAATTTACTCTACTAAAAAACACCTATTACAGTGTACATCAATCATAGAAAAAAAGTGTTATATATATTATATAAATGGTGAAAACCAAGTGATAAAAAAATCTAATAACAAGTTGTAACAAAGTAACGACACAGCAAAAAATACAAAAAAGAAATTATTAATTATATAAGCAAGGATGTGACCCAATAGCAGGGAAAAGTTAGTTTGATATTCATGACAAAGTCCTCAAAAAAAATGTGTGATATCTTCTTTCCAACTTCCACCACACCCTGGTGTTCAGTGAGCCCACTCCCAATGAAAAACTCACTCACCAGCTCCAATTGCCCCCACTTGCGTGTAAGGCTGCAAAGCTTAATGATTCCAAACAACCGGGATTAAACCAACAATTCATCCATCCGAGTGTAAGTGCAAAATTCGTTCCATATGTGAATGAGAAAAAATGCTCCAGTAGTGTGATACGTACAACCAGTTTAATAACACACGCTTAAAACAAATCTCCAATGGTTAAACTCACACTTATAAAATATAAAACTTGCACAGCAAACTTCCACAGCACACTGCATTAACAAGGCACAGCACAACAACTTGTAAAAACTCATGAGGGTTTGCGGTCACGGCGGACCCGAGATATGCAGGCGTCTAACTCGATTCTCTCACCCGCTCCTCGCTCGCCCAGCCGCTTTGACAGGTCTCTTCCCTTGGTAGGCTACACAGCGACGCTCGTCTCTCTACACGTCACTCGTATCTGGTGTCCACCACTGCGCGGCCACGCCCCGACATGTTTCGTCACACCTGTGACTTATTCATGGGATAGGCCGCTCGGAATGTCCGTCATTACTTATATACCCTCCCATCAACAACTGATAGGAGATCGCTCAGTACGCTTGCGCCCCGTATGTACGCCGCGCCTGCGCACTATTCGTGTCCCCGTGAGCGCAAAACCCCCATTGCTAGGGAGCGCTGCTTGGTGAATACATGAAGTAAAAAACTATAACGCTTGGTTATCAACTTTACACATATTATTATACACTTCCTAAGTATTGAATATCTTCAAATTAAAATTAATAACAGCGTATTATATTACTTCACTAATTCTTAGTTTATATATTGGACCCTAAATGTTAAAATCTGCGTGCTGGTTGCTTCAGCAATATTACTCAAAAGTGATCAAATATCACCTAGCAACCGCCCACTCACAAATGATCATAAAAAGTGTTAAAAAAACATCATTTTTAAAACTGCAAAATTATGCATATTTATTTATACATAAAATCAATATTTAAAATAAATTAATATTTAAAATAAATTAGCAGTTTATCTCCACAAAGACATATATGGGTAGCTAAAATATAGTGATCCTAAATAATCTGAACTATTTAATTCATGGGCAGGTGGGTACTTATACGTGTATCCCAAACGGTATATTCTCGTCTAAGCATATACCACATCCACCCTACCCCACAATTGATGTATGGTACTATATATACTTTGGGGTGCAAAATCCACTGAGGCTTACTCCCAACAACCACTGGTAGGTATCCACCAAAGCAATATCATTAACTTCCCCTCGGTATGAACCTACATCGATCAAGCCTATAGTCTCTATATACAGATAATTCTCCTCTCTATTTTATAACAATGCATACTCTTCTCAGGTGATGCCACATCATGAGATTGCGTGTACCTACCACTAAGTGGGTGCTCACCTTTTCATTACCATATGCATGCCAAGTATAGAAATCTAAGAACACCAGCATATGATTACACCTCACAGGGGTTCAGACTCTATACAGGTATGCTACCTCGATCTTCTCCAGCAGCATATATACTACCCCCAAATAAAGTGACAGTGCTATACCAGTGTCTTCTAAACTATCTCATCTGTGGGTAGGAGCTACAAGAATCAAACAATTGTTATTAAAATACTTATCTAATTAAAAATCATTAATAACACAGTTCAAATCTAGTTCGATATTGAGTCCTCTAGGGGTCAAACTTTTAAAGAGAAATATCCATTCCATTTCCCTCCGTGATAGATCCCTTATCCTATTGGATCCTCTCCAAGAAGGGTGCACCACATCAATGCCACAAAACTGTAGCAAGGACGGGTCCTGTTGGTGTTTTTCCTTAAAGTGCAAAGACACGCTATGGTATTTATATCCATTTTTGATATTAGTCAGATGTTCACTTATACGAATCGTCAATTGTCTCTTGGTTCTCCCTACATAAAATAGACTGCATGGGCACCACATCAAGTACACCACATGCTTGGTAGTACATGTACTGAACTCCTTGACTTCAAATGTCTCTCCATCTCTATTTAGGGGCTTCTACAGCAATAGAAGCCCCTAAAATCTAATCTCAGGGATCTTTGGTCTGGTGGGTCCAATATTTTCTTGACTATTTGGTCATCTATATTTGGGGCTTTCCTGTATATGAACTTAGGCTGTGTTGGTAATATTTCACCTAAGTGTCTATCTTTACAAAGGATATACCAGTATTTCCTGTAAATATTTTCTATTTCCCTATACTGGCAATGGAACCCTGAAATAAAACTCAGTTGATGCTGAGTATCACCTGTTTGAGGTTCTTTCTTCTTCAGGCATTGTTCCCTAGGGATTTCCGCCACCTCCTGAATTATTTCCGTAAGTTTCTCATTGCTATATCCCTTCTGCATAAATTTCTCCTTCAAGACATTTGCTTGCACTAAGTAATCATCCAACTTTGTACAATTCCGACGGATCCGCAGTATCTGTCCTTTCGGAATATTCCTTATCCAGGACGGATGATGGTCATTTCTAATGGATAAATAACTATTGCGGTCCGTCGGTTTAAAGTATACCTTAGTCTTCAATACATTGCACTCTTTCTCTATAGTAACATCCAAGAAGTTGATGGTTTTCTCGCTGACTTGATACTCTAATCTAATATTGTTCGTGTTTTTATTTAAGTGTTCTAAAAATTCCTCAACAGACTCTTTCGATCCCTCCCAAATGAACAAAATATCATCGATGAACCTGCGGTAAAATCTTAACTGGGGCCTATTGATATTGAACACCTGTCTATCTTCCCACTCAGACATAAACAGGTTGGCGAGACTGGGGGCATATTTCGCCCCCATCGCCAGGCCAACCTGTTGAGAGAAGAACTGCCAATTAAACCAAAAATAATTGTGGGACATAAAAAATTCCAATGCATGTCCCACAAACCTCTTCTGTACATCTGGGATATCATCCCTTCTACTTAATGCCCAATTTAGGGCCAGAGATGCATCCTCATGCTGTATAATTGTATATAAGGAGGCTACATCAGCCGTTACCAGGTATGATACTGATGATGAATCCAATTTTACTTGTTCCAATAAATGTAAAAGTATCCTTTAAATAGGCTCTCGTTTCCTTTACGCTAGGCTGAAGAAATTTGTCCAAATATTCCCCTAACCTTGCGGTCACCGACCCGATGCCATTAACTATTGGTCGAGGAGGTGGGTGCTGAGTGTTCTTATGAACTTTAGGCAACGTATAGATTACAGGTATTTGGCATGCGCTTGGCACAAGTTATCTTTTCTCTTTGGGATTTAGGGAATTCATCCCAAACCCCCAATCTATCAACGCTGCCAACTGAATGCTCTATGACTCTGTGGGGTCAGATTTTAATCTTTTGTATGTGGTCTGATCACTCACCAGTTCCACCAATTGATCATGGTAGAAAGACTTATCCATGACTACTACCCCCCGTCCCTTATCAGCTGGTCGAATTATTAAATGTTTTCTATTTTCAAGGGATTTTATACCCTCTCTGATATAATAAGGGTTGACCCCTTTCTTTGGTGCCAGATCCTCAATATCATTTAATACCAACTTTTTGAACACCTCTATAAAATGGTTACTTGGATTTTGGGGATTAAAGATCGACCTATTTCTTAAGCCACTATCTATTTTATTAGACAACACAGAAGCTCTTGATCCTGATTCCACCTTAAGAAGATGGCTTAAGAAGTATTTCTTTATGTTCATAGATCTAATGAACTTATGTGTGTCTATGTACACCTGGAATTTGTTCATTGTCTTCTTTGGTGCACACTTTAGGCCCAAGTTCAGGATATTCAATTCTTTATGATTTAATTCCACCCCACTCAAATTGTAGATGCCCATATTTATGCATCTCTCAATCGTTTTTTTGGGTTGCTTTGATTTTCCTGCCCTGCATCCCCTCCTTCTCTTGGTGGGGGCAAGGTGTCCATGTTTTGGGTTTGTGGGGGTCCATTTCTTCCTCCACCTTTTTGATGCATTGTTCGAGGGTTCCCTCTCGGTGTACCCCGTTTCCCTCCCCTCCCCCGTTGTCTTTTGGACAGGTTTAGGGGGAGGATTATACTAGTGTTAATAACCAGGAGAAACCTGACGAAGGGCCTAGTCAGGAGTTAGAATCAACCATGAATAATCCTCCCCCTAAACCTGCCCAAAAGAAAACAGGACAGAAGAATCTGGGGAACAAAGGAGGACAGGGACCTGCGGATACGGTGTGGAACGGTGATAACCAGAAAAGAGGTATAAATCAAAATAGTGGAAATTATTATTCCCCTAGACCAACACAACAAGGAAGGGGAGGATATAATTATCAAACACCAAGACCATATAGCGGGAACACCCCACAAGGAAGAGGAGGATATAACTACCAATCACCTGGAGCATACAGAGGGGATATCCCACGTTACTATAATCCTCCACTTGATCACCAACAGTGGAGACAGTACCCCCCACCTAATCGATATCCAGAAATAGGTAATAATGTCCCGTTGTATAATAGATACTCAGTATTGGAAAATGAAAATTACTATAATCAACAACCGTATAATAATTCTTTTTTAGGACAACGGGGGAGGGGAGGGAAACGGGGTACACTGAGAGGGAACCCTCGAACAATGCATCAAAAAGGTGGAGGAAGAAATGGACCCCCACAAGCCCAAAACATGGACACCTTGCCCCCACCTAGAGAAGGAGGGGATGCAGGGCAGGAAAATCCAAGCAACCCAAAAAAACGATTGAGAGATGCATAAATACGGGCATCTACAATTTGAGTGGGGTGGAATTAAATCATAAAGAATTGAATATCCTGAACTTACATAGACACACATAAGTTCATTAGATCTATGAACATAAAGAAGTACTTCTTAAGCCATTTAATAAAATAGATAGTGGCTTAAGAAATAGGTCGATCTTTAATCCCCAAAATCCAAGTAACCATTTTATAGAGGTGTTCAAAAAGTTGGTATTAAATGATATTGAGGATCTGGCACCAAAGAAAGGGGTCAACCCTTATTATATCAGAGAGGGTATAAAATCCCTTGAAAATAGAAAAAATTTAATAATTCGACCAGCTGAAAAGGGAGGGGGGGTAGTAGTCATGGATAAGTCTTTCTACCATGCTCAATTGGTGGAACTGATGAGTGATCAGGCCACATATAAAAGATTAAAATCTGACCCCACAGAGTCATACAGCATTCAGTTGGCAGCGTTGATAGATTGGGGGTTTGGGATGAATTCCCTAAATCCCAAAGAGAAAAGATACCTTGTGTCAAGCGCATGCCAAATACCTGTAATCTATACGTTGCCTAAAGTTCATAAGAACACTCAGCACCCACCTCCTCGACCAATAGTTAATGGCATCGGGTTGGTGACCGCAAGGTTAGGGGAATATTTGGACAAATTTCTTCAGCCCAGTGTAAAGGAAACGAGAGCCTATTTAAAGGATACTTCGGACCTTTTACATTTATTGTAACAAATAAAATTGGATTCATCATCAGTATCATACCTGGTAACGGCTGATGTAGCCTCCTTATATACAATTATACAGCATGAGGATGCATCTCTGGCCCTAAATTGGGCATTAAGTAGAAGGGATGATATCCCAGATGTACAGAAGAGGTTTGTGGGACATGCATTGGAATTTTGTATGTCCCACAATTATTTTTGGTTTAATTGGCAGTTCTTCTCTCAACAGGTTGGCGTGGCGATGGGGGCGAAATATGCCCCCAGTCTAGCCAACCTGTTTATGTCTGAGTGGGAAGATAGACAGGTGTTCAATATCAATAGGCCCCAGTTAAGATTTTACCGCAGGTTCATCGATGATATTTTGTTCATTTGGGAGGGATCGAAAGAGTCTGTTGAGGAATTTTTAGAACACTTAAATAAAAACACGAACAATATTAGATTAGAGTATCAAGTCAGCGAGAAAACCATCAACTTCTTGGATGTTACTATAGAGAAAGAGTGCAATGTATTGAAGACTAAGGTATACTTTAAACCGACGGACCGCAATAGTTATTTATCCATTAGAAGCGGCCATCATCCGTCCTGGATAAGGAATATTCCGAAAGGACAGATACTGCGGATCCGTCAGAATTGTACAAAGTTGGATGATTACTTAGTGCAAGCAAATGTCTTGAAGGAGAAATTTATGCAGAAGGGATATAGCAATGAGAAACTTACGGAAATAATTCAGGAGGTGGCGGAAATCCCTAGGGAACAATGCCTGAAGAAGAAAGAACCTCAAACAGGTGATACTCAGCATCAACTGAGTTTTATTTCAGGGTTCCATTGCCAGTATAGGGAAATAGAAAATATTTACAGGAAATACTGGTATATTCTTTGTAAAGATAGACACTTAGGTGAAATATTACCAACACAACCTAAGTTCATCTACAGGAAAGCCCCAAATATAGGTGACCAAATAGTCAAGAAAATCTTGGACCCTCCGGACTAAAGATCCCTGAGATTAGATTTTAGGGGCTTCTATTGCTGTAGGAAATGTGTATGCTGTAAAGCAGTGAGAATCAGCAATAGGGGCATAACAAGTGTCACCAATAGAGATGGAGAGACATTTGAAGTCAAGGAGTTCAGTACATGTACTACCACGCATGTGGTGTACTTGATGTGGTGCCCATGCGGTCTATTTTATGTGGGGAGAACCAAGAGACAATTGAAGATTCGTATAAGTGAACATCTGACTAATATCAAAAATGGATATAAATACCATAGCGTGTCTTTGCACTTTAAGGAAAAACACCAACAGGACCCGTCCTTGCTACAGTTTTGTGGCATTGATGTGGTGCACCCTTCTTGGAGAGGATCCAATAGGATAAGGGATCTATCACGGAGGGAAACGGAATGGATATTTCTCTTTTTGACCCCTAGAGGACTCAATATCGAACTAGATTTGAACTGTTTTATTAATGATTTTTAATTATATAAGTATTTTAATAACAATTGTTTGATTCTTGTAGCTCCTACCTACAGATGAGATAGTTTAGAAGACACTGGTATAGCACTGTCACTTTATTTGGGGGTAGTATATATGCTACTGGAGAAGATCGAGGTAGCATACCTGTATGGAGTCTGAACCCCTGTGAGGTGTAATCATATGCTGGTTTTCTTAGATTTCTATACTTGGCATGCATATGGTAATGAAAAGGTGAGCACCCACTTGGTGGTAGGTACACGCCGTCGCATGATGTGGCATCACCTGAGAAGAGTATGCATTGTTATAAAATAGAGAGGGGAATTATCTGAATATAGAGACTATAGGCTTGATCGATGTAGGTTCATACCGAGGGGGAGTTAATGATATGGCTTTGGCCGATACCTACCAGTGGTTGTTGGGAGTAAGCCTCAGTGGATTTTGCACCCCAATGTATATATAGTACCATACATCAATTGTGGGGTAGGGTGGATGTGGTATATGCTTAGACGAGAATATACCGTTTGGGATACACGTATAGGTAACCACCTGCCCATGAATTAAATAGTCCAGATTATTTAGGATCACTATATTTTAGCTACCCATATATGTTTTTGTGGAGATAAACTGCTAATTTATTTTAAATATTAATTTATTTTAAATATTGATTTTATGTATAAATAAATATGCATAATTTTGCAATTTTAAAAATGAGTGTTTTTTTTAAACTTTTTATGATCATTTGTGAGTGGGCGGTTGCTAGGTGATATTTTATCACTTTTGAGTAATATTGCTGAAGCAACCAGCACGCAGGTTTTAACATTTAGGGTCCAATATATAAACTAAGAATTAGTGAAGTAATATAATACGCTGTTATTAATTTTAATTTGAAGATATTCGATACTTAGGAAGTGTATAATAATATGTGTAAAGTTGATAACCAAGCGTTATAGTTTTTTACTTCATGTATTCACCAAGCAGCGCTCCCTAGCAATGGGGGTTTTGCGCTCACGGGGACGCGAATAGTGCGCAGGCGCGGCGTACATACAGGGCGCAAGCGTACTGAGCGATCTCCTATCAGTTGTTGATGGGAGGGTATATAAGTAATGACGGACATTCCGGGCGGCCTATCCCATGAATAAGTCACAGGTGTGACGAAACATGTCGGGGCATGGCCGTGCAGTGGTGGACACCAGATACGAGTGACGTGTAGAGAGACGAGCGTCGCGGTGTAGCCTACCAAGGGAAGAGACCTGTCAAAGCGGCTGGGCGAGCGAGGAGCGGGTGAGAGAATCGAGTTAGACGCCTGCATATCTCGGGTCCGCCGTGACCGCAAACCCTTTATGAGTTTTTACAAGTTGTTGTGCTGTGCATTGTTAATGCAGTGTGCTGTGGAGGTTTGCTGTGCAAGTTTTATATTTTATAAGTGTGAGTTTAACCATTGGAGATTTGTTTTAAGTGTGTGTTATTAAACTGGTTGTACGTATCACACTATTGGAGCATTTTTTCTCATTCACATATGGAACGAATTTTGCACTTACACACGGATGGATGAATCGTTGGTTTAATCCCGGTTGTTTGGAATCATTAAGCTTTGCAGCCTTACACGCAAGTGGGGGCAATTGGAGCTGGTGAGTGAGTTTTTCATTGGGAGTGGGCTCACTGAACACCCAGGTGTGGTGGAAGTTGGAAAGAAGATATCACACATTTTTTTTGAGGACTTTGTCACGAATATCAAACGAACTTTTCCCTGCTATTGGGTCACATCCTTGCTTATGTAAGTGCTAAAGTACACAAAACAATAATTTTTTAAAAAATTTATTTTTTGTATTTTTTGCTGTGTCGTTACTTTGTTACAACTTGTTATTAGATTTTTTATCACTTGGTGTTCACCATTTATATAATATATATAACACTTTTTTTCTATGATTGATGTACACTGTAATAGGTGTTTTTTAGTAGAGTAAATTAGTCACTGTAAGGGTGTAAACTCTTTTTTTTTTTTAGGAAGCGCCACTATTTTATTGCACGTGTGATTCACATACATCAGACACGTTATAGATAAAAACTATTTGGTGTATAGAGGTATACCAGGGCTCAGACTGGGCCGTGCCTTTGCTGGGAAGCCGTTCTGTATATGAGAGCTTCCCACATAGTGCTGCATCCCTGGGCCCATTTAGCTGTCAGGCAGGAGAATCCCCAGTAAGCAGAGGGGCTGGGGATACAGCTGATGTCATTACCCAAATATAGGTAATGCCTATATTTGGGAAATTGTCACTGAGTGGGTGGAACCTGATAGGGGAACTTTGAGACTAGTTCCCTATCAGATTTGCTTCACGTATGAGTGACAGTGCACAGCAGTGGGTGGATTTGAAAACTACTATTGGACTCAATAGCGGCTCTGGATCTACCTACTCCTGTGTGCTGTCAATCCATATTGGAGCAGACCTGATGGGGAACTAGTCTCAAAATTCGCCATCAGGCTCCACCAATCCATACTATAAAAGTTCTCAGCCAGACACTTGCCAGTTTTATAGGTGCAGTGTCTAGGGAGGGAGAGAGAGTGGAGAGTGGAGTGAGTCCATGCAATCCTCAGTGCAGACACAGAGACATTTATGTATCTGTCTGCAAACTTATTTCACACTGTGGGTACGCCAAATGAAGCAGAATGTGCCATTTAATCTTGCAGGTATCTAATGAGAGATTCTGGCCTCCCAAAAAGACGGCTGTTTGGAATTCCTGACAGGGGACAACTTTACTCATCTAGTAATTCCTGCCAGCCTGAAGCAACACAGTGGGGTTTATTTACTAAAGCTAGAGAGTGCAAAATGAGTCACACTTCTGCAGAGAAACCAATCAGCTTCCAGGTTTTATTGCCAAAGCTTAATTAAACAAGATCAGGCTAGAAGCTGATTGGTTTCTCTGCAGAAGTGTAACTGATTTTGCACTCTCCAGCTTTAGTAAATAAACCCCAGTGTCTTCAGGTTGAAAGACATACCACAACATCAACTGCCTACATGTACATTACCATGTGTAAGGTAATGTACCACGATACTCTGCAGAAAATAATGGCCCGGAGCAGAAGTGGAACTGGGAGGAGGGCCAGCATGCCAGCAAGTAAAAGGCACTTACCTGGGATTGGTGGGCCTTGACGTGGGGGTTGTTCCCAAGGAAGCTGAGGGGCGGTGGCAGCTGGCAGTGGTCAGTTGGAGCCTGGGGGACGCAGAAGCTATACGTCTTTTCTTCGATCCTTGCCTGGCCCCTAGAAGACATTGGAACATTGTTATCATGGGGGAGGCCTTGTTGTCCCAGCTCTGAGAGGAGGCGGCAGCCAGAGGCGCTGACTGGCTACAGGCCACAGTTTCCAGCTTCATTCAGGGTCCCAGCCAGGCCTCCTCCAGCGCACCCGCAGGCCCCCCTCCTTCTGGTCGCCCACATGCTAGGAGGTCCAGGCCTCCTGAGCGTTTTAGCCCGGAGGCAACGAGAGGCGTCCGTGACTGTTTTGGGAGCCCTACCCAGGACCCTTCGGCGCCACTGGCCAAGCGGACACCTGCTTCGCCCAGCATGGTGGTCGGAAGGAATCCCCACCCACGGCGGACCCGGGGTGGGGGCGATGTTGCTAGGCCTGCTCTCACCCCCCCTCTACTCACAGCAGATCAAGCGCGGCCACCTCCGTGGGCTCCCCACCCATTCAGAGGGCGGCTCGGCGGGGGAGAGAAGAGTTGGCGGGTGCCGGCCTGATGCCTCTAGTTCGTGCAGGCTTGGGCAGAGAGGAGCGTCAGCGGCAGCACATCTCCATGATGGGGGCCTTGCGGAGGAGCGGCCCAGGTCGGCGGCTAGGCGGGCTTCCCCTGCCCGGCCCAGAGCTCAGCATGGAGGCCGCGTGGAGCGGGATGTGAGTACCGGCACGGCGCGCAGTGATAACGTCACTGCAAGGCGCCCGGCAGTTACCAAGAACTCATCGCTGCGGCCTACTCGTGCAGACCGAAGGGAGGCTGAGAACTTGCAGGACAGCATGTTGGAGGGGGAGATCGCTGATTTGGAGGAGGGCGAGATCCAGGAGGCGGCACATGGAGGGGGACTTGCGGCTGGATATCCTGAGGGACAGCGGCAGCCAGGTAAGAATGTATCCTCTGTCCTTTCTTTGTCCTCTCCTGTTCTTAGCCTGGGGGGCTCAGTGAGTGGGGTGGGGGGGTGCAGGGAGGTCTATGGTTCAGAAGAGTGGCACAGGTAGTTTGGGTAGTGGTGCCGGTTACCCTCCCCTGGGGGTAGCAGCGGCGCAAGAAGTGGGGGGGTGCACACCTTGTTGGCTGGCTTGCGGGAGGTGACGGCGCACTGCAAAGCTGGTACACGGCCGGTGGCGGACGCTTCCCCGGTGGTGGTGTGGGCAGCAGACCGCACTTCCACAGCTCAGGGCTCTACCCTGTCGGTGCCCGGCCAGGTCACGCCAGCCGAAGATTCAGGGGCGGTGGGAGGCCCGACTAATGGTGGGTCAGGGGCGAGCAATCCCATAGTTCTGCTGATGACAGCGGCGGTGGCAGCCAGCACATCGGCGGTGGTAGTAGATACCGCGGCGGCTGGAAAAAGTACGGTGGGGGCAGATGGGGTGCGTTTGGCGGATGCCGCCAAATGTGAAGTCTATGTATGTTTTGAGGGTCCTTTGGGTGCTCATTTAAAGTCGGAGGTGAAGGAGCACATCTGGAAGGGGGAATACGTTGAAATTTTCTCTTTGTTGCCCTTGGAGAAGTTTAACTTGGACAAAGTTAAGCCAGACGAGAGCAAGAAAGAAGAAGAGGAAAAGCAAACTGGTTGCAGGCGTTTGCGATTTTGGCGAGCGTTGTAGGGGAGAAGGCCCCGGAAAACTGCTTGCCTCTTTTTTTTGCTACCTTGATTCCATTGGGGAGGCGCAACATGTGTATGGGGGGACTGCTTGGTTGCTCAATTCCGCCAACGGAAGGCGGTCCGCCCTTCTTTGCGGTGGGACCATAAGGACATTAGTCTTTGGATGAAGCTGATGTCCTCTCCCAGAAGTTTGTTGCCCCCCTTTCAGGGTGGGGCCGGGGGGTTCGGCCTCTGCTGGGCAACCGGCCAGGAGTCGCATGGGGTTCTGCTGGCAATTTAATGCCGGTACTTGCAAATTCGGGTCCAAGTGTCGCTTCCGGCATGAGTGTTGACCCTGTGGGGGATTTCACCCGCAGTCTCAGTGTTTTAAGCAGGGACGCGGAAAAGGGGGTGATTCTGGAAAAAGGGAAGACGCTGGTGAGGGTAAGAAGGATGGCTCCCTTTCTAAGGCGTTATCTTAATCGGGAAGCGGCCGAGTTACAGGAGTTGGGTTTTACTGAGGGTTTCAAGTTAAACAGTCATCTATGGGTGGTTCTGCCTATGGCTGACATTTTGAAGTCGGCTAGAGAGCATCCAGAGGTCGTTACGGAAAAATTGTTCAAGGAAATTTTGTTGGGTTGCATGGCTGGCCCTTTTGAGTTGCCGCCGGTGTCTAATCTGGTTTTCTCCCCTTTGGGTGTTGTCCCCAAAAAGGAGCTGAACAAGTTTCGGCTCATTCATCATTTGTCCAATCCGCGTGGGGGGTCCGTTAACGATTCCATTGACCCGGACCTTGCCGGTCCATCCAGATGGCTGCTATCTGTTGGGCTGTCAGTGGCAGGGTAAGTTTTTTGTTGACTGATGTTTACCCATGGGGTGTGCTATTTCATGTTCCTTGTTTGAGCAGTTTTGTTCCAATCTGGAATGGGTGGTGCAGGATGATTCAGGCCTGTCATCCGTCATTCACTACCTGGATGACTTTCTGTGTATAGGGCCCGCAGAGAGTTTGGTCTGTGCCTCCCTGTTGGCCACAGTTCAAGTTTTTGAATCCTTTGGGATTCCTTTGGCCACCGACAAGACAGAAGGTCCGGCCACAGAACTACGTTTCTTGGGTATCATCATAGATACCTTGGCTATGGAGTGCCGCTTACCTTTGGACAAACTTGAGGATTTGAGGAAGGAGGTGGCTGGGGCCTTACAAGGCAAGAAAATTCAGCTTTGGGCCCTACAATCTCTTTTGGGCAAGTTAAATTTTGCCTGCCGCATTATTCCTATGGGGCGCGTTTTTTGCAGGCGACTGGCAGCGGCCACGGCCGGTGCCAGGTTACCGCATCATTACATTAGATTGGTGCAGGATCATAGGGAGGATTTGAAGGTGTAGGACTCCTTTTTGGCTTCCTATAATGTCCAATCTCTTTGGTTGGGAAGGGTGGTTTCTAATTTTGACATGGAACTTTTCACCGACGCGGCAGGTTCAGGTAGGTTTGGGGCTTTTTGCCAGGGTCGATGGAGCGCCGGGGATTGGCCGGCAGCATGGAGGGAGGTTGGTTTGGTACGCAATCTGGCAGCATTGGAATTGTTTCCCATCGTGCTGGCTGTTGAGCTCTGGGGGGGAGGATTTCAGGAATCGCCGTGTACGTTTTTACTGTGATAACCTGGGGGTGGTGCAGGCCATTAATAATAACACTGCTTCTTCCCCTCCAGTTGTGCGCTTACTGCGGCATCTGGTTCTTACTTGTTTGCGTATCAATTGTTTTGTGTCTGCTGTGCATGTTCCGGGGATTGATAATTCAGTGGCTGATGCATTGTCTCGTTTCCAGTGGGACAGAGAATTGGCGCTGGAAGCGGAGCTGCACGGGATTCCCTGCCCCGAGCGGTTATGGAGCATCGCATTGCCACTGCCCAGTTTTTGATTCGTAAGTCGGTCTCTGCGGCTACTTGGACAGCGTACAGCAAGGTATGGCAGGAATCGGGGGACTTGGTAAGGGAGGTTGGGGAATGCTCTCACGATGAGGGTAGTGTTCATTTGTTGCTTTATTTTATTGTCAGGAATTTTGAGGGCGGGGTCTCGGCCTTGTATATGGAAATTAGCTGGGCTGGTTTTTATGTTCCAGTTGACGGGGCAACGGAATGCGACCACGGCTTTTATGGTTTGGCGTGCTATGCGGGGATACTGCGTTGGTCGCGTGGCAGCCGACACAAGACGCCCTGTTTCTTTCATAGTCCTGGGTGTCAGGGTAGGTCAGTTGGGTAAGGTTTGTGTGTCAGGGTATGAGAGGGTTTTGTTCCGGGCTGTTTTTGTATTGGCCTTCTTTGGGGCTTTTCGGGTGGGCGAACTGGTTAGTCAGAACAGGAAGGGTGAAGGTGGCCTGGGAGTCCAGGATGTGTGGGTACGGGGTGATACTTTGGGGGTGTTTCTGAGGCGATCTAAGACCGATCAGTTGGGTAGAGGTGCCCCGGTAGAGTTGAAGGCGGTCCCTTGCTCTCCAATATGTCCAGTTGCGGCTGTTGGGGATTTCTGTCGAATTAGGCCTCAAGGCCAGGGGGTTTTCTTCAAGCATGAAGATGGGACGGCTTTGTCTCGCTTCCAATTTCAGGCGGTGTTTAAAAAATGTTTGGTAGCGGCGGGGTTGAGGGCGGATAATTATTCTTCCCATTCTTTCCGCACTGGAGCGGCTACGGAGGCGGTCCGCTGGGGATTGGATGAGAAGGTGGTGCAAAGTATTGGGTGCTGGGAGTCTGCTCGATTCAGATCGTATATCCGCCCTCATTTATTGTAAGTCTTCGGGGGGGGGGGTTTGCTTGTGGCTCCTCTCTCTCTACTAATTCCTCACTTATTCATGTTGTTTGTTCCTGTTGTTCATTGATTTGGTTTGGGGGTTATATGTTTCCTTCCCCCCCTGTGTTTTCTTTTTCTTTCAGATTCAGAAGCCTGCCTGGTGTGGATCCTGGGACACTCCTATGTGTATTGGGGTGCCAGGAGGGCGGATGTCAGGAAGGGAGGCAGGGTGTTGGGTTTTTCTGGGGAGGAGGGCATAGTACGTTGGCTTGGGATTCCAGGCATGCTATGGTCCAGAGTTGTGTCTGAAAAGCATAGGTATGCTCGATTGGATCGCCCCCTGATGTGGTTCTACTACATGTGGGGGGTAATGACCTTGGTTTGCGTTGCGCATGGGAGCTGATCAGGGACATTAAGTTTAATTTGTTGCAACGACAGTCTTTTTTCCAGGATACCATTTTTGTCTGGTCTGATATAGTGGCCAGGACTGCTTGGCATTTGGCTCGTTCTGTTGCAGGTATTAACAGAGCTAGGGTCAAGGTCAACAAGGCGGTAGCCAAGTTTTTTGTACGCAATGGGGGTTTGGCTGTACGTCATCGGGATTTGGAGGAGGAAACGTGGCGTTTTCTACGTTCAGATGGGGTTCACCTAAATGCTATCGGTATTGATCTGTGGCAGCTCGGTTTGCAGGATGGGGTACAGCGGGCTTTCCGAGTCTGGAGGGCGACACTTACATAAGGTGTCACGTTCGTGTGCTGTGGCGGGAGGTCTATGGGGTTTTTGAAAAAATAATGGAGGTTTAGGGGGGGTTGGGCCCATCTGGAGGTATGGGTGTCCCCTCCATTAACAACAATACAATGGTAACCATGGTGTGTAGTTGGTTGTATCTGGAAGGAAGTAACTGGTTGTCCCTGAGCTTGCGTAATACACGGCGTGGGGCCTTTATGGGGTGTAATGATACAACTATTTGGTTGAGAAATAATTTGCCCTTCTAGATCAGGCAGGTTTAAACTGATTTGTATTTGGTTTAAGGTTTATGTAAAAATGTATTATATGCATTACGTTGTATGTTTTTTGTGAATTTTGTATTCTATTTTGTTGTAATAAAGAGGCTGCTATGGCCATTTGACTCCAAAAAATGTGTCGTCTGGTCAATGGTTGGTAAGAATTTAGAAGGGTTGATAGTGGAGAAAACAGTAGCCTCAGTAATATGCACATCGCTTAGTCATGTCAGGGGAACCTATACAGAGTAGTTTAATGTAAGTTTGAGGTCTATACATGTAACAATCAAATCTAATGATTCTTCACAGATTTAAAATATGAGGCCTGTCAATCTATTGTTAATATAATGAGAATGGTTTGCGCAACATCGATATAACCTGGCAGCCAAAGAGAGTAGACTGGAATGCGCATGCGAGAACAATGCCAACTTCACTGTACTAGTCGCTGGGGGTGCTAGATGCCACTGAGTGAGCATGTGAGACAGCTAGAATTTAGCATTGTAAAGTGGCCTTTGCATGAAAACAGGGAATTTTTAAAGGATTTGCAACTCTTTTGGTTTTTACAGAGGCTTGTGCACCAAATTCAGAGAGTTCCAAAAGGCGCCACTTTTACATTGTGTCGTATTGCATGCGCCAAATGTAAACGTGGAGCTAATTAAGGCCAACTCTCTTGTGGCGTACAGAGAGAAAAACTGGCTCAGGCAGATTGTGAAAATCTGAAATGCATTCTAAAAGTTGCGCTTTGCTCCACGCTCTGTACATTTGCTGATAACTTAACAACATTCTATATTTCTATCTGTCAGCTGTGTCATTAGTGCAATTCTTCCAATACAGTATGCGTGCTCTACTTAAGGTCACTCCTATTTTATGAATGGTATTAGCCATTGCAATGGAAGTCTTTTGAAAGTGCCATTTGCAGTGACAAGTAATGAATCCGCCAAACCATTATTTTTCCCCGCCACATGTTTAGCCTTGATCCATATGTTGAAGCTTAAACACGTAAAGATTAAGTGGCGAAGAAAAATAATGACAAGCGGTGTCAGGAAAGGTTCCGCTTGCTGGTGGTGCTGTCGGACATTTGGCTTGCAGTACTGATGTCCACCAGCGGGTGTCTCCTGGCAGTCTGGAACTGTCAGGAAAGGTTTCACCTGCTGGTGGCACGGTCTGATCCTTGGGCCGCAGTACTGGTGTCCACCAGCAGGTGGTTCCCGGCAGTGTGGACTCGACTGTATTCGTGTGGAAAGATCTGGATGGCCGCACTCCGGGATAGGCAGATAAAATCTTCTTTATTCAAAACATGGAATAGTACAGTACATGACACCGCTGGAGTGATACAGCTAAGCCGCTGACATGTTTCACGCTCATACAGAGCGCTTACTCATAGCTGGCTTACATAAAAGTGATTACCACATTTATACTTAAAATACACAACATGTGACCTAACATAAATGAGATAATGCCGAGCAGCTGGAAGCTAGCCACATGAGATCTCAGCACTCATTTGCTGGGTGAATAGCATGAAGTGGAAACACCTTTGATATAATATAAAATGGAAAGAACGGACAAAAAGAAAAAAGGGAAAAAGTCAAACAAAGTGAATAGAAATTAACTGAAATAAAATAAAATAAAATGAATTCAATACCTACAATGAATAAAAATAAAAAAATAAAAATAAAAGTGATGGAAATAAGTGAACTGTGTAATTTATCTATTTATTGAATTGAGTTGAAATAAATATTAAAAATGTAAAATAATGAATCAAAAAGGAGAGGTATGAAAAAAGTACAAAGGACAATGAACGTGAAACCAAAATATCCATAGGGTATTGTATAAGGTAAATGTGAAAATATGGATGAGGTTTAGGGCAAAGTGTATGGATCTAGATAAGACACCAATATCATTGGTGAAAATGAAAAAATAAAATAAAAAATTTTGAAAAAAATATATGTGTGTATAATAACAATTTTAAACCTTACAAAATAAATATGTGAAGTGTTCATGAAATGTGCTAAGTTTTAAATAAAAGAAAATATGGACAAGGAATAAAGTGCAAAGGAGACGGACACACATGTCGTATGTGCAATAGCTGGACCGTTATTGCTAGAATATTGTCACAGGAAACTATTATGCAAGGGACATAGTAAAAAAGACAATATGAATATAATTTAGACTGTCGTAGTAAAGCCCCACAAACAGTGCCGAGATCCCAAGCAACCAGTACACACATAAGTATTGAATAATCCCTTCGGAAGTGTGTGGTCCTTGATCACTTGTCCTAGAGTCTAAAATGAAGACATGGGTATAACACAAATCAATATCTTTGAAGAAAATATGAACAAGGTTTTTTGTTATTATCATAATATTTGTACATTTGGCCGAAACCCAAACCTAATTGATACTTTTTATTTTATTTTTTCATTTTCACCAATGATATTGGTGTCTTATATAGATCCATACACTTTGCCCTAAACCTCATCCATATTTTCACATTTACCTTATACAATACCCTATGGATATTTTGGTTTCACGTTCATTGTCCTTTGCACTTTTTTCATACCTCTCCTTTTTAGTTCATTATTTTACATTTTTAATATTTGTTTCAACTCAATTCAATAAATAGATAAATTACACAGTTCACTTATTTCCATCACTTTTATTTTTATTTTTTATTTTTCTTCATTGTAGGTATTGAATTCATTTTATTTTATTTTATTTCAGTTCATTTCTATTCACTTTGTTTTACTTTTTCCCTTTTTTTCTTTTTGTCCGTTCTTTCCATTTTATATTATATCAAAGGTGTTTCCACTTCATGCTATTCACCCAGCAAATGAGTGCTGAGATCTCATGTGGCTAGCTTCCAGCTGCTCGGCATTATCTCATTTATGTTAGGTCACATGTTGTGTATTTTAAGTATAAATGTGGTAATCACTTTTATGTAAGCCAGCTATGAGTAAGCGCTCTGTACGAGCGTGAAACGCGTCAGCGGCTTAGCTGTATCACTCCAGCGGTGTCATGTACTGTACTATTCCATGTTTTGAATAAAGAAGATTTTATCTGCCTATCCCGGTATGCGGCCGTCCAGATCTTTCCACACGAATACAATTGTACCAGCAATCGCCAGCACCTGGGGCTCTCTCCTTTTCTGTGCTGTGGAGGAAAAGAGATTTCAGCTCGGCTTGTCCGGAGCGGTGGTAACTATTACTATTCATTCTATGTAGTGTGGACTCGACTTTATCTTCTGTGGTCAGGCGTCACCTGAGCCTGATTGCAGGAGATGTGTATTAATACCCGGCAAACACACTTGCCTTGGTATCTTCCTTGCGCCCTGACCTGAACCTTTTATCTCGGAACCTGACCTTGTCTCTGTACCTGGTACCTGAACCCTGTGCCCTGTACCTGAACCTGTCCCTCCTGTGACCCTGTTACCTTTGCCCTGCAGCCTGATCCGTCCATCCACTCCCTGTCCTGTTTGCTCCCTGCCCCCATCTGCTGATCTCCCATTTATGACCCTGGCCTGGCTATGTTTACAATCCCGGTATTCCCCATTTATTGTATATACCTGTCGGACTATTATTATTTGTGGGTCTCTGTCTGGTAGTTAGTTTGTTGTGCACTGTGTTATATTGGAGGTGTTTGCATTTATATTTTCACTTATCGTAATAAATCACAATATTTTCACTTTACATGCGTTTGGTTTCCTCTGTTGCTCTCCAAGTTCTGGTCACACCTGATTCATGACAGGCGGAGACTTGGATGACAAGCAATTAATAGCGTACACTACTCCACTATTATCTGTACTGACCAGAATTCTTCTGTTCCTAAATGCATAGCCCCAGACCTCAAGGACAACAACTATAGGAAAAAGCTCTAATAAGACTATGTTCTTCAAGTAACCTCTTACCTGCCATTGACAATTCCAACTGCCTGCGCACCAGTGATTTTGTCAGATGGCTGTACCCATACTAAAACAAAAAAGGGGGGTGAACAACTAGTTTAGGGGAGGGAGCCGTGCCACGTCCAATATTATATAAACACAAAAAACAAAGGGTTCCCCTAAATGGACTTTCCGGCACTTGCATAGACAATCAAGGTTTATACAAAATAAAGAGTGTTTATGTATAATAAAAAATGTGTAATTTTATTTGAAAAATACAATTGTTAAAAACAAGCACTAGATATATAAGATAACATAGTAGGGCTACATAATATTCATGATGAACAACACATAGTAGATCGTGATAAAGAACTCTTCTCAAGCCCGACGCGTTTCGGGTATTTAATATTTGTGAGGTCCTTCTTCAGGGGCATAGTTGAGAGAGGGGTTCATCTGAGCTAATTGGAAAAAAAAAAAAAAAATGAAGGGGAGGAGGGTCAAGTATTGGTACGACTTTCATGTGGATATCTAGTAAAAGGTTATAATGATCAATAGATCACCTACCTGAAAATATATACTTATTTGCTTGTGAAAAGTAGGTTTATGCTAAAAGCAAGGAGGGCCACAGGGAAAAGGGCCAAGTATGCGAGTAAACAATGGTGATATAACCAATGTAGATGTTGATACTTAGATGGTTAAATGGTGAGAGATGCAGGTTGGTGGCCTGCAATCACTGTGGAGAGGTGTGACAGTACTCCCGTCTCGCCCGACCCGGGCGCGTGCGAGCCAGAGCAGCGTGCTGAGGTCACAGAAGAGCGTCCCTAAAAAATAAAAAAAATATAAAGGGGACCTTAGGAGAGGGTCCAACATAGGTAAGTTGGGGGGGTAGTAGGTGAATGTAGTAATGTGTAAATAAATACACTAATAAAAAGGAGATTAGTAATCAAGAGGATGTTGGGGAAGCTGTATATGCAAAGCAAAATATGAAAACCAGAGTGCACCAAGTAGGGGCCAACAAATAAATGAATTCCAGCTTACATTGTATGCAAATAGCAATGTATATATGTATGCATATGGGGATGTTAATTTAAGGGTTAAGCATAGTGTGGAGGTAAAAATGTAGTTGCATACCTAATGGTAGATATATAGTGTGCATGAGTAGTAGAGGATTCCATATAGTATATTAAGTAGCAGCTGGAATGGTATAGTCAAGTACAACACAGAGTTTAAGTCTGAAATGTATGGAGAGCAGATACAATGTAGCAGAACCCCTACAAACATACTCCCAAAAGCCTGCAGGGACCAGAGTGAAAGCCGGCCAGGGAGTAATAAAGTGTAGCTATAAGGCTAAGGGGGGGAAAAAAATAATAATAATAATAATAATAGCCAAACTTCACACTAGAGTGCTGGAATACCCAATGGAGTAAGATGAAATGACTAAAGTAACATACCTTGAGTAGAAGCAAGTATACACAGAGACCACCTCACAGCCAAGCGTCCGGCGTATGTGGCGCCTTGGCAGGGAGTGAGTGAGGCTGGATATTATAGTGTGAGAAATCTAATCAGCTGGCATCAGAATGAGGCACAGCTGTGTATGAAGAGCGTAAGCAGAGACGCTCTATACTGACCCCCCGAGGCGAGGATGCGCGGCGCCGCCCCAACAGCGCATGCGCAACGTCACGGCGTTTGGAGTAGCGTCGCGCACACCCGCCCCACCGGCACGGAAGTGCCACCCCGGCGAACAGCGCATGCTCGCCGGAGTGGCATCATGGAGGCACTGGGCGTGGGGAAACGCCCAAGTACCTCCCTAAGCGCCGCCCCGTACCCATACTAAAAGGTCTTCCCTCATGTCATGTATGACTCTGAAAACGGGGATTTTAAAATGGAGATTGGCATATATAATCTGGAGAAAATCCTACCCACTGGCATAACCCGTGTAGCAAAGGCTAATAAGCCTAAAAAGGGATTGCATGTCTTTCAAACAAACCTTTTTTCAAATAATTAAATATAACAATATTTTAATTCGTTCTATCGTTGACTCTGGCAACCTGAATTCCATTCTCGCTGTATCTTATGTTATACCTAAAAAAATCTAGGCAAGTAGAAGGCCAAGAAGTCTTTTTTACACTGCTAACGGAACTCCGAATTGGTTACAAACCTCAAAAAATTATTTTAATAGGAAAAGACAATCAGAAGTACTAGGTGGTCCTAAAAATAAAATATCACCCAAGTAATGAATCATTAACCACTTCAGCCCCGGAAGGATTTGCCCCCTTCCTGACCAGAGCACTTTTTGCGACTCGGCACTGCGTTGTTTTAACTGACAATCGCGCGGTCATGCGACGTTGTACCCAAATAAAATTGACGTCCTTCTGTCCCCACAAATAGAGCTTTCTTTTGGTGGTATTTGACTGCCTCTACGGTTTTTATTTTTTTGCGCTATACACAAAAAAGAGAGACAATTTTGAAAAAAAATGCAATATTTTTTTACTTTTTGCTATAATAAATATCCCCCAAAAATATGTAAACAATTTTTTCCTCAGTTTAGGCCGATATGTATTCTTCTACAAATTTTTGATTAAAATAAATAAATAAATAAAAAATAAGCGTATATTGATTGGTTTGCGCAAAATTTATAGCGTTTACAAACTAGGGGATAGTTTTATGGCATTTTTATTTATTTATTTTTTATTAGTAATGGCGGCGATCTGCGATTTTTATCGTGACTGCGATATTATGGCGGACACATTGGACATTTGACGCTATTTTGGGACAATTGTCATTTATACAGCGATCAGTGCTATAAAAATGCACTGATTACTGTGTAAATGACACTGGCAGTGAAGGGGTTAACCACTAGGGGGCGATGAAGGGGTTAAGTGTGTCCTAGGGAGTGATTCTAACTGTAGGGGGGATGGGCTTCAACTCACTGACAGCGATCACTGCTCTCGATAACAGAGAGCAGTGATCTCTGTCATGACACTAGGCAGAACGGGGAAAGGCTTTGTTTACAAAGGCATCTGCCCATTCTACCTCTCCGTGACAGGATCACGGACACCCGGTGGAAATTTTTTAACCAATGTACACTGTTCCCCCAAAAATGTTGGCAAAGTAAAACCATCCTTAAAACCATTAATTAGCATGTTGGCCTTCTGCCTGTCCGGATAAACCAGAAGACAAGGAAGATTTTTTTTTTTTTGGCAATTTCACTGGGGTGACTGCTTTTGTGAAATGCCTTGCTGCCATGCTGGGTGTTGGATGAGGACATTTTCTTGAAACACTTGCTAACTGGATAGAAGGCACATTTGTGCCGGAATTTGCAAGAATTCGGCCATTTGCAATGCCCTTCGTTAAAGTAAGAGGGTACCACATTAGTTGTTTAACGAAAGGTGCTCTTTGGAGGAGAAAAATGTTCAGCCATAAGCTGATCTTTTGTCCCCCATTTCAAAGTAGGATGGACAGTGAGTTTTTGACAGAAGGACTCGTCATACGAAAACCACGCTGTCCCACCAAAGCTCTTATATGCTTCTAAGATTATTTCAATGTGCAGGAAAAGACCAGGGCTTTTTTTCTGGGCATTTTTCGCATAACACACTGCTATAAATACAAAAAGCCTGTAACCAATTATTAAAAGATCTAGCTACTGGTCATCTCCTGTCCTCCTCTGCTCTATCATCCCTTTTCTCAGCTTTAGACAAAAATTCCTTAAAAGATGGTAAAAGAGTTAAAACATCTATAAACTCCCCTCTCCAATTTTTTTTCTTTAATGCTGAGAGCAAGGTAATAGCCCAGCGTAGATACTTCACAAGGCAATGATTCTTTAAGACACGTTTCCGGTAAATTTTGTACTCTAGCATTGTCTATATTAGTGGGTAAGGCTGAACAAACTAATTCAGATCTTAATAAAGATGATTGGGTGCAATTAACTACAGGAACAGTAGGTGGTGCCTAAACAGAAGCAATAGAATTATCTGGATTTAAGGCTACTTTCACACCGGGGCGTTGGCGGTAAAGAGCAGCTACTTTTAGCGGGGTTTTCGGCTGCTAGCGGGACGCTTTTAACCCCCGCTAGTAGCTGAAAAAGTTAAAACTGCCCACAAAGCACTGCTGCAGCGCTGCTGTTCTGTGGCGCTGCCCATTGATTTCAATGGGCAGGGGTGCTTTCAATGAGTATACACCGCTCCTACAGCTCTGCAAAGATGCTACTTGCAGAACTTTTTTACCGTCCTGCCAGCGCACTGCTCCAGTGTGAAAGTACTTGGGCTTTCACACTGGAGTGAGAGCAGAGGCTGTTTACAGGCACCATTTTTAGCGCTATAGCACCTGTAAAGCGCTTCAGTGTGAAAGCAGCCTAAGTTACCTCTTAAATCCTCATTAGCTTTGTGTCTTTTACCTAAATCCTGAGCAAGTCTGGTTACTAAACTAGTTAAGTTAGTTACCAATTGCACAGAGGTTTACTCACCAGCTCCTAGATCCACAGGTACATCAGCCTGTTGTTGTGGATGGGCACAGACTACAGGAATACGGTGACCCTCTCGCCGATCCTCTTGTGCTGTGGGTGCCGCAGTAAGCAGGGGTCTGGATGGACCAGCGACCGTTTTGCTGCTTATGCTGGCATCTTCAGGCATTGCTGACCTCTCAGCTCTTCCCTCCGCTGACCTGCGAGGCAGGGACGAGGAGTGTCTTCTGTGCAGGATGCGCCTCCTCTTCGCCGGCCCTTCAGCTCCGGAGATTACGCTGTCTTGCTTCCCGCGCTCCAGATCTGCTTGCCGAGGGTCTTCCTCCACTTCCTCTTGCCGCGCTGAGATATACCATTCTCCCTCTCTGGTCCGCGATCTTCCCCCGGCGGTGATGGTGGCGGGATCCCCTTCACCTGGAGCTTCTTGACCCGGAGATCTTGGCAGGTCCAGACAGCGGCGCCCGTCCTCTCGATAAGCCACCTCAGAAGGTTCATTCTTCCGCCTCAGAAAGCGCCGCTTGCCCAATGAATAGAATTCCTAGACCACCACAGCTGTGCCTTCTGAGGTGAATGAGCTCCCCTTCACGGAACCCTCTTTTTATAGGCAGGCTCATGGGTTTCTGGAACTTTCTGAGGTAAGATTCACATGGACTAACCCTAGTCTGCCATGTGTCCCTACCTCAAATCAGCCAATCCTAGCCTGGCTTTCTTCCTGCCTGTATAAACCCTGTCAAGACTCACATGACCAAACCCCTATAGGCCATGTGACCTCACCTCACTAACCTAAAGAAGGCCCCTGTGTGCCTTAGGCACACAAGGGGGAGCCTTGAAACTGCCTCCTGTAGTAATCCCATGAGGAAAGGGGGGTTCCTAGAAACCTCTTCCCCTTTCCTTTCAATCTAGTGAAACCTGATAAATGAAGAGTAACAGATTAGCCACTAACAGAAGAGATATGTATCCAATGCTTTGAAGACAGGTATACATCTGCAATTCATTCTCTCAGCCTCCTTTTGCCACTCTTCCTGTGCGGTACATTATATGGCCAAATGTTAACACACCTAGAGTATATGAGCTTCCTGGACATCCCTCTCCAAAACCATGGGCTTAAGGATGCAGCTATAACAGCCGACACTCTTTCCCCAGGAGTTCGGTGTGTATGTGGGAATCCGTGCCCCTTTCCAAAGGTGATAAGTGGGGTTGAGGTCAGGACATTGTGCAGGCCACTTAACCACTTCCATACCGGGCTATAGTAAAATTACACCGGCAGGAACACTCTGTCATAAGACGCCCGCCTGCTCTCGCATGCCCCGAGCGCGCAACATGGCGATCAGGGATGAGGCATAGGGACACAGCCCATCCCCAATCAGGGTAAAGAGCAAATAAAAATGTCTTTACCACTTGACCAGCGGTGTCCAATCACAGCCGGTCACAGAATGTAAACAGGCCACGGTAACTAGCTGTTACCGGGTACTCCATCTCACACACCGATCGTGTGTGAGGAGATGAATGCGGTAACAGCTAGTTACCGTGGCCTGTTTACATTCTGTTAGTACCTGAGCACCTACCTGCAGTCCATGTCTCATAGAATATACCTTGGGGTGTTTGCTTTCCAAAATGGGGTCATTTTGTGTGTAACTTCACTGTCCTGGTGCTCCAGGACCTTCTAATTTCATTCCTACCTATCACACTTTTGAGGAGTAATTTATGCTCCTTGAACGCCTGATGGTGCCCCCTGCATGTTGGGCCTCTGTATGTGGCCAGGCTGTGTAAAAGTCTCACACATGTGGTATCGCCATACTCGGGATGAGTATCAGAATGTATTTTGGGGTGTAATTTTTGCTATGTACATGCTATGTGTAAGAAAAATCTTGAATTGAATTGAACCTGTTTTCTTGAGCTACCCTGAGTTTGTGGCTTCGTTTAAATATAACGTTCCCGCACGCTCCGCTTCTGCTGCCAAGTGCCTCATGTCCATCGAACAGAGTACGAGAACTGTTGCCGACTACGCCATTGAATTCCGTACTCTGGCAGCAGAGGTTGCGTGGAACAATTTGACCCTCGTGGCTGCTTTTTCTCATGATCTCTCGGATACCATCAAGGATGAGATAGCAGCCTGAGATATACCCACTGAGCTGGAGAAGTTGATCACGTTTGCCATCCTCATTGACTTCAGACTCAGAGAAAGACTCTTTTAAGGAGCACTTGCAGAAGCCTCCTGTACATTTGTCTCCGAGCTTTGCAGTCCCACCCGTGCCTCCCTCACCTCCCATGCCTCCTGGTACTGAGTCGGTCAGTGAAGGTGAACCCATGCACTTGGGTTTATCGCGTCTCTCTGCGGATGAGAGAACCTATAGGAGGAGGGAGAGATTATGCCTTTGTGGCCAAGCAGGTCACTTTTTGAAGTCTTGTCCTACCTTTCCAGTGAACGCCCGAACCTTAAGGTCCTGTCACGGACAGACCCCAGTTATCCAGAAGGATAAGCCCCTGGTTTCACTCACCCTTTCTTGGGCTGAGTCATCCATCGAGATACAGGCTCTAATCTACTCTGGTGCTGCAGGCCTGTTTATTGATGCTGCCTTTGTATCGAAGCACTCGATTTCTCTGCAGCTGCGTGACACTCCGCTTGCCATTGAGGCTCTTGATGGGAGACTTCTACAGCCTATCCATGTCACTCATGAGATGGTTCCATGTCCATGGCCGTAGGGGCTCTTCCCAATGTGATAATCCAATTCCAAGTTATTTCCTCATCTAAGTTTCCGCTGGTTATTGGTGATCCTTGGTTACAGAGGCACAACCTCTCTTTTGATTGGCTCCATGCTGAGGTTCTCTCCTGGTCACCACAATGCAGTGAGACATGCTTCCAGAAGGTAGCCAAAAGGTCCTGTGCACCTCTTCACTCTCCTCCCTGCTGGAGGAGTACCGCAATTTTAGTGATGTTTTTGACAAAGGTCAAGCAGGTAGTTTGCCTCCACACCAGCCGTATGATTGCACAATTGACCTTCAACCTGGTGCCATAACCCCTCGTGGCTGGGTTTACCCTTTGTCGGTCTTGGAGGATAAGGCCATGGAGGAGTATGTTGCAGACGCACTCTCTCGAGGTTTAAGCCACAAATCCTTGTCCCCTGCTGGTGCTGGTTTCTTCTTTGTGAAGAAGAAGAGTGGTGAACTGAGACCTTGTATTGATTATAGGGGTCTCAATCGTTTCACGATTAAGAATGCCTATCTGATTCCGTTGATTACGGAGTTATTTGACCGTCTCAAGGGAGCAACGGTTTTCACAAAGCTTGATTTGACAGGGGCATACAGTCTCCTGAGGATTAAGGAGGGCGACGAGTGGGGAACTGAGTTTAATACCAGAACAGGCCATTATGAGTAGGGATGAGCTGAACACCCCCCAGTTCGGTTCGCAGCAGAACATGCGAACATGTAAAAAGTTTGTTCGAACACCGTTAAAGTCTATGGGACACAAACGTGAAAAATTAAAAGTGCTAATTTTAAAGGCTTATATGCAAGTTATTGTCATAAAAAGTGTTTGGGGACCCGGGTCCTGTCCCAGGGGACATGTATCAATGCAAAAAAAAGTTTAAAAAAAAAAAAGTTTTTTCAGGAGCAGTGATTTTAAGAATGCTTAAAGTGAAACTAAATATTCCTTTAAATATCATGCCTGGGGTGTGTCTATAGTATGCCTGTAAAGTGGCGCAGTTTTCCCCCTGTTTAGAACAATACCACAGCAAAATTACATTTTTAAAAGGAAAAAAAGTTATTTAACACTGCTTGCGGCTGTAATGTATTGTCGGGTTCCGGCAATATAGATGAAAATCATTGAGAAAAAAACAGCATGGGTTCCCCCTGCCTATTACCAGGTACTTTGGGTCTTGTATGGCTATTAAGGGGAACCCCGCACCTAATTTAAAAAAAAAAATGGCGTGCCCCCCCCCCCCCAGGCACTATATACTCTGAACAGAAGTATATATACACTATATGGCCTGCCCTATATACTCTGCAGAAAATTGAGCCTTAGGTGTTGGTGGTGCCAGAACACTGTAACCCCTCACAGTTACTCTTGTTGGGTGCAGGAACAGGCCCTGCTGTTAAATATTATTTTAACATTTTTAATTACATGTCCCTGTTAAACAGGGACAGAAAAATTGGGCCTTGGGTGGTGGTGGTGCCACAACACTAACTCCTAATAGATACTCTTTTTGGGCTCAGGAATGGGCCCTGCTGTGAAATATTTGATCAAAAATTGCAATTACATGCTCCTGTTAAACAGGGGCAGAAAAATTGGGCCTTAGGCAGTGGTGGTAGTGCTGCCCTAAACCAAAAATATTGTTGGAAGCTAGCATCATCAAGATTGAGGAAGAATAGCATAGTCACTCAGCATAGGCAATCTTCAAGGGATCCCACATCCATAGAAAAATCATCCCACATCCATAGAAAAATCAATCAGTTACATCAGCATCAGGTGCTTGATAGCTGCTGCTGACCCAAGACTGATTCATTTTTATGAATGTGAGCTTATCAATGGAGTCTGTGGACAGGCGCACTCTATGATCCGTTACAAACCCTCCAGCAGCACTTAATGTACATTCAGAAAGAACGCTCGATGCAGGACAGGCCAGTAGCTCAATTGCATATTGAGCAAGTTCTGGCCAGTGGTCCATCCTCAAGACCCAGTAACCTAGTGGATGGTCTGTTGGAAAGGTCTCCAAGTCTGCTCTTGCCCCTAGATATTCCTGCACTATGTAATGCAGATGCTGGAGATGGTTGCTTGAACCAATCAGACCTTGCCGCTGAGGACTGAAAAATTGTCTAAAGGCGTAAGTCAGCCGGCCACCTTCTCATCCGCTCTTCCTCTGACTGAACGAAGCCTCAGCAACACGTTGTCCATCATAAGGAAATTGTAACCTCCCAGGGTCTGGAAACGCATTGCACAAACTTTTCTTCAAGGCCTCCTGAAGATGTTTCATCCTCTGCTCCCTCTGCGAAGGCAGGATGAGTTCTGCAACCTTACCCTTGTAACGTGGATCAAGAAGGGTTGCCAGCCAGTAATGATCCCTCTCCTTGATACCACGAATCCTAGGGTCCTTTCGCAGACTTTGCAGAATCAGGGAGGCCACGCAGCATAAGTTTGCAGAGGCATTCGATTCTGAATCCTCTGGGTCACAAAGGATTACATGATCCGTAACAACCTCCTCCCAGCCACATACAACTCCTTGGGTTTCTGGGGACTGAAAACCATCCTTTGAAGACTGCTGCTGAGTGTTATCCTCCACTTCCATGCTGACACAATCCTCCGCCTCCTCTTCTTCCTGTGTGTTTGGTGGGCCGCAGGAATACTATATGGATAAAGGGGGCCTTGAGAGGTAAGGAAGTCCTCCTCTTCTTTCCGCTGTTCTGCCTCAAGAGCATGCATTGTCGCTGCTCACCATCCTCATAGCCTCCTCAAATGATGGCAGGACAGTGCATGCATCCTTGATCAGTAGCCAATCATCAGTAGGCAAAAAAAAGCCAAGCTCCCCTGACCCTGTCCTGGTTCCATACTCACACAGGTACTCGCTGATGGACCTTTGCTGCGAGTGCATTGCCAACGTTGGAGTTCCACCTGGTGGGCATGTCACAAATGAGGCGGTTGGTGGGCAGGTTGCATTCCCTTTGAATGTCAGCCAGCTGAGCACTGGCATTGTATGACCGGCGGAAATGACCACAGACTTTTCTGGCCTGCCTCAGAAGACCCTGTAAGCCTGGGTACCTGCTCAAGAACCGCTGCACCACCAAATTGAGGACGTGTGCCAAACATGGGACATGGGTCAAGTGTCCCTGTCGGAGGGTGGAGAGAAGGTTGGTGCCATTGTCACATACAACCATTCCTGGCTGAAGCTGGTGTGGCATCAACCACCTCTGAGCCTGCCCCTGCAGAGCTGACATAATCTCTGCCCCAGTGTGGCTCCTGTCCCCTTAAGCAGACCAACTCAAGCACAACATGGCATCTTTTTGCCTGAGTGCTTGCGTAGGCCCTTGAATGCTTGCGGAGTACCGCTGGTTCAGAGGACAAATCTGCAGAACAGGCCATAGAGGAAGAAGAAGAGGAGGGGGTGGAGGAGAGAGCTGTGGCAGAATCACCACTAGCATTCGTGGCGTGGTGGCAGAACAAGCTCCTGCAAATACTGAACCCTGTTCTGCATTCTTCCCAGCTGCCAGCAGAGTTACCCAGTGCACCGTGAAGGAAAGGCAACGTCCCTACCCATGCCTGCTAGACCATGAGTCAGCGGTAATAAGCACCTTACTGCTGACCGCCCTGTCCAACGAGGCCAAAACATTGCCTTCCACATGCCGGTAGATAGCTGAAATGGCCTTCCGTGTAAAGAAATGGCGTTTTGGAACCTGCCAAGTAACAGCACATTCCACAAATTCACGAAAGGGGGCAGAGTTTACCAGTTTTCCAGGAATTTATTAACAATGTCCTCCGAGATTTGTTGCAGTTATGTGTGGTGGTTTATGTCGATGATATCCTCATATTTTCCAAGTCACTGGAGAGCCACCACACAGATGTCTGTCGTGTGCTTCAGAAACTAAGAGAGAACAATCTCTATTGTAAACTGGAGAAGTGTGAGTTCCATCGTGAATGGGTTAAATTCCTGGGTTATGTCATTTCCACTTCTGGTTTTTCGATGGACCCAGAGAAACTTTCGTCAGTTTTACAGTGGCCCCAACCCGTGGGTTTACGTCCTCTGCACTGTTTCCTGGGCTTTGCCAACTATTATTGGAAGTTTATTCATAACTTCTCGTCTCTGGTCAAGTCCCTGACTGATATTACCAGAAAGGACGGTAACCCACAGAGTTGGTCTCCGGAGTCCATTAAGGCCTTTGAGAGTCTCAAGGCTGCCTTTGTTTCTGCTCCTGTGTTGGCACATCCTGATCTTACGTTACCTTTTATCCTTGAGCTTCTGAGACTGGTGTTGGTGCCCTTCTGTCTCAACGTCCTACCTCTGAGAGCGCTATGCATCCTTGTGGCTACTTTTTCAAGACATTGTTCCTGCAGAGTGCAATTACGAGATTGGCCTTTTAGCCCTGAAAAAAATAGAGACATCTCCTCGAAGGTACCACTGTGCCGGTTTTCATTCTTACTGACCATAAGAATCTCTCATTCTTGTCCAAGGCTAAACGCCTCTCTCCCAGAAGGGCGCAATGGGATCTATTCTTGTCAAGTTTCAATTACATTGCCTCATTCTTACCCGGTACTAAGAATTTTCCTCCACTTCCAAGATGGAGTCAGTTCCGGTTCCTGTGATTCCTCCTGATCGTATTCTGGCTACGGTTCGCATCAGTTTCACTTTTTCTTGCTGCTCAGGTCCATGCTCCTCCTGAGAAACCTTGTGACCGCTGCTTTGTCCCAGAGTCTCCGTACTGCCATGCTCCAGACCATTCTCCCAAGGATGCTGGCCACCCTGGGAAGAATCAACTCTATTGGGCCGTTTCCCAACAATTTTGGGGGCCTAGTCTACGTGCTGATGTAACCTCCTTCGTAGCTGCCTGTTCCGTGTGTGCTCAGAGTAAGACTCCACGACATCTTGTATGGATTTCATTGTGGAGTTACCCAACTCCCAGGGCAACACAGTTATCCTTGGTTGACCGGTTCTCAAAAATGTCTCATTGTATTCCACTTAAGAAGTTGCCCACTTCTAAAGAACTGGCTTCCATATTTGCTCGGGAGATTTTTTGCTTACATGGGCTACCCAAGGTGATTGTCTCGGATAGGGGTAGTCAGTTTGTGTCCCGGTTCTGACGAGCCTTTTGTGCACAGTTGGGAATTCAGCTTGCCTTTTCCTCTGTGTATCACCTGCAGTCTAATGGGGCCGCAGAATGAGCCAATCAGTCCTTGGAGCAATCCCTACCTTGCTATATTTCTGACCATCATAACAACTGGTCAGACCTAATACCGTAGGCAGAGTTTGCTCACAATAGTGTCTGGAATTCTGCTTCCTGATTGTCCCCGTTTATGGCGAACTATGGTTTCCAACCTTCCATGTTGTCTGACTCATTTGTTCTATAGAGTATTCCTGAGGAGCATCTCCCTGGTCTTCGTTCCACTTGGGCACAAATCCAGGAGGCTTTGCGACATGTTAATGATACAGACTCCATTCTGACCACAGACACCTGCCTGCGCCTTCCTACCAGGTTGGGGACAGGGGCTACCCAAGGTGATTGTCTCGGACAGGGGTAGTCAGTTTGTGTCCCGGTTCTGGCGAGCCTTTTGTGCACAGTTGGGAATTCAGCTTGCCTTTTCCCCTGTGTATCACCTGCAGTCTAATGCGGCCGCAGAACGAGCCAATCAGTCCTTGGAGCAATCCCTACCTTGCTATATTTCTGACCATCATTACAACTGGTCAAACCTAATACCGTAGGCAGAGTTTGCTCACAATAGTGTCTGGAATTCTGCTTCCCGATTGTCCCCGTTTATGGCGAACTATGGTTTCCAACCTTCCATGTTGTCTGACTCATTTGTTCTATAGAGTATTCCTGAGGAGGATCTCCCTGGTCTTCGTTCCACTTGGGCACAAATCCAGGAGGCTTTGCGACATGTTAATGATACAGACTCCATGCTGACCACAGACACCTGCCTGCGCCTTCCTACCAGGTTGGGGACAGGGTCTGGATGTCATCTCGCAACCTCCAACTTCGTGTTATAAGTTCCTTGGAGAGAAGACATAAAACTTTACAATCCCAGATACTATTTCACTCACTGACTTTGAAGAGAGAAGAGTTAAAGGCCATCTTCCAGTCAGAACAGAAAAGGCGATTTCGCATATTCTCCCAACGCTTGTATGGATGGGATAATAAGCCCAGGTGACTTCTTGCTCATTCGTTACAACAGAAAAAATCAGCATCATTTATAGCTAAAAATAAGACTCCTTTAGACACTCTGGTACATGAGACCTCTGCCATAGCAATAATTTAGTTCCTTCTATCAGCGACTCTATCATGTGCAGCACACTACAGCGGATAGGGAAACTAGGGATGCCCTCATCCAAGAGTATCTTGCACAAGCTAACATACCAAAACTATCCACTTCCACTCTTGAAGCTCTGAAAGGGGAATTCACTGCCTCAGAATTAAGAGTGGCGCTCAAGGCCATGGCTAATGGCACAGCTCGAGGACCAGATGGCCTAACCACAGCCTAATATCGCGCCTTTGCGGATATATTACTCCCTTGTTTAACTTCATATGCTAACTCGGTCTCTGCAGGTAGTGTTCTCTGACCAGAAACTCTTCACGCTCACATTACTATTCTCCCTAAACCTGGTAAGGACGCCAGTAACTATGGTAGTTATAGACCAATTTCTCTATTGAACTTAGACGCCAAACTATATGCTAACGCCATCACAAATAGGCTCCTTCCCCTAATACCTCAATGAGTATCTAGAGATCAAAGCAGATTCATCCCAGGGAGGGAGGCTTGTGATAACTCCCTAATAACCCTAGCCCTGATAACTCACGTTCGTGGATCTTCCCAGCCCACCTTCTATCCACAGATGCTAAAAAGCGTGCGATAGGGTGGACTGGGAATATCTGATGGCGACATTAACCCACCTGGGCATTGGCCCATCCCTGCTATCCCAGATCTCAGCACTTTATAATTTTTCCACTGCACAACTACGAATTAATGGTACCTTAAGCAAACCTTTCACTCGTCAAGGCTGTCCCCTCTCTCCCATTTTATTCGCCCTCTCACTAGAACCTTTACTTTTTGACAATACGACAACCCTAACATCCACAGAAATAAAGTAGGCAACATAGAGCATAAATATGCAGCTTACGCAGATGATATATTATTCTATTTTCAACAGCCCCTTATCTCTCTCCGTAATCTGATGTCGGCTTTTACAAAATTCGGAACCATCTCCAACTTTAACTTTAACCTGTCCAAATCCGAAATATTAAACATTTCAATCCCACAGAAAACTGTAGCTCAATTGAATCCATCCTTTTCCTTCAGTTGGCAACCACGCTCGACAAAGTACCTTAGCATATTTCTCACGCCCAGCCTCTCTATTTCGTGTAAACTTTATTCCACTGCTAAAAACTATTAGATCGGACCTACATAAATGGACCCAGCTAGCACACTCATGGTTGGGGAGGATTAGCGTTGTGAAGATGAACATATTACCCAGGCTGCTATTCATGTTCCAAATGATCTCATATAAGATCCCCCTGGTATTCTTTACTGTGTTGAAAGTGATTGTCTGCAAATATGTCTGGAATCGCAAACGACCCAGAATTGCTAGAAACCTACTTATCAGATCTAAAAGAGAAGGGGGTCTAGCTTTACCAGACTTTAAGAGTTACTTCTTAGCGATAGTTTTGAATAGGGTATCGGACTGGAAATACCATAAAGACTCTAAGCTATGGGTACAAATTGAATTAGACCTCAGCGGTGTAGACCTATTCCCTCAAATATGGATACCCAGGCAATTTTGGACATTGCCCACGACGACCTCACCACTTACCTGGTCCCCTCTTGCGAACTGGACTCAATATGCAAAGCACACAAATGGCTGTATAACTCTCCCCTAATGCAATTATTAGGACATGCCTATTTCCCCCCCAGGAAATCTTGACCCCAAGTCTCACACTTGGAACTTTGGGACTCCAACCCTACTCCACCAAGTAACATCCGCTACCAGTATCTTACCTCTCTCTACGCTCCTACCATCTTCCACAGTGGTTATTTATGGACCAGTGGAGATACCAACAGCTTTTCAAATTCATAAAAATCACTTCCAAAACCATTGAGCATTCTAGCAGACCTAACACCGGTAGAAACCTCCCTTGTGGATGATCAACCGCATGAGAAACCCATCTCCTACTTCTACTAAGCATTATTGGTACTATCCTCAAAGGACTGGCCGCCCTTTTTAACCAATTGGGAACAAGACCTACAAAAGCGGATGCTCAAGGATCTACGATTCTCCAACTGACACACACCTCTTCGATTTCTTCCAAAACTGCAGAGGTAAATGATAAATTTCTGATTAGGTGGCACTACACCCAGTGGTGCTAAATAAAGTCTTTCCATCTATTTCAGCACTATGTTGGAGAGGATGCGGAAAGCAGGCCACCCAGGCACATGTGTGGTGGTCGTGTCCGTGAATTTGCCCATGCTGGTTGACTATACTTCACTGGATCAAAAAGATCCGAGGCTCTGAAGTTCCCAGTGACCCATGGGTTATATTGCTCAACTGTACAGGCAAATCAGTAGGAACCTATAAAAAATCTATAACGCCTCATCTTTTGAATGTGGCAAAAGCGCTAATCCCTAGGCTTTGAAAACAAGCATCTATCCCAACTCTATGCCAGTGACTACTGGAAGTAGATAATACGTACTATATGGAAGATCTCACCTATACCCTTAGAAAAAAACCTGAATTATCCAAGAAAATATGGTCCTGCTGGTTTGCCTTTAAATACTCTTCTGCCTATGCGGACATTATGTCTCAATCAATATAAGTTGATTCATAGTCATTCATTGTATACATGTGTATCTGGCTGAGGCAGGACACCTCCCCCCTCCCCCTCTCCTTTTTTCCATCTCTCTACCTCTACTTAGGTCTTCTTTATTATCATATACAGTTTCCAATCTCCTCTATACGAGGCATGTTCTGTCCTATAATGGTATTTTATATTTACATTTTTCAATATGACAACGTGTCATACTGGCTTATGGTTACTGAATGGATCTAAGCTCCTATTGACACCTTACCTATGACTAATATTATGTTGAGTGTTCCCTACGTCAGGTGACATTTTGTGTTTGTTTAGTGTGCCACCAAGGGACACATACTACCATTACATTTCATTGTAACTTGTCTTTTATTTTCCAATAAAAACTTATTGAACAAATCCCTGCTGATCCTGCCAGTCCCTCTGCTTTCCTATTAAAAACTGACCACACTAGGCAGGAGAGCACAGCGTACTTAGTTCTCTAGCTGTGCTGGGATCCTCCTATGATCAGACTTGTCCTGACACCCCCCACTGCACAGCCCTTCACTGGGAAGCTCAGTGTGCTGTTGCCTCTCCTCCCCCCACCACTTATGCAGCTGAGAACAGAGGGCATGTGATCACTTTTAAAAAAGGGAAAAAAAGGTACAGTATTTATAATGTTTTTATATGTGTACACAAATGTTTTGCCTTTCATTTCTATTGTAAACTGAATAGGTTGGTTTACAAGGTGATCGTTTACAATCACTTTAACTGATCTATACCAGCCGAAACCGCTCTGACTACTGCTGCTGTAATGGTAGGGGACATAAGAGCGGCAATAGCCTGTGCTATCTTACCACGTGTCTTCAGCAGCAGCAGGCAGGAGCTTTGTGAGCTGTGTGTTGTCCCCAACACATCCAGTGTTCATGCTGTCGACTGCAGGGGGATCGCTGAGGTGAGGGCAGGTGGATTGCAGTGTCATCCCTGGATGTTGTATGCTAGATTTTTTAATCAAGCCCAGCAGGAGCCACTGTCTACTGCTCCCTTACATGTGGCACTAGAACCAGAAGTCTAATTCATTTTTAATATTCATAGCAAACTCACCCATCCATCCATGTTCCAATGCTTTATTTTGAGAAATCATTTTGAAAAACACCTAGCATTTCTAGCCATGGCCATTTTGAGTAAGGGCAGATGATTCATGTAGTGTTTACTTCCTGGAATCCATCTACCCTTAGCTCAAGCATGTAGGTATAAGAGTGTGCTTAGCTGAAAAAACCCTCCTCCCTGTGCCTGAAGACTCCTGGGATGCAGCCAGGTGGAGGGAAGGATGCAGCCAGGTGAAGGAGAGGACAGAGCCAGGTGTACAGTGGAGGGGGGGCGTAGTCAGGTATGGGGTGGATATGGTCCTCGGTGGACAGAGGAGAGGGGGATGCAGCCAGGTGGACAGAGGAGAGGGGGTATGTAGCTAGGTGGACAGAGGAGAGAGTGGATGCAGCCAGGTGACGAGAGGAGAGGGGGTATGCAGCCAGGCTGAGGTGGCTCTAGGCTTTGTGAGGCCTTAGGCAAAATTTAGACATGAGGCCCCACTCACGCCTTTTGCAGGGGTTAAGAAAGAACCCCGAGGCGGAGCATCTTATTACTACTGCTGCTTGTGTGGGTGGGATGTGTACTGCGCCAATCACATGGGATGAATAGGAGAGGAGGGTCAGCAGGGATTGGCGGAATACACATCTCACCCACACAAGCAGCAGTGGTAATAAGATGCTCCGGCTCAGGGTTCTTCCCCTGAAAAAATGGGGGAAGAGAGAAAGAAAGAGACAGAGAGAGGGATGGAGGAAGGAAGAGTGCCCCTTACATCAGAGTACTCACTAGGAGGCAGGAGAGAGAGAGCGCATGGATGGATGGATGGATCAGGCTGCATTTCTCCTCTTCTGGCTGCTGTGCTTGAAACTTCCCGCCCACACATCCCTTTCTCTTAGCCAGAACACTGTCAGGGAGTGTGGAAGAGGCAGACACAGGAGAGGACGGGAGGAGATGGAGCAGAAGCAGCTCTCTCTCCTCTCCCGTCTGTGAGGGAGGGGGAACTGTCAGTGCTGGTTCTCTCTCTGGCTGTGATCTGGAGCTGTCAGTGAACTCCCGTCTCGAAGCCCTGGATTGAATAGCTTACAGACCACTGGGACTTGGCACTGTGCTGATGGCAGGGGGATCCCTGCTTTAATTAGGCAAACTAGACAGCCACGAGGCCCCTGTGAGCATGAGGCCTTAGGTGACTGCCTCATTTGCCTGATTAAAGAGCCGCCTCTGCAGCCAGGTGAAAGGGAGGAGGGAGTCAAGTGGACAGAGGAGAAGGGGCGCAGCCAGGTGAAAGGAAAGGAAGGAACCAGGTGGACAGAGGAGAGGGGGGATGTAGTCAGGTGGAGGGGAGGAAGAAGCCAGGTGGACAGATGAGAGGGGGATGCAGCCAGGTGGAGGGGAGGATGGAGCCAGGTGGACAGAGGAGGGGGGGATGTAGCCAGGTGGACAGAGGAGAGGGGGGAATGTAGCCAGGTGGAGGGGAGGAAGGAGCCAGGTGGACAGAGGAGAGGGGGAAATGTAGCCAGGTGGAGGGGAGGAAGGAGCCAGGTGGACAGAGGAAAGGGGGGAATGTAGCCAGGTGGAGGGGAGGAAGGAGCCAGGTGGACACAGGAGAGGGGGGAATGTAGCCAGGTGGAGGGGAGGATGGAGCTAGGTGGACCAAAGAAAGGTGGGATGCAGCCAGGTGAAAGAGGGATGGAGCCAGGTCGACAGAGGAGAGGGAGGATGCAGCCAGGTGGACAGAGGAGAGGAGGGGGATGTGTTACCGGTCTCAAAATATAAATTAAGATTACCTCATCGTAGACATGATGAGGTAATGTGATCATCTCAGCGGGTACTGCAAAGAAAGACACGAACAGTAGAAGATATGACCAATCACTTATAACTGAAGTGGTTTCGCTTTTACATAACCATACATATTTTACATTTTTTATAATCATATGTTTATAATGTCCTGTACACACGACTGGTTTTGCCGTCAGAATAAACTCCGAACGTTTCTCCGACGGAACTCCGGATTTCCATTCAAGCGGTCTTGCCTACACACGGTCAAACCAAAGTCTGACCAAAGTCCGGCCGTCAAGAACGCGGTGATGTACAACGGGGCTAGAAAAAGGAAGTTCAATAGCCAGTAGCCAATAGCTTCCGTCTCGTACTTGCTTCAGAGCATGCGTCGTTTTTGGTCTGTCGGAGCAGCATACTGACGAGTGGTTTTCCTGATAGGAATTGGTTCCATCGGAAATATTTAAAACATGTTCTATTTCTAGGTCTGTCAGAATTTTCTAAAAAAAAAAAAAAAAAAAAAGTCCGATGAGGCATACACACGATCAAAATATACAATGAAAAGCTTCCGTCTGACTTTTTCTGTCAGACATTCCACTCGTGTGTACGCAGCATAACCGTTAACAATAATAATAGTACAGATTTTGACTGAAATACTTTAAAACATAGTTACAACAATGAACATTATTATATTTTAGTAAACATATATTTTCCTTTTATTCAGTGTTATAGATAATTATCTTTATCTCTCTAGTACACTTTAGCTGTGCCATAATGATAATTGCATTGTATTACCTTAATACTGTTTAATGCAGATATCCTTCAGTAGTTCTCTTTTAACCACTAGATGGTGCACATTGCATGTCTGTACAAAGCAATGTATAACCTTTCCAATACAATAGCTTCTTAACCATTTAATATAGTTTTTAAACATGTGGTTTCTAATTTTATGTAACTTCGCATAAACCAGGTTTAAATATACCTATGTTTAACAGTTTAGTGCTTACAATAGACGTTTGCTCTGACTAGTGCAGTAGTTTTTATGATTTTGGTGCTCTTTTTACTGCTCCTAACACATGTTGTTCTGAACCTCTAATTACAGCAAAACTATTGCATAAAATCTACTGAAACTTTTCCTGCATCTGCTCAAGATGTTTAGGAATCTATCACAGTTTAGCAAGGATTAGAAACGATTTAGAGTACAAACCTGCAAAGAAAGATGCGAACAGGAGAAGATATGACCAATCACTTTTATGATTGAAGTGGTTTCGCTTTCAGTCACATGGTGTGTGGTCTTATATAGACTCTGTTCGTGTGCCTTCTCTGCTATATACTGATTGTAAATAGAATAGCAGGATAGCAATTCCATTTTCTTTGCTTAGAAAAAATAAAAATAAAAAAAATGAATGTGGACTATGGGGTATCTCTTTTGTCTCTTATGTGACCATATATACCTCAGTCCGTCACACTCTCCCCTCCTTTAGTTAATGGCTCCCGACATTACACTCAATTGTTAGCTAAACTCTATTTAGTGATTTAAGCAACCCAGATAGGTACTTGTTGCCACCAAGGAGCTATGTTAACTACCTTGTATGTCATGGGGATAGCTAGCATTGTAGGAGTTTGTACGGTGTGAATCTGATTTGGTATGTACATTGGCTGACCTAGCGTGTCATATGTAAAGATATCTTTAGGCTTAGCTTGTCTAGTAGATCTTCTGACAGGAGTTGAGTCTTTTCCATCAACATCATTCTCCAGTTGCATATCTTGGCTCACAGGCAGCTCTTGACTTAATGGGGGTAATTCTGTAGTGTCTAGTCCACCATGTCTGTAGCCCAAATTTGGTCGCCAACTACTGTTCCATCATTTTGTTCTTGTTCAAGATTGGGTGTGGTAGCTGTAGGATAGAACTCTTCAGCAGAAACTCCTTATGGGGGTTTCTGGACGATTTGTGAGTTTTGTTAAGGCACAACACGATCATGACTTTCTGTAGTCTCTGGTATATAAGAATAATACCATCTTTTTCATCTGAACATTCCTCCTCCTGGTCCAGATCCATTCTGGTCTTCTTTCTGTTACTTGATTGTGTTTGGTTCATTGGTACTTTTGAAATGTGTCCTTTAATTGGTCATTTACTGGTAGTAAGAGATTTCTGTGCAGTACTCGAATAGTCTTTTTACCACTTTCAGGCTGAATTTTGTACACAGGCCAATCTTTGATTCTTTTTACCACTTTGTGTACTGATTCTTCCCAGTATGAACGAAGTTTACCAGAACCTCCTCTTTTGGAGAGATTTCGTACTAAAACCCGATCACCCGGTTGAAGAGGTGCTCCTTTTATCTTCTTGTCATAGTACTTCTTCCCTTTAGCAGATGATTTTGTGCTATTCTCAGATGCAATTTTGTAAGCTTCTTGCATTCTGGATGCTCATTTCTGAGTAAATGTTGGTTGACTTTCTGA